>NC_090923.1:164797768-165438125 GCF_040938575.1 Ambystoma mexicanum | reverse complement strand
TTCTTTGTGTGCTTGTTCCAAACATTACACTTGAATTTGCCTAGCACAATGCGTAATACCATTTTCCCTTTGCTTCATTTTATGCCATGCTGCCCAAAACATGTGTTGAGAACTCAGCTGCATGCGCCATAGCTTTTCATGCTACATAAGCCAGCTTCGCCTACTTGAGTTTTCCTCCCCTCCCTTCCCTTCACTGCTGGCCACTGGCCATCGCCTGTTGGCAAGAGTATAATCTTTGAAACTCTAAAAAAAACTATTTGGGAGTTGTCCGCCTCTCTAAAGACAGTGCAAGCTAAGCTGTCTATTCCAACGTGGAGAACACGATATATTTTATGCTGCTGTGGCAAAAGAGAACACTATTACAATTTTTCAGACCACACAACACACAATTTTATGCATTCCTCTTCAAAACATAACTATTACAATACACTCACTTACACTCCAAATAAAATAAACACACACATATCACAAGTTGCTTTGACTTTAGCCTCCACCCTAGGCCAGTCCATCATTCTTACACATGCTTCACAAATCCATTCCAATAATGTAAAATTCTTCTCATTTCAGTTTTGTTTTTCATTTTTAACCCCTCAATATGTTCTCCACCAAATCCATGCTCCACTATGGATCACAATACATTTCTCAAATGCATAAATGTTAAACCATTTCTCCCCACATAACAACAAACCCCACTCGCTCTCCACCACCCTCTTTTTGTTCTCTGCCCACCCAGAAGAGACAACATGGCTGAACACACCCGTAGTGACATTAGCAAGGTGCAAAAGAACACACATTAACTGATTGATGAAACTTAAAATTAATTACCATTAACAGCCATGAAAGCAAAATGGAAACCACAGCACAAACTGATTTTCCTGAGAAACGCAAAGCAGAGCTGGCAATGAAATCACCATGTCCTGCCTTGCCAATGACGCTCGGAGAGCACCTGCAAGGACAGAAGGACAAAATCCCTCATAAATGAAAGCAGAGACAATCACTTTCATCGTCCCCAAGCATGTGATCCATTCATGTGAGGCAGACAGAAACTGTTGTATCCATCAATCTGAAGGCAGCAGATGGAAAAAGGTAACACAGCGTGAAGATGGAGACTGCAATGTACTTGCTCTGGGCCGGTGGAGTTAGAGAAGTGATAACATTAGTGGGAAACAGGCAGTGCTCGGAGATCATTCTACCACCCCCCTCATTCCTGTTCAAATGCTGGTAAATTTTCTAAACTGACAAGGCTTGCACTGACCTCCTAGGGAAGAAGAGGGGGCTAGGCGGAGCTACCAATCTGGCCAGACCAATCAGATTATTTGTCCCCTATAGGCTGTACCTATGCCTATACAGTCCACCCAATCCCATTTTGCCTAAAGTCCAGAAATGTCACCTTTGGTTGTGAGGTCACATTAGTTTAAAACCTCACTGTCTGCCTGTAATGAGCTGAGAGTGCATTTGGAAGCTGTAGAACGTTGTGTGCTTATCCCTGCATACATTAATAAAGCAGCAATTTGTCACCTTTCTGGACTCTTCCATTTCTTGGGAATGGGGGATTGGCCTCGAGCCAACTTCTTGTTTTAAATTCTGCTTCAAGTGGCAGCAGAGGATAGATGCTCGTGCCTTCAGCGACAAATGTTGTCTCCCCTGCATTCCTGCCTGCTTCAGAGATCAGAAGGTGGGGGTGGCAGGCTGTGGGAGTTACGGGCGAGTCTGAGAGCTGCAGCAGATCTGCAGAGTTGGTGTAAGTATGAGTCCAGGAATCTGACAAATACAGGGGGGAGTGAACTGAGGGAATAGTTATGTTTTGTCAGTTGTTTTGTCAGCAGATTATGGAGTGTAAGTGTAGACTTAGCTATATGCAAACAGTGAAGGGTATGGAAAGGTTTCGCTTGATGTTTGTGTAAAGGTTTTGGTGTCATAGGGAATGTTGTTGTTCAATTTTTGTTTTGGTTAGGGAACTTTTGGTCTTGGGTAAATCAGATTGGGCAGTCAGCATAAACCTGGGGTGCACAACATACGGCCCGCGGGCCACTTGCATCAACCCACAGTTTCATTTCCTGACAACTGCTGTCAGTGCAATAGAAGCATTTATTGTGATTAAGCAGTTTGATAAGAATATAACGGCTTCAGAAATATATTCTGTGGAAAAACACAAAGGAAGCAACACAAAAATCACAGTATTTGTGTGGCAGTCCGACAAAAAAATAAAACACATTTCAAAGAAAACGAATGAATGTAAGTTCAAGAAGCATGTTTCCAGACCAGTGTAAGCTTCACATTTGGAAAACAAAAGTGTGCCCACCATGTAGGTAGCCTGCTTTTATCAGTGATGGCCACCAGTGATATTCATGGCCAATTGCTTCTCGTGGTGTCCCTTTAAGCAGGTTGAGTGACGGTTGCTAAGATGTTATATATTTAAAACTGGCTGCCAATCCTATGACTTTTTACAATTATTTATACAAACAAGTGCTATAAAATGTGTTTGGCCTTGTTTGTAATCAGGGTGAGGGTGCGGGAATTTCTGCCCATGTAGTGAAAATCATGGCATGGCAGTATTGTGCTTTGCGGCCCCCTAAGAACAGGACTTTCATAATGAAGTGCGGCCCACTGAACCTGCTCAGCTACCCTGGTAGCTTTCTTCTGTAGCACATGTCTATGATTCCATTAATGTGTTCAAACTCACTGTATTACCAACAGTTTGGTTCATGTACATGACTTCAAAGTCAACACTATTTCATATCCAGCCAAACTGACCCTGTGCATACATTCTTACACGGAGCACTAGTGGCACTTCTCCATAATGGGCAAGTTTGCGCCAACCCACAGGCACCCTCGCCCATAATGGAGAAGCCAGCCTATTTAAACACTGAGGACTCACTCAGCTGCTTTATGCCGCTGGCTGACGAATCGCTCCTCGGTTGGCTTGAACTGTCAAAGGGAACACGGTTTCCGTTTAACAGTTGTGTTCCTCAGTCTTGCATATTTATTTATTTATTTAGTGTATATTTGTAAGGCGCTTATACATCAAGTAAATTGTGTTTCAAAGCGCAAACAGGGCAAAGGGGAGGAGACATGGGAATGAAAGGCAAATATAATAACAATGGTGAGAAAGAGAAAGGCGGTCCTACTAGGCCTTGTTAGCATTCAGAAGGTGCAAGTGCAGAAAGTCAGAAGGGACGAGGGAGGAGGGTAAATGCTAAGAGTTCCACAGAGTGAAGTGCTATGGAGTGAGTTGCAAGCAGCAGTTAAGTGCCTGGCAGAGATCACTTGGTAAGAGTGGTCAACTGCCAATGCAATAAGACCAGTGAGTGCCCAAAGGCAAGTGCTGACAGTGGGCAGAGGCTAAAGACGATTTGGGGTAGGGCCAGGATGCAGAAGGACACATAAGGGCCCTGGTCACCAATCTCAACAACTGAAGAGTTTAGCAAGGGAAGGAGAGGGGAGGAGGAGGTGAAAAGGAAAGTTTTCAGGAGCTTCAGGAATTTGAGGAGATTCGGCTCAAGACAGAGAGGAAGGGGGAGGCTGTTCCAGAGTAGAGAGCCAACCGAGGAAAGAGATCGACCACCAGCTCGCTGTTTAGAGAAGCACTTGACATGCAGAGAGTTGGCACTGGAGGAGCGTAGAGATCTGGAGGGAGAGTATTAGGTGAGGGCCAGTTGTAGATAGTGTGGTCCCCGGCCCCAGACATCCTTATGCAGAGGGATTTGAATTTGATCCTTGCAGCAACCAGGAGCCAGTGGAGAGATTTGAGGGCTGGAGAGATGCAGTCCCTTGGCTTGAGGCCAAGGATAAATCTTGCAGCTCATTGGATTTTATCCAATGAGCCATGTAAAAACAGCAGTGTTTTGCTTCCCCAACCTCCCATGGCCCATTGGGGATGCTGGCTGAGGAACTGCATGTTTGTATGCGCGAGGGAGGGTCTCCTGCTCCTCCTCCCACATACAAACGGAGCAGGGCTCTCCGTCATCATCGCTCCAACTCTTGCTTGCATGTGCACGAACCAGGAAGCACTCTTTGTTTCTTTTCGTGCTACGCGGAAGCTGTAGCACTGGGAAGAAACATGAGGACCAGGGCAGAAGGTACTTTAATTTAAATATGTGTATGTCGGTGTGTATGCTTGTGTTTTAAAAATGTTCTCAGGGAGGTGGGGAGATAGCCCCCTCAGCCCTCAACACCTCGTGGTTTGGGCACTCTTGCTACGCTCCAACACACTGGCATATTTGGGGGAAATATTTACGCCCCTGCAATTTAGTATACAATTTTACCAATATTAGTGCTGTAAAGCATGGTAATAGTATAGAAAACAACTATTTTGGTTATATTTTCTTTCCATGGCCTGTTCACACCACCTTTGTATGATGCCTCAGAGAAAAGTATTGTAAAGAAAACATTAATGTATCGCCCTGGTGACAAAGCAATGTTGACAGTGAGTATTGAAGTATTTTGTGGCAGTGCTTCTGAATACAGAGGTGTTTTGTGGTGAAGTGTTGAGGATGCAAATTTAAAGGTTTTTCTTTAAATGCGATGGTGTTCTGTGATGCCAGTGGCCTCCCAGTATGCCCATACTGCAATGCAAAGTGCAAAGGGTTGAGGGCTGCATTCTCTTCTAAGATCCAGAGGCAAAGCTTCCTCATGTAGTCATTAATGTCGGCAGATCACCACTCGTCAGCCACATCTGCATATCTCTTTTTCACCTGTAGGACAGCTAGTTCTGTTAGGTTATTGCTGCTAGGAGTGCGGGGATGATTGTATTCTCACACTATTGATAGCATGTTGAAGCCCAGGGGCAAATACGTTTTTCTTCTGGCTTGGTAATGTGTACAGCAGAATTAAAGACAAGACGTAAACCTGAAAAAGCCAGTTTGTTTCCCCACATGCTAACTAAAAATGTCTGAGGGGGGGGTCGTAAATTCACCACATGCTCTGCCCTGCTACCCCACACAAATAATCCGGCCACCTGTAGACAGCTTGTAAGGTACATTCGGCACCTCCGGCAAAACGAGTTGTGCACCCCTGGCATAGATGATTGACTTAAGAGTGCAGATGACAAAAGGCATGTAAATATTAGATTTCCTGTGAGATAGGTGTTTTAGCTTGCTTCATGGATACCTGTGAGTAGGGTTGGCTTAAATAGCGAGCTCGTATCATGGAAGGTTAGTTCTTTGTTTTTTTCCTCGAGGATGTGTAGACCTCTACAGCCAACGCAGTAGATAAGAGAGGACCACGAGAATTATTGGTTTTTCCTGTTAGATAGGCAACATGGTGGTCACATACCTTATTTATGTATGTCAGGTGTGTTACTGTGTTTGGGAAGCATTTAAAGTGGACTTGTATTGAAGGGGAAGCTGTTGACTATTTATTTGCCTGGCAGTAGGGTTTGTGAAGCCACATTTGAGGTAACTGAATAGGACTTAAAGTGCTTAGAAGGTGGCAGATTCTTTCTCAGTTAACTGGTGCTTGAATTGGCTCGAGAAGCACATGAAAGAATTGTGTATTTGCCTTTGGGGCTAGAGAACACAAAGAGGGTGGTGGAGAGCTAGATGGGATTGTTGTTCTTTTGGGGGAAGTAGTTTAACATTTATACTAAGTGAGAAATGCATTGTGATTCATAGTGGAGCACAGACTTGGTGGACAACATATTGAGGTTTTCAAGTTTTGCTAAATAAAAAAAATAATGGACTGGCCTAGGGCAGTGATTAAAGTGAAGGTGACTCGTGGTGTGTGCTTAGTGCATTTGAACAGTGGCGTGTGTGGGGAGGAATGCATAAAATTGTGTGTTTTATGTGGTATAGTTTTCGAAAAAATATAATAATTGTGTGTTGTTTCATCTTTTCTTCCTCTCTTTCGCGATGCTGTGGCAGCTTGTCTGGGTAAAATATGTGGTTTTCTGTGTTTAAATGGACGGCTCGGCTTTGCGCTGTCTGTTAAAAGATCGAAAACTCCTACATAGAACAGTTTCTTTTTAAGAGTTTTGGAGATTATACTCTTGCCAACAGGCATTGGCAAGGGGAGGGGGTGGGGGCCAAGAAGCAATGCTGACTTTATTTTGCACGGAAGGTAGTGGTGCATGCAGCTGATTTTGTAAACCTATGTTTTGGGCAACATGAAATAAAATTAAGTAAGCAAAAAGAAAGTGCATTGAGCATCATGGTAGGCGATTGAAGTGTGATGGACAAGTACTCTAAGAAGCAAGTAGGAATTTCAACATAGGAAAAAATTGTGAACATCGACGTTCATTACATGGCAAACAAGGGCAATGTGACTTTGTGCATTGTGGGAAAGTGCATGGAATTCAGGCATTGTAAAGTGCAAAGTAACAGAGTTACGGTTTGCTGGCAGGGATTTGGAGGTAACTGGAGAAATGGCAGAGGCGCAGTGAAGGGAAGCTTTGCAAAGGTGGGGTTTTGGCTGGCTAGGACAGAGTGTGGGGGGCTTATGAGATGTGCTTTGCGGAGCAGAAGAGAAGTGGGCTATGGATTGAGTTTAGTAAGGAAAGAATTCATATTTTTTAGTTATTGTGATTTGAGGCGCTTAACACGCGAGATTGCACATTAATATTGGGATAATGAATATCATGTATTTTAACACATGTATATGTTTCTTGTTTTTGATTTATTTTAAACAATTTATCAGTACAACTGTCGTTGAATTTGTAAAGCTCTGCCTTACAAACTGTATTGACAAGGCATCAGTTTTGTGTTGGAGGTTTAAACTCTTCTGCAGCGTTTTTTGGCCCACTTAATGGTAAGCATCAGTTCTGTCTAAATTTAGGGCCACATAGGGCTGTGCGGGAGCATGGGTGATGAATGTGTATACATACTATTTGTGGTGAAAAGTCTTGGAAAAAACACTATTTTAAGTACTGTTTAGAGCCAGAAGTCATTGAATAGTTTTTTTAAAATTAAAAATCTCACAAAATATATGGGTAAGAATGTAGTTTTGACAATGCGAGTGGTTTGTTGTTAGGGCGAGCAGAGTGGATATTTTACTGGTAGGAATTTAACATTGGGCGTTTTTATTGAGGAAGGGGGTTGTGAAAGGAGACTGTGTTAAGGGATAGTGTAAATGGATGTGCATGGGTGCAAAGACCTCTTTTAATTTAACAATCTATTTGGGTGGCATGAGCAACTCTGCTGTTTAAAAGGTTGACACCGTGCCAGAGGAATTTCAGGTATTTTTTCAGGTACTGCATAGAAAGATGGTGGGAGATATTTTGTGTATGTATTATTTAGCCCTTGCAAATGCTTTTTTATTAGCAACGAGTGGGACACTTTAAAGTGTACAAGACAGGCACACAAGGTGAAAGGGAGGAATGCTTTGTGATTAATGAGGAGGAATAGCACTAGGACTTGGAAGTGCATTTCAGGACGATCAGCTGGCAAAAGAATGTTTACACACACACACCTGCGTAATCAGGTAGGAATTTTCAAGGGTCAAGATAGGGCTGGGAGGACACAGGCACACATAATTATGGGAAGTAGGAAGCATAAGATATAAAACGCACATAGTTCAGCTGCGCACAGGAGAGAGAAGGTGAGAGTAAGATTAGGACATATTTCTTTTCCGGAATGCAAGAAGAAGATTTAAAAAAACACACAAAAGACATGGGGAAATTGGCAAGACTGGGGAGGGGGGACACCCTTCATAGTACAGTTAATAACTGCATGAACAGTAGGCCCAAGATCACAGTGGCCGGTGCATGAGCTGCGAGTCAAACAGACAGCACAGGCAAATGCGGCCACTGCAGGCACCAAGGCAATTCAGATACACACACATAGAACAGGGGGTGTATCACATTGATGGAGGACCCATTTTCCGAGAGCATATCCATTTTGTTTACATCATTTATCTTAGCATTGCATAGCCAGACAAGACACCAGAGCATAGGAAGCAGACCAAGGTTTATGAGCCATCGGTGTGGGCAGCACACCCTAATATCCATGAAGGGTTAATTTGTTTCTAAATATTTGTGATATCTTCACTGATGTGACGGGTTAAGGTAGAAGTAATCAGGTCACTCAAATGTATGCAAAATAATTCATATTTAATCCAATAAAGTGAACCAAGTAGTGGTTCTAAAGTTCATAGCAAAGAGCGAGGATAGGCCTATACATTTCGGACCATCGGTCCTTTGGCAGGGCCTTTTCCATAGCTTGTCAACAAATATCCTTGTGATACCTAAATTGGAAAATCAGTCAAGACCATCAATATGGTAGAAACCAAATATAGCATACATCATGTCATAATTCCACTGACCCACCATGTTTGTTGGCAATTGCATGTTCATAATACATTGTCAGGGCGCCCACAACGTGTTACAAGACATATAGTGACGAACAACATATAAAACAAGAGATAGCAAAATAAATCAGTCCGTTAGGCATACATCATGCCATAATCATCCGACAACCATTATTAATTCTGAATTTAATGGTGATTGTATAGTTTGCCTGATTTCTACAAAATATCACAGCACCTATATTACAGGCAGCGTTTAAACTAGTGCTAAAAAAAACAGATGGTAAAATAGCTGCGTTCCCTCTACCCGAGTTTCATGTTTGTACTGTAAGTGTGATCGCCTCCGCCCTCTCAATGTATTATGAACCTGTAATTGCTAACAAACATGGGTGGATCAATGGAATTATGACATGGTGTATGCTATATTGACCCGATTTTTTCTACCTTAACTCATCATATCAGTGAAGATATCACAAATATTTCGAAAACAAATTAACCGTTCATGGATATTAGGGTGTGCGGCACACACCAATGACTCATAAGCGTTGGTCCCCTTCCTTTGCATAAACGTATAGTGCGTGGCATGGTGGCACTTGACAGTGGGCTGCACACCACACAGAATTAATGCCAAGGATAAAATATTCAAGAACAGAATCTCTGCATCCAACAAGCTGTGCCCACTCACCCACACAGACAGACACCAAAGCATGCCATTAGAATGGGAAGTGGTTTCACATGAAAACCACACAGACAGCAAATCTGACTGGCAGAAATGAAGGGTATATTGTCACGAAACTAACAGCAGTTTTGCTCAAAGGAAGGGCACACACAGAGAAAGAGAAATTGACAAACAGCTACAAGCTAGCTTCAGAAGTGTGATGATGAGGTTGGCAGAGTGACTTCACTCACACGAGATAAGGATGAGGGGGTGACGGAAGAGGAGAGATGGCTCTTGATGAAGGGGCAGGCGGACCCAATAGATAGCTGGGGGGTGTTTATACCAGGGGACTGTGTATTTAATATACGGTTTGCATGATAAGTTAAAAACAAAACCAGAGAAGGGGAGCATTTGACATGAAATTAATTTTGCTGCGAGCTGATAGCAGGCACAATAGATACACATTAAAGGGAACCAGGTTGGAGGCATGGGAAAAGAGGGCATAGTGCACTGCTAAAAGTGACCAAAGCAGTGTTCCATGGGGATTTTTCTGTCAGGTTTTTTGGGGGGCTGAGAGGGAAAGAGGGCAACGATGCTACACAATATTATTGCAACAAGAACATAATAACATAACAATTAAAGGAAATAAGGTGTTTAACTGGACATAGGATAAAGGCCAGGAAGGAGGGGCTAGAGATGGAAGCACAATGTGTCATGGATTTTGAATGCTTGAATGGGTTTAGGGATGACATTTTTCGTGTAGCATTATTGGCGCAAAGTAGCAATGTACAGAGAAGGAGCAATGCTTCAGGAGGTAGGTGGATAGAGATGGCCGGTAAGTACTGAGCGTGGTTAAAAGAGTATGGGAGGTCCCATATTGATCTCTAGTGGAGGAGAAGGAGATGCAGGTAAGAAACGGGTAGAAGGTGAAGGAGGTGTAGAAAGGTTTTCAGGAAAAAGCATCTTTTTGTACTGGACAAGAGGCAGAGATGAAGCATTGCAGTTGGAAGGTGGACCTTAACAAGAAGAAAAGTATCCTGTTTATGAGGTGTACACAATGTAAATAAGTAAGCATGTTTGAGGATATAAAATGCTCTTTTGATTATTTGAAATGTAATGTTGATATGAGATTCATGAAATGTTTTTTTATTATTTAAAAGGTACTGTTCTTATTAGATGTGTAACCTTAAATTGAAAAAAAGCAGAAATGCACGTGCAAGAGATGGTAGGCAAAATTGTGCACACATATCTCAAACCCGCATGCACTCAACCATCACCCACGCTCGTTTCAGCGTCAATAAAGGTTAGGGCAGTAGCAGCAATCTTTGCAGAACCACCACAGCACAAAGAAGATGGACAAGGGGAAAAATGCCAAGAAAGAGACAGCTCATGCAGGCCTACCAACAGACAGCAATCCCAAAGACTAGTTCAGCGTTAATGGAAAAAGGAAAGCATCTTGGACATTGCGTGGGGAAATAAAATGACCATCCTATTGGCCCAGAGCATAGAAGTGCCAGCTCATCATATGAAGGAGTAACACAGCAGCAAGGCCAAGGCACCATGCACAGGAGAAGAGAGAGAGAGAGAGAGGTCATCAAAATGGGACCATTCTGTCCAACGCGTTATTATGACTTTTGTCCACATTTGGTTTCTACAGGACAGCTTAATTCAACTAAAGGATGTTACCAGGAGAAGAAGAGCAGAAGTGGCAAGGGTTGGAAAAGGACTATATTGTTGCTTTTTGAGTGTTTTTTGCTCTCTCACATGTGGTCAAGAAGGACAAAATGAGACAGTGAATACTTCAGAGAAATTAGGAGAGTACCAATATGATGAATGACAATTGGAGTAGTAGTGGGGCGGGTAGTAGGCATATAAAGTGTGAAGGAGATGAAGGGAATATGGCCCCTATACACAATGTGTTTAGTTGCAAGCATTTAGGCAATGATAGGATGTAATAAAGAATATGTATATACATTTTGAGAAACTCACCCAGTTTTCTCTGTGTTTCAGGCACAAGGAGTGGACAGCGAACGACACAAGCAACCGAGCACATGAGCAAAAAAAAGAAGGCTGATCGCGGGTTGGGCCTGTGGGAATCAGCCTAATGCCCAGATGTCACAAGCTGGAACATTAAAAAAAACCTCCGATTGTGTGCTCCCCAACCACTGTGTTCCCCCCTATTATTAACATTGACCCCATGCAGTGACTGTTTTACTATGTGCTACTTGGACTCAAGGTTTCTGGAAATGGAGCAGTTTGTAATATACATGGTACCCAAGCAAAGGACAAAGGGGAACGGAAACAAGAGAAAGAAAATTTGGGGGAGAAGAGAGTGCATTTGGGGGTGGCAACTGTTAAAAGGAAAAAAAATGAAAAATATTTATTACAAAATGGGATGATGGGTCCCACTAGGAATACTGGAGCCAAATATATATTTGTTAAAGTGACGTTATGGTTAAGTTGCGCTAGTAAAAACCTATCACTTTTACTGAAAAAACTATGCTAAAGGAACATTCTGGTTACAGTGCCCTACTAAAAACCTATGAAATTCAATGCATCAAGTACATGAAAGGAACATTATACTTACTTTGCACTAATGACGACCTATCCATATTATGGTTATAAGTAAAACCGTAAAACCCGTGAAATTCACCAGTTATCGTAAGCTACCAACCATAACTTGTGCCACCACTGTGCACTGCTAAGACTAACACGCATGACATGAAAGATGAAATCACAAATGGCATAAATGCTATGGGCAAAAGGTGTCATTTGCCCATAGCAGCCATTGTTATATGCAAACGGTTACTCTTACTTCTTTTGTTCCACCAATTTTGCGATGCTTTACCCCATTAACGCACTTGCTATCAAATTTGTAAAAATCGCACACAAAAGGATCAGTCAGCGTATCCCACCAAACTAAGTCAAGTGCATACATTGCATGCATACCAACGGTTTCCTGCCACTTACCTTTCATACTTCATAGATTACAACAGTACCTAAAAAATAAAAAAAACTGTGTGTGCATTGACAACAGTAACATTCATAAATGTGCATAAGGAAATTAAAGACCGGAAGCAATGGCTCCACTCATGTAGCAAGCATATATATGCAGAGAAGTACATGCAAATGCGCACACACAAACATTCTGCTTTGCACTCTTTACATCTTTCCGCAACATTTTGTCATCCGTCCGCAATGCGAAGTACTCCATTTTGAAAGTAAATATTCCTACACTAATACACACACGTGTTCAATAACACGTCAAACAATACACTCTCAAATAACCCACCTCCCGCTTAACAAACATGCTTATGCTCCCAAGTCCCCATTCATATCGTAAGCCTTCCATTTATACACACACACTTTCTCTGCCTGCCAAGACATCCCCCTATAGTTTTAAAGAATGTATTGTAAAAATGTAAGCACTATGTCATTAGCCAACATATCTTCTTAACATCTTCTTATATAGGTTCAGTACCCACCTCTCTCCGGAAAGCCACTGGCTTGTGCACTTCAAAATACAACCTGCAATAAAGCTACTCTCACCAAGGAACAAAGTAAGTACAATACCATCATAGTGTTGTACGTCTTACTAAAGAGTGCACTGTTATTGTATTGTAGCATATAGACTTGCAGCAATCCACCCGTATGTACTTCATTGTTACTCATGACACCACCACAGGTAAGATACTGTCCTCAACCAAAAGTTAGAGGCCATTACACAGAGACACACTTCCATTTATATTTCTATCCTCCTATTGACTCACTCATGCACATTGCACACATATACATTTGAAAATCTGCACACCCACATTTCCCTTTCTCTGCCAACAGCTACTATACAATGCCTACCAAATTGCAACTCTGTAGAAAGCAACGCAGAAATAGAGCCACACAACCTAAAAACATAGAAAGTATTCATCCACTGCAAGCAGAACCTCTACAGAAAGTCGAACGAGAAGAGCTAATCCAGTCATTAAGGAAAACTGATGCATCTAGCAGTAAAGACAGTGTAGTTTGTCTGTCAAAATGTTAGAATGAAAAGAAAAGCACTAAAACAGTGCAACACACACTACTGCTAACAGAGCATGTACAAATGGCAATATAACCACAAGCAATCATTCCAAAAAATGTATTTTACAAATAATGTTCCACCACAGAGTCCTTCAGAACCTTGTAAATAGAGGGCAGAAATCACGCTCAACCCTCAAAACCTACAGCAGTAAAGTCATCCTGGAAGCTCTTGTAGACAGTGCAATGATCGTGAAACGGATTTTTTTTTTAGTAATTTTGAACAGAATGAAACCACTAACAAGATTAATTGGTAAATTGCAAGCACTAATTCGAAACAAATGCAATATCAGCATAGATACCTTTGGCCACATCTGTACAGATGAGTGGAGTCCCACCACCAACACAGAGCCATACTTCAATGACGAATCATGCAAACAAGAGCAAACAAACCAAATTGCCTTAGAACGGAGTGGACGAGGGTATGCAAAGTTACACAATACCATAATGAAGAGGAAACACTGCTTTCAGAAATATCCCCATCATATTTAGATGTCACTCTCCATTCCACCAAACCAACACGCCTTACCTACAAATGGTCTTGCACATCAATGTGTAACATTCACCAATGCTTAATCAAATCTTTGCAGCAATTTCTCAATCAGTATGTCAAAGGCAACGACAAAAGAAAAAGAAACATACTACAAATTATGGACTCCTGTCCAGTGCGCAACTACACAGGAATACGAGGGCATTCCTTGGCCTGTATTTCTGGACCTGCTTGCAAAAGCACCTTCCACCGTATCAAAAGTTTACCAACACACCATTCAACAGTCAGAAATCTAGTTTACAAACATTACTATGCAAAAAGTCCATCTTTAGCACTGCAACATTTAAATTGTATTCTCCTACACGATACAGCCAAACAAGTGCTCAAAGAAATAGAGCACATGCAAAGGAAATATTGTGGAAATGAAGAGCACTTACAAACTCCAGCATTTTCAGACAACAATACTGACAACCTTGCAGCTATCAACTTTTTATATCACACAACAGAAAAGAAATACAAAATTCAAAAGCACATCTGCTGAAATGCCAAACCAAGTATGTGTGACTTGTCGTAGAACTTTCTATAGAAAGAACCAAAACTATAGATGTAATGCAGAAAATAGAAGGCAATGAGGAATCCCAATGGTTTCAATTAGCTCTGTACCTTATAGATGAAAAGAAATACAAACTTACAAACACCTCCATATTGTGCACATACGGCACTGCAAATCTTGACAATAACCAAAGGCCTTCACGGGCAATCAGTAATAATTTGGAAGTATTTCCACTGCCAAACGCAGTGCAGCAGCTTAATTTGTATGAGAGCATTATAATCCAAACAGTGCACCCATTTCAAGCAATAGCAAGACATCAACTGAAAACTGCAAAATTGCCTCCCACCAAATTACTGAAAGGCATTTGCGGAAAGTAATTAATTTACCATTAGATCTCAAAGAAAATGTAGACACTCTACGAGTACAAAGGCCAATAGAAGAATCTTGGATTATCCTGTACAGCAACTAGTGGCCTTAAGCAAAGTTAGGGAAGCCTTGCAATACCTTAAAGAAAACAATGAATACTATAAGGAAATAAACGTTGAAGAAAACCTGATAGAAACAACCAAAATCATTCAGGACTACTCAACAACTGGCCAATTTGAACGTCTAGATCCTAGTGCAGCCTCCAATATTTTAGACCACTATACAATTCACCCACTGCACTCCAAAGACACCATAGACAATGCACTAGAAACATATCAAATGTGGCAAGCCAAAGGAGTACCAATCAGTATGTGGGAAAAAAGTGTAGAAGCATGAGCCTTTCCTCTACTCTTCCTGACTGGAAAAGGTGGAAGATATGATGAAAGATTCACACAAATAACAGCATCAGAATACCGCTGTTTACAAATGTATTCTGAAGACCCTAGATTTAGACAGAACGTGGAGTACATATTCCACCTCCTCTTTGAATGTGAACTGGCAATGCTATGTTATGGAGTTGCCCACACATTGAAAGCAGGTTCCCATTTTCAAAACATGTCTGCTACACAGCTACTTCAAAAGGTGCAAGGGAAAGACGAAGTTTTACAGTCAATTATTACAAATCTCTTGGCAAACATGCATGGTACAAAAGAGTACTGGTTCCGACGGCACGCAGATGTACGGTGAATGCTATGCAACCTTGGCCCACCCACATGGTTTGTCACTAAGTTGTGCAGAGTATGGATGTGAAGACTTGCACACTTTCCTACGCATAGCAGACAAAAGCAAATCAGGTGTAGACATGAAAACAACAGGAGCACTTTGCTCTCTTAATCCAGTAAATTTCACGGTACTTCCCTCATCGCTTCCTTGCCATGCTGCACTTCATTTGCAATAAAGCACTTCCTCCCCTCGGAGAAGTGGAACACTTCTTTTGGAGAAAAGAATATCAAGCCAGAGGAGCACCACACATCCACATGCTTTTGTAGATTAAAAATGCTCCTAAATTTGGTGACTGTTTTGCAGTTCATTCACAAATATGTCACTTGCGAAATCCCTTCGGAAAGTACACATAGTGGCCTACATGCACACATTTTGCAGTTCCAAAGACACAAGTGTGGCAAGTATTGCCGGTGCAAATATAAAAACAGAGGCAAATACTACACCAAATGCTGCTTTGGTTTCCCTATACCAGTTTCAACACCAAGGCAAGTAAACAGCTTCATGTCTTCAGTTTGACACAGTCTGAAAGGGAAATCTCCTAAGAACACATACTACATAATAAGGAGCAAAGCATCAAAGTACATCAATGATTACAATGCAATAACTGCCCTCCTATGGAATGCTAATGTTGATGTACAGTACATTGCAGACAATTCCACTGCAATTGCACGATATGTCACAGCCTACTTAACCAAAGCAGAGGAAACAGAGCTCAAAGACCTCTGGGATGACAGATCATCTAGAAAACACCTGCACGAATATTGTACCGCTTTGGCATAAAAATGCTGTCCCCTAGAGAATGTGGCTCCTACCAAGCCGCAGACCGTTTAACCGGCACCGCTTTATATGGGAAATCTGAAAACATAGTGTGGCTAAGCATTGGTCCTGCCGCATCCAGAAAGAGAGTAATTAAATTGTACGAAGAAATACAAACAATAGCCAAAAATGAGGCCAACAGGCAGGACATTTTGAAGAACAACATATTGGACACATACTACCCGAACAGGAGTATTACTTTAGAAGCCTTGTGCCTGTACCAGATAGCCCAAAACTTTGCATACAAAAATAACATTAAACCAGATGAGAAAAAAGATAGATACAGAGTGGAAAGTTGTGAAGGCAGCCTGGTGAAACTTACCAAACGCAGCCTAATTAATCATATGAAATGGTCATAAAAACTCCTAAACACAAAGAACGGTACTACATTGCTCTACTACAACTTTTCAAACCATGGAGAAAATAAACAGATTTATTAGCCACCCACGCCTCCTATGAAGATGCTTTCAATGCAAGTGAAAGTACAATTACAGATGAAAACTTTACACGGTACAAAACCATATTGGACAATGAACGCCAACATGAAGAAAAACTTCAAGCACAACTAAACGTAGACACTTCTGAGAGCAGTGATCCTTCTGTAACAGGCAGCCAAGAACCACTTGGACAGCCACTCATAGCAAATGAGGCAGAAGTAGCCATGACAGAAGTAACCACCACCATGTTTCAGTATGAGCCGTCTGCAGAAGAGTTGGCTGTACTGAAATCTCAACTAAACAATGAGCAGCGTACCGTTTTTCTAGAAGTAAGTGAAAAAATGGAACATGGTATACAGCACGAAAGTGAAACTTGCACCTGTGACAAGTACAAACTTTCTTAATAAAAATGATCAGTAAATACCTCCAACAATTAAACAACAACCTTTCAGCTGTTGTAACCGGCCCTACAGGTTTGGCTGCCTACAACATAGGTGGAGTAACTCTACACCGATTAATACTCCTTCCAGTAGAACACTAAAACAAATTAGACTTCTATAAACTTTCAGCAGAATCTGCTATGGAGCTATGCAGAGTTTTGAACCAAATGAAAATGATCCTAATAGATGAGGTGAGCATGGTCTCCAAACTAATGTTGGCTTTGATTAACCGCAGATTGAAAGAGGTCCTCAAAACAGACTACGAAGAACTCTTTGGAGGAAAACATGTAATTGTTTTCAGAGATCTCCTTCAATTACACCAGTGAAAGGTGAACTGGTCTTCAAAATCTTGGGATACAAAGGGTGCCGTAAAAGTCTTAGAAGCATCGGGAATGCAAATCTCTGGCAACATTTCCAGTACAGAGAACTAACTCAAAACATGCATCAGTCTGCAGACCTCACCTACGCCAACATTTGAAAAAACATAAGGATTGGTGTACTATCAAAGAAGGCGCAGTCTACCCTCAATACTAGATGCATCCATGAGATGTACGGGCGTAACACATGTGCTGCTGATGTCACTGAACAATTAGCTCACATAAATGTCCCTGTATTTTTATTACCAACTCTAGCAAGCTGTGCACAATTCAATGCAACAATGCTGAAAAAAGAAAAACAACCACTAATGGATATTCATGCCACAGACAAACTGGATGTACACTGTATGACAATACCTATTTGTCAACAAGCCATATCATGACTAAATACCTTAGAAAACTATCTCCAACACAGCTGGTTTGGAGAAAATGTTAATATTATGTGTGAACTGTAGAGTAATGCTAAAGCGTAACCTTGACGTAGAGCAAGGTTTAGTTAATGGAGCACTTGGTACAGTTGTTGACTTACAGACATACCCACCAGACAACAGCATTCAGTTTGTGAACATTCAGTTTGTCAAACTATCAGAAGTTAAAAAGATAGGACGCACAACGGCTCGATTCCTTCTTTTCAAAGACATGTATGTACGCAGAGAACAGTGTTCTCTCTCACTGGCTTATGCAGTAACTATTCATAAATCGCAAGGTCTAACCTTAGATCAAGCATTCATTGATATTGGCAGCACAGTCTTTAAATAAGGCATGAGTTACTTCGCACTGTCAAGGCTACGTACCGTGGAAGGCCTGTATCTAGTGAATTGTGATGCAATTGCAGTCAGCGGAGACATTCCTTGCATCATAGAGTACTATAGAGTATGTGCACTGTACTTAACTGTATGTGCACTTAAAAATTAAGTCTGGATTTTTTTTTTTCCCAATCTGAAAATGTACCCTGTTCCTCAGAAACCCAAAGGTTTGAAGAGAAGGCTCATACAATCAGAAGTTGTAAATGATTTGGCAACAGTACCACCAAAGAAATTGAAAGCAACTCATACTACATCAACTACCAAAAGCACAGACAAAAGGAGTAAAAAAGACAAGACATACCCAACTCCAGACACAAAAGAAGCCTCCTCAAAGAAGCCACATACCCTTCCAGCAAAGTACTCAGACACAGAAGTACATGGTCCATTCACATTTTCCAATACAACAGGTGTTAATTGCTATGCAAACGTAACAATTAATGTTCTATTCCAAATGCCAGCAATTGTTGACAACATTTATTTAAATGGCGCAGACCAGTTGTGTTTGAAAATGCTCGTCCTTCACAGAAATGCAGTAAGTAATCCTGACAACATTTACAGTGTCTCGGGAATAAGGCAAGAATTGGACTACTGTGCTGGAATGGTGAAATTCACTTTAAACCAACAAGAAGATCCCCAGGAATTTCTAATGTACTTACTACAAATACTGGAAAGGAAAAACATACTCATAAATGAAATCTTTCACATTTCCTACATGTGGAAACATACATGCAGTCTGTGCAACCATGCCATTCACGAACAAGTCCCCAATGAATGCTTTGTCTATGTAGCAATACCTAACTGTGACTCCATTCCATTTCAGCAACTGGTGCAAAATGCAAACCATAGCATATTGTGTACGTCGTGCAATTCTGATAATCGTTCGATGCTACATATACACTCACATAGTCAATATGTAATATTAATGCTCTTAAGATAGAATGCCTATGGAACCAAAAACAACTGCAAACGTACTGCCTTCACACGGACAGGTATAACTTGGGAGGAAAACCGTCAGAACAGTAGGCATAATCTACCACACTAGCGACACAACCACTGGTCAAGCAATGGTCATGGTGGGAATGCAATATTACCTCCATCATTCCAAACCAGAGATTACCTGCAAATCTTGCAAATGCCTACTTAATATTCTTGAAGCCAAAATGTAGTCATTGATGTACAAACCTACTATACCTTACTCCGCAGCACCAACCAGTACCTAAAAGAAATGTCCTTCCACACTGTCGCCCAAAGCATCTTAGCATACAGCAAGCATTGAAGAAATGCATTAAAGTATGTGTTGGACAATTTTAGCCGCAATGAACCCAATAAGTACACTCACACAAACAATACATGTACACAAATCACAGTAGCAGTATTTTCCACAGGATATGTAAAAGGGAAAGTACTAAGTATGTGGGTTCAAAACTATACTCAGGCACCTCTGAAACCACCAAGTACGCAAATGAGTCACCAGCTCTCTAAAAATACTCATACAACTTCAAGCCATAGGGAACTATCACTACTTAAACCCATAATGGTAGACTACCACTTCAGAATGTATACAGATGTGAAAGTAGCAACAGGAATGCACAAGCTTGTAAACGTACCCTTTAGGAATGGGATACTGTAAACAGTTAGAATTCGCCACCTGGTATATAACTACAACCAGAATACTACAATGTTATTTGCAGCATTAAAACAACCCAACTTAACCTTCAACAACGACTGTGTTACAAACATATGCTCAAACACTTCCAAAGTATGAACAGTTACAGAACGCCAACAGGTACGTAACTACTGTCACAATTCTGCAGTAGCACAGTACAATGCAACAAATACTTGCAAACCACCAGCAGCAACCGAACGCATAAAGAAACAGTGCTACAAGTAGTAGACGCTCGTTTTGACATCCAGTGCAGAGCCTGTTAACGCAGGTTCGAATCCCGGCGGGGCCAAACTCAGCCTTTCAAGCTTCCGAGGTCGATAAATGAGCACCACACCCCGTGGGTAATAATAAGCAGCGCTCAGATACCTGAGGGTTCGTAGCGCTATATAAATGCCTAATTATTATTATTATTACATTGCCTCCTACTTCAAGAGTACACCTTAAAAAGTGCTGTAACCACTCCAAACGTTACTGTAATTCATTGTGCACCATAGCAGCAAAGACATTTGGAAGTTTTGTTTTAAATCCAGCATGGATTTTGTTTCCCCACAGACCCAATGATTATGCAAAGAAACACAGGAAGTGCACTCATTGCACGGTACAATGGTTCAAAGCATAGTACTTATGAAGTTCTAGTTATGAGGGGCCACAAAGTGAATAAATATATGCAATGTAGTGTACTGCAAAGAAACAAAATACCTGCTCTAACATGTTCTGTTCTCTTTTCCCACAGATAATGCAGCAACAAGCATTACAATATTTCACATTCAATACACAAAAAACAACACAGGCCCTCCCCAATCCAAACAGTAAGTATGCAATTATTGGTATCATACTTAACTACAATGTCCACAGTACAATGTGTGCACTTATTTCTACAATACGCATAGCAATGCCACAATTTGCAATGCACACCTTGTGCCTACGCCCTACACGCTTCATATGTGTAGGAGACCTGCTCAGCAATACAGCATTAGCAATCCTAGATATCTCTGGGACAAATCAGCCGGACTCCGAATTCTGGCATAATATGCAACAGTTGGTCCAGCGCACTAATACGCCGTATATAATAACAGGAGGGGATTGTAACTTAGTAGCTGAATTCTTCTTGAACAGGAAACAGCAATGTAGTTTCATGCCCTCTCAGATGCATGAAGCCTTCGACAGGTATATTTAGGGGAATAATTAGTGTATGTGTGGAGATTATGCATCCCAACAATGGAATACACATTTTACTCACAAATGCATGCTTTATCATCCAGGGTAGTTTATATACTTGTTACCCGAGTACTGGTAAAGTATATGCTCAGGGTAGAGACATCGTCCCTGGTAATCTCGGACAATGAGCCAGTTCTCACATTCCTAGATCGGGGTGGACCTTTGTCTACAAGTGGCGATTGGAGCCTAAATAATGATCTCTTCACAATGCAGGAGTTTAGAGAATCGATTATGCAGTTCACAGTGGAATTCTTTTGGTTTAATGATATAGTGCCCACTCAATTCAGGATAATGTGGGTCGCATATAAAATGGCCCTGAGGGGGCACATTACGGCATAGTGTGGTGAACCAGAAAAGGGACTTGGATGATTAGAAGTCATTCTCAAGATTATCTTTTTTAAATAACACTCAAAATGCTTAACTATAGCTATGACAGAAATTCACTACCTAACAAAATAAAAGCTACTGTGTGCGTTAAAGTCCAAAATAAAGTTCTTCAGTCCATATTCAATCAAACTAAATGGCCCTACCACTTCAGAAAAAACATCTAACTAAAAGGGAAATGGGAGTCTTTGCTTAATAGCCTCACCAGAGCATCTGCCTGGCCACATTTATATTTTTTTGTTTGGAGTTTCAAAAGTTCCTTTTTTAGTACCACAGGATATTCTTCCCAGTCTTTGTTTCAATTTAGAGTTTCAGTTTTTCATGTCCCTAAAGAAAATGTCTCTTCTCAAGAACATTTCCATTCCTCCAGGATTTCATGTAACTTTGTAATATGGAGGGGCATGAGACCAGCAGTAAATAAAACTATATTTATTGTATAAGTGTAGTTCCACAAAGAGCCCCACCTGTTCCCACATCCTTCTGCTTCCGTCCTCCAACTGTCACCACTCCAGCAATCCTACTCAGAACGCTCCAAGTCACAGAGGTTACACGTGGCACCTTGAAACGCAAGGCACACTACACATCCCCTTCTCTTCACAAAGTTCTGCCATCTATCCTAGGAAATTGCAGGCTCTTCTTCTTCTACACATATTCTCCGAGATACTTTGACCACTGATCCCACCTTCCAGACTTTGAACTCGGAGACCTACTGCCTGTAGTACTGGACAGGGAAAAATATCCACCATTGATTTTCTCACTCACTCTGGCATCACTCCTACCGCACACACCGTCATCAATCATACCGCCACCACACTCCAGACCATCAAATCGCCTTCTCATCAATGTCACCATTTCAATATTCCACACTTTGACATCTTCCAACCTAATGGCATGCTTGAATACTTCTCTTACCTCCATAGGTTTCGACCACCTACAACACCCATCTCTGAGGGCCAGAGGTAACTTGACTCTCACCATATCCTCCACAGCAGGGAGAATGCTGCCTTTCTTCACACCAGCACTGTCACTTACAGACGTCTTCCTTGATTGACTTTTACTAATATTCTCCACCACACTTTCCAACTTGCTCTCTGACACAGGAGTCATACCCATCCAAGTGGGCAATAATTTGGTGTTGGCTGTTCTGCCCCTGCTAAGCTCAAATGGAGAAATGTCAGTGATACAATGAGGGGTAAACCTGTGGGCCACACCAGAATTTTTCAAAGCAATCTTCCAATCTCTGCCATTGACCCAGGCCTACCTAATCACTTCCTTCAGCACTCTGTTAATGCGTTCAACCTCCCCATTGGTCTGTGGGTGATAGATGGCACTCCTTATGTGCACTTTAGAGTGCTTGTGACAATACTCCATCTCTCTTGAGCTGAATTGTGACCCATCGTCCGTCACTATGGTACTCGGGTATCCATCACGAGCACAAACCTCTTCCAAAAACTCAATTACACTTTTTGTTGTCACATTTGGCTTAATCAAAACTTCGACCTAGCTGGTAAGCAGATCTATCACTACCACATGACTGCACACCATCGCCCCAAATGAGACCCAGCACATCCATCCCCAATTTATCCCAAGGACGCTTTGGGACATTTGTGACCACCATGATATGACTTGAACCCACACACACCTTGTTACTTTTATTATAAAGGATAACATTTCATAAAATCTCTCAATTTGTGGATCACAGGCATCATGTCCAAGTTCTATGAGGCTAGCTCACACTCCTTCAGGAGGAATAATTTTGTCACCACGCCTCAACATTCCTCCCTGGACACACAAGTCATCCTTCACATTTTTTATCTTTTTCTTCATCCGCTGGTTCATCTACTGATGCCATTCTCGGCAAGCAGTCTGTGACATAATTTCTCACACCTGGTATGCACTTAACAATGTAATTACACTCTTGGAGACAGGACACCCCTCTTCTGGTTCGGGTTGAGACTTGTCCAACACTTTAGAAGTTATTATCTCTACCAGAGGCTTGTGGTCTGTGTGAAATTCAAAGTTCTCTCCCCAGATAAACCATCTGACTGCTGGTGCTTCTTTTCCAATCGTGGCATAATTCTTCTCAGCACCTTCTAGCAGTATGGAGGCAAAGGCAATGAGGAACTCTTTCCCTCCTTCTACTTGAGTCATCACTGCCCACAGGTCAAAATTTCTGGCGACTTTTTTTCTGCCCCTCCTGAAATCCTGTAGTGCAGGCGCACTTGCCAATGCTCCTTTAATGAATTTGAATTCTTCCTCACAAAGTCCATCTCAAACAAATGTTCATTTCATTTTGATTAACTCAGTAATGGCCACAGTGTGTTTTGCAAAATTGCGAATAAACTTTAAATAATACTCAGTCATTCCAAGAAATTTCTGTGCATGTTCATGGCATGTGGGGCATGGCATCCCCTCAACGCT
Organism: Ambystoma mexicanum; assembly: GCF_040938575.1. NCBI lineage: Eukaryota > Metazoa > Chordata > Amphibia > Caudata > Ambystomatidae > Ambystoma > Ambystoma mexicanum. The sequence continues at coordinate 165,414,398 of NC_090923.1, read as the reverse complement.
CTTTGAAACACAAGCCATACTACACAACCAAGCAACCAAACATTTCCTCCTCCCAAGTGTTGAGTTCTCCTCTAAGTCTGGGGCTCCTCTTACAGGTTAGTGTCTTATATCCAAACCGTTTCAGATAGGTTGGCTGCTCACCCTGCCTTATCAGAGTTCTGTACCTTCCGCTGTTTTCTCAGTCTTAATCTCAAGTGTCCATCTTTAAACACTCAGGTTTCTCAGGCTCCCGTAACCTGGATACCTTTCCCAGCTCTTATTCACAATGTTTGTATCTTTATCATTCCCCCTTTTATAGGGTACTAGCTTATATACCCAGCATTTCCCGGGATTTCATTTTCTCGTAGGTACTATTTGCTAGAAATACCTTAAGGCAGCGTTACGCTTGTCAGACAGGCTCCATAAGAAAGGTGAGAAGAAAAATGTGTTGCATTTTTCGATTCTTTCATATTTGAAAAGACTACACAACACATTCTGAAACGTACAACTGTTTTTTCCAGGTGGAGCGAAGATATACAACTGCTCGTGTTACCGGCTCTACACGCAACATATAACTGCCCATGGGAGAAACATGGAAATTCCAAGTTGATACCAGTGCACTTGATTGACTGGCCCTGTGCCTTCTTGATTGTGATACCAAATGCCAGCCTGACCAAGAACTGTAGGCGCTTGAAACGGAATGACAGTCTCTATAGGATGGAAAGCATGCCACAGTCCGAGAATAGAAGTGTGGTAGAAAGACCTTCAGAAATGGGCAGAAGCTGAAACGGCAGTATGGCAAAAAGCTTGCAATTCTGGTGGGGAGGAGGAAGCTGAAACCTTGACAGCCTGGAAACATTTACTAGCCAAGTTATTTTGGCCCACGCAAGACTGGCCGAGGGATCGGGGACCCAGCAGAGAACACGGGAGAAGGACTCCAGTTGCAAGTTGAAGAAACAGAATGCGCAGGAGAGTAGGCTTGAGTGGGTGGGAGGGCACCGGGGAAGCAGTAGACATTGTTTTAGTGATATAAATTTGAAATAATATAATATGTACTGCAAGTTTGGTTTGTATTGTTTGTTGGAAAATCAATAAAAATAGTTTTTAAAAAAACAAACTTTCCTTGCGGCTACTTGTTTCCTTAGCTAGGGTTCGACGTGTGTGGAGCTCAGGTTCCTTCTAAGGATCTGGTCTCAGCATCCATTCCCACCACTGCTCGTTCATGACCATGCCACCAGAGTAGTGGGGACCTCGCCTCGGCTCCTTCTACGACCTTGGCTGCTTGGTTACGTAGAGCAGCAACATTCAGGTGTTCGGCTCGGCCTCCTTGCTGCCACTGGCCATGCAGCCTAGCGTGGCTCCGCCCCTCCAGGACATCATACCGCTACATACTGTGATGAATCTGCCCAATTCGTCCTTTCTCCCCAGAGTGGAGTGACCCCTTTTGAGGCAAGAGGGGTGAACACTCTCAGCAAGGCCATCTCTAAGGATCTGGGCAAGTTCAACCTCACTGAGAGGGACTCCCCTCATGGGGACAAGGACTCCCATTCCCGATAAACTCCCGGGTCCAACGTACATTGAAGAGACAGAGGAACTGTCACTGTTTGGTTGTATCAAAACAGAAGTATTCAAAACAGAAGTAACGACAGTCTTTCCAGTTCCCATATAGGCAGATAAAGTATATGGACCGCAAGTTCATTATTGGAAAGGGAGTCCACTCCCAGTGAGGTTGCACTTGCCCAGACCCCTAGGGAGGGTCTTGCTGAGCGCGCTTACCACCCCTACCCTCCAAAGGGATGGCTCCCCTCTGGGGAGAAAGGTTGAATTGCCCAGATCCATCACAGTATGTAGCAGGTAAATATAAAGCTGCAAGACAGGAAGCAATTAGAACCTGTATGTCTATGAAAGGGCTGGAAACAGAATCATGGATTACCCCACAAATCAAACATTAAAAGAGATAGTATCTGCTAAATATGATTAAAATAAACAGAGCAGATTCCAAGAAGGCTGCCGGCAGAGGAGGACGTGCTTGAGTGTCTCTTCCCGCCAGGCCGCATAATTAAGCAGTACAAAATAGCAGTTTGGGGCGAGTTCAAAACCACATAACAGCAGGAACATCAGAAAATCAGAGAACCCAACCACGGAAGCAGCGGAGGAGTGGACCGCTGAACTGCAGAGGAGCTTCAAGCAACCCAGCCGTGAAAAAAGAAAAGGGTCCAGCCACAGGGGAGCACCAGCGGAAGCGAAAGCAAACCACCACTCTGGAGGCGGAGCCGCAGTGCAGCCGGGAACCCAAATACCCGACTCAGAGCATCTGGCGCCACATCCGAACTGAGCACCCCGGAAGACATAGGCCCTCGGGCCGCGACACCAAACGAATGCACCTGCACTACTGAGCGGATCAGAGAATGCGTGGACGGGAGCCGCCACATCTAGACAACAGCTGGGGACGGGACACTGCAGTGGAGCCTCGAATACGGACTGAGCGGGGTCCTCAGCGGCCAACAGCGTGTCAGCTAAGAGAGCCTCTGAATGCCAAAAAAATAAAAAAGACCCAGCCTCAGGAGGGCACCAGTGGAGGTACAGGCAGTCCAGCATCCTGACGTCAGAAGGGCAGTGCACCCCGGAACCCCCCCATACTCGGCACAGAGAACACTGGGTGCTCCACCATACACAATGACCCCCACAGAGAACCACGGAGGACAAAGGCCCCAGGGCTGCAAAAGCAAGCAAACTCACCTGCACCCCCTGGCTGACAGAGACCTCCAAAATGAAGGTCCAAGTCGAGGGAAAAAACCCTGGCACAGTCCCCCCTCAGAGGAAACAAAACCGGAACCTGAGACAGCTCTGGGGCACACGAGACGTAGATAACAATACAACGGAGGGGTCAACATCAGGCCCACGCACAACCCACCCCCAACACGCCATGGAGGAGGACTCAATGAATAAAACAGACATGCAGAATTGTTTCAAAGAATTACAGTCCCAACTATTGATATCCATTCAAGAACAATTTAAGAGTCTACTGGAGGACATGAAACAGTCAATCCAGGAAGTCAAACTGGACATTGCGAAGCTCGAGGAAAGGATGAATGTACTAGAAAGAAAGGTCCAACAGATGGAAGATGATACACAAAAATCAGACGAAGTACTGGAACAGTTAGCCCAAGCATCCACCAATTTAGAACTCCAATGTGAAGACTTCATATGATAAAGGGAGTATAAAACTGCCGAACTACGAAGTCTACTATCTAGCGAGCCAATTGCAATATGTGGCAAAGTGGCTATTAGAGGACCCAACCTCAGAATCCAGGTTGTTTAGGCTGGAATGTGCCCCTTTCTTCCTGAAAGAAATGATATGGCTGCCTATATCAGATATGAAAGGGCGCCCAGAGATGATGATATTGGGATGGAAAATATGGCATAGGGACTGTCAGATAATGGAGAACCCAGTTCTGTGTTCCCTACAAGTGCCACTTGTCACATTGACTGGAAAAGAAGGCCAATTAATGAAGATGATCAGGAAGCACTGGGAACCGGTAGGCATAGCAACAGTGGATGACGTATGGCAGGAGGGGAGCATAAAATAATTTGGGATGCTGGTGGAGGAAACGGGGTTGCACATGTGGCAATATATTACATACCATAGGATGGTGTGGCGCATCCAAGAGACATGGTCTGAAATAGTTCTAGAGGAACAGCTGGACACCGCCATAGAAATGATGTACGATATAGCAGAGGGAGGGCACGAAATATCCAGGATATATGAGTTGGTGATGTCCAATGTGGGGAAGGAAGTGGTACAGCTGAGACAGGACTGGGAGGAAGAAGTGGGTGCCCCAATGAGTGATGGGATGTGGGAGGGGGCCCAAGGGTACCACAAAAAAAGTGTCAAGGAATGCAAGACTACAGCAAATACAACTGTATATAACCCACAGGGTTTATATGACACCCCAGAGGATAGCTAAATTAAAAAATGCACAATGACAAACTTGCCCCAAATGCAGCGAGGAAAACGCCGGAATGACGCATGTGTTCTGGGCGTGCCCAGAAATTGAGAAATTTTGGGGTGAAGTAGCCCACAGATTGAAAGGTAAAGGGGTTAAGCTAAATGTTGAAATAGCGTGGGCATGTCTGTTAGGGGGGTTTCCCAGACCACGTAAGCTTTAACATATAAATAAACTAAAGAATTTGGCATATATACTTGCGAAGCGTAGAATTGCTATGGGATGGAAGGAATGCCACAAACCAAAGATAGAATTATGGTGGAAAGACCTTCAGAAATGGGCAGAAGCTGAAACTGCAGTATGGCAGGAAGCTAGCAATACGGGAGGGGATGAAGATGCAAAAACCTTGACAGCCTGGAAACACTTAATAGCCACTCTGTTTGGGCCTGCCCAGGATTGGTCGAGCGACCAGGACCAAGCAGAGAACATAGGTGAAGAAACCACTTCACAAGACGAAGAAGCAGATCATGAAGTAGTGTAGGCTTGGAAGGGGGGGAGGGAGCGGGAGAAGCAGTAGACATTGTTTAAGTTGCACAAATTGAAATACTGTGATAAGCAAGTTTGATTTGGTTGTTATTTGTTGAAATAAAATCAATAAAAATTGTTTTAAAAATAAATTGATTAAGAATATACCCGAATCCATCGAGGACAGAGATCTACTAGGAACGGTAACACAACTCTTCACAAAAATCCTGGCAAACGACATGGAACCATAGGTAAAAATCGACAGGCTCCACAGGGTAGGCCTCAAAAGGACAGTGGAACTAGGGTCCAGACCACGGGATGTCCTTGCAGCCATAACGTCATTTACCCAAAAGGAGCAGATAATGCAAAAGGCAAGGTACACAACCCCACTGAGAATAAATGGGCATGAAATCCACTTATACCAAGATCTGGCACAATCCACCCTCCTGAAGAGACGAAGGATGGCTCCAGTGGTTCACCATCTAATTGCCAATCAAGTGAAGTATAAATGGACGTTCCCATTTGGTCTCCTGTTCACCTGGGAGGGAAACCAACAAAGGGTGACAACGAGTGAGGAAGGGGAAAGAGCCCTGGGGATACAGAACGCAACAGAAACACCCAAGACCCACAGGAAAGGAGAGTAAGGGGCCCAAGAAGACCAGAAGGATGGACAACAGAAAGGAAACGAGGCATAGGAGGAAAGAACAAATAAACCCCAGAATGACCGCCAACCCCGCTGAGTGATGAGGTCTTGACACGCAACTAATCGAACACAACACACAGAAGGATGAAGACCCACCCGAATTAACAATTACAGGCCCAGAAAGACGCAACCAGGGCAAGACTGGAATCAAAAGTGGGGTTTAGGACCCTCCACGGCGGGAATACGGGAATATGTTGGGGGTGAGGGCCCGGGATGCAGGACAAGTCGTCCGAGTGCCAGTAGGAACCTAGCCCCATCCCCAAGGGGTATGCGCAAAGGGGGAAAGGGTAGGGGAGGTGGAAGGGGCAGACGGGAGGTGAGGAAACGAAGATATGAAACAGGAAGGAGCACAGGAACGTATCATAAAGGGGTAAGGAAATGGACCAACTATGGATAAGAAGAACATGAACCAGATAAAGATCCTCTCGCAGAACGTCAGGGGAATGAACACACTGACAAAAAGAGCGAAACTGGAAAGACAAGCATTGAGGACGAAAGCCGACATCATTATGTATCAAGAAACACAGATAAAAAGGAGCAAGAAAACCCTAATGAAGATAAGAGGGACCTCACAAGTATACCAGTCCAACGCAGAGGGGAAGAGGGCAGACGTCCTCATTGCCATACAGGACAGACTGAATCCACACGTAAAGAACTACCGAGCTGACAAGGAGGCACAATACCTCTTCATGAACGAGACACTGGAAGGTAGACAAATAACCCTGGCATCAATATATGCTCCCAACACGGGACAAGAGGGATTTCTAAAAGGCACTCTAGCTGCGCTGGAGGAATTCGCAATAGGAGACATCATCTTGGGGGGAGACATGAACATAGCATGGGACCTCAAGCTGGACAGGAGTGCTAAAACACAAACAGAAACAAACGCTCCATTGAAAACGTTGAAAAAAGCATTCAAAACACTGTCCCTCCATGACCTATGGCGAGCCAAGAATGGAGAAAGGCAAGGCTACACGGACTACTCCCATGTATACAACACGCAGTCGAGAATAGACTATAAGTGGGCCTCGACGGGCCTAGTCGGGAAAGTATCAGACATTGATATTAGCACAATCTCAATCTCAGACCATGCCCCAATAATAGCCTCATTTAACATAGGAAGCCCGAGTGGACGAGTATGGTCCTGGAGATTCCCGTCGGACATCCTGCACGACCCCACAATGGTGGAAATGATTCAGGAGAAGATAAACACCTACTTCATGGAGAATGACACGGGAATGACTCCACCGGGGATGGTATGGGACGCATTCAAGGCTGTACTAAGGTGAGAACATATAGCATTAAAGGTAAAGCGAGAAAGGCAGCGGGCACAGTGGGACGAAGGCCTAGAGGCGAAACTGGCGGAAGCAAGAAAGGAGCTTCTGAGCAACCCCACCAGAGAAAAGAAAAGGGCTATGAAACACATCCAAGGTCAACTAGGGCTACTCCAGACAAAAAAAGCAGAGCTAACCCTCCTGAAAACCAGACAGAGATACTGTATATATGCCAACAAGGCAGATATACTTTTAGCGCGACAACTCTGGGAGAAAAGAAGAAAAATGACAATACTAAAGCTGAAGTACTGTTAGGGAGAATTCTCTCTTTAGGCTGAATTTCCTAACCTAGCGAGTCCCCCAGCAACTTTGCTGGATTTCTGGAGTTTGTTTTTTTTCTCCTGCCAAGAGTGAGACTCTTTTTCCCCCACTCTTGGACATGATTTATGGTGTTCCTTTGACTGTTAATGTGTTTTATGGGCTATGGCATCCTTTACTCCATAGGGTCTCATGTGTTTTTACTATGTGTGTTACACAGCCCACTCACCTGAAGGGAAGAACCCTAGTCTGGGTTGGGTTGTCGATGCTAATTGCGCAGCGGTCATCTCTTCTACCACACCATTACCTTGGACCGACCACTCCATGGTCTCATTTAACCTACAGACCTCTAGACCACCTATCACAACTGTGTCACTGGCACCACCCTGCCTAACAAGAAATAGGAAAAATATAACAGTAGAAAGAATCATCCCAGCCATCCTCCCAACGCTAAACGCATTGCCAGACAATCTAGATCCCAACACACTAGTCCACGAATATAATAAAATTATGTCAACTACCATGGACAAAATTGCCCCACTTAAACCTTGCACCAGCAAGCCCAAAACCCAATTAAATAAATGGTACACACCCGAACTCAAAGCCCTCCGTCTAAAAAAGAGAAAATGTGAATCTGCCTGGAAACTATGCCCTTCCAGTGAAAAGAAAGCCATTCTTGATACGATTTCTCGTCAATACAGAGCTGAAATCTGTTTAGCTAAACGGAACTCCTACAACAATCGCATTGCTAATTCCAACTCAAGTATGAAGGAGCTCTTCTCCATATTGAAGGAACGTGAGTCACCCATTGCCACACCCGACACTTGCACCAAGGACCAGACTTGGTGCGCAGACATCCAACATGCTCTAGCAAATAAAATAAACACCCTACAAAACAAAATTCAACTAAAAAAAGACTCCTTAAACCTCATCAACACTTCCACATCTCCTCCTAATGCTTTACCAAGCACACACACTAATTAATTCTCCTTCTCTAAAACTACCATCCTGGAGGTCAAGAAAATTATACTTTCTCTCAAACCCTCAAACTGCAAAGGCGACATCTGCCATGCACACATAATCAAGGACGCAGCCAGAGACCCATCGCCCTTCATTTCCAAACTTATAAACGCATCTTTTTCCTCAGGTAGTATCCCCTCCAACTTAAAACAATCCTGGGTGCTCCCCCTCCTTTAAAAGCAGATGCTTGACCCTCTCATCCCCACAAACTACCGCCCAATCACCACAGTACCCTTTCTACTGAAAATCTTGGACAAAGTGGCCTATGTCCAGATTCAAAAATACCTATAACTACTCAAATTACTAGGCTCCAGACAATCAGGTTTCCGCCCATTACACGGCACGGAAACAGCCCTCATTGACTTGAAGACCCAAATTGATGACCTGAGGGACAAGGGAAAGACAGCACTCCTCCTCCTACTTGACCTCTCCGCGGCATTCGACCTTGTCGACCACAAGGTCCTCTGCAGACACCTGCACTCAGCTGCTCATTTCTCCCCAGAAGCCATTAGATGGATTGAATCCTTTCTGAGCGAGAGAACAATGAGAGTCTTCTCCCCATCAGCAGCAGCAGACCCCTCTCCTATTACCTGCGGAGTCCCGCAGGGTTCATGCGTCTCCCCCACATTATACAACATCTTCACCAAGCCTCTGTTCGACGATCTGGATCATCTGGGTGTCACCTACACCAACTATGCAGATGACACTCAGATTCTCCTCCCACTTTCAGGGGATCACAGTAAGGACAGAGAGTTGGTGAATAGGGTGTATCTCATCATTCAGGCATGGATGGCATCTCATGGCATATGCCTGAATGATGACAAGACAGAGCTCATCATCCTGGGTACCCCCACTAATATCAATAAACTAGGCCTTGAATATGCCGAATTCAACATAGACGGCAACATTATCAAAGTATCCAGGGAGGTAAAAACCCTCAGCTTTTACCTGGATGCCACTATGTCTTTCACTAAACAGGTCAACTCACTAGCATCCACCACTGCGTATACCTGCAAATTAATAAGAGCAGGCAGACCATTCCTATCCAATGATAGCTGTATGATCTTGGCAAGAGCACTCATACTCTCCAGACTCGATTATTGTAATGCCCTATACAGCGGTGCTAACAAAGCCATTACCCATAGGCTTCAAATCCTACAAAACAATGCCTTGAGAGCTGCCCTCGGCATTAATAAAAGAGAACACATCTCTGCTACCAGGCGCCAACACAAATGGCTCTCCACCGACAATAAAATCAAACTAAAGCTGGCCTCCCTAACCCATAAAGCCCTCAACATTGCTGCCCCTAGTTACCTGATGGACAAAGTAAAGAGAAAGTCATCCATCAGACAAACAAGAACTATCAATTCCAACTGTCTGATAATTCCCAGATTCAAACTCTCCACCATTGGTGGTAACAGCTTCCCTGTGAAAGCTGCTACATTTGGGAATTCTTTGCCACACAACCTGAGAGCCGATCAACCCTACTTGCACTTTAGAAGGAATCTCATCAGTCATTTGAATTCCAACAACCCCCGCATTTAATTGCACATTTTGCACTTCTGTATAGATACTGTTACTTTCTGTTAGAGGCCTCTGCTCTCGCCACAAACAGCCCTGTACATATCTGTATATTTCACTCCTTTGTATAGATATTGATATTTTTATGTGTGAAGATTTGTATTTTTCTCACTCCTGTAACCCTTAACTGCATATGTCTATAATTTTATCTCAAATGTATATTTTCTGTAACATTGTAAGCTTCGCATATTCTTTCTGCCTGCGACCTGTTGCCCCTGGGTATGGTGCGCCATATAAATAAATAAACAAACAGCACCCTCCGTGCAGTGACACAGGGGTGTCATAGTGACAACGCACCATACACTCCATACCCTGGGACTGACTACGGTCTCCCAGGGCATGTAAAGTCACCATTGGCTTTACTCGTCCCAAATTATTAACAGAAACCGGTACAAACCATCATATTGTGGACATACTGGTTGGGGCAATTCGATTGCCCCGGGGTCTGTTAGTCGAGGGGGCACGTCTCCGTCCCCCCTGATCGAGTTTTGGCTGGTGGCAGTGGATTCTACTTTTTATATTCGACCGCGAATATTTCCCTATGGGATTTTTCCCAGTGTTCGAGGCTACCAACTTTAATTATTTAATTCTCATAGCCTCGAACATACCGCCGGTTTATTTATTTAATATTAATTCACCGGTTGGTATTTTTTGCCAGGACTCGATTCTAAAATGGCGTTTGTGTTCTCTTCTGTGACTCCAACCCAAGTCACGCCCTTTGTTCCACTTTTTGGCGGGCTTCTCCGCAGAAGCCTCCAAAAGTGGTGCCACTCTGTCTGGGTACCACAGGGGGTGTGCGAGGGGGTTTAGGCACCCTGGCCAGCTCACCACTTAGCATGTTTGATTGACAGCTAGGCTGAGTGAATGGGGGTATGCTGCATAAAAGCAGGGCTTTGGGGACTGGAAATTCAGAAGTCACCACAGGACCTGAGAATCCAACGAGGGAGAAGCTGAGCCGACCTACCACAACGACATCACTGGTGGAGCCCTGCGGACCGACTCACCACTTCCTGACGACAGAGAAGATCTCCCGGCTGGAGAGGCTTCTTCCCCTGACTGGTGGGCACAATCAGTTTACCTTCTTCTCTTTGCACCCCAGACCGGTTTGTGGTCGAATTGCCCAGCAACCGGATAGCCACTTACCACTGGACCACGAATCAACGGACTGCTCCTTTTACCTGAGAAACTCTGCGGCTGGTTTCTTCCCTGGCAGTGCAACGGACTCCTGTCTTCCTCCCCGATGAGATCCTCTCTTCCCCCGGACGAAGCACCGGCTTGCATCCGCTGCCAGGAACAACTGCCCCAGCTGGAGTATTCTCACCACTTTAAGGTACCGTTTCCGCCAGCCCTCCCTTTCTAAAGATTGCTACAAGGTAATAATAACCCCTTAACCTTCTGGACTGGGCCAGCCACCTTGACCCTCTAACTGGTCCCTTTCTTTGGTCCAACTCCTTTTTAAACCGTTACACGACTTTTGTGCACTGCAACCGTGTGACCTTGGACACATTTCGTTTTGATCCTCTTAAAGCGGATCCGGACTACTGACTCTAACTTCACGGTGTTACTTTGCCTTCCTCTCTTGTTGTGTTCGTGAAAAAGTGTTGGGATCTGTTTCAATTTATTCTCTGCTTTTCTCTCCCTTTTTAAAACGAATTATTAGAGTGCCATCTATGTTAAGCGCTCACCGCTGTCTGAAAATAAGTGGGGCTTTACTTAAGACTTGTCTAATATTCTTTTAAGGGAGTGTATATCTTTTAGTGACCGTGTTTTTGGATTGCTTACTATTAGTGCTTGTGTGTTTTTCTAGATGTGGTTTTAAATAAATAATTATATCTCTTTTACACCAAGCCCTGGTCAGTGTTTACTTGTTCTATTGTGTTCTTTTGACCTATTGTGAATACTCTGTATACTGCCTAACTCTTCTTGAGGGAAGTCTGACTGCTCAGCCACAGCTACCAAGTGAATCTGTGTGGTACAGACTGCTACCAAGTGGGTTTACTGCCAAACACCTGTAGTCCTAAATCTTTTGCAGTGGTCCCAGAGGGAACTGCACAGGTTTCTGCCTAACACTGGTGTACAGCGGTGGGATTTGTATTGAGTATACACTTTAGAGTGCTTGTTGAACACTTTAGGACAACTAACCACAGAGTTTAGCACTAAAAAGCTTATTTTCGAACTATCTCTGCTATTGAGAGTTATACCCTAGAATCATTGTCTGCCAAAACTGCTGATTGCTTAAAAGTATTGTGTAGACATAAGAATCTCTCTGAGAAGGGCAAGAAAATGGAACTTATAGAAAGATTGTTAGAAAACCAAAGTCTAGAAATGAAAAAGTTGTCTGTGGAAAACGCTTCTCTCTCCTCTGGTTCTTCTAGGAGTTCCAGTCCCAATAGACCCCGGATGCCTAAGGAATTAGTGGGTATGTATGAATCTAAGTTGGATGTGTTGGATTGGTTAAAAATGTTTGAGTATAATCATGGACTCCAGGACATCACAGGGAATGAGTTACTTCCCTGGTTGTTCTCTAGGCTTCCCCCTGTTGCAACTGATGTGGTAATGGAGTTGGGGGAGGTGGATAAGAAGGATTAGGAATGTGTGAAACTAGCTTTGATAGCTAGATTTGGGAAGACCCCTTCCCAGTACCTTAAGAGGTTTAGGACCTTCAAAAAGCATGATGGTACCCCTTGGGCTACCTGGGTGAGTGAAAGTTTGAAAAACTTAGAGGGATGGATTGAGGGTTGCAGAGTTAACACTTATGAAGGAATGAAGAATCTTGTAATGTTGGAGTCAATTTATGATGCCTGCTCTCCTGAGCTCAGACAGCACTTGGCTGATTCAAAGGAATTAGATTCCAGGAAGTTAGCTAAGGCTGCTGACTTGCGGGTTGCCAACAGGGCCACTCACAAGGATTCTGGGGCTACTCAGAAAAAGGATGAGGGAAAACAGCCAAAAAAGGACTCCAAAGAGAATTCTAATAATTCCAATTCCAAAGAGGGCCCCAGACAAAACCAAAAGGGTAAGCCACCAGGGAAACCAAATCAGGCTAGTGTACCTCCGGGTGCCAAACCAGAAGGAGGTCAGAACAAGCCACCATTCCAGAAAGCATTTGGTAAATGCTTTGTTTGTGGCTCTACTGACCATGTGAAAGGAGATCCCAGATGTAAGGGTAAACCTTCAGGGGTCCAGCTTGTCTCCTTAGCCTTCGCTCCAGAGGAGGAAGTACAAATGGCAAGTGGAAACTTTGTTACTGGCTGATGAACCCATTGGAGTCTCAGCCAGTGTTTCTTTAGTGTCTCTGGGTATGTGGGAACAACAGAACTTCAATGTCTATAATTCTATCCCAGATAATACAAAAGAGTATTATAAGGACAGTGTCCAGGTGAATAGTCAGGAGACTCCTGCCATTAGGAACACTGGGGCCAGCATAACTGTGGTGGACAAATCGTTTTTTCAGGCTGAGGATGTTGCTAAGTCGCCCAAACGCCTCACCAAGTTAGCTGGAGGGCCTGTGCAGATGCTTCCCCAATTACCAGTTCTCATCCAGTGTAATGACATGACTGTGAAGATACCTGTCAGCATACAAAGTGAGGTGCCAGGAAGGGTTCTGCTGGGTAATGACTTGAAAACTCTTGGAGTAGTGTCACATACCCCCCAGACCTCCTAGTAAAAGGTTACAGGAGCTCACCAGACCTACAAGGGAGAGAACCATGAGAGGTACTCCCAAGGAGATGATGAAGAAAGAGATCACTCCTGCTCCACTGGAGATGTCAGCTGCTGTCTCTAAGAAACTAGAAGAAAAAGGGAAACCTAAAACTTCTAAAAAATAACCTCACAGCCAGCACTCCAGTGCAGCCAACCAGGACTTCCCCTAGGTTGTCCAAAGTTACACCAGCAACTCCCCCTCCAGCTGAGGCTGAGAGGGAGGTACAACCCTGCGTGGTTGAACTAGACTCCGAAGAAGAGCTAGTGGAAGGCCAGGAACTCATTGGAGATCTGGAACCTGTTGACCATCCTGAGCTGCAGTCTTTACTGGCAGAAGGTGGACCCAACAGGGCAGACTTCAGTAAGGGACAGAGAGAATGTCCAACTCTGGAAGGTCTTGGCCACCAGGCAGATGCTCAGGCTGAAGGGCAAGAGCCTGGGAAATATAGGTTACACTGGGAAGATGGCCTCTTCTACAGTAAACCAACCGAGTCTGCACCTGGGGACAACAAACGACTTGTAGTACCCCAAGAGAACAGACCACAGTTCTTGCAGTTAGCCCATGAGATTCCTTTGGCTGGTCACTTGAGTTTAAAGAAGCCTAAGGAAGGCTCTTGCTCTACTTTTATTGGCCAAAGATGGGGGCTGAAGTAGATAAGTACTGCAGGAGCTGCCACACCTGCCAGACTTCTGGTAAGGTTGGCTCCAAGAATGTGGCACCTTTAGTGCTTCTCTCTGTAGTGGGAGTCCCATTTGAGAGAGTAGGGATTGACATTGTTGGTCCCCTTGATCCTCCATCCTCCTCAGGCAACAGGTTTATACTTGTTGTAGTAGAGCATGCTACTAGGTACCCTGAGGCAATTCCTATGAGGACTGTTACAGCTCCGGCTGTGGCTAAGGCCCTCCTTGGTATTTTTACCAGGGTTGGGTTTCCTAAGGAAGTAATCTCTGACAGGGGGTCAAATTGTAAGTCCCACTACATGAAAGCCATGTGGAAAACCTGTGGAGTTACTTACAAGTTCTAAACCGCATACCACCCTCAGACAAATGGGCTGGTTGAAAGGTTCAACAGAACCATGAAGAGCATGATAGGTGCTTTAGAGGACCCCCTTAAAAGAAAGTGGGACCTTCTACTGCCATGCCTTCCCTTTGCTTATAGAGAAGTCCCTCAGGAGGGAGTAGGTTATTCTCCCTTTGAACTTCTTTATGGTCATCCGGTCAGAGGTCCACTGGCCCTGATCAAGGAGGGGTTGGAGAGTGCTCCTTTCCCCAAGCCAGTCAGAGCGACTGACTACGTGATAGGTCTCCGAAGGAGAATGTCACAAATGATGGCAGAAGCAAGTGATAACTTGAAAGCTGGACAAGCATTGGTCAAGCACTGGCATGACCAAAAGGCTAACATGGTTGAGTTTACTCAGGACCAGCTAGTTCTCGTTATGATTCTAACAAGGCAGCGGGCCATGCAAGACAAATGGATGGAACCCTTCAAAGTTGCAAAGTTGTGGGTAAACTTGGAGAGGTCAACTATCTGGTGGACTTGGGCAACCCCAAGGAGGCTCCAACAGTCTTCCACACAAACAGACTAAAAGCGTATGTCTCCAGACCTGATGTAGGAGCTTTGCTTCTAGCATCATCAGAGGAAGAACAAGAAAGTGAAGCTCTTCCCGATATCCTCAGAGGCTTACCTTTAAACGAAAATATTGAAGGAGTAAATCTCTCTTCAAATCTGACACCTGAGCAACAGGAAGAGTACAAATCCATGTTGAATCAGTTTGTCTCTCTTTTCTCACTTTCACCAGGCTTGACTCCTTGGGGACAGCAGGACATACTCACTGGTGACTGTCTGCCAGTCAAAAGCAGAAGATATTGAATGTCAGAAAATGTAAGAACCCACATCAAAGGTGAGGTCAACAAGATGCTTGATCTCGGGGTAATAGAGCCCTCTACTAGTCCATGGTCTAGCCCAGTTGTGTTGGTACCAAAGGCAGGATCTAAAGAACTTAGATTCTGTGTGGATTACAGAGCTCTTAATGCAGTCACTAAGACTGATGACCACCCTTTGCCAAGGACAGATGAGTTGGTGGATAGACTTGGTGCAGCCAAGTTCCTCAGCACATTTGACTTGACATCAGGCTATTGGCAAATAGCCCTGACAGACCATGCCAAGGAGAAAACTGCATTTTCTACCCCAGTTGGCTTATACCAGCTAAAGGTTATGCCTTTTGGATTGGAAAATGCACCTGCTACATTTCAAAGGATGGTAAACCAGGTTCTGAATGGGATGGAGGACTTCTGCATGGCATACTTGGATGACATAGCAGCGTTCAGCAATTCCTGGGAAGAACATGTGGACCACCTGAGATATGTTTTGCAGGCTCTTGGAAAGGCCAATCTGACCATAAAGGCAAGTAAATGCCAGATTGGACAGAGTAAAGTGGTCTACCTTAGACATGAGGTAGGAGGTGGAGAATAAGGCCTTTGCCCAGTAACATTGAAGCTGTGCAAAATTGGACAACACCTACTACTCAGACCCAGGTGAGAGCCTTCTTAGGTCTCACTGGGTATTACAGGAATTTCATTGAGAACTATGGGTCTATAGCTTCTCCACTGAATGTCATCTCCTCTCCTAAATTCCCTAAAAAGGTTAGGTGGAATGAGGAATGCAATCAGGCCTTTGAAACCCTGAAAAAGGCTCTTTGCCAAGCCCCAACCAAGCTAAAAAAGAAACTGGAAAAATGGAACCCCCTAAAAATATCATGGTGGGGCAGGATGATGCCGGTCAAAATGACCATACTGCCGAAGCTCCTATATTATTTCCAGACACTCCTGATGAAACTAACAAAAACATTCTTCAAGTCATTGAAAAAGATGATAACCGCCTATATATGGCAACACAAGAAACCAAGAATAGCTATGACAATACTGACAGCACACAATATAGAAGGCGGAATGGCACTCCCCCACTTTAGGAAGTATTACGAGGCAGCGCAACTACGAGTTTTAAGAGAATGGATGGCACACCCCCCTCAACACATATGGCCGAAATAAGATGAGGCGGATGGCCAGGACCCCACTGTCAAACCTAATATGGGGAGACATGCACCCAAACACCAAAACCAGCAAAATCATGGGGACAAGCCTGGATTCATGGGACGTGGCAGTCAAAAGAGGCAACCTGACAACATACCCATCACCCCTCACTCCGGTGTATCGGTTCTCTGAGTGTTCTGGAACTACATGAAGAAGTAGGAGAGAACACTCAGAGAACCGATACCGCGAGACCAGTGGAGGGAGGGATGGCGGAATATCCCCAACCTTGTACACTCTATACAAGTAAGAGAGATGTGGCAACAAATTCTCCTCCAATGGCACTATACACCAGAAAGACTCCATGCAATCTATCCTGCCACCAATGAGGACTGCTGGCGAGGCTGCAGACAACAGGGGGACTGGAGACACATCTGGTGGGGTTGCCCAGCCATAACAACCTTCTGGAAAGAAGTCAAAGAACAAGTGGGGAAAATGGCTTACAGAACAGAAACCCTCGAAGAGAGGATCGGGTTTATGGGTATGTGGAACCCAGCACAAATAACCCTTACCAGAAAGCAGCAGAAAGGAATAATGATGTTAATCATAGTGGCCTGGCTAACAATAGGCCAACACTGGAAGCAGAAAGAACCCCCGACACAACTGCAATGGCTCCAGAAAGTATGGAAATGATCTCACTGGAATGGATGACATGCAAAATTCAAGGTAATCCAGAAGACTTCCAATCAAACTGGGGCAGTATCCTGGCATATCTACAGAGCGACTATATGCTTCAATGGAGCCCACACAAGATCTGTGTCCTGAACATTTTATAATCCAAACAAGACTATAAACTTTGAATCCATGAATGGTCTCCACAATCCAGCGGTGGGGGTGGGCGAGGAAGGCAGGGGAGTTAGTTGAGTTGAATTGTTGATTGTCATGTTTAAACCCTCAACCAATAAAAAATGATTAAATAGAAAAAATTAAATAAACAGAGCGGCAGGGGTATTTCTGAAGTACTGTTCCAAATTTTTGGGTTCAGCTAACAAATCCAGGTTATTGCTAGCATCCTATATCAAAGGCAGGAATCAGAACAATAAAGTAGCAGGGTTAATAGTTGAGGGCTCTGCCTTAGTTAAGGGTGAGAATATTGGAAGACTTTTGCGATGTTATATGATACCATGTAAATCCCCGAAACGACCCCCTCTGTGCCTCACCCCACGTATCCATACAATCCGTAAAGCACATTTACAGTAATAAAGGTAGAGAGATCTCTGACAGAATTCAAACACGCCTTAAATATATTGAAGAAGGGCAAAGCCTCCAGCCCAGATGGAATTTCACTGAACTTTTACTACATCTCTGTGGATCTATTAGCCCTGAAAATGCACATTTTGTTTCTGAAGTATGGTACAGCTGCTACTTCCAAAAGGTTCCTTTTATGATGTCATGATTCATGTAATCCCAAAACCCTGAAAGGACCCTTTGGAACCCCAAACCTCTTGGCCGATTTTGCAGATAAATGAAGAGGCAAAAGTCTATGCCATGGTGCTCGTGCAAAGAATTGAACCCATTCCACCCAAATTAGTTCACAAGTATCAGATCAAACTGGCTATATCATCAAAGGCTGATTGTAAGTGGCCAACGTTAGGATATTTTGTGATGTGCTGGGTCTCGGCAAATCGGTTGACAAACCATGGTTGGTGGTTACCCATGGCATGGACAAAGTGTTCAACAGGGTTGGATGACAGTTTCTGGAGAAGGTGGTAAACTGGCACGAATTTGAACCCACACTAACATCCCTCAATATAGGGATTTATGAGCTTCCCAGAGCCACGGTTTATGTAAATTACATTTCTTCCAAATGTTTCCCCCTATCCAGAGGAACGAAGTAGGGCTGCTACCTGTTCCCACTTCTTTTTGTGCTGTCTTTAGAACAGTTAATGCAACGCTTCTGCTTTAATGACTCAATAGATCAGGGATTTAGAATTAAACATCTGCTTATGCTGATGATATATTAGCTTATCTAGAATAGAAAAAAGGCCATTACTCTGCGATATCAGGTTATAAACTAAACCTGAACAAAACGGAAGTGATGCCCCTCAATGCCTACTGTCATAAAGTCCCTTTTGAGGGTTACGGACTAATTTGGCAACACATATATATGGTATAGTATAAACTCAGATAACCCAAGCCCCTTTTTTCGAGCACTTAAATCCTGCAGCCACCCTAGCTGAACAGGGTGCTATTTTGGATAAGTTCTATTGCAAGCTCTCCAAGGCCGTGAAGAGTTTGGGGAAAATAAGGAATTGTTCACTTGTTACGCTGCAAAGCGGCAAAAGCAAGGTAAGATCAGCAGCAAAGTTCTGGTGTAAAAACCTGCATGAGAATTCAAAAGGAGACTGTAAACCTTCCCTTTAAACACTTTTAAAAAATGGTCTTCAGGGGGCAAGCAGAGCTATTATCCGGCTCGAATATTTTCGAATCTGAATGTGGCCCAGGAAATCTTTAAAATGCTGGGAGAAAAGTGTGAACCTGTGGCTATCTAAAGGGTTGTGTCCATGTCAACAGTTCTGTGAGGAATGAGTGATTTCTTCATGGATAAAATGTGTCACACTCAAGAGGAATTTTGGGAGATGGACAAGGGGTGCCTGATATACAATCATATGTATTTGATACCTGCACTTCCAGTGGTAGGCGACTTGTTTACGTCATTCGCACAGAATAATCTGCTGGATGTGATGGTGAAACGCTGCCCATCGGGTACGAGCTATGACCCCTGCCCAGTGAGAATCATAAAAGCCACCAGGGTGCTAATCGCCCATGATCTTTATCAGGTCATCAACATCTCCTTTGAGTCTGGCATAGTACCACCTTCTTTGAAGAAGGCATTTGTGATCCCCATATTGAAGAAACCCTCTCTTGACACTGCCTTCTGCTTGAGCAGGGTGAATTTGTGTTTGGAGCAGGTTAGTACTTGGAAGCAACTAAACAGCCTTAAATTTAACATCCAGAAAACGGAGATGTTAATCTTTCTGTTCGGCCCCAATGGCCAGTTCCAGGTACAGCAACTTTGGTGCTCATTAGGCCGCAGCATGGATGTCCCATGTTTTTCCCTCTTTTCTCAGGAGCTTCCCACCACCACTTCCTAAAGCGAAGAACTTGGGAGTCTGGATCGATTCCGCTTTATCTTGGAGAGCCAGATATCACAAATATCGAGTGCCTGTTTTTTTCATCTTCAGACTTCAAAACGCCTTTTGGATTTGTTTGCCTTTGCGCATAGCATCCCGATAGTTATCGCCTTCATATCCAGCAGACTTGACTTTTGTAATGCATTATAGCCTATCCTGCCCAAGATAGTGGCAAGCAGACTGCAATTAATCCAGAATGCATCAGCCAGGGTGCTCTTGAAGACTGGATAGAGAGATCACATCTCACCGGTTTTACAAGCGCTACATTGGCTTCCAGTGGAGAAACAGATAGAGTTTCAGACCCTTTTTATGGTGCATCGTGCCGTGCATGGCTGATCACCGATTTCATCACCACCAAACTTTGCCAATATGTACCCTCGAGATGTCTGTGCTCTGCCTCCATCAAATTGCTATTTGTACCTAAATTCAGATGGGTAAAATGGGGCAGCCGGTCCTTCTCAGTACAAGCGGCTCAGCTGTGGAACTTTCTCCTGGTGGATCTACGAGGGAACGAAAATCATCCAGATTTCCACAATAAACTGAATACTTTGTTGTTTCCACTATGAACTGGAGTTTCAGGAGAGGTTGGGGTTGTCTGGCCTAATTTTCTTGGTTTGGGTCACTCTGTACCCCCTGTTTCAGCACCATGCTGACTCTTGGTGAGGAGTGTATGTGCTTACCAAATGCTGTACCATACCATACCATTAAATATCTGGCGATTTGTTCCACTACCCAAACAAAGAACACATTGCAACTTAACGTGGAAATGATCAACTCCAATATTTGGCCTTTGTTAGATAAATGGTCCCTGCTACTCATCTCCTGGTGAAAGGGCAGTTAGAGATTGGTTGTGCATCACTCCTGTGATATTATTTGCACAACCAATGCTACCTCTTCACTGGCCTCTGTCCCTCTTTACACTTATTGACAGAACCCTCTGTAACTTTTTGTGTAAAGGAGGAAGGCTAGAAATCTCCATCAACGGACTGCAAATAAATTCATCAGGGGGTGGGAGGGTTCCCAACATTAGAAGAAACTAGAATGCATTTGTAATGCATTTGTGAATCAATCAAGGGGCTGGTTGGTACTTGGAGGAAAACTCTGTATCGCAGCCAGTATGGTGTGAGTTGGAGGCAGCGGTTACTTACCCATATGCAGCTGCAGACATTGATGACGTGGGGGGGAATAGGCCCTGTCTCGTCCATATCAAAGGTCTAGCATATTTGTCAAAAACCATGGTTGGCATTATCTCAAGTACAAGGAGGACCTCTCTCTGATTTAATGAAAAATTGTAGGTGACCGGAAAATAACTGAATTGGCTCATGTAGAGGGAATGGAGTATACTATATTTGACTCTGCCTCTGGTATGCTCCCTTCCAATGCACTCTGGGAAAAATAGACTCCCATAGGGTGAATTCTTGAGGTACCTCCAACTCACTAGTTGTTACCATAAAGGGGTAGGTGAAGACTTGAATGACATCCGCACTCAAAAGGAAACCTCTTGAACTGGATGATCTCCAAACAGCTCTTTAAGATGAGTAGCAGTACCCTCTAGATAGATGGGGATGCATATTCATACTTGTGCATCAAATAACTAAGACGACTCAATAGTTTGGCAAAGTGAGTCTGTTTAGTGACAAGTTCATAAAATGGGGAGTACAACGAACATCAGCAATTGTTGGATTTTCTCGATCTGTTTACTTTTAGAAAAAATACAATATTTATAGCAAAAACCCATCATTGCTGATGTACAACCTGTGCACGTACTAACGTCATTATACGCAGTAATCTTAAAAACCCAACATGCAATGTGATTGGTTATAGGAAGGTAACTTAACATAGGTACTATTTCTGTATATGGTAACAGGGAGAGGGGATTTAATAATCAATGTCAGGTGGGGCAACTAAGCCCTCCTTCAAAATGGCCACTACGAATGTCACTAAAAGTACAGCGTCCCATTGGCTCTACTCACTATAGCACCCTAGATTACATGGTCCACTATGATTGGGTTGGCATCAACCCCACTCATACCTTTCAACCTACGACTAGCAGCATGCAGAAAGAACATCCAGGTGCAGAGAAGCTTGTCTGCACCCAGGCTTCCCACCAATTATGCTACAATCAATCATCACCTCAGTGGTCATGTGTCAATTACTGCATTGTAGTTTGGCCTTGTGTCTTTTCTGTGCTCTGAGAATTGTTAAGGAGTATGGGCATGGCGGGGATCCATGCGTAGGTGTGAAAGTCTCCTTCTTCCAGCCTGCCTTTGTCACGTGACTGGACACCGTGAAATTGGCTTTTCTCTGCCTCTTTTCGAATATTTGATTTCACTCTACCAGTTCTCTGATGTCTGTGGCTTATCTTGACCTTTCTGAACAGCGTCTTCTGTTCTCTTCTCTCCTTAATTATATCCACTGTCTGCCTATTCCAGCCAGATAAGACCTTGGCTTCTTGGCATGGTCATCCTTAGCTGAGTTTTAATCTGTCTTGATTCTCTATTTTCTTGATGTGACACACTCCATCTGAGGCCTTTTGTAACCTTTGTTCAATTCCGCTCATATACGTAGTGGACTTTTATTCATACTTAAAGTGCTTCTTGAGGTATATACTTATAAATGTTGGTGCTTGGCGCAATCTATCGACCATTTAGCATAAGAAAGCTTTGTGATTTCTTTGCCTCTTGCAGTTACTTGCATCTGTACATGTTTAAACTAACTGAATATCTTCATCATGTATGTGGCATAAGTTTCTTCATCTTGACATCAACTTCTTCACCTTGCGCCAAGATGTCACTTATCCATGGTATCTTCTCAATATATCGTCTCTTGTCATTATTCTCAGGTCATATTATCTTCTATATGTGTGTCAGTCCAATTTCTTATGACGTCACCATTCATCTTCCTTCATTATCTTCTTTGCTTCTTCAGGTATTTTATTCAAACAACCATCATATTGTTTAGAATGCAGGTATGGCTTTTTTAAAGGATACCTTACTGTCCAGGTTTTCTTAGTTATCGGTATATTAATAGGTGCTGTCTCCTGATAGGTAGTGGGCAGAACCCATGTGCTGCTCTCTGCTGATTTAACTGTTCGTCATAAGTCACATACTTTGCTGTGAACTCAATAGGTACTTGGAGGGGGGCAACTGGAGTGGGGATGATACTCAACACTTCCTCTTCACTCCCCCCTCTGGGCGATTCATCGACCACGCTCACTTCTTTCCTTGCATCCACTTTTTCTTTATCCTTCACTTTTATGTCGTCCTCTGGATCCAGACATTTTGGTCTGAAGACATGCTTCCTTGGTGTCCATATCTTTATTACTCCTTTCAAGCATCCTGCTGTTCTCACGTGCTCATCCTTGTTCTATGTCATGAGCTGGCATTCTCCACTTGGACTGCAATAGATCCATCTTCCCACATATTTGCTATGGTCTCATGGATACAGGAAATTGGTTCCTTCTGGTACATAAATGCTGGCATTTACAAAGTCTCTTATTTCTTCATCAGTTAGGTCTTTGGGCTTCCATCCTCACTCGACAGCAATCATGATCTTCATCCCTATGGCTTTCTTTGCAGTCTTCTGGCATTGTGAGATTATTAATTTAATCACACAGAATCCAAGCAATATCATCACCAACAGGGCTCCTTTCCCATTGTGGAATCCATGAAAACAGTGCTCCAAACCAACTGTCATCATCAACTTCGTCAGCTTCATTTATCATCTGATTCTGTAGGATTTTCAGCATATCTGGTACGACATTCTTTCATCGTCAGGCATTTCAAAGCCTGCAGTTTAAATGTGTTTGACAGTTCATTTAATTTTAGGGGGGGTGGGAAAGGGCAGGTAAGTGGTTGGGTATAGGTAAAAAATAGGAGCAGGATGGGGGGATTAGGCGGATTTCCCCCCCAAAAAAACATTTGTTGAACTGCAGGCTTTGAAATGCCCGACGATGAAATGACATAGAACCACATATCTATGGCTTCTGTTAAGGTTCCATTTTCGTCATCGTGTGAAGGTATAAATGTGCAACATGATTCTCCGATTTTTGCAGAAACACCTCCATCCATAGCTGTGATCATGTCTAAGACATATCTGTTCTGGAGTGCCATCAGTCTGATTGCTCTCAACTGTTCTCTGATTGCATTGAATCCTTTTATGGTCGTGTTGATGGTCTGCAGGGACTCCCATCTGGTTATCTGCAACCATTTAGTATTTGCTTCAACCTGAATTCTTCGCATCAGAATATTCATGAAACTGATGAGGTCAGGCTGAACAACCTGTGTTTGTATGGAATCGCATCGAAAGCTTCTATGGATTGTGTAGAGAAATAAATTCCCTCTTAAGTTCCACAGATCGCATTTTCCTCAGATGAGCATCTGCTTTCGTGAAACTATCAATGTTTACATCACTTTTTGGAATCACCAACGCTGGAACATGGACATAGACCTCCCTAATTTATCGGCAATCTCGTGTATGCCTGGGATCCACACGCCCAATAATGATCCATGATTACTGCAGTACCATGCACCATTCCTGGAACGTCAAAGACTTGACTACAATTGCGATTCTCTCCCATTTTTCTCATGCCATTATTTCCGAAAGAGAATTTTGGGCTCTCCAATACTATTATCTGTAAGGGTCCTCCTCTGTCCTCAACCCATGTCAGTAGTTTAGCAAGCTTTGGCCATAATGGCTTGCATACATTTTGCACTATGTCAATGATAGCCTGGTAACAACCGATCACTACCCATGCTCTGCAGATCACTAATCCTTTCTCCCATCCGTCTGGCGAAAGCACTGTTCCCCAGATTTGCATTTGGCCTCTGTTTTTCCATCTGCGAGATTCCTCTGAAGTCTTCCCTGCAGTCTCCAATTTTTTGTTTACTTCTATTCTGATCTCTGCTCCTTTTACTCCAGGTTTTTCATATCTGATCACCATATTCTTTGTTTTGGCATTGTTTCTTGTCTTTATGTCTTGAACATAATCATCCTCATCTGGATCTGTTTTCTCAGTCACCCATTTGAGAGAAGCATCACTTACCATGAACTGACCTCTGGTTTTGCACATTGCTATATGTGACAGACAGTGTGCTGTCTGCAAATCCATCTCGGTAGCTACAAAGATGTTTGACTTTCCAATGCTTTAGGGCAAAAGTGCACATACAAAGCATTCCTCATCCGAATTTAGTCTTCCAACTTCCTTCATGTGTTGGTACCATATGTTGTTTCCCAAATGTGCTGTGCTATCCAGGTAATCATTCAATTTGTTGTTATCTTCCTGTGTGTTTCTTCTGGCTCTCACTATTTTGATATGAGCTTTCACAAGCATGTCACAAAATACTTCTGTCTAGCTCCTTCTTGCTGGAGGATTCTAAGGCATCTCCATCAATGATCCAGGCATTTCCACTTGTGCTGTTTGAGTAGGAACTTGTGCAATTTGTTTTATCCTTTCAATATACCAATTAGGCATGAAAATGTCTCTTATAATTTCTGTACGTGTATTCCCTTCAGGCACTGTCCTAATATGTCTCATAGGATCAGGTGTGCATGCAGTTGGCGTCTCCATTTGCTTATTCCTTAAAGCCTTTTTTCTCCTTAAAAGTTCTGCTTTCTCCATTTGTCTCTCAACTTCTCTTGGTGTGAAACTTCTCATTGTTGTTTGTCCAAACTCTCCCCATTCTTTGGAATGTGATTCTGAAATCATTGACACTAGACCAGGTGTGTTTGTATTAATTCTCTCTGTAGGTGTAACTCATCAATCCCTTGTCTGATTTACTTTGGCGACCCGGTCTCCGGCGTATCAACTCATTTGCTAGAACAAGGGTTGTGTGTGTGTGTCATTGTTAATCACATCCATTTCAAACTCAGTCACTCGATCATTCTTTCTTGGGAAAGGAATGACTATATAAGATCTGGGTGCTCTTTTGGGTATCATGCTTACAACCTCAAGTGGGTGCACAGGAACAACACTTTGTGCACCTATACAAAATGCAGTTCTGATCGTTAATGACAGTAATAGGATTATGAATATAATGCATGCATAGATAATCCATTTGTATGTCATTTTACAGCATTTGTTTCTTGGGCTATATGAATGTCTCTCTTCCTGAGGGAGGACAATGCTACTAATTCGGCTTCCCATCTTGATCATCTAAAGGAAGCAAAAACTGTTTTTTAATACATTGTCATTATTATCACTTCCTTCTGGGTCCTGCTGTCTCTGCTTCATGGATCAATAGCTCTGGACCAGTTGTCCTTTGACTCTGGATAACGGACTGTCTCTTATCTCTGGAAACAGTTTTGTTTGCAATGTTATGTCCCCACAATGAACAAGGACCTCAGTAAGTCTATAATACGTGTTCCATATAGACTAGTTCCCAGTCTATACCTCAAATCTGCTTCACTTCAGATGACATGTTCTTTCCCTGTCAGCAAAAGTGGATTTCTTGTCAACACTTCCACGATCTGTCCGTCGAATGAAAAGTCTCTATACTATTCTGTGATTTTGATGAGAAGAAAGTGCAACCTGTATCATTATGCTATGCAGAAGAATACTCAAGTTTGTAGTGTTTGCTGGATCACGGATGAATGAGAGCACGTCGACATTAGCCTGTCTTCCAACAAGGTCTGGAAAGTCTTCAATTAAATGAAAAACACTGCATTTGCCAGTCTATGATTCTCTGGTGATAGGGAAATTTGTCTTGTCCTCGCTGGAAGTAAAAGAAACTGTTCTGCGATAACTGTAAGCAATCTTCTTATTGTCTTTTCGTTGTCAGGATCTTGCAAAAACTCTGTTATGCTTGTAAGTCTCCCCACCAATGACGGGTATGACCTCAATACCAATTCAAAATAGGTCAATACGTTCCTGGTGAGGTCACTATTGTGTGACACCATAAGTAAGTCCAAACAAAGACTCTGTATTGAATGACTCTGGATACTGTATTATCTTCCCATTTATATATCCTCGATCAAAATTCAGCATAGCTTTTCTTATCAAGGCTTCAGTGTGCCTCAGTCCAATGTCAACAAGCTATTTGTGGCTCAATGAATGCAAATCTCTTTTCTCACCCTGCAACTAGGATGCCCAGAGTTTTCGTATTTGTGTCCGTTTTGACTTTTTGCTCAAAGGAAATGTCTTATAACTGGGCCACAACCATATCACAAAGGTTCCTTGCTTTTTGTTTTTCAATTGACTGGCCATGCATCCTTCTTCCTCATCATAGATCTCTTCTGCACTTGCTGTGGTTCTTCCTCATTGTCTGTAGTATCTCTGGGTTGGGGTGCGGGCAGAGGGGTCTCTCCGATATATGGCTTTACGATCCAAGCTCTTCTTCCCTGTAACTTAACTGCAGATGGTGTCACGTCCTCCACAATAAAAGGGCTATGGAACCTTGGCTCGTCCCATCTATTCCTTGTGTGATTTCGAACTAGGATGGTATCCCCAGGGTATAATTGAGGTTCACGTAACTCCGGAGCCTTGTCTGTTGTAGTATCTCTCTCTGTGTTCTGTACTGCCCTACACCCTCCTCGTCGCTGCAGCTGTCCTGAAATTACAGAAAAACTGGAAGTCATACAGTTCAGGTAGTTTTGCATTTCCAATCCTAACACTTCTCCTGTTGGCTGAGCATCAAATCTAGCTCTAGTTCGAGTCATTAACGGCATCCGCATTCTTCTGCCTGTCACAATTTCATGCGGCGTAAGATGGTGGTCAGAACTAGGCTGGTTTCTGAGTGCATACAATGCCAGTGGAAGGCAGTGCAACCATCCTTTCGAGTAAGCTTCAACTTGGCTATCCTTTCCTTTAACAAGCCGTTGAGCTTCTCGCATATCCCATTCCCTTGCAGATGATACACCGATGAAAACTTGTGCTTTATACCAAGCAACCAGCTGATCTGCTCAAATACTGGGTTAACAAAATTAGGACCGTTATCTGACCTCATTACTTTACAAACTCCCCATCTGGGAAACACTTCCCTCACCAAGAATTTGGCCGCACAGGTAGAGTCTGGGTATGTACATGGACCTGCTTCTATCCATCTAGAGAATGGACACACCACAACAATTAGATACCTGTACCCATTATATACTTGAATCATATCGGCATAGTCGACGTGCAAGTGCTGAAAAGGACCATTAGGCCTTAGGATGACTCCTCTGATCACACGCAGTGTATACCCAGCCGTGAATTTCTGAGAGACTATGCAATTTATCATAAAAAATGCAACATGCTCTGCTAGGTTTGGTACAAACCAGTCTTCGGCAATAGTTGCTGCTAGGTTTTCTCTTGTTATATGCGCTGGATAGTGTAACTGTTCCAGTGCTATTTTCAGTAGGGCTATAGGCATTACTGGTTTACCAGTGCTGTCCTGTTACCATCAAGCCTCAGAGGGGTTTAAAGAACACCCTCTTCACTTCCAAAGGTTCTTTTCTTCCTGTGGTGCCTCCCATGGGAGCTCCATTAACTGTGTATTTAACATGTTACTGTAGCCTTCCGGCTCACTCCTTACAACAATAATTTTCTCATAGACATCAGGCATTCCCACATCCATCATTATTTCATCTTCAGTTGACACACGCTTGGATTCAGCATCTGCTGCTCGATTTCTACATGAGATCAAATCTGTCCCTTTCGTGTGTGCTGCGCACTTCACGACTGCTATGCCCATTGGGAGTTGGAGTGCCTTAATCAGCCTGTCCAATAAGGTGGCGTGTTGTACTGTGTGCCGTCCACTCGGAGGTAGCCCCTCCTTTTCCAGCACGCTAAGCCTGCGTGTACTGTCGACGTCACATAGGCAGAGTCACTGTACGCCGTTACTTCCTGGTCTGCGTGATTCTCGAGCGCGAGTATCAATGCCAATAATTCTGCAGCCTGTTCAGAATAATGAGAGGGTAAACGTTCAATAATAAGTCCTCTAAATTCCCCATTTGCCGTGTGCTTCACCACAGTGGCGCCTGTATATCTTTGTCCCTTACTTTGATTGATCCTAGAGGAACCGTCAATGAAGACGATTTCTCCTTCTGCCAATGCATTTTCTTTTACTCTGGGGATCTCATCATAGAATTCTTCATAGTTCGCGCAATCATGTATTGGCGCTCCTTCAGTAACTGGCTCTGCTATAAACATAGCTGGGTTCACTATTTTGCATCAAACTATTTTAAATCGCTGGATTTAATATGACCACTTCATAAGCAGAAGCTCTTTGTGATGTCAATGTACCTTTTGGTTTCTCTAAAATGGCAAACAATGCATGCTCAATGGATAACGTCATTGGGCTCCCCATTATAATGGTTGTGGTATTCTCTATGGCTAACGCGGGCCAGCCAAACTTTGTTTGTACAGGAAATTACCTCTCATTACTGGGTCTAAATTCCCACTGTAGCATGTCAGGGGCTTGTACCCCAACGTGGTTTTGTGTGCAAGTACTGCTGTCATAACAGTTCCATCTGTGTGTGAAAACAGGTAGAATTCCTCTGCATAACTGGGAATCCCTAAAACTGATGCCATGCAAATGGCCTTTTTTAGTTCATCAAACCCTTCCTCCATAGCCTTAGTCCACACGATTTTTTCTTTCGTTGCCTGTGCTTTTTTTAAGGCTTGTAATAAGGCCCTGGTATAAGAGCCTTAATCAAAGACTCCAGCCCTGACATAATTACCTAATCCTAGAAAACTTTGCATTTGTTTTATCGTGCGTGGCTTAGCTGTTTGCAAAATAGCTTCAGCTCTTTCGGCAGTGACAATCTTTCCCTCATGTGAAATCAATTGGCCTATCTACAACACCTCTTGTTGACAATACTGTAACTTCTCTTTGCCAACTTTATATCCTTTCTCAGCAAGTATAGTCAATAACTTAATGGAATCATGTCTGCACTTTTCCTCTGTTGTGCTGCGAACTAAAATGTCATTCACATATTGCAAGACAACACTCTCTAATACAATATTGCTCAAGTCCATCTTCAGGACTCTATTGAAAATCGAACGAGACTCACGATAACCTTGAGGCAGCCTTGTGCTTTTCAGACAAACTTGTCTGAACGTGAAAGATGTTAAATCTTGCAAATCTTTGTTCAATGGGATTGAGAAAAAAAGCATTTTTCAAGTCAATCACAGTGAGATAACGTGCCTCAACAGGTATGTTACATAGACTATGATGTCACTAAAATGCCTTGATCCATCATGGCAGAAATTGTCTTGAAAATCTCTTCATCTGCCTCCCTAGACATGGGATATCGTCGTGCTCGTGGTAAAATTGCTCCTGGTTTCAATTTAATCTTCACTTCTCCGACTCCTTTCAGTAAGCCTATGTCATAAGGACCTGTAGTCCATACTGAGGCAGGCACCTTTGCCATGTCGTCATCAAAATATTCAGGACGTTTTTGTGCCAGCATCATTCTATGGGGCATCTCTCTTTTAATCTTTTTCACCCAATAAATGAGGTTTACCTCAAATGTTGTCTCATCCTCACCTATATGCTCTTCAAACAGATCGTCATCAGTGATGTCAGTCAATCTGTAACCTTCCCCAATGACGATTATTGCGCACCATTGTCTGCCTTCATCATTGTAGCTATCAAGTAAAGCCATCTCTCCTCGCACTATGGCTGCTTGTGTTGTAAAGAGAAACACTCATCCCTTTTCCTCATGCATAGGTATTCTTGGTCTGAATAAAAACTAATCTGGTGTTTGTAAGTGATTTCAATCCGGCACACACCCAAGTCAAAGACCAGCATGTAGTGCACAACTGAAATCCTTATTTATTTTTGTCTAAAAGTTCAATATTCTGAACGATATACCACTCATATCACACCCTTCTCCTGGAACCCCCCCCCCCAGTCACAATGAACCAGGAATCAGGCTGGTTTGGAAAGGTAAATATTTATTTATGTATTTAAGATTTAATCACAATATGGTTTAATAGATAACGACAATCACCAATGGGGTTACAGCCAACTACATAATATCTTTAATACACTAGGAGTAAGTAATGAGCAAAACAAATAATACTTTTGTGCTGGTTCAAACCCCCAATAGACAATGTAAAGAGATAGGAGGAGAGAGCAGGTATTCAGGAATGGCACAAATCAAACAGAATATCAGTCCCATTTTCCCCAGCAAACACAAGAGAAAAACAGAATTGACTTTCAGCTGTCAGACTGGCTTTCAAGATTGTCCTTAGAACGGACTGGGCAAAAACACCAAAGATGGTCAAAAATACTTAAATTGCTATAAATTGCTATGGGAGCCGCTTTGAATAGTTGCACACCAGCACAAGCAATGATTTGGTCAGCAGAAAACAATTGAAATCTTAAGATCCAAGTCAGAAGCAATTTAGAAGTATTTTACACGTGTAAATCTTTCAGATTTTTAAAACCGCTGCAAACTTTTCTTTGCGCGATATTCGCCATAACGGGAGAATCGCACTATTTTGAAATGAGGTTTTGGGTTCTATGGATAGCTATGGATGTTGGGTACAAACTGAGGGGCGTGAGAATAGAAAACAAAAATGTACTTTTAAAAATGGCAAAGGGGTTTGCTTACACTAGAGGATTACTATGAAGAAGCGAATAGCACACAGGAATCTTACAGTCACTGGATCAGGGTGACCCACCTGATAAGGAAACTCGACTTCTTCAGATGAGAAAAAGGTCAGCGCAAAGATAGTTCTAACAATACTGGTTCTGAAGGAAAGATAGGATGGGTTGGATAGGGATAAGACAAGGCAAAGATACTCCTAACAATACTGGTTCAGAATGAAAGATAGTATGGGTCTGAGGTAGGGATAAGACTATGCAGAGTACATATGCTATGGGACACAGTTCTTCCTATTTATACTCACAGGATAGTTTTAAAAGGGACCGTCAGCTCTGGTCAGGATTGGGTCTGGTCGAAGAAAGACAGCACATCAGGCACGGGACTGGATCCTCTAGCCCGGTCGCCGAATTGGCACAGGATCTACTCTCCTAGTCTGTGGGTATTTGGATCAGCTGGATGGCGAGTTCCTCAGGCAAGCCTAGTGGTGGCAAGCCTAGTGGTGGCAAGCCAGAGAATTACTGGATACTGGTTCAAAAGGCCTTCTCACACCACACACACTTTACTGAGTGGGGAGAATAAATTTGAGGATTTAGGGCCTTGCTGGAAATCAATAGTCTCTATTGCTGGCAAGAGATTTGGCATCTGGATCTGGAAGAATATTTAAAACTGGATGTAGGAAGCTGGATCAGAGTGATTCGCAGGAATCAGCAAGGTGGCTGGATCTGCGAGTCCCTATGTCAGCTGTCTCTATTTATGCCTAAAAATGACATCACAAAGGGGGTGTCTGGACCGGCTTAGCTAAGCTTGCCCCTGTGAGCTGGGATTGGACCCCACTTCATCTCCGCCTTGCAATTTGAGTTGTACAGTTGTATTTCTGACCATGGCTTAGCTTCGATTCCTACCAACTTCATGAGCTGCTTCTGTACCTGTTCTGGCAGCCCTTGGCATGATATATGCTAAAACACGGGTCGAGATTTCCCCAAAGATTCGCAAGTTTCCAATACTCATGTGTCTTGAAACATCTGAATGTAAAACAACAGATCATCTCCCTTTTTCATCTTACATGTCATTATAGCTCCCATGTCAGAAGTATCCGGGTATAGCACTCGAAGCACTTTCCATACCGCGGTTCTGCAATTGTTAAACAGCGCTCCCTCATGCGCAGTATTGACTGTAGTCACACCCGGGTAACGTGCACGTGGCCAAACATTGTCAGCTCTATCTCCAAGCAATGATTTCCTTTTACAATCGTGCAATTATCATGCCTTTTTCACATAAAAACAATTTTTTGACTATGACGTCACGATTTTATTTAAACACATAAAACAAACAGACAAACTCCGGCCAGCCACATGAATCTTAATCCGTCTGCTCTCTCAGACGCATTTTACCCCAATGTTTATTCCGACATGGAATTTAAGCCTCTCTCTTTCGGATTTGCCTTTAATCAATCCGGTCTCCTTCGTCATCCGATTTACAGGACTTTAGGTAAGGGCTTCTGCTAGCATTCTTTAAAATCTAGGAACTGGGTGTATACTTTTATTGCTCGGCCACACTCGAGTCAATTTCTTTTCCCTTACATATACATTACTCTTATTCTGACTTTATTTTTATCGGGCCTCCATACGTTAACTTCCCTTACATGTTTTCTAAGCATGCATGCTTTGCCAAAACATTCACTCTTTTTTACTCACCTTTCGCATGTCTTTCATCTGCGGGCTCTCTGTATCACCGCCTTTGTTACCGCCTCTCCGTGCCACTCGTCCGATCCGCTACTCGTAGAAGTGGGAGGGGTTTTTGGGGGGAAAGCAAGGAACCCGTCAAACATAACCTACAGGGTTTTTCAATTAATCTAGCCACTATCTTCCGGGAGCTTCTTGTTCTATCAGCCGGATGGCAAATGACATGTGACATTGCAGAGGAGCCGAAGTTACTTATGTCAACGGTCAATGGGTATCTTTATCTAATCTAACCATCTAACTCTGCTACTAAGTAAACTGGATGATCTTCAAACAGCCCTTTAAGATGAGTAGCAGTACCCTCGAGATAGATGGGGATGCAGATTCATACTTGTGCATCAAATATCTAAGACGACTCAATAGTTTGGCAAAGTGAATCAGTTTAATGACAAGCTCATAAAACTGGGAGTACAACGAACATCAGCAATCGTTTGATCTTCTCGCTCTTTTTACTTTTAGAAAAAACACAATATTTATAGCAAAAACTCATCATTGCTGACGTACAACCTGCGCACGTACTAACGTCATTCTATGTGGCAATCTTAAAAACCTAACATGCAATGTGATTGGTTATAGGAAGGTAACTTAAGATAGGTACTATATCTGTATATGGTAACGGGGAGAGGGGATTGGATAATCAATGTCAGGTGGGGCAACTAAGCCCTACCTTGAAAATGGCCACTATGAACATCACTAAAAGTATGACGTTCCATTGGCTCTATTCACTATAGCACCCTGGATCCATTGGTCCACTCTTATTGGGTTGGCATCAACCCCACTCATACTTTTCTACCTACATCTAGCAGCAAGCAGAACGAACTTCCAGGTGCAGAGAAGCTCGTCTGCACCCCAGCTTCCCACCAATTATGCTACAATCAATCATCACCTCAGTGGTCATGTGTCAATTGCTGCTTTGTAGTTTGGCCTTGTGCCTGTTCTGTGCTCTGAGAACTGTTAAGGAGTATAGGCATGGCGGGGATCCATGCGTAGGTGTGAAAGTCTCCTTCTTCCAGCCTGCCTTTGTCAAGTGACTGGACACCATGAAATCGGCTTTTCACCGTCTCATTTCGAATATTTGATTTCACTCTACCAGTTCTCTGACGTCTGTGGCTTATCTTGACCTTTCTGAACAGGATCCTCTATTCTCTTCTCTCCTTAATTGTATCCAGTCTGCCTATTCCAGCCAGATAAGACCTTGGTTTCTTGACATGGTCATCCTTAGCTGACTTTCTTGATTCTCGATTTTCTTGCTGCGACACACTCGATCTGAGGCCTTTTGCAACCTTTGTTTAATTCTGCTCATACACGTAGTAGACTTTCATTCATACTTAAAGTGCTTCTTGAGGTATTTACTTGTAAACGTTGGCGCTTGCCACAGTCTATCGACTATTTAGCATAAGAAAGCTTTGTGATTTCTTTGCCTCTTGGAGTTACTTGAATCTGTACACGTTTAAACTAACTGACTATCTTCATCATGTATCTGGCATAAGTTTCTTCATCTTGACATCAACTTCTTCACCTTGGGCTCAAGATGTCACTTATACATGGTATTTTCTCTATATATCATCTCTTGTCATTATTCTCAGGTCATATCTTCTATAGGTGCGTCAGTCCAATTTCTTATGATGTCACCATTCATCTTCCTTCATTATCTTCTTTGCTTCTTCGGGTATTTAATTCAAACAACCATCATATTGTTTAGAATGTAGGTATGGCTTTTTTTTTAAAGTATACCTTGCTGTCCAGGTTTTCTTAGGTGTCGGTATATTAATAGGTGCTGTCATCCTGATAGGTACTGGGCAGAGCCAATGTGCTGCTCTCTACTGATTTAACTGTTCGTCATAAGTCACATACTTTGGTGTGAACTCAATAGGCACTGGGAGGGGGGCAACTGGAGTGGGGACGATACTCGACACTTCCTCTTCAGTCTGACATTGGCGTACGGAATATATAGACTTCTTTCTCACTCTTTCATCTTGAACCTTAACAGGAAGATTAAACTTACATGGAACAAAGTCTGTGCCCCCCCCCCATCCCTAGATGACCTCTGGGCACTCATTTGGAGAAATATATGTCACATGTGAAGCAAAGTAAAGGCCAGAGGTCTAGCTTAGGGGAAATCCCCATGCCCAAATAACAGAGGAGTCCAGGAATGTGACAAATGTACTGCTTTAATAACATTTTAAAAAAGCAGGGATATGCACGGACGTCTCAAGATTTCCAATGCGCTCTCAACTCGTTACAGGCTTCTACTGGAGTTTTATTACACAGTGACATCACAAACAAAAGATACATTTCTAAATCTTTAGACGAGTCAAGATTGGGTGAACATTATGGATAGATATGTATTCTATATGGGATAGATATTGGTCTGGTTATATCAGGTAGCTCCGCCTGGGCCCACCTACAAGATGTTGCAAGTGAAATCATGTCATGCTAGTGTGTTGTGATTGGCTGCTACAACAAAGTGCAAGCAACACTACAGGCGGGTGAGGATTGGCCAGCATTAGGTTTCTCAGCCTAGGAAAATTATCAGCACATGAACACAATGGGGGGTGGAAAGAAGGGCCATAATGTGCTGCTTGTTCCAATGAGGTTATCCCCCTCCATCTCCCCTGGCCGCAACCAAGGACATTCTAGCTTGTAACTTCATGCTATATCACTTTTGTATCATCTGTCTTCAGTTTGGTGGGAAAAACGGTCTCTGCCTGGCTCGAATGAGTGGACCTTGTCTCCCAAGTTCAGATCACATGTGTAGGGACTACAAACCTGAGTTTCTCTGCTTGCATTGATGTGGATTTTCAGCTTCTTGACCTTGCAGGTGTCCTATATGTTCTGTTGACTCAACACTTTCTCTTTCTTGGTGTTCCTGGCAAACAGTGCACAATAGCTGCACTGACGGCCTAAGATCAGTGTGCGAGGCCTGTGTTCTTGAGCCTCTTCAGTGCCTTCCATTTATTTCAATGCGGCTGTGGCTTCCTTCTTTATTTACATGGCAGTTCACGTTAGTTGCTTTTAAGCGTCAGTAAGCAGTTCATGTATTCTTGTGCAACTTGTGGTCACTGCAAAGCGAAGGTGTGTCCTCTAGCTAAGTGGGTAATATGCATGCTCTTCGTGTCTAAGAGAAATGCGGCCTAAGTGTCTGCGTAACTTCATACAGGAAAGCGTGTGCTTCATATCTAACACATCTATGTGTGTTTTTTCAGCCATGTTGTCTCTTCATTGTTGCTTCAGTGAGTAGTGTCTGTCATCTTGGTGGTATACTGGGGGGGCATTAGACGCCCCCACTACACATGTCCATGGCATTGTCAGCTATGTAATCGATGTGCCTTTTTTACGCCATCCCAACTCAAGAAAAGGGGCAGTGTCTTGGCTGTATCACTGTTAGTAATGCACGTCAGATGTCGGCACACTTAAACATGTTATTTTTTCATGTAGATTCTTAAGGAACTTCTGGGAGTGACTATGGCCTTGGAATGTGCATATTTCCTCTTGTTCCCTCACCTCTCCCTATCTTCAATCATAGCCAGGAGTGTACATCCCATGGATACACTCATTAATTATTATTGCCATTAAGTCAATCACCTTAAACAGGAAGTTGGTGCATGGTCTTTCATGGTTCAATCAAGTAGCCAATTACATGGAATGGAAATGTATATACACAAGAAGGAGACGTGTCCTGCAGTGTGGCCTAAGCAAACAGGCAGATAATACCTCGGGATGCACACCTGATGGGTCTAAGATGGAATGTTGTTACCGATGGAAATTGCTTCAAACATTGCTGTCTCTTCTCTTCTCCTGCCTTCCCTGTTCACTCTTTAAATTTCTTTCTCTCCTCTCTTTTTAATGTTCATCCTTACCTTAATTTTAATGCACACCTGACACCTCGCTTGTTTGTATTGTCCCCCTGCTATGCTCTACTCCCCCTGTCTTTATCTCCTTTAC
Source organism: Ambystoma mexicanum (assembly GCF_040938575.1). NCBI lineage: Eukaryota > Metazoa > Chordata > Amphibia > Caudata > Ambystomatidae > Ambystoma > Ambystoma mexicanum. The sequence continues at coordinate 165,377,912 of NC_090923.1, read as the reverse complement.
TTTCTCTTGTTTATAGTTGAAGCAAAGACAACTGTCAAAGTTATGGAGTTATGGAAATGTAAAGTTAGTAAGTCAATCCAGGCTGGCAACTCGTAGTCGTCTATATGGCCTTAAGCTTCGATATTTTAAATTCTTCCTTGATAAGAGTGCCTTGCTATAACGGAGTCTGCAGCCAGTCCCATGGAATCCACTCTTGATAAGAAATCAGCCATCCCTTGCATTCACTGAATTTGCAGCCAGACCCATGCAATCCTCTCTTGATAAGGAACCAGCCATCCCTTGCATTCCCTGAATCTGCAGCCAGTCCCATGGAATCCTCTCCTGATAAGGAACCAGCTGTCCTTTGCATTCATGTAGTCTGCCGACAGTCCTATGGAATCATCTCTTGATACAAAACCAGTCATCCCTTCCATTTACTGCGGCTGCAGCCAGTCCCATAAAATCCTCTTTTTTATAAGGAACTAGCTGCCCCATGCCCACACTGATTAAATAAGAAAATGGATTGCAGTTACTGTTCATGCAGATGTTTTTGGAGAGACATTTCTGCAAAAGCTAATGTAATGCTATGGTGATTGTTTAATCAATAGAGACATTGGCTGGGGCCATGCTGTGGTAGAAGCGGATAAACGTGGTGGAAATGACACTGGGAAATAATTAGTGGTGGTGGAGACAGCAATGGCAATAACTGCTTATGCAGTGGTGGTTGCAGAGCAGTTACTGCTCATGCAGTGGAGGTTGCAGATTGGATGGGTTAGCGTTTGTAATCTTGGAGTTGTCCTCTCAAATCTAATTTTAGCTATGGCCATCCCTGGAGAAGAAGCTACAGAGGCACTTGTGATAAAGGCTGTGGCTGTAGTGATAGATGGAGAGGCAGTTGTTTATGTGGATATACACTGGTTTTGGGACACTTGGGACAGACACTTACTAAATTGGTGAACCATGTCTCCTATGACCAGTTGAGCTGGTAGAATATAGATCACCACCACTGTTATCCACAGCTCTTCTCCCAAGATGATGACAAGGAAATTACCTTGTGGATAGGTCTCTGTATGGCCATGCACGCTCCGGACTTCCTTCTCTTGGGAGTTCTTCCACCCGATGGGTAGAAGTATATGATGTACCACACATCCTTTACTCCCGCTATCTAGGTTGGCCTACATTATTTTCTTCCTGATCGTAACGAGTATCCTGTAGATGATGTGGTTGACTCCAGTTTCTTTCTCCCTTTAGAAATTCTTATTTCCCTTCAGGGTGTGTGTATGTATATGTATATATATATATATATATATATATATATATATATATATATAAAAATAGCTGGGCGCACAAGATGGATGTAATTGGAGCAGTAATTTCCAGTTTTTTGACTCCATTGGTGTCTCCAATCCCTGGTGATATTTTAGGGGATAGGAAATTCAAGGAACAATGCATAGTTGGATGGCTTTTTTTGCCACAAGAATACTTTTGTTCTTGTGCAACAGGAGGGTAGTTTTTAAGATCCGGATAACTCTCTTCCCGATCTTCTTTCGTCTTATAACGCTGGGGAACCACTCCAGTGGTGACGTTGCACAGTACAAATAACATTAACATTATAAGTGTCTTCTATTTCTCTCCCTAGGGGCTCTTGGATAACCTCTTGTTTGCTAAAGGTATGCCTGGGAGTTACTTGGACAATTGGCTGTGGAAGAAAGGAATTCAAGGTCTTCCAGACTATCCTCTTGGAGTGAAGGGCCGGACGCTCCTTTCCTTTACCCAGAGATGGTCTCTCAGAAAGATGTCTGACCCACGGCACAGTTAACTCTGGAAAAGGGTCGGAATTCTTTCCTGGCAGTTTCAACATTTTCAGGGCAGGGGCTTCCGAATTGTAATATGCCCTTTCCAAACTCTATACATTTATTTTCAGGATCAATAAACTTTACCAAGATGTTAAGGAATTGGGGAGGTGAGTATCTTCCAATAAAGACTCATATTCTATTATGTTATGACCGGGTTGAAATCATAGCTCCTGAATTTCATAGTTTTCTATTTCTAAAGGGAATGAACATTTTAAGGAATTGGGAAATTGAAGACTTTCCCTCAAGGTCTTGCCGATAGCCAAATTAGCATCAAGCTTAGAGCGTAGCTCAACGCTAATGGGTTTCCCTGTTCTTTTGGGTTTTACCAGACCATTATCTTTGAATGCTAATTGAATAACCATAGTTTCGGGAGAATCACAATCTTGTATTCTCAAATTGAGAGGGATATTCCGTGATATTAGGATATTGGGAGATCTCATCCCTTCCCCTAGTAGTCTTGACTTGGTCTGATCCTAACAAGAGTCAGATCTCCGGGGACTAGTGGGTTAGACACCTTCTGGTTTCTCACAGAGCTGAAAGTGCTTCTCCATACGTTCACTGTCGATTGGCACGCTTCCCAGCCACAGAAATAGTAGCCTAAGTACATGCTAGCTTAAACAAAGATACATTACTATGCGTCCAGTGCCATCTGGGGGCTGGCATTGTGTGCTTACTCTGCAATGTTACAAAGGCCGATACCATTAACTGTACAAATCAGCAGTGAAATGTATTCTATAACAAAAGTAAAAGTGTGTTTAAAAATATGTTCGAACATTTTGAATTCCATCAATCAGCTCTGCATCTTATAGGGAGACATGTGTCACAGCTCCCTGGGCACTGGCTCCTGGCAATCCTGCAGTACAGTCTCCGATTGCTAGACTGTCAGTGTATGTCGAGGAGGCACCGGTAGAGGAATTCCCATGCCACTGAGGCCTTGCACCAGGGATGCATGCTTCCCAGCTGTGCATCTCATAGTAAAGCATATGTCACAGTTCCCTGGGTACTGGCTCCTGGGATTCCTGCAGTACAGGCTCTGATTGCTTGACTGTCAATGTATGTTGAGGCGGCACCAGTAGAAGAGTTCCCATGCCACTGAGGCCTTGCACCAGGAATGCATGCTTCCCTGCGCTTCGTCTCATAGTGAGCCATATGTCACAGCGCCCTGGGTACCGGTTCCTGGGAGCCCTGCAGTACAGGCTCTGATTACTTGACTGGCGGTGTACATGGAGGAGGCACTGGTAAAGGAATTGCCATGCCACTGATGTCTTGCACCAGGAATGCATGCTTCCCTGCACTGCGTCTTAAAGTGAGACTTAGTCTGTTGATCCACACTATTATGGTAAATATGCCATTGCTGACCCAATATTCGCTGATAATCATAGCACTGTTAACTAATTCAGAATGAGCCTATTCTAGGTAAATACCTCAAAGTTGAACTAGCCTATTTTGTTGAACTAGCTACTCTTAGTAAACACCTAATGTCGAATCAGCGTACTTTATTGAACTAGTCTATTTGGTGATAATTGCATTACTGTTGAACTGTTAACTAACTTAGAACAAGCCTATTCTAGGTAAACGCCTTAATGTTGAACTAGCATACTTTGCTGATGTCGTATTCACAGTAATAACTGTTGAACTCGTCTATATTCCCTGGTAAACACCTCAGTGCTGGGGCAGCTTTCGCTGATGATTACTTGACTTGCTAATCAATGTCTAACAAAGCTACTCTAGTAAACTGGTTCCGCACTACCACCCCTCTATGCCTATGCCCCAACTATGTGAGTCTCCTCCCAACTATGTATGGGCTATACCATTTTTACTATGTACTACTCCTGACCTCATCTGCAATCCTCTAATTTAGTACCAGCACTAGCACACAACTCACTTCTCCACATTTAGCACACCCACAACACTCCATCCCAACTTGGCACATTTACTCAAAATACACACAGACCTCCCCACTGATTTGCACTCCCACATTCACAACAACACCTCACTTCCCCAGGCACAGCCCCCAATCAATTCACATCATGCACTGCATCAATCCATACTTAAACGCACCAGCCCTATGGCTCGAACACTTTGTGCGCAAACCCATACCCAACCAACCATGCTTGCTCAACCTCAGGAACCTGAGACTAGGCTCCAGATTCAGCAAAAAAAGCCAACTTGCTCCCATTCCAGAAAGCAAAACCCCAGCAGGTATAACCCCAGATAACCCCACCACTAATCTAGTAAACACACCCACCACCTATCCCAACATCTGCTCGTCCACGGTAAAAGAAACTAAAATTAAAGGGGCACTCATCAACACCAGATCTCTCCCAGCCCACACGCTTGATATTCCCGACTTCATTGTGACCGAAGATCTATACTTATTAGCCGTTAACGAGACATGGCTACACGCAGCATCCGGCCCTTCACTGGCCTTAACAATACCCGACAACTATTCCATTATCAGATGCAACGTGGACACCAACCAGTCAAAACCCCAGAAAGCATAACCCCAGATAGGCGCCGCCTTCATCTTCAAAAACTCACTAGATCTTAGACACATCCCCAACAACCAAATTCCTTCTGCTGAACTAATATCAGTTAAACACCTCTATCCCCTAATCAAATTGCTACAGTGCACCTCATCAATTGCCCACCAGGACCCATCTCCTCCTTTGCCGAAGATATAACTACTCTCCTCACAGCTAACACCAAACCCAATCAAAAATGATACTACTCGGAGACTTCAATCTTGGCTTCCAAGACCTGAACGACCCCAAAGCCATAGATGTTACCAGCTCCTAATGTGACTTAGAATGTAATCACCACATCCACGAGCCCACCCACAACAAAGGGAGAACCCTAGATTGGCTCACGGATCTTAACTGTAGCATCAATCTAATGTCGGTCACACCTTTCATCCGGTCGGACCACCACAAAATAACCTTCACAGTCAAAGCATCACCTCCTAATCCTAAACCTAGCATTGCACCCTCCATCCAAACACGCAATAAGAAGGATATTCCAAAGAGAATCTACTACCGCTAATCCTTCTACTACCGCTAAAAAGGTTCACATTCTTACCAGGTGGAAAAAATAAACCGGAGAAATCCAGCAAAGCTGCTGAGGGACTCATTAGGTAAGGGAAATTAGTCATAAATGAGAATTCTCCCTAACAAGCGGCAATCAGGAAGGCACTAGGTGGGCGGGGCTTAGGCCAGGTGATCTAGATCCACTTACACCTGCTCCCCAGCTGCAAAGAAAAGGAGGCTGGAGGGATCCTTATGCAGCGAAAAGAGCGGCAAGCAGGAAGGCACCAGGTGGGAGGGGATTGCTAAGTGGTGAAAAAGAGCGGCAACCAGGAAGGCACCAGGTGGGTGGGGCTTAGGTCAGGTGACCCAGATCCACTTACACCTGCTCCCCAACTGCAAAGGAAGAGAGGCTGGAGGGATCCTTAAGAAGGGAAAAGAGCGGCAAGCAGGAAGGCGCCAGGTGGGAGGTGCTTGCTAAGTGGTGAAAAAGAGCGGCAACCAGGGAAGGCACCAGGTGGGTGGGGCTTAGGTCAGGTGACCTAGTGTCATGATGCCCGCTCCCGGGGAGCCGGTTCAAGCCCTGTGTCCCCGAAAGCGGACATCCATTCCCCAAGGAAGGACCCAGCAACCCCATATAGGGGCCCTTTGGACAGTGTCCTGGCACCTATGGCTCATAAAAGACATCAGTCCTGGCGCCATAGGCACCAGGCTCATTATGGATGTGCTTGGGTGCACTTACCTGATGCAGACCATGCTGCAGGATCCCGGCCTCCTTGAGGCCTGAAAGGAACTACTTTACCTGTGGGACTAATTTACCATCCGGGCGAGGTCGGGGAAGGATACATACCTGGAACTTCTTCCAAGGCTATTTAAACCCCACCCGAACAGCCACACATGCTTTGCGTTGTTCTGCATCTAGCAGCTGGACGCTCACCGTGTCTGCTCCTGCATCCTGACTTCTGCCACGCCTGCCAGCATCCTGGATTACCTGCAAAGGAAGAGACGAAGAGAACAGAAGAAGGAAAAGTCCTTACCTGCTAAATCCGCATCCCGGAGACATCTCGCCGACAATCCTGAAAAGGAAGACTTATTTAAAAGCTCATCGCGTCGATCGCTGCAGCGCCGCATTCCACTCACCTTTACTGGGCGCCTCCATGTTCAGCAGCGATCATCCGGATTCGCAGTCACGCCCCAGTGCCTAGGGAGAAAAAGACCAGAACAAAAGGTGAGAGAGAGAAGGGAATAAGGAAAGCTAAATCTCCATGTTAAGACTTACCTGTTGATTCATTCCCTCTTCATTTCGGGTCCGCGCCGCATCCTGGCATTTCCGGACCCCGGCCCCTAAGGGGAAAAAAAGACATCAGCGTTAATGAGCGAATGAAAAGACATTACCAAAAAACGCTCATTAAAGACTTACCTGATTTCTACAAGGATTCCACCTCTCATCTCGGGTCGGTGCCTGTTCCCCGGCATTCCGTACCCCGGCCCCTATCGGGAAAAAGACACTAGCATTAGTACATTAATGCATGGACACAAGGGGAACCTCTTATCAAAAAACTTACCTGGAAGCCAAGCAAGTTTGGTTCTCACCAATCCGAACATCCAGTGAAGTAACTGGATACCAACGCGCCCCTGCATCAGAAGCAGGATGGAGAGCTCGTCCTTCCAGACCCTAAGGTGAGACGCTACGAGGAATCACAGAAGGGTTTTGAGGAGGGTGAGAGGGGAAAGTGAGAGGCTGATTGCATTACCCCGCAGACAGTTAATCCCCTATTTTCACCTACAGAAGGATACTTCTGCGAGCCATACAAGCCAGATTTGGAGGCCCGGTCCAGTCCGTCTTCCGAACCCTGCGCATCACCTTAGAAGAGGTCACAGCAACGCGAACCAGGCCAGCGCCTCCGTGGGAGTCAGGTGAGCGTTACACCTAGATCCACTTACACCTGCTCCCCAGCTGCAAAGGAAAAGAGTTTGTCCTTATCCCACTCTTTAAGCCATCCTATCCTGATAACTTGTTGAAACTGTTAGAATTATCCTTGCATCCTGTCCTTAATTAAGTACTAGCGCCATCTCTTATCAATTTCATTGTGTGTAATTCTAAGCCATTAGTCCTATTTTGAGTGATCGACTGGTTTTCACCAGGGTTGGGTGCTGGGGTGCCAGGGTTGAACTTGCGAATCAACCTTGAATCTTACTGTGTCCATCTTTGGTGGTCTAGCCTGAATACTCCAGTTGTGACGAGAACAGTTTTACTTTAAACTCATTTCCTTTCCTACTTCACAGCTTCATTTTGCACAAAGCGCACCATTTTATATCTTGCATAACTCATCCAGTTTCATAGCTAGAGACCTATTTTCCCTTGTATAGTGTCCCTGAGAAATACCTCTATCCCCCAGCCCAAGAACCGCATCATGGTTTGCAATATTTCACCCGTTTTTTAAAGAAACCATTTGCGTAAATTTACACGGACATTGAAAGGAAATACAACTTTTACACGTGTCATTTGGCTGCAATCCGTGTTCAACTTTCAACTCAGTTTTCAATTGTATGCTCTTGGTAATCCATTGCTGGTGATTATTAGTGTCTAAGCATTGTTGCTTTAGTGAGAAATTGTATTTACCTTGAGGTTTTAACCACACATTAATTATTTATTTGTCCATTTCCGAGTGTCCTTTCATAACATTGCAAGGGGTTTAAAATCTGTTTTCCACTCTTATTTGGTGAGGGAAGGTTGATTTTGAGTCCGTTTTCTGCCTCTTGTTCCCGATTACCTGCTGTGTCTTTCTGTCCATTCAGAATTAAATTTGTGGGTTGAAGGAACATTGCAGGGGGGAAATCCTAAGTTGGGTGCTATCTTTCCTAAATCAAAAAGTGCTCCTATTCCCTTGTGTTTTGTATATGTTCCACTAGAAGGTTAAATCAAGTGCATTTCTTACATTCTCTTTGTAATTATCACCCCATTGGTGATTGCTGCCCCATATTAAAAATGTTATGATTTATTTGAATTTTTAAATAAATAAATATTGTATTTCACAACCAGCCTGGTTCATGGTCCATTGTGACCCGAGGTATTTGAAAAGGGGGGTGTGATACGAGTTGTGTACCATCTCAAATTGAATCTGCATAAAATAAGGAGAAAATCATCTCAGTTGTGCGCTAAATACTAGGCCGAGACCAAAGTGTGTGTCGCCTGATTGAAATCCGTAACAAATTTGGGGGCTCATTAGCCGGGATTGAGTTTGGTTACCACCCGTGCAGTCTAGCACAGCAGACTAACCTGCAGGGTAGCGATACTTTGTGTGGTTGGAATACTGGGTTACACTGTACAAGCACCTCCCCCATAACAAATACTCTAATTACCAGGCCTGTGTCTAAAAATAAAAACCCCAAAATAGACAGAAAGCAATAGAATACAGGTTACCCTTGCATAAATAAATTATAAAGATTGAACAGGTCTAAAAGGGCTGTAGTAGAAATCAATATGGCTAGGGAAGACCTTCTGCACAAGCTATTTGTCAGAGGTGAGTGGCCAGAACAGGATGAAAAAGTCTGGCTACAAGAAATAACATAACAGGTCATCGCCATGAACCTGGATACGTGGCAGGACGGTGGCCTATTAGACCAAGCTTTGAGTGAGTTATATATGACCCCAAAAATTAAAGAGGAGCAAATCAAAATTGTTAGAATCGCGGCCTACATGTATCTCCACATGGGAGCGATGCAGGAAAAGCATGAGGAAAATATAACTCTTGCACAGAATCAAGTTGAACTATTAAATAAAATCCAGACTGATCTAAATTTAGCAGAACAAAAATTACAGAAGAGCCAAGAGTTCGAGGTAGAATCTGGAAATTATGTCATAAAATTAAAAGAGGATTTGGCTCTCCAACAGCGGAATAATGCAGATCAAGAACCCAATTAGAGGCAAAGAAAGAGGAGTGTAAAGAAAAGGTTTAAATCAACAAATAAATGTTAATAGAGCCTGCGCAGAGCAGATAGTTACCCTACAAGATCAGATAGAGAAATTGAAAGAGGGAAGTCATACTTTAATTATAAGAGACCTCTCCTCTCAAGCAGAATTTGATCAAGAGTGCCAGAAATCCAATATCACCAAGAAACAAAAGGGATCACCTTGCGGAACAGAGGGGCACCTTAAGTCAGGAGAAAAACGCCCTAGGTCAGGAAATAAGCAAGTTAAAAACAGAGTTACAGGAATGTGAGTTAGCCCACCAGAAACTGAATGAACTCAAAACAGAGTATGGGAATCTACTGGAGCATGCCAGACGGATAGAAGGTGCTCTGGAAGAGAACACCCAAACCAAAGATGCACAAACTCAGGAGGTGAGTCTCCTGCAACAGAAATTGTCTCATTATTCTCAAACCAAACAGGAAGCGCAGAGAGACAATGAGGCCCACTGTGAAAAGAATGATGGGCTCCACAAACAAGTGGCAGCGCAAGAGCGGGTCATAGAGGCCAGTAAAGCCTTGATAGCTGAGCAAAAGGCTCAGATCTCTGCTTATCAAGAAGTAGGGGCTGAGAAGGAGAAACTAGCGAGGTTGGAGAAAGAGGGTGCTAGATTTAATCCTAACTGGAGGGACCTTGAACAGGTAGAGAGGCACAGGGCAACCCCTGATCATAGTAGAAGGACCTCTGTACTAAGGGACTCAAACCCATTTAATACTTTGTGTACTGCGGACTTCATGGCAACCGGTTCACATGAGCCCGAAATCATGAGGTCATCAGAATTTAATAGGCCAAGCATGATGGAACTGACAGGTCAGCCCCCCCAGACCAGAAATTGATGGACAGGCGTCCCTGTATAGATACCCAAACATTAAGGCCGATGTCTCTGACAAGGAAGACTCCTATGAGGGAATTGAGTCAGGGAATTAGATCCACAGAAAAACTACCTTCAAAAGGAACCAGTTGGTTCAATTTGATGAAAAACCAAATGAAATGAGGCCCAAAAAGAGCATCCTGAAGTCCTCTACCCAATTAGGGCAGTTGGGGGATACTCTGCCAATCCTGGGAGCAGGGAAGAGTCAGAAGACTACTCTCCTGAGCACCACAGGAGTAGAGAAACTAGTCCCCTCCGTTCTTCGAGCCCCTCTCAAGCTCACAGAATCAGGGAGCACCTAGATGATCATGAGGGGACCTCAAGTAGTAGCGCCTCCGAGTCGGAGGGCGAGTTGTCTCGCGTTACTAAGCCAAAGAAGGCAAATAAACTCAAGAGAGTTATGACAAAAGACCCCATTAGGCAGATTAAGGCGATTAGGAGTGTCATAACCCCATACCATAAAAACGCAAAATATTCTGTTTGGGAACACTTGGAACTCTATGGGCAGATGATGGACACTTTTCATCTGAAAGACAACCAGAACTGCATAGTGTATGTAAAATGGACCTTCTCCCCGGAGCACTCCAGCTTCTTTGCTGGACTGGAGGACCAGAACCATTCAAGATGGTCCACCTACAGGGCGGCCATCTTGAAACACTTTTCTGCCCACAGAAACCCCCAAGAGGCTCGCAAAACGGCCTACAATCGGCAGTGAAGGGAAGATCAGGCCCCACGAGAATTTGTGCAGGAGCTCAAACACGCCTTTGCACAAACCACCAGGAGGGTGCGCACGGATAGCAGGGAGTTTAGAACCACCTTCTTTCATGCACTCCCCAAGTATATCATGACCCAGCTGGTGAGGGATTTCCACGATAAAAGATCTCTGGACTGGGTCATAGAGCAGGCGACCCGCATTTCCAAAAACCTGCAGAAAATAAAAATCTGGCCAAGAACCCCAAACCAGCCAAAACTCCTGCTGGTACTAAGGTGGCGGAGGAGAAGGTTGCCCCCATTTTAGTTCTAGAGATGGAGGGGCCTAAAAATATAACTACACAAAATCAGCAAAGTCAGAGACATAGAAGGCCTTCAGGCCAGGCACAAACAGGTGGCAGTCAGGGAGGTAATCCCACCAATGTGACCCCCTAACTCCCCTGATTATATCAGTCTCAGATATAAGGGCAACCGACCAATCTTGGGGTATGTATGGACTCCCCCAGCTCCAGGGGGGATCCAATCAGGTAAGTACCACCCCGGGAAACTTCCCTCCTAATTTTCCCCGGGAGAGCAGTAATCCCCCAAATGCTGGGGGAAGTTTCTTCCTGCCGATACTCACAAAAAACCCCAACCTTCAGGACAACCCTGCTTTCTTTTTCCAATTCCAGGAAACCAGACAACCCAATCCGGGAGAGGGGAGGCCAAGGGCGGAGGGTTACCAAAATTCACAACATCCAGGGTACTACAGGAGAAGGTATAGTTACCCTTCCTGTGATACACCTATAGTTGACCAGAGACCCCCATACCAGCCGGAACGTGTGTCTCAACTGGAGCGTTAGCTCCAAAACCTTACCCAGGATCTGGCTCGTACGTTGAGGGCTCAACAGAACCCTCAGATCAACATGGCTGCTCAGAATCCCACAAACCAAGGGTCTGGAACCCCAGAACAATGACGGCAGAGAACCTTGACAGCTCACCGGTTCCAGAGGAGGAGGCACGGCGGGGGGGGGTTTGTAAAGCCCTAGAGGGAGCTTCCTTCCTCACTCGTGAAAAGCCCCTGGACACCCAGGAACCGGAACCAAAATCTCCTTCCCCAAAAATCTGCAACCCAAAGAACAGAGAGTGGGTAGGAGAAATAAAGAACTGAAAAAGGCCAATTTTGTGGAAGAAGTTAGTGTCCTCCAATTTGAAGAGGAAGAACCCTTAGAGGATTCTGGGAAAAAGATCTTCTGTTTCAGGGACGGGAGTACACCTCACAAAGAAAAATGGGGGTCCCAAGAGATCTAAATGAAGACTGAGTGGGAGTGGGGACTGATTCAGAATCGCCCATCCTGGAACCCCAGAGTGAGCATCCAAGAAACCTAATATTAACAGAAGGATCCCAAACCTCACAAACCAATTCTGGTGACTACCTCCAAAAAGGGGGGATGGGGGGGGAGGCAGGCCAGAATCAGAAAATGTGGAGCCTGAAACACCCCAAATATCAGAATGTAAAATTATTCTTTCAGATCCTCCAACTCCAACACAGAATTATGCCCAAACAACACCTGTGTCGGAGTCAAAAATAAGGAAATTGACCACCCAGCTTGCCCAAAATGCACATTACCTTCGCCCATTGGAGGAGAAGGAGGGTAGATTTTATGCCCCGGTGCAAGGGCAATGTACTTTTGCAGCGGTGGTCGACACTGGATCCCAAGCCACTCTTCTGTCAAAAAGGGCCTTTAATCAGCTAAATACAGGAACGGGGAGGGAGAGGTACCAGATCCCTCTCAGCCCTCTTCCTGGACAACTCCAGAACTTCGACTGGAATGAAATTCCTGTCAAGGGGACTGTGGATTTAGAAATAAAAATTGGGCGACACAAAATAGTCGTGACTCCAGAGGGCACAACCTGTCTACTAGGGAATGACACTCTGCGCAGGTTGTCCCCCCTAATAGACTGTGTGAATAAGGTCCTCTGGACTCAGACTAACAGGCCAATAAAATTCTAACAGAGTGTCAACCAGGTTAGTTTACATGACACAGGGTTGAACAAAAACCTGATCATATTGAGTTTCATTTCCAGAACAGTCATGAACCTGACATGACAGTAGTTGCTGTAGGACAACAGGCTGGTGATGGGAACTCCTCTCCATTCCTGAAAATCAACCTTCCTTCCAGTTTTAAGTGGCATTCCACACTGGAAGGAAATACTTAGAAATGTTATACAGATTCACAATCTGAAAATCCCAATCCTATAGCCAAAAGTGATGAGAAACTAGCTCAGCGTTTAGCTGACATTCAGAAAATTAGAGAACAGTTATTCATCCCTATTCAGTTAAATGAGGGGAAGGAATCTGTTCTTGCCAGAGTGTGCGTGAACAACAGTAAGAGCTTCATCAACGAACCCATGTTTTACTGAAAGCTCCCAAAAGATCCAGCCATTCACACATTTAAATTGATCAATAAGTGGGAAACGGGCCTGGAAACTCCCAATTCCAAACATCTCCTGCCTAGCAGGTGTATGCTTAAAATTTCTATAGGTAACAAAAGCATAGTACATAATTGTTGGGTCGTGCGAGATGACCCTGCTGCATTCTATTTAGGCAGTGACATTCTAAATCGTTTTGCTATTAATTTGGACCTGATAAAGCCTGGTCCCGACTAGGGGGTAATCCCATGGACTTTGATGATTCATAAAAAGCATTTTGGTCAGCCCAGTTTCTGCCACATGCAGTTGAAGTTCAAATTGGAGAGGTCACCATCCCAGGACGGACACGACTATTCCCACTTGAATTAAAAATTAAAAGAGGACAGAAACTGCTAAATCCTGACACATATGTACACCTCAATACCCACCTCCAACAGCAGGCGTTGGGTTTAAACACAACACCATTAGTCAATGTAGAACACAACACCATTCCAATATTGATGGATAATAGCGACCCTAGGAGTATCACTCTGGGCGGAGGCACCATTATTGGAATGGCGGTTGATGACCGACATTTTTCCATGGATCTAGGTAATAAACTGATAGGACCAATCCCCAATGACTGTTTTAACAGTGACAATGACTTACCACCAGACAGAATCTTCACCCGGCGAGGGGGGAAATTTCCTGGTGTACTGTTCCTGCCCTTATGGTGGGAAAGAAGTGACCTGTGACATTAGGCAGGATGAGATGATCTTCCAACTCCACAATGACAGTCTCTCCTACCTGAAACCCTCTGTCCAGGTCAATACTCTAACCAGGGATCTCTCCACCCAGCTGGAGGGGGCCGCTGAGAGAGCAAAACTGGAAGTCTTTCCAGGCTCCAGGCAAATGGTTGAAGAGTGGGTCAAGCTAGCTGATGCCTGCAAGACTCCAGAGCAAAAGCAAAAGTTGAAACAGGAGCTCTTAGATTTTCAAGATCTCTTTGCGGTGGATTTGTATGACTGTGTTCGCACCAAAATCCATACAACAATTCACACGGAGACCCTGGAATGACTCCAGTGTTTGTGAAGCAATACCGCTTGCCTCTCGCATCCATTGAGTCCCTGACGGAAATAATCAAAAACTTTGAGTCCAGTGGGATAATTCGTCCAGTCCACAGCACCTTTAATAATCCGGTGCTGGGGATTTTAAAACCAAACGGCCAGTGTAGACTCTATGCTGACCTGAGGGAGCTGAACAAATGGGTCCACATGTCCCGATGGCCTCTCCCCTACATTGACCAGGGGTTGAGAAAACCCAGCAACTGCTAGGGGCTGTCTGGGTTCAGTCCTGGCGCCTATGGCGCTAGGCTCATATGGGACATCAGTCCTGGCGCCATAGGCTCCAGGCTCATAGGTGCACACTTACCTGCTGCAGACCATGCTGCAAGAAGATCCAAGCCCATGTGAGGCCTGGAATGGACTACTTTACCTTAGGGACTATTTTGTTACTCGGGTGTGGTCGGGGAGGAATACCTACCTGGGACTACTTTGGAGGCTATTTAAACCACACCCGAAGAGCAACACACGCTTCGCGTTATTCTGCATCCAGCAGCGTAACACTCACCGTCCCAGCAGCAGCATCCAGCCTTCTGCCACACCCGCCTCGAACCTGGAGCACCCTAGAAAGAAGGAAAGAAGCAAAGGTTAGAACAAGAGTATTACCTGATTTCTTACCTGATTCCGTATTCATCGCATCTTCAAACCAGAGGAAAGACTTTGTTTTAAACACGTCGCATCACCAGCAGCAGCGCCGCGCCAAACTCACCGTGCCACGCAGCATCTCTTCGATCTGGCGCTGTCTTCATCTTTACATTGCTGAATCCCGGCACCTAAGGGGGACAAGAAACAACAAGGTGAGCAGAGAGAACAGACAGAGACAGACAATCTCTTTAGCCGCCATATGCTTACCTGATTTTACCGCGGAAGTATAATTCATCAGCATGCCACATCTTGTTATGCCGCACATGTATGATAAGGAGAAGGCAGCAAGTTTAACCCTTGGCATTATTTACCAGACAGTGTTGGGTAACACAGACGTTTACTGGAGCGCTTTGAGCTGTCAATCTTCTTGTTGGGTCAAATCTGCCAGATAAGAGGAATTGGACAGGAGTGAATTCCAGACATTTTGAACTCTTACGAACTATATACTTACGGCTCTTCGCCAGGATCTTTTGGAGTCAGGATTCGTCTACAACTCTTCCAATACCTTCAAGCCAGTGAAGTAACTGGTCATCAACGCGCCCCTGCGTACTTCGCAGGATGGAGGGCTCATCCTTCAAGAATATAAGGTGAGATTGCTGAGAGGGCGCTTCAGAGGTGATTAGTGGGGAGGATAGTGGGGGTGCTATCACTTGAATCCACAAGTGGCTAAATCCATCTCTCCACTTGTAGGAGAATATTTCTACGGGCCAAGCAGACAAGATTAGGAGGGCAGATCCAGTCAGTCATCGCTGCACTACGCATCACGTGGGTGGAGGCCGCAGCAGTCCGGGTCCGACCGACGCCCCTGTGGGAGCCAGGTGAGCGTAACATAGGCTTCCCTGTACACCTCGTGTAGCACTGGGGTCAGAACTGAAGCGTATGCTTTATAAAATTCTTGGAGGAGTCTATCGCTCCAAGGGGTCTTGCAAGTGGTTAGTGACCTGATTGCTTCACCCATCTCCTCAGCTGTTCTGTCCAGTTCTACCACCTCACATTGTGTTCGACCCAATTTCCTACAGTGTGCCTAGTATTTCTTCTTGGGGCACCAGATGTTCATGCCTGTATAGGTGGGAGTAAAATTCTGTGAAGATGTCATTTATGGTTTGCTGTGACTAGTGCTCAATGCCTGCATCGTTTCTGAGTTCCGTTATTAAATGCCTCGGGTGTTCCCTCTTGCACAGCCATGATAGCAATTTGCTTGGCCTGTCCCCTTCTGCGGGTGCTCTAGCAGTTTTTACAGTGTAATCAAATTTAGAAAACCTCGCCCTGGAATCCAGACAGTTACCTCTGGCCTCCGCTAAGCTTAGTTCCTCCTCTCGGTTTCCTAGTGTGCGAGATTCCATGTGTTTAATGTACTCCTCCCACTTTTCCAATTCTGCCCTCAGTGCTTTCTTATACCCTCCCGCACCAGCGAGGACCTCCCCCCTCACCACCTATTTCATTGCCTCCCACACAGTGCTCCAATTTTCAACACTGCCTATGTTCCTTTCCATGTAGTCCTCTAGTTTATCTTGAATTCCATCCCTGAAGGCCTGATCTGTCAGGGCATCTGTGGGCATGCGCCACAGTGGTATGGGAGGCTGTGGGCCTAACATCTTCCACTCTAGCATTACTGGCGAGTGGTCAGAGATAGACCTGCCCAAGTACTGCGCTAATTCAATTTGTGTCATTTGGGACTTGCCCAGAAATAGGTAGTGAATCCTGGTGTACAGGCCATGGGTTGTGGAGAAGAGTAACCTCCCTCAGTGGGGTGAAATTCCTGCCACACAACCTGGTCTAGGTTCCCCAGCATTGCATTTAGCGCCTCCGAGGTGGTCTGTGCCCGGTTCACTGGCGGGCTAGATCTATCTAGATTTAGATCCCTCACGCAATTCAGATCCCCTCTCCAGGTGAAGAAACCTTCCCGGTGCGCAGTTATTTTAGCGCATAATAAATTCAAGTGTGCTGGAATCCCATGGTTCGGGAAGTAGGTGTTAACTATACATAGGTAGTAGGGAGTGGGTTTTAGAATTTGAACACTCCTGTGCTGAGCTCTGTGTAATCGTAGTTCTCATTCTGGTGTTTCTTTGCAAGGTCACAGGGAGGAAAGTGCAAACCTAATGCCCCTTGTGGAAATTGCGTA
This sequence comes from Ambystoma mexicanum, assembly GCF_040938575.1. Taxonomy (NCBI): domain Eukaryota; kingdom Metazoa; phylum Chordata; class Amphibia; order Caudata; family Ambystomatidae; genus Ambystoma; species Ambystoma mexicanum. Next base: position 165,361,223 of record NC_090923.1, on the reverse strand, counting down.
CAGAGTAGTCGTGGTTACCTTGCAATAAGGTATGATATATTAGACCCTTATAAATAAAGAGGATCTCACGCAGGTTGCTGTGTCTTCACATGTGGTTTTAATTTTCCAATATGTGGACATATAGTTAGAAGGAAGGTGGTCAGCTGACACGTGATCATAAAATCCCGCAGATATACTACTTCTGCCTTGATTAAGACCCTTTCGAGGTTGAAACATGTGTCGGCTGACCACCTTCCTTCTAACTATATGTGCACATATTGGATAATTGCACCTTCCACCACTTGTTACTAGGATCATAAAAAGGATCTTGGCAGGAGCTCTACCTAGGCATCTCTTCTGGCTGAGAGGAAGTGGAGGGCATCAGGCACACCCTCTAACAAACTGCCCTTCCACCTGCCCCAAAGGCAGTACAGACTCTCCTCTTTAAGAAGAGTGCCTACACGCAAGCCTGCATCTCTGCGGCATCTAACAACTCAGCCAAACCTTTCAAAATCTGTAAAGAGCTGGCCAATCCTGTTGCAGTCTCTACCTCTCTTGTTCCCTCCATGTCCCTCTACATGGCCTTGGCTTCTCATTTTGCCACTAAACCTCAGGACATCTTGTCCACTCACTTCCTCTACCCTTCTTTTCTCCTCCTCTACCACCCCTGGCCCGTCTTCAGCCATTTCTCCTCCTACTTGCTCCTCCTTTCCCCTGTTCACCACTGAGGATGTTTCTAGACAAGTCCGATCTATGAAAGTCTCAAAGCAGGTTCTCCACTACTTCCCCAGAACCATCACTGACCACAATGACACCCTTGCTCCAACCTTGGCCAATTTCTGCAATCATGCATTTGCCACTGGAACCTTCCCCTATCCCCTTAAATACTCCCTTGTGCACCCCCTTCTAAAGAAACCCTCTGCTGATCCTTCCTCTCCGGCTAACTATCACCCGATATCCATCACTCCTTTCCTGGGCAAAATCCTGGAAAAGCTGGCCATCTCCCAGCATAATCTGCATACTGAATCTGTTGGTTGTCTCCACGACCACCAGTCTGGCTTCAGAGCTGCCAGAAGCACGAAACACTGCTCGCCTGAACACCCGTGAAGACCTGCTCTCTAATCTTGACTCTGTCTTCCTTCTGACCCCTTTCTCCTCGATCTATACTCTGCTTTTGACACAGTCAACCATGCCATCCTACTCAACCGTCTCGGTCTAAACCTGGTATCACTGGTCAGGCTCTGGCCTGGTTGACCTCCTTTCTCACTGACCAACCATCCCTGGTCCAACTGGTGTCTTTCCTCTCTTCTATCTCTCTCTACTTGTGGTGTTCCCCAGGGTTCTAACCTTTCTCCCTGGCTTTTTGACCACTAACTGGCATCTCTGGCCAACCGCATCACTCCATTTTGCTCCAATTTGCAGTGTTATGTGGATGACACCCAGCTCTCTTTCAGGCTCCCTCAGCCACCTCTGCTCCTTCCCTCATACCAGACTGTTCGGCCTGAAATCAGGAAGGGTATCTCGCCAATGATCTCTGCCTTAATGCCAGTAAGATGGAGATCCTCATCGGGACACCTGCTCCCTCCTTTCTTCTCTGTCTCTGGCTGCCCACCCAGGGCCCTCTTCCTGCTCCTTCCTACGAGGCTAAGAACCTTTGTTTCATCTTCGACTCCACCATCTCCTGCTCTCCACACATCGCTGATGCCTCCAAGAAGTCACGCTATCAGCTGCACCTCCTCAGAGGTATTCTGCCTTTTCTCACTTTCTCCAGATCCCTGGTCCTCTCTAAGCTGGACTATTGCAACAACCGCTATTTAAATCTGCCTGCCTCTACTTTTCGACCTTTACAACTTATCCAGAACAGGACTGCAAGACGTGTCCTTGGCCTTAAGCCCAGAGATCGTATCTCTCCAGCTCTAAAATCTCTTCACTGACACCCTGTGGTGTCAGGGATCAAGTTGAAGACCCTTTGTTTCGTCCACAGGGCTTCACGGGGCCTTGGAACGCACTACCTCCAACTCTCTCTTCCTAAGCATCTTCCTTCTCGAGCTCTCCACTCATCCACCTCCAACTCTCTGAGGGTCAGACGCTTCTCCAAGCAGAGAGTGGGGGGGCAGATCTCACTCCTCAGCTGGGACCGCTCTCTGGGACAGCATCCCTGCTTCTCTCAAAATTGAGAAGAACCACCTCTGGTCCCAGAAGCAACTCGAGACCTTCCTTTTCACTTCTGCTTTCCCTCATCCTCGCTCCCCTGCTGACGTCCCCAACTGCTCCGCGCACTGGTGAACTGGCCACCCACCGATCTCGGGCCCAGACTCGTGCATGCCCAGTTGCCCTCGCACTGCCTCCAGACTCCCCTAGCACTTAAGGGTCTGTACCTGCAGCCCTATAGTACCTTTTCTCTGTACTATGAGCCACCCTCCAGCAGCACTTATTGAGTTACCTGCACTTCTCCTCCCACCCCCCGGCACTTCTCCCCTCCCTCTTCCCCGCACTTGTGCCATCTGCTTGTCACAAGGCCTAGTAAGATTGTTGTTTTGTCCTCCTGTTTCCCACTCCTTGTTTTGGTGCACCTAGTAACACTTGTGAACCAAAAGCAGTAAACGCGATATGATCCTGTAAAAAGAAGTACAACACTTATAAAAAGTAGCTGCTGCCACCAGTTCATCCTAGGAACATTTGTACAATCACCCAAAAATTCCTCGAGTGTGTCTAGTGCCATAAAACAAAACAGGACCCCAGCGCACGGTACTGGAAGGTACACTATTCAAAAGTTACCAAGAAATGGCAACATATTTGAAGACTAGGGGAAACAGTTTCACAGTACTGACAGTCTGAAGGACATGTCAGTTTGCCCATAATAAACGAGCAAAGGTCCAGGGGAGCGCAGCTGAAGATTGTGCTCCACTGGCAAAAGTCAGGATAGGATAGCCAAACAAAAGCAAAATGTTTGGGGGGTTGGGGGGTCCACAAATTGAGAGAAAATTACACATTGATGAATCTTTCCTAACAGCCTACACGTTAAGCTCATTTAAACAAACATTGGTATTCTCTCAAGCTTGTGCAACTAAAAAGAGTGGGCTTCACCTGGAAAGGCACTGGCGTTCCACTCTCTTATGTATAGATGAACAAACATAGGATCAACACTGTCTAGACCATAAAAAGGAGATACCACAAGCAAATAAATCATACTTCTCTGAACGAATATCAGAGTTGCACACTCCAACAGTGCTGAGGTTCATATAGTTTATTGAGAACGTACCCACAGGAAGATAAAAATTGATCATTTTTCCTACTGTCTCTTGGAGCGATGAATTAGCATCTTTTTTCAGACTACAATTATTAACTTGCATGAGGCAATAGCAGCTAAACCAGTAACTCCCTATTGTTTTGATGCAAAGATCTTCCATTTCTGATGTGTTTGCTCGTTTACCCATTACTGAAATAATAACGAGAATACAGGGTCTAAAAGCATCTGATGCCTCACTTGACCCTCTTCCACCCAGATTCATAACAGATCACATCTCAATGCTGACAGAAGATCCAGTTAATATTATTAATGCCCCTTTCAGTGAGGTATTATCCTTCTCCATTGAAAGAAGCCATTACTGAAAAAGGTGCATGTAGACCTACATTGAATCTCCCCTTCGTGATTGAAAAATGGAAGGAGAACCATCTTTTCAATTGCCTAAGTATTTAGAAAATGGGAAACTTTTGGCCAGTCTCTAATCTGCTTTTCGTAGCACAGAGGCCTCAGTATTGTTTATTCTGCAAAACCTATTCAAGATAAGAGACCAAAGTGATCCAGTGTCACTTATCCTTTTGGACCTGTTTGTCGCTTTCAACACAGTGGAGCACAGACTCTGGTGCACATTACTGTAATGGTGCTAGCCTGATGGGAATCCTTTTTATAAGATAGTGAGCTAAGTGTTTAGATGGAAGGTTTCTTTTCAGTCAGTAGTTGTCGAACCTGTGGCATTCTGCACAATTCTGCTCTGTCTCCTCTTCTTCTTAATGTCTAGGTTTGCCTTCTGGAGCAGATTAAAGAAAAAGGGGGTTTAGAAAGACAGCTATATGCAGATGAACTGAGGATAACACGGGGGCAACGCGCTGGGCTTGGAAGCAAGACCATGCAGCACAACAGAGGTTCAAATCCCGGATCTGCGCTTAGAAACCAAACTCAGTTACGGTACTAAGCGCTTTATAAAAAAACAATTAAATTAAATGATGAAACTTAGATCCTGGTAGATTTCCAGCAGAGGCATGATGGAGTTAGAATGGTGGAGGAATGCCTAGGGATTATACAGTGATGGGTGGAAGATAAACCACCTCTGGTTAAACAATGATAAGACTTGGGCATTACTTCTCGGTAGCTCGGGTGTGGCTTTCATATGGCTGGCAGTCTGTGTCTCTCCTGCCCCCGTAGTGGAAATTAGAAACGTGGGTGTTCTATCCGCCAACCAATTGTGTTTTGTCCCATAAGGTGGATACAGTCATGAATAGTGCACACTTCCATCTTTACAGCATCAATCAGTGTAATCACCTTCTGGACAAGGGCCATCATAAAATACTAGTTCAGGCAGTGGTCCAATCCAGAATACAGTATTATTTGTCTCTATTCTTGTGAATCTCCAAGAAACTATTATCCAGACTTCAAACAGTCCAAATCCGCATGGTTAGTGTAATTCCTGGGCTGCAGACATTTGAGTATATCTCACAGGCTAGGCTGACACTAGATTGGAGATCAAATCCAAGCTTGTGTCTATGCATATTTGGAAAATAATGAATGATCTTGCACCTAAATATCTTTGCATCCTGGCGCAGTAGTAGGACTACATGATTGCTTAGATCCATCATTGGCAAGGATGTGTTACAGATGGACAAGCAAACCACCACCCTGTATGCAGGTAGATTGCTTCGCACTGAAGGATGTTGTTTGTTAATGCAGATCTTTAGGCTTCATCTTACACAGTATACGGCTTTTATATGCGATTTATGATGTCTACATGGAGAATCTTATTGATGTACTGTAACGTGTGTCGGGAGGATAGCTCAGGGGCAACATGGTCGCCCTGGAAGCAAGACGAAACGGAGCAACACAGGTACGATCCCAGGGTCTGCCCTTAAAAACCTCTGGGTATTAAACGCGATACAAATAACGTATATCATTCTGCATAATTCATTTGCATTCCAGTTTCTGTCTTATTGATTGGAAATGTTATGTATATCGGTATGCTAGAGCGTTGAAACTGGTTTTTAGTGATATGGTACCTTTAATAAATAATTTGCTCTACTAATAATACTGATTAAAGGGAAGATGATCTGCAATATATATAATTCTAATTTAGAGCTAAACCACTAAAGTCTATAACAGAACATGGTTCTCTCACCTGCAGATACCCGTAGAGCCCGCCGAGGGTTGCCATAGCGATGGATGTATCTGATGAGATATCCCCAATGATAGCAGCTAGGGAGCCTCTGGTCCGACATCCATAGTTAGGCACCGGTGCATCTCTTCCTGAAATTAATCCCAAAGGGCTTTTTATAGCCTTTGCCTCATTCACAAATGAGTTTTGAATATTGTATCCCAGGGTGATATTGGGTAACATTTCTATATTTTTGTTTATCTCCTCGATAGCATAAATGAAGGCAAAGTAATGACGAAAATAACGAAAAGACAAGCTGAAAAAAATAGAGAACATTACAAGAGTCACCAGGGAGTGCATGTGGCATCATTAGGGTGACCAGACATCCCGGTTTTTCCAGGACTGTCCCGGTATTTGGTGCTATGTCCCCCTTTCTCAAGATTATGTTCCCATACATTAGTAGCTGCGATTGATTGTTAATCCGGAGATCGGCTGTGGCTCCTTCATATTGTTTCAAACATTTAGCAACACATAATTTATCTTATTCTGTAAAATAAAGGTTAATTAATGGTTGTAGAATGACATTTGGTACATCAAGTAATAATAAAACACACACCAAACGCCGATGCAAAACTGTTAGTAATGCCTAATGCTCTAACTTCTGAAACATTACAAATCGTAGGACCTGGGCAGTAAAAAACGTTTTCCAAGAACTACCTGTTTATTGGTTCTGCACTGAATCTCAGCGGGACAATATAACTTCCCCCTGCAACCCTGCCCCAACCTATCGCAAATTCTAGGGCAAGGCAAAAAGAACTGTACAAGCACAAAACTATTCTGCATGTTAATCATGAGCACAAGACTCCCGAATACTCACATTCCGGAGATGCATGACCTAGTGTATTCTGCATGTCATCCATGAGCACACGACTCATAAATACTCACCTTCCAGAGGTCATGACCTATAGTATTCTCCATGTCATCCATGAGCACAAGACTCACGAATACTGTTTCCAGGGTTCATGCACTAAAGTTTTCTGCAGGTCATCCACGTTAAGTCGTCTAGACCATTATAGTAGACGACGGGCCAACTGCAAATTACTCTTTCTCTTGGCACTTATGGGACCAGACATGTCTTAGTCTTGCTAGGCCTCGTCTTTTGGTGCAGCTTGTAGCACTCTTCACAGCACAACATGCAACGAGTGTGTCTATACATGGTGTATTGATCAGGTCCAGCATTGTCATTCTTTGCAGATTAAATCGTTCTCTCTGAATCCATTACACACACATACCCCTAGCTAAGCAGGGTGTGCTGGCATATGCAGCTAAAGCGGCCTTTCCTTGTAATGTGTGGCAGCAGCAAACATATATATGTAATATAATACTAATACGAGTGGTGTAATAAGAATGCATGTGTTACCTATAGTGAAATGTACACCATGGGAACTTGCTGTTCTTGCGCCTTATTATGGCGTGGTAAACACTGTTGCAGCTGAGCAGCCCAGGCACTTTTGGGAAGCAACAATTACCTGTGCCTATCGATGAAGACAGGTCTCTGGGTGAAGTTAGCAATTGGGCCAGACCCTTCGTTCCCAAACTGCATCACTGCGCCAAGGATCAGGTCACCTTCTCTTTTGTATCCAAACTGCTCACTCGTTTCTAAAATGCAGCTGTTGACAGGTGCCGTGTCAACTTGCCCTGGGCTTACACAAAGGATCAGCAGCACCAGAGCCCAGTGCAGATTCCTGTGACCCAGCAGAGGCCAGGCAGCTATCATGTGCACCAACACTGTGATCCCAGTCATGAAATGGGGTCCGATATTCTGTAGCCAAGGGCACACCAGAGGACGCATGCAATGCATTTCAGGAGCAAGGCTTACGGTGTCTGTGGGTGAAAGTGAACCTCCCAAAAACTGCACCTATATTTAACAGGGTTGAGTGCTGTTCTACATCTCCCTATCCACACCCCCACAATGAGCCATTATTATTAATATTATGTCATCTTAATGCATAGTTTGGAAGTTCTTCACAGCCTTGGAGAGAAACCATTGCTGGCCTCATAAAGGAACAACAAGTTAATTTGACACGTGACCCATTCTTTGGAGAATCGTTAGCAGACGTGTGAAAATTACTTTGTCCATTTATAAACTTAATTCCAATGCGAAATCATCCCATCACAGCTCGTCTCCAAAAGGATCAACATATTTGTCACCTTGTAATTGTCCCACAGCTGCACAGCCCTGTGGTAAACTGAGCTCTGTGGCGGAACACAGAGGGATATAGGGCTCATAACTTCTGAAAATGGAATCCTCTATGGACAACGATTCCAGGTGCCTTTTAGGGTTGTTTTTCCATGCCACGCTTTTCAACCACAGTGAATCAAAAACAGATATACATGACAGCCCAGCAAACAAACATTATCCTTTTGGGGACTTTCTGTACCCACAGGTCAACCTGAGCCCTTCAGATCTAGGACGACGCCATGTTGGTGGTCCTTGTGTGCCTGTATTCTGGACTGGACCATTGCTAGCACAGAAAGGGGTCATCTGATGCACACCCTGAGGCGTTCATTTCACTGCTCCTCACACTGTAGAAGGCAATGATGGCATTGGGTCATGGAAAGAGATCCTATAGGACATAATGTCCCAGATTAGGCATTCCTCATTGAGCTACCCCTTGACAGTAAGACTTGAGTGCCCAACTCTACCGTTTGTTTCTGAGATGTACTTGGTGCATCTATGGCATAACACCGACTCTAAACTCCACTCACATTGACAGTACTAGTGGAGTGCTCAATTCGACCTCTTGATTCTGATATGTAATTGGAGCATCAATGGCATAACGCCAGCTCCACATGTTAATGAACAGCCCATGCATTGTGCTGGGTACAGGGACCACTGTCTTGTCAGTACCGATTGGTGTATCAAGCGGTAGTACCTATAGTCTAAAAGGTCTCAGACACAGAACCTAGGTTAGACTAATGGTATTACACCCGAGGCTGTGAGGCCTTATATTCCCCAGTGCTGTGTCAGTTATACATCTCTCCCAGCTCTATAGTAGAGGCATCCAGAAGTTCACAATTTCCTGGACCTGCTGCAAATCACGCTCTTCCAAAATTATTAATGCAACATAATTTATTATCCGTTCATTAATAGCAAAGTATGTATAGTCATAGAGCCCAAGGCAAACTGTAAACATGAGATTCGATGACGGAGATGAGGATTATACGAGTTATTTGGATTGATGCAGTCTTGAGTCAATAGTCCCACTTAAGTGTTGGGTGATTGCACCTGCCCTCCCCTGAAGAGAGAAGAGCATGATGCCTGAATGATTGGTATCTTGGAAGTGACCAACTCAGGAGGTGAAGCAAGACAGTATTTTGAGCAATTCATTTAAGAATACATTAATGGTCTCAACATGTATTGTCCCAAGTCTGGCAGAAAGCACTAGGAGCAAAAACCACCCCCGCATTTCCAAGCCACCAGATCATAATCAATGTAGCGAAGCTCAGTCCTCAATGAACCTCTTCCCACTTTCACTCACTCATTATCCCCTTCCGTTACTTACCTTCACACTACATCGCCTCCCACACCCACACTCTGATTTATGAGCCTCTTCATCTCACTTAAATTTTGCTTACACCACTTACCTCCTCACCACATTGCCTTATCGCCCACCATGCCTGCTTGATAGCCCTCTTCCCTATAATCAACCCTTCTCCCTTCCCTTTTCTTCCTCACTACATGGACTCCCCAACCCCCGACTGATCATGCCCTCCCTCCTCCATTCACCTCTACTGCCCGGACCAATTACTTCCTCACTATGTATTTATTTAAGATCCCTATCAACTCGAACTTAACTGCTGCCCTGAGCCATATAAAACTGCCACCACCCATGACCAATCACATTGGTCCAGGTCAGATGTGTTGCTCACCGAGGATATCCCTACCTTTATTCTGACCGTTGTTTAATGAAATCACAATAGCTTTCCTTCTCTCTCCCACAGGGTTTGTAACAGATGAAAAAACTGTTGGAAAATTCTAAAATGTCAAAACCCAACATTCTCAAATGGACACAGTCTCTTAATACAGTGGTGCACACAATTCGTGAGCGTATGTCCAGAATAGCCCAATCTGTTCTTGAAGGATCAAGGAAATCAACCCCATCAATGTCCTTTGTTGTTATAGGTCTCAGATTGGGAACTTCCGTAAACAATGCCAGAATATTAGATCTATTGACTATACATCTTTATCTTCTTTTAGTAGACTTTCTACCAATAGCCTGTTTACACCCCCCCTGTTGCTAAAGCATTGTGCGGTGTATTGCTTCCAAAACAGTGTAATAAAGGGTTTCTCATTTCAAACCTTTGTGTACCAAAGGCCGGGGCTCCATTACCAGTCTGCTCACTTACATTAGCCAGCACGGGTACTGTATTACATGCCCCATCGAGATTTGTACTCAAACAAACGGATTCCTGTCCACCAACCAATCCCCTTTCCAAATACCATATACCTTAGGCCCAGAGTCATCACATGTAACATTCTTTCCACTTGATGATTTGTTTTCCTGAGCTCCAATAGCCCACTCAAAGCACTAAACATCTTAAATCTTGACAATCACACACTATTGGCATATCTGTTCAACACAACAGACCTAACAGGGAACCAATTGTCTCTCCCTGCTAGAGTTCTTCGGTCCTCTAGCTCCAACTCTGCTGATCAGACATTTCTCCAAGGAGACAGTGGAGGGGAGATCTCTTTCTTCGGCAGGAGCATCCCTCTGGAACGGCCTGCCTGCCCCTCTCAAACTTAAGCCAGATCTCCTCAAGTTTCAGAAACTTCTCAAGACTTTCCTTTTCACCTCCGCCTTCCCTCTCTTCCTCACCTGCTAAACTGTCCCCTGCTGCTGCGACTGGCACGTGGACCCTTATATGCCTTACTGGCCGAGGCCTTCCTCATCCAGTCTACCACAGTACTCCTTTCAGCACTTGCCCTTGGGCTCCCTTCACTGACCATACTGCATTTGGTCTACCCTTTCCCTGCACTACCTTACCCATACCTCCCCCTGGGCCCCATTCAGCACTTGCCCAGCCCTAGGTCCCCAGCCTTCCTGTACTTCTCCTCCCCCCTCCACCACACCTTGCCTCTTCCCTGACCTGCCACCTCCAAACTGCAATTATTGTCTGTCTCTGCACTTACACAATCCGACTGTCACAAGGCCTAGTAGGACCATCCCTTACAGTATTGCTTCTCCTCTGCCCCGCCCCACATTGTCTTGTGGTGCCTTGAAACAGTTGTGTAAAGGTGCCATAAAAATGTCCAATAAATAAAATGAATGGCATACGTTTTGCCCCAACCCTAGACCTCGAGTCATCAAAGACATTCGATTTGTACATTTACATTTTTATCCACCTCATCTTCATGTACAGTGGGTGTTATGATAAAACCTCTTAAATATTGTGGGACATCTATATTAGTTTGTACCGCCATGTGTACAAGTTTGTCCTCCACAATCAAAACAGAGGATGTAGAAACATTCAGCTCGTGGGCATTTTGAGAAACAGTCCTCGCAGTTTGGTTTTCCACCAACCATGGATTATAAGCAATGTATGGTTAAGTCATGTAAGAAAGAACTTTTCAGATTATTTCCCTTTACATTATTTTGTTTTCGTATTCTTATGTTTCCTCCCCTGTTTTTGAGCCTGTATTTGTTTTAATACCAGACACATGATTCTGGCAACATTGAGTTCCCTCAGAGCAGGATCCCTTGCTCGGTCGTGGACAGCTCCTCCTGTATCTTGGCCATTCTCTCTATCTCTTTAAAGTCCACCTCCACACCCCGTTGCAGTTCTTGTCCGTGGTTCTGCCACCTATTTTTATTGGTGAGCCGAACTGCAACCTTTATGGTGGGGTCCATTCTGCTCTTGTCCGTAAACATTACTAGGGTGAGTGTCGGTGGCAGTGCATTCGCCGACAGTTATTGGATGCTGTGTTCTGCTTTCTTTTCCAAGGTGTCTTTTGCTTGGCCTTCTGGCTGTCAGAAAGTCCACCAGTTTGTGAATTATTTGGAAGTCATACTCCTGTAGCCCGATACCCCATCTCCAAATCCAAGGGTGCATCCTGGTTTTCGGGTTTCCGACAAGGCATACGAGTGCCTGATGGTCCATGATGAGGGTGAACCGACGGTCAATGACAAAATGATGAAACGTCTTGCACACCCATACTGCTGCCAGGCGCTCCCTCTCAGTTTGAGAGTATGCCATCTCTGTGGAGGATAGGGGTCTGATGGCGTAAGCAACAATGCGTTGTTCTGGCCATTGCGTTGATTCGGTCTGGGCTAGTATTGCTCCCAGTCCCACCGGACCTGCATCCACAGTGATTTCTGTACCCCACCTGGGATCGACGTAGGCCAGCCTGCAGCCAGTGACTAGTTAATTCTTGATGGTCTGGAAAGCCGCTCTGAATTCGGCCCCCCACGCTAAAGGCACGTCCTTCTTGAGAAGGTTCTATAGGGGGTGCGTGAACATGACGTAGTTGGGAAGGTAGCAGGCATAATACCCCACCGTGCCCAGGAATGATCAAAGCTTTGAGATGCCCATTGGTGTTGCCAAATTCACTATTGCGCTTAGCTTGTCCAGGTCGGCTGTCATCCCCTTATCCGAGAAGATGTGCCTGAAAAATGTCAGGTTCGGCTTGTTGAAATCGCACTTGGTCCCATTTAGGAATACCAAGATATCATCGCTGTGGTTGAATGCAGCCACTACTGGTGACATTAACCTTCAAATCGTTTCCTGGAATATTTCTGCTGCCAACAATTTCCCAAAGTTCAATCGCTTTTAGCGGAAGTGCCCCTTGTGTGTCGCAAAGGTCATGATCAGCCTGGAGTCAAGATGGATGGCCAGTTGGTGATGGGGTCAAGCTTCGAGAATCGCACCACATGATTCAGTCTAATAATCATGTCCTCTATGTTGGGGCCTGCTGTCTTTCCCTTTGGATCACTGTGTTTGGGATGCACATGTCTATACAGAGTTGCATACAACCATTCATTTATTTTTGGCACTACCATCAGTAGCGATACCCATGGCATCGGCCCCTCACTCTCTCTATGATAAACTTGTCAAGGAGTATTTGGAGCTCTTTAGACACTTGCACCTGGAGATAGAATCTAACTCTGCGTGGGTGTTGGGATCACAGTCAGGTCTACATGGTGTGGTATAACTGCATTCTTTAGCATGCCCACACCATCAAACAGTGCTGGGAACGTTGTTTGTATGAACTGGAATATCATTTTGTTAGTCATTATTAGGTTCACCTCATCACCACCTCAGACTGGTCATAGACGCTCAGCAGGCATCTGCCAGTAGCAGGGCTTTGTATGACATATATGGTTGCCAATGCAATGTGACCCTTGTGGTGCAAGTCACTTCTGAACTGTCCCATCGATGGGAATGGTTGGGTGGCACCCCATTGGAATATCTTCGCCTGGGAGGAAGTCAGCAGGTAGAGGCCACGGATCAGAGGATAGAGGGTCTCATTCATCACGTTGATGGTGACCCCCCCCCCCCGTGTCTACGATGAACTGGTGATATGAACCCCCAATTTATATTGTTACTCTCCATGCCATCATTTGCGTCTGCACTGATTAGGCGCACATATTCCCTGCTGTATCGGTCGGTCTGGGCATGGTGGTCCTCAGTATACAAGGCTTCTTCCTGCTCTGCCAAGGGATCTCATATGGTCTCTCACATAGCCCAAGTCATAGGTGTCATGGTAGCGTGCATATGGGTCTATGGGGTTGTGCGGATATTCCTGCTATGCCTGGTATTGTGATGGCATCTGTAAGGTGAGGTCCTCCATTGCTTTGACAAACCTCGTCTGGGATTGTGGGGTTGGTATGGGTCGCCTGGGGGGTGGGGGGGAGGTGAGGGGGCTGTCTCTGGATGATCGGTTTGTGATACACCCTGTTGTTGAATCCTCTGGTCTGTTCTGGGCATCCCATTGGCCCTCTTGGTGTGGGTTTCTGTAGTTTGGGTCTTCCTCGCCACATCTGCCCTAAGGCTGGGCATTGTCCTCAGGGGGAAATTCCAAAACCGCAACTGTAGCACTGTTTATCTCCATGGTATCTTTAAATGTATCTCCTTGTCCCGCGCTATTGGGCCCACTTGGCCCTTGAACCCCCTTGTTGGTGTGGTTTGCATTGCTGCCACTGTATCTGCTTTCTTGGGGTTTTCCATGGCAGCGGCTTGGATGTCCACCCTCCCGTAGTCCCTAGCTAGGTCTATGATCTCTGGCAGTGACTAGGGCTTCTTCAGCAGTGTGCTTTCTAAAAATAGATGAGGTGCACCCCTCGATTTGGAGTCTGATGGCCACTTCCTCCGAAAAATGTGCAAAGTCACAGTGTGTAATCTTCTTTTGGAGTCAGAGTACAAACTCCCCTATGGTCTCATGGGGAAGCTTAACACAAATTGAAGGAGTACCTTTCGTAGTCGTGATTGGGTTCCAACACCAGTTTTTTGTTCACCGCATCCGTCAACATCGTGTACGTATTTCACTCCTGCAGGGGAATCGTCTTGAGGATGCCTTTAATTTCCTTCCGTGCAAGGTTGGTGAATATGTCTGCTATGTTGGGGGATCCTTGGTCGCCAACTGCTTTTATGAAGTCGTCAAATTCATCCATTCACTCACTCTTTTCCAATTTTTGCCCTTGATAGTGTTGAGGTTGTAGAGAAAATGAGCTGGGTCTTCTTAAAGAGGTTGCTCTTGAGGAATTGCTCAATAGGTTGCCAGCCAGCATCCCTGCTCCCACCTGCTCTACTGGGTCTGTGGCATATTGCGTGTGGTCCACCATCTTGTCACACGGAAGTGTTCCGTCTCAATTACACTCGTCCACCAGTAACTGTGCACCCTTGTATACCTCCGATTACCCATCCTGTTTCTCCAGCAGTAGTTCCTCCCCACCAGTATTCGTTAGGAATTTTTCAGCCTGAGCAGCTTTAGGCGCTTCTCCTTAGTCAATATTTTAATAGAGTAAAGTTGAACTCAGTGTTTGCTGCGAGTTACTGACTCTCTGTCCTGCGACTGATTAGGATTCTGGAAATATGCAATATGTGGGCGTAGTCAGTTTATCCTGCGCATACACTTCCTTAGAATAGTACCTTGAAATCCTTGCAAATAATACCTTGATACTCAGTTGCTTTTTCCACCTCAGTCTTTATTGTTACATGTTTTGTTGAATTACCTTCATACAACTAGCACATAATTGTTGAATTATCTTCTTTCAATCGAATTTCTTTACATGCTGCGAATTATTGAATTAGCTTCATTCAATGTGAGCATATCTATAAGTGCTTGTTTTTGCCTGCATTCCAGGCGATTGTTTGGACCTGTATCCAGACACGTGTTTCCCCCATCTGTTTTGCTACGGTTCTTCAGGGAATATAATTTAAATTACGTCGTACTGTGTTATTTAAAATTTGTAATTAGCTTGTTTGATGCTGGTGTTGGCTTTTCTTAAAGGAATAGTTAAACCAAAAACGGGTCATTACTAATATACTAAATGGTGTGTTTGTATATTAGTTGAACTGAAAATACCACTTACTTGCTGAATCGATTCGCTTGCCTCAATCGTGTTGCATCTTGCAAGTCGTCTGGCCATAGAGAGTGTTTCATTCCCTCCCTTCTTCTGTCTCGTGTCCCATTGTAATTATAAAAACTCCCTGTAAGTATATTGCTATATATTAGGATAAATCCCAAAACTTTGTTCACTCCGTTCAGTTAGAAAGATATTCTTTGCACGTCTCTATTGGTATTCACTGATGTTGGGTACCCTTTGTTCCCTTAAAGATTTATTTTAAGTTTGATCGTTACACCAAAGGTAATTGCTATTGTGACCATTTTAAAGAAAAATGTATCAATATAGTTTTCTTACCTTGGTTTAAAGAAATTTGCAGCGTGTTGATAATCCTCGGTACGATTGCCGTGAGTCTCAATGAAAAGAGACCGTTTATATATGGCGAAATTACATCATGCGTAATGTACGTAGCAACGTCGCACATTAGTCCCGCGTTGCCTGCCGTGTTGGGAAAAAAAAAACTAGTATACATATCTTACATCCTTGATTCTTTCACTTACTTGAGGTCTATATATAAGTGACCCAATTTGTTTCTTGTTCATATATTTGAATACTTACTGGTTGGTTACATGATTACTTAGGCGAATTTTGATTTGTATGCAGAGGCTACATTTTTATCAAGATCACCGCAAAACATCCAACCCAAAGTGTTCAACGACGGCTCTTGCCCATTTCAAAGAAACTCCGTTCCTTTGATAAAAAGCCAAAACACCCTTTCCCGAACCCGTGCTGCCATGTTGCCATGGCGACTATGGCGTCCTCTCCACAAACAAACTATCACGCTGTAAGGAAGAGGAGGGGCCAATCAAGTTCGCGGCTACCCATTACAACGCTTCCGGGTAGCTGTACTCGCTGCTTCTGATTTTCGGCAAAATCGCTGCAAGCTCACAAACCCACGTCTTGTTCCCTTTGACTGCGCTTATCCTTTCCTGGCCTTTTTTGACCGCAGTCTGTGTTTCTTGAACTCTTGCTTCCTTGTCTGTTTACTGTTTGTTACCTCCTCAACTGCTTTCACGTTGCCAGATTCCGGAATGCTATATGACCTGCCTTGCCTGCTGATTCTGATCTGCATCTCTGTCCGCACGCTGACAAACCCCAGAACGAACTTTGACCTGCCTTGCCTGCTGATTCTGTCCTGCCTTATTGTCCGCACACTGCCGAACCCCGGAACGTTATTGGACCTGCTCTGCCTCTACTGTTCGCACCGGCTTTCCAGCAAAGTCCTTTTCAACATTTCGGATTCAACACGCCGGATTAAGGAACAACAACTGTTTTTACACTGTGGCACTCTCATCACCTACCTGAGCAAATCTGCATGCCCGAAAGAATAGCGCAACAAACTAGAGACTGATTCCCGGCACTCAGGTCGTTAGGCGTCCTCGTTTCGTCGTGAGTTAGGATAGGTTGCAGAGTTTGCTCAGTGGTGTCCTTCCCTTGTCTACCATTGGTAAGTCTCACTGCCGATTATCTGATTGATGATAATCTAGTAGCTGTTGTTCTGTGCCATTCCATATTACAATAATATCGTCAATATATCTTCCCCAAAAAGCGATTCTATTGTGGGTAGTGAAATCTGGATGTTGCCAGGCGACTTGAGTCTCAAAATGTCCCATGTAGAGATTGGCGTATGAGGGTGCAAATTTGGTGCCCATGGCAGTTCCCTGGACTTGTTTGAATAGTTTTTCTCCAAAGCAAAAGATGTTGTTCGTTAATGTGAATTGAATCATTTCCAAAATCATTGAGTTTTGTTCTTGTAATTAAACTGATCTGCCTTTCAAAAAGTAATTGGCTGTTGAGATTCCTTTGTGTGAATGATACTGGTGTACAGAGCGGTGACATCAAATGTTACGAACCAAAAATGTTTCTCCCAAAAAATGTTTTCTAGTTGTTTCAATGCATGTGTGGTGTCTTTGATAAAAGAACTTAAACCGGCTGCAAGGGGTTGAAGATAGTAGTCTATGTATTCTGAAATTCTTTCTGTAAATTAACCGATGCCGTTAATGATTGGCCTGCATTGTGGTAAAGTATGAATGGTTTATGGATCTTGGGCATAAAGTAGATAGTCGGGAGTATTGGATGTGAGATGTTCATGTAATCATATTCATCATCTGAAAGTAAACCTAGTTCGTACCAATGTGAACACATGAGTTTCCAATCCGCATTTAATTTTTTCACAGGGTTTATTGAGAGAGGTTGATAGCATTCCGTATCATTCAGATGGTCCATTGTTATTTGGATGTAATCTTCAGTTTTGAGCAGCACGATTTTACCGCCTTTGTCAGCCATTCTGACTATGATGTTATGGTTTTCTTTCAATCTTTTAATGGCTGATATTTGAGGTTGTGGTTCACTCGTGGTTTTTGGTTTCTCAAATATAGTTCATTCTCCTTGAACTGCCTTTTGGAAAAGGTCTATTGTATTATCCGGTGGTAATATTGGTGTGAATTTGGATCTTGGTTTGAGTTTGCTGTGTTTGGCAATGCCCAATTTTAGGTCTTGTTCTTGTGCAAAAGATGTTATTGTATGGGTGTCCTCCTCTTCTGCTAGATTTAGTAGGCTGATGGTGTTTTCAACATGTTCTAATGAAACCTCTGAGCAGATGTAGGTCGATGTTGGTTGTTTTTGAATAAGGTTGTTTAGGAAGAATTTCTTGAGCTTCAGCTTTCTGCAGAAACGATATAGGTATGTAATGGTCTCAAAGTAATCATAGGTGTTGGTTGGAGTCCTTTGTTAAGTGCTGAAATCACATCTTGAGGAAGTTGTCATTTGGTAAGGTTGATTACTAGGTTTTCCTCTTGGGTTGATTCATTGATCTTGTTTGTACGCCATTGTTTTTGCCTGGTCCGTTTTCTTTGTTGCTTTTGCCTCTGTGTCCCCTCTTTGTCTTGAGGTGATCAGTGTCGTGGTAAAGCCCCATTTTTGATTTTGTTTTAAATTCAAACTTTTTTTTTTTTTAAATGTCTGTATTCTTCTAAAAATAAGAGGGTTGTAGTGAATTGTCAGGATTGTCTGTTTCAAGTTCTTCTTCTGGGATAGATTCTAAAGAGGTTTGTTCTGATTCGCTGTGGGTTTCTGATTCCGAAAGATGTGTGGTTTCACCAGATGGTGGGATGCTTGAGGGTTTTTGTAGGTTGAATGATTTTAATTGCCTGCCAGGTGGTTTGTTAAAGGTATATACCCTTTTAAATATGTAGGCTAGTTCGTCTCTTAAGAATTGACGTTTTTTGATTTTGATTTCTTGTGAGAATTTCTCAATGATGTCTAATATTTCATAATTCTTGAAATATTCTCTTTGATTGTGGTGATGTCCTTGATTAAGTCCTCATGTTGTTTTTTTAGCTTTGTTAACCAATTTCTGGATCATCTGTCTTGAGGTGTTGCTGAGTAGTTCCTCCCAATCTTGCAAACTTTCGAGATCATCCTCATCGAAAGGTGGAAAGATGCAAATTCGTAAACCTCTAGGTATACGTCCTACTTGAGGTATTGTTCCAGGGTGCCCCTCCGCAGCATGACCATGATCCCTGTCGGCCTTCTGCTTACTGGTGGGAGTGTCGCTTTGCGAAGCAGGCTCCCTTGTCTCCTTTCTGTTCTTTTCTCCTCATGGTGGGGTGACAGGTGAACTGTCCTCCACACGCTGCTGTCCCTCATTCTTCGTACCAATGACGCAGGGTTAATCACGCCACACCTAGCCTCCTACTCTACGGCTTCTGGACCTCCTCACTGGCACAGCGTGCCGATCCTGCCTGTCGAGTGAAAGGGCAAGCCTTTCTTCTCACTGTGGGCCGCCTCATCGCCAGTTGTTATGGGCATTCTACACAGGCTGCAATCATTAACAAGAGCCACGGGCTGGTTTAACCTCCTTTATTTGTATCAAACACTCCGACTTCCCTTGTCTAGCCCCCTCCCCTTCCTCCTTGCACCCACATGCCCTCCCATACCTCGTGTTCTCTCTCTTAAAAGGGGCCAGGACATTCTGGTCCATAACACAAGGGTCACCCAAACAGTGTAAAAGGTCCAAAACCAGAGCCTCTCCAGACACTCCCACACTAAGCTGTCGGCATCCTCCCTCCCCACTGGAGATAATATCTCCCACCATCCAATTGAACCACAGATGTCATCGGCATACAGTCCTCGTTTCCCTGGGCTGCTGCAGCAGGTTTACTCCATAGTGAGTAAGGAGACTTCCCTGTCAAAGTGAACTGCGGGCACAAAATGTTACAGAGCACCATCACAATGAGATATACGGTTGCCCTATACCACACACAGTGTAGTGTCTGAAATAGGGACGCCACTGACCACTCCGGCTGAACTGCTTCTGCCAGAACACTTCCTCTGCACTTCCTTCATGTGCACCTCACGCTGAGGTACTTATGAAGGTTCCAAAGTGCTAGCTGAGAACCGAGCTCACAGGCAGCGATACCTGAGCACAACTCATGAGAGTACAGGAGCACCAGTAGGCTGTACCGCAGAGCCGCTTCTGCTAAATGGCTTCTGCCAGAACAGTTTCTCCGCACTTCCATGGTTTGCTGAATAATCCTCATCCCTCCTCTGCTCTTTTTGACTCAATGTGCATCACTAACGTCCTCACTACATTGCCCCCATCAATACCCTCTATGCTTGAAGACCTTCCGTCCACTCACTTTTACTCAACTTGCATGCTCACTACATTGCCTCCCTCACTAACCCAGACTCCTTGATAGCCCTCCACCCGACTCCACTCAATTCTCTGACCCTTCAATAATTTGAATCCGCACTAGGCTTCCTTTCTTACACATCCTGCCTGCTTAATAATGCACTTCACTACTTCATCGACTCCATTTCCCGCATCTCTACAATGCCTCATTCATCTATTGTGGCTACTTGATGAAACAGTTTCCTCCTTCACTTACAGATATTCCTCTTTCCTCACCAACTTCCTCACTACATTACCACCCTCACCCATGTTCTCTGCGTTATGGCCCGTTTCTCTCCATTCTCATTTGTTCCCCTTCTCCCTCTAACATCCTCACTTCATTGCCTTACAGCCTCTTCTAGATGGACACTATTCCCTTCTCCCCTCACTTCTTCAGTCATTGCTTCCTCACAATATTGCCTCTCTAAATGTTTGTTTTAGGACTACCCTCCCTCTTCCACTTACTACTACTCCCCAACCTTTACTTTCTCACTTCTTTGACCCATCAATCACCCTCTCTGCTTGATACTCTCCTTTCATCAGTCATTTCTCAAATGCCCTCACTCATTCAACCTCGCTGCCTGATGAACCATCTTCCCTCTTCCACTCAGCTCTACTAAAAGTCCCTTAGCTACTTCCTCACTACATTTGCTCCTTCACCCACCCTGACCACTTAATGACCCTCTTCACTTTCTACCCCTGCACTCAATTCCTCCTGCCTGATCCTGCCTACTGACCACTGAGGTGGCACCAGACTGTGTGATCTCAGTGTGTCCTACCGGCATAGAACCACAATGTGGAATGGAGGACACAGTAGTTTCAGAACTCAAACGGCCTACCAGAACCGAGTGACTTTGTCCTCAGCGAAGGTGCCAGCCCCGCTGACTTTTGGCAAGTACAGCACGACTGCCCCTCAGACGTGCAGCATTTTACTGGAAGAACCTGTACAGTGATCCTAGAAATTCTGAGGCAGGTACCATTCAGAGGTTGGTTGTTCTCCAATGCAACCAGAGCGTCCTATTGGATTTGGCTCAATAGATTTCTTTGGCAGGGCATTTAGGAAATGACCAAGACAGCTGACAGGCTGTCTGCCCATTTTTACTGGCCCCATATGGGAGTAAAAATAAGTGTTTGTCCAGTCCTGAGAAAGTGGCCAAGGATCCGGTAAGTATGGCAGAGTCATGAAGGTCCCCTTAATTCCATAAGGGGTTGGTTGGACTTTGAAAAGAAATGTTATGGACATTGTGGGTTTTTTCGAATGACAAGCCTTCTCAGGGAACTGATACATAAACCACCCCACCCGATACCCAGAGGCTGTACCTTCAAAAATCAAAGCCTCTGTGGCGGTGAAGGCCCTCAAAAGGGATATTATCTCATCTGGCATTCCCTAAATAAATGATTTCTGACAGCGCATCCAACTTCATATCTAGATATATGAAGGCCATGTGGAATGAGTGTGGAGTCACTTGCAAGTTCTCCAGAGTCTTTCACCTACAAACTCAGGGGCTTGTCGAGTAGTTCGCCAATACCCCAAAGGGATTGATAGGCACCTTGGAAGAGCTATATAGGAGAAAGTGGGGTATTCTCCAGCCATTCTTCCTTTTCTCCTTCCGGGAGGTGCCACAGAGCAGTTTATGGTTCAGTCCCTTTAGGTTCATGTTTGTCCATCTTTTTAGAGGTCCCACAAATCTGGTGCATGAAGGATGGAAGGGCAATCCCCTAGCTCCTTCCCATGAAATAGTGAATCGAACTTGGCCAGCTGAAAGTCATTCATGAGCTCATAAAGCACTGCCATTGCTAGAAGGCCACTATGAGTCCACGTCAGGTCAAATGGTCTGGATCATGTAACCAGTGGGCCCTTTGTGGTACAAAATAAGTGCGGTTTACTCCCTCATTTATACTAAGGACCTGAGGCAGACATAAGTTATTCCATGTCAAGTGGCTGAAGCCTTATTATGGGCCGAGGTGCGATGGCTCTGGTTACTGAAGATGAGACCGAGGAGGAGACAGATCCCCTCACAGACTTGGAATACACCAAGTCCACTGACTGGTCTCGAGAGGGAATCCAGCTCTCCACAGACGTTACTGAGCAGCAATTGCAAGAGCACCATCAGCTATTACCTGACTGCAGAAAGGATTGATTTGTGCATATATGATATCAATGTTGAGGACAGTCAGCCGGTGAAGAGTAGGATTCACCAGATTACTGACACGGTCAAGGACACCATCAAGGAGGAAGTCTCCAAGATGCTGGACTTGGGGGTTAGTGAGCACTTTGTAGCCCATGGACTAGACAGGTGATACTGGTTCCTAAAAATTCCATTAAAGAGAAAACTGAAGTCCACTTTTTTGTGGACTATGTGGGATGTTTTTACCCATGCATCCAAGCCCTACCATAAAACTGTGCATTATTGGCATTGAAAACATCATGATGGTCAGAACTCCCCAGAGAGTGCACAGGGAAAACATGAAGAATAGGCTGCCATCCATTTTTGCCTATGTTGTGAGCACAGGAGGGCACTGCCTAAAACCACTATTGGGCTACACACACAGTAGCCTGAAACCATTGGGAATGGCAATCCTGATTGCCAAAAGCAACCCAGAACTGTGGGGAATTAATTTTCTTAATATCAAAATGGATGCAATACTGGTGCTCACCACTATCAGAAAGCCTGCGTTTTAAAACCACCAGACTTTTGTGTAAAACTGAACAAATGAACCCAAACCAGGCCAAGGAAAGACTTGCTAAGAGGTGGATACAACGTAAAACTATATTCTGAAATGACTTGAAGGAAGTAATTATTTAATGTATATATAAAAAAAATAGCTGGAGATGTCAGCAGCTTAAGGGAAATTGGATTTAAAACCACTAAAATTGAAATGTTTAAATTAAACGAGTGACCTACTTTTGAGTGTAACATAGATTGCAACTGTTGAAATGTCATAGTTTTGAACTTAGAATCAGCATTCTAGCTGCATGTGCGAAAATTGTAAGTTGGATTTGAATGTAGAAAACTGGGAACTAAAGTGACATTTAGCTGAATTCTGCCCGACAACTACCCCCGACAGGAGTTGAACTGGCTCAACAAATCTTCCCAGGCCTGGCTGCATCCTGCTGCCCCCACCAAAAGGAGGTGACACCTCTCTGATTGAATTAGGGGAGTGGTACCTGGGGACTACAGGAAACTAAACAAAGCCCTGTCCTGGACTCAGGCAAATGTTATATTGGGGGGGGGGTCGTAAAATGGCTTCCTCTTGGGAGAAACTGGGAGGGGCAGTGCCTTTGAGAGCCAGCTGAGCTTGGGGGAAGTGGATAAACCAGTTATTCCACCATGTGATGTGGGAAACCACACCCCTTTGGCGGCCAGAGCACAATTTTAAAAAGATGGATAATTCACAGTGCGGACTTGTCAAAATTATATAAATAACAATCATTCTTGTGATTTTTCTGTGCACATTTTAAGAGGTGTTAGGACCCTGTGGTATGTTCTTGGGGATAGTAGCGGAAAAAAAGGTTGTAACTCCAAATGTATGCATGTTGAAAATCTGACACTTTATCATCTGAAACCCATATCCCTGGTGCACATTTGTGTAAAATCTGGAAAGGTTTAGAGGTCGTTATCTGGATGAAAAGGGGAGAATTCTGTCATAAGTGGACACGACATCGTACAAAGACAGGGATTGGATGGTTTGGTGCTACAGAAAATATGTTAACTGGACCTATATTATTAGAAAAATGGTACATAGATCTGTTTGGGTCAGAAATAGATTTGTGTGCAATTTAACAAGGGGAGGTTCCTCTGACCATAAAACCTACAGCATCACTCTGACACTCCATTTCTTTCCCCCAATCAAGGGAAAGAGGAAAGCTTGGCCAATGATAAGTGAGAGGGGCAGGCTTAGCTAGGCCCAGGCACACACCCATTTTCAAAACACATAAAAAGGTACATTGAAACCCAGGCAGGGACATTCACTTTCCACTTTCTTGCAGGACGCTGAGGCTTCAGACTTCACATCCAGAGATCCAGACTTCAAATCCATCAATCTCCAGAGACCAGAAATTAACTCCAGAATTTGTAGCAGAGAGGCCTGAATCCACAAGCTGAATCCTCTTCAGCAGGCCTCAAAACCAACCAAACTATTCAACAGCTGGGCGAGCTGTTTGAATTCTTTGCCAAGACCTTTTGCAAGAACCTGTAGCAGTATCCAGAAAGCAGTGCTGTATCCGGAACCAGAGAGAACCAGAGACCAGACGCTGTGAGCAGAACCACCAGAAGTCCCGTTCAACCTGTTGACCAGATCCGGGACGAGGCCCATATTCCTGTCCAAAATCTAGTGTAAGTACCCAGCTAGCACTGTGCCAAAACCAATCTCTTAGTTTAAAATAATCTAACACAAACTATTTTAGCCTATTAGAACTGCCTCCTAGAATCGTGTCATTCTGTCATCCTTAAACCTGAAAACTGTCATCTGTCATTCTGAGCTTTAACTACCTTTACTAAATCAGCCGTATCTCTGGTACCGTTTGTGCTAGGAATTTTAAATTTAAATGTTATCTTAAAGCTAAGATTCTAGGCTTTCCAACGAACCTCGAACCGACTTGCTACTCCTTATGGGGCCTCCGTAATTACGCTCGACGCACGCGATCAAATTTGCCGCGATTTGACATTTTGCACAATTTCAGCCACGTGTAAAAATCAGCAGCTCCTTGCTTTCCTTTGCTAAAATTCGTTTTAACCTGCTAGTTACTCAGAGCATTGCTAAAGTGAGCCTGAACTAATATAAACTAGATATCACCCACCCAGAATCTCTAGAGGGAATTAAAAGCATTTTTAGCACATTTCTCACTTCATTGTCATCACATTCAAAGCATTTTGGGCCTGTGTTTCAAACTTCTACCGGTTTCCCTCTAAGCTTGCTGCGGGGGGGGGGGGGAACTGAATTTCGTATTGTATTTGATTGCATTCATGAGAACTGTGTGCTCTGCTTTCCATCTCCTTATATTGCATAAAGGGGGGGGGGAATTGTCAAGGAAAAGTGATTACATTGTCTTTTGTTGAAGCCATATCAAGTTATTTTCTGTACTGCATTTCATTCATCATTGCGTTTCCTTGAACCATATAAAGCATTCTTTCCCACCGTATTCTTCTGTTCCTATTCATAAGTAACCAAGAACTGTGCTACTGTAGGATTACCTCTTGCCGATTACTGCTCATCTTCACAAGTGTACTATCCATTATCAAATTTATAGAAGTGTGATTATATATAGTTTAATTTTTCAAATAAACCTTTTAAATTTGCAAAACAAGCCTACTTCTTGGCTCAGTGGGGCCAAGGGGGATTCTAGGAGAGGGGTGTTAGACAAGGGTTCATCATCCAGATTATAACTTGCCATAAAAATACATAAATAAGGGCTTCCCTTGGGCATCCCAGACAAGGCACTGACTTAGTGCGATTGCTTGATCGGAGTCACTTACAACTACACAGGATCAATCCCGTCACTAAGACAGAGGCACACCACATGCCTAGAGCAGACAAACTGATTGACCAGTCAGATGCCGTCAGGTTCACGGGAGGGTAAGGAGAGGGCAGCATCTCCACTCCAGAAGGGCACCATGAGTTCAGTTATGCCCTTTGGGTTAAAGAATGCCCCTCTCGACTTTCAGAGGATGGTCAACCAGGTACTGTCAGGACTAGAAGACTTCAGCATCGCCTGTTATATGTCATTGCTATATTCAGTCATACCTAGGAAGATGATCTATGCCATCTGAAATAGGTGCTTCAAGCCATGCAGAAGGCCTACTTGAGTAGCAAGGCCTCCAAGTGCCAGATAGCGAAAGGAACAGTGACTTACCCAGGACATCAAGTGGGTGACATTAGGAAACATCCTCTCCAGGCAAAATTCAAAGGCTGTGATAGATTGGAATATCCCCAGTACCCAGGCTAAAGTGAGAGCCTTCCTGATCCTCACAGGATGCTACAGGCCTCTTATAAAATGGTAAGGGGCACTTGCCATTCTGCTTAATTATGTCTAATCAAAAAGGTTTTGGAAAAAAGCCACATGGACCCCTGCCTGTCAGACATCCTCCCAGGGCTTGAAGTATTGACCGATGTCCCCAGTTCTAAAGATTCCAGTTATGGTCAGTAATTCATCATTCAGAGAATCCCCTTTGAATTTGCAATCAGTGCAAAGCTAGCACAACTGAACTCTGAGGACGTAGAACAATGTTGTGCATACCTAAGTAGGTGCTTGACCAAGCGAGAGTGCAACCGGGTAACAATTGAAAAAGAAACATTTGTGGTGGTTTTGGTAGTATTCAAGCTGAAACCCTACATTTTGGGTATTACTCAACTGTCCAAACAGACCACAGACCCCTTAGCTGACTTATGGATATGAAGGGAGAGAACCACATGTTATTGTGTTGGGCCAAATCCCGATGGGCATTGGACATGGATGTCCAACACAACTCTGGGTTACAGCATTCCAGTGCAGATGGCATCAGTTGGTATTTCACCAGCAGGATGAGACAGACCCTTAGAAGTGTATAGAGGCAATCAACAGGGGGAATCCAATACAAATACAAAAGTAATCCAGAAAGGAGTGTACACCATGCAAGAAAGAACACAGCGTTATTGCTCAAACAGCTAGCTGAATTGCAGATAGCTCTGTAGAATTGTACTGGAACAAGAGTTTCTCAGGCACGCCCACAGCGGTTTAAACTCATTTATTTATTGTTCGCTTGTTAGGTGCTTATACAGCAAGTAAATTCGGTTTCAAAGCGCCCACAGGGCAACAGGAAGGGCACATGGGTATAAAACACATTAAATACATAGAGATATTAAATACAGTGTAGGGGGAAAGGACAAACCTACTACGGCGTGTGAGTATTCAGAACGGGCAAGTGCGGAAGGGATGGGGCAGTGGGGATACATGCTGGGGTGCCCGTGCTTATGGGTGAGCAACAGATGAAGTGTAAGGTATGGAAAGTGTGAGCCTCCAGGGTGTGGGGTGTACTGAGGTAAGTGCTGAGGATAGACAGAAGCTGGGGGTGATCCAGTGGGGTGGTTGGGGGGGGGGGGGGAGTTTCAAGGCCCAGAGGATGCATAAGGGCACTGGACACCAATCAAAGCAACTGTGAAATTAGCAGAGACAGAGAAAAGAAGGGAGAAGGGAGGCGGTAACAAGGAAAGTCTTGAGGAGATCTGGAATTTAAGAAAATCCTGCTGAAGATACAGAGGGAGGGGAGACTGTTCCATAGAAGGGAGTCAGCCGAGGAAAGCCATCGACCTCAAACAGAGTTGGAGCCAGAGGAACGCAGAGGTCTAGAGTGAGACGATTTAGTAAGAGAGTTTCCAGTTGGTCGTCACTCTTCTGCGACCAATAGTTATGATACGATAAGTCATTTATTACGCACCTGTAATAAAAGTGTTTCTAGGCGTGACAAGGGAAGGAAGACAAAGGGAGGACAATACAAATGATCTTACTAGGCTTTGTGTTATTCAGATCGTGCAATTGCGAGAACGAGAAGTGCAAGGGGAAAGGGAGTAAGTGCATCCAGGGCAGCGCAGCTCTGGTTAGTGCAAGGAGAACAAGGGACTGTAGGGTTACAGTTACAGCCCCTAAGTGCGTGGTAGGCCCGGAAACAGTGCAAGGGTGACTGATCAAGAAAGAGCTGATCCCAGTGAGACTCTGAGGGTAGCCAAGCAACCAGTCGGTACAACAGACAGGTAGGTCAGCAGGGGAGGGAGAGAGAGAGAGTGAGAAACTAGAGAAGAGGAAAGTTTTGAGCTGTTTCCGGAACTTCAGGTGGTCCAGTTCAAGTTTCAGAGGGGCAGAGAGGCCATTCCAGAGGGAGGCACCTGCAGAGCAACCTACACCACCCCCCGCCCACCCACTCTGCCTGGAGAAGCGTTGAACCCTTAGAGAGTTGGAGGTTGCTGAGCAAAGGGCTTGAGAATCAACGTATTTAGGAACAGAGATTTAGATGTAATGCGGGTTCCGGCCCCAGAAAGCCATATGGGCAATGCAAAGGGTCTTGAACTTGATCCTTGCAGCCACCGGGAGCCAGTAGAGAGATTTCAGGGCTGGAGAGATACAGTCCCTGGGCTTGAGGCCAAGGATAAGTCTTGCAGTCTTATTCTGGATTACTTGCAAATGGCGGAGAGTAGAGGAAGGCAGATTGAGAAAGAGGCTGTTGCAGTAGTCCAGCCTAGAGAGAACCAGGGCTCTGGAGACAGTGAGCTTCTGGGGGCAAGTGAGAAAGGAAAGTCTCTTTGAGGAGGTGCAGCTGGTAGTCGGACTTCTTGGCGACGTCTGAGATGTGAGGAGAGAAAGAGAGAGAGAGTGGAGTCGAAAATGACCAAGATTTTCTGCCTCGCAGGAAAGCAAAGGAAGAGGAATCTGTGCTGAAGCCATCCTGACATTTTCTTTTGAGACACTTTTTCCATTTTGTATTCCCTTAACACATTTGTTATTCTAAGGAGGAGGGCCTGGTTAGATTTTCTTAATGTAGGTCTTTATTTTGACCAGACTGACTTAAGACATGTTTTGTTACCGTTTAACGGTAGAGATTACTCCCATTTTAGAGTTAGAGCCAGTTAGGAATTTTACCGTTCCAGTCAAAAGTGTAAATAAAGGTTTTCAAGCCTTGTATCCATTGTGTTATGTGGGTAAAATTGATACCATGCCTTCCTCACAATACTCATGGGTCCCAGACGCCCAGTATCGGTCCATGAGGATCGAAGTTGCTGCTCGCATTTTCAGGATGCCCCAATGTCCTCTGGCATGCTGCATAGGTGCTCAGATAAAACAACCCCTCCCCCCTTTGTTTTCATGGATCTGAAACACAAAGCATATAGTGCGAGTGTATTTATGTGTAAAGGTGGCCGTTTCTCTTCATCAAGGCGAAAGCCTGTACATTAGCATTCCGAATTTTGGCATTTCCTATTCCTGAGCACCATTACCTCCTCCACCAGCCCCACTAACCCTTCAGCTTTGCATCCTTCCAGCCCTTCCATCCATTTGTCATTGTAAAACACTGACTCCTCTATATGAAACTGAGGCCTCATACGGCACACGGTAATGGGTGCCCTTTGTCATTCACACATGAATGAGTACGCTGCATGACAATTGCTCCCCTAAAAACACACAATGGTAGGAAAAAGTAAACAACTGCCACCAGCCAATCATTGTAGAAAGGATAGCATGACTAAAGCGATACTTGAACAGCACCCCAAAGCATGGGCGGAGTTCTGCTACATATTATTTCAAAATATACAGAAAGAAAAAAAAAGGAGGGTGCCAAGATCATGGAAAGGTGCATTGATCGTACCAGTGTTTAAAAAAGGCGAAAGATCAGAGCCGAAACATTTCAGACCTATAGCATTGCTTGATGTTGCCAGGAAGATCTTTGCAACCCAACTGTTAAATCGTCTATTGAGATGGATTAAAGAAGCAGAAAGATATTTGTAAAAGAAATAGTTTGGGCCCTCAATTTACTCATTATCAACCTGTACAAAAATGGAGGCAATAGAGAAAAACGAAAATATACTTAGCCTTTGTCGATCTGGCACATGCCTTAGAAAGTGTTCATCGGGAACAAATATGGACCAAGATGGCTTCAAGAAACTGTCCCAAAAAATCTAATGAGGGCTATTCAGGATTTGTACTCTGACACCCAAATCAAAATCAGGCTGCACCAAGCGGGCTCCCTCTCCTCTGCAATAAAAACAGCAAGGGGAGTCAAGCAGGAGTGTCCCTTGGGATCAACGCTATTCAAACTCTGTTTCCGATGTAGGAATCGAGATGGATGAAGTCAGAGTATTCCGTCCTAAGATCAATGGGAACCAGCTGGTGCATATGTTATACACGTACGATATGGTTCTGCTTGACTTAACCCCGGTTGGTTTGCAATCACAAATAGACTGCCTTAAAGGCGTATACAGAGAGAAATGGACTGGTGATCAATGCAGACAAAACAAAGTCTAACCGGATCCAAATTGATCAAAAAGAGAAAGTTCAAATGGTCAATTGGGGGAGAGCCTATTAAAGGATAGTTCCGGGACTTTTTTTTTTTTATTGTCCCTACGGTTCGGCCATGTGTTTTTAAGCATAAATCGGTAGATCGTAGAAAACTTTCCTATGGACCTTACCCGACTTTTCGTCCATTAACGCACTCGAAATCAGCCGCCATTTTCTGATAATCCTATCATTTCCCCCCCATCGACCTGGCTCACCTGCTTTTGCGGCACTAAATCAAAACCCCCGCCCCTGAGCCTGACATCAGCAGACGCGTACCGCCCATTTCCCAACGCCAAAGCACGTTTTGTGTCAACAATCGCTGCGCCTCAGCTAATGAAGTGTTGCCATGGAAATGGCAGGACGCCTCTTTCCTCAATAAGTATAAACACACCGTTTCACAACACACAGCAGCAGATTTTCGATTCCATTAATCTCTCTGTGTTACTTTGAGTATTCTGTGACTCGTTTCTGTGCTCTGGTCAGCTACCTTCGCCGCTTCTAGGCCTTGTGAACACCTGTACCATCTCTGTAAATTATTTTACTTTCTTTACCACACAATGGCTACAATAATGCCGTATATGTACGAGCCCGAGTACACCGAGGAAGAACTACTGGAAAGGCAAGCACGCGAAAACGATGGGGATTCGGACGGCAGTTGGGAGGACCAGTCAACGGATGAAGAGCCTGGACCATGTCGCATGGACGGCATCTCCACCTGGTGCACGTGCAATTGGTGCGAGCTAATGCCAACTGAGGAGGAGAACTGCTGCTGCCGTGAAAATTCCGGGTGCCTGGCCTACATTTCGGAAGGCGAGCCAAGTCTGCAATGCATCACCGAGCTGCCAGAGTTCAGGGAAGCCTGCCTCTCACGGACCGTGTTGAGGATGATGATGGTGCTTATGCACGAACTTCGCGGCACTGTTCGTCCGCGTAATCCGAGTAACGAGTAAGTATACTCTGGTTGTGATGTCAGTGATGCCACTACTATTTCATGGTCGTCTCCCACATATAAAATTACATCTACATATCATTCGAATGCATGTAAATTGGTTCCATATTGTGCATTTTCTAGATAGAAAAGTTTTCAAAGCAGAATGACATTTTTTACCTGAATCGACAGTGATAAGAAAGTTTTGTCATTTTAATACAGTTTGCATCTTTCTTTTTCACAGGTGGTACAGGCTGGTGGCCTATCGTTGCTTCACTTGGTGGCTTCACGGGAGGCTCGGACACCGCGTTCGGAGAGTAATACCTGCCTGTGCGGTACTTGCCATTAGACAACATTTCCCCAGCGACAGTGGACAATACCGCGGATTTTCCCTGGATGTGCTGCAACCGGAACTTTACAATGTGTAATGTTTATTATTTATGTTCAATTGAAATTAAGATCTAAAATAAAACCCAACATATATTTTAACAATGGTTGTTTTGATTTTTTAAATGAATCTAGTGTGTCTCCATTGAATAGTCTTCCTGTGCCTTGTCTTGTCACACCACATGTCTCCGGCCAGCATCCTCCCTCACGCTGGCCGCCCACCTTCAATCCACATAACCGTTGAACCCATATGCAGCAGACATACATATGTTATTTTGCGGGTTGGCATCAAGCCTCCCGGCCTTGCCTCCTCCCCCAAAAGTACTTACCACACCACTTTGTTCAAGCGTTGGCAATAAAAGGCCGTTGGATTTTATTGATACAAAACATGGCTATAGGTAAATTATCAATATAGTTGATCATAATAAATCATCCTTTTGGGCACCGGGTACAGAGATGACCCCCTCTGGCCCGTGCCGCCTTGCCACCACAGGCCAGCCTGCTGCTGACTAACTGCCTAGGCATCCAGGGTCTCCAGGGTGAACTGTACCCATATATTCTCCTGGGAGGGTGAGGTATTTATAAACTCACCCCCCTGCCTTCCATGTACTAGATCCTGCAGCCTGCCTCTTACATGCAGTTAGATGGCCTCTCCTTGGTGAGGCCCTGCGGCAAACGAGTCTTGTCTGCACGACCACCGCCCCAATCCACCCTCCCGCCCGATCAAAGGCAGTTCGCACCGGGGTACTTGCGCTGGCAAGTGGAGCTGTCAGGGAGCGATAAAGGCCAAGAGGTGCCAAAGACCATGTACACTTCAAAGTGGTCTATAGAGCATGGGTTGTTGTTCCCATGTCTACCTCCAGACCCCGTGTCTCCTGCCAAGCATCCCCCCTCACGCTGGACGCCCCCTGCAAACCGCATAATGCCACGACATATACACGTCATTCATTCACAAACACACCCCCGTTTCGAATTCTTTATAACCCACTTCATATTTCTAATGAGAACTTCTTTGCGCTTTGCTAGTCAACCCGTGAAGGTGCTGGTTATCTGCTCTTCGTCTCTGTGAACTTCCGTGACCACTTCGAGGAAACTCGTCAGTTTGCAACCTGTGAACTGCTCCCTGTTCTACGACAAGAAACTACTCTGATCCCTGCATCTAACTGTTTGTTCGTCAAGGTAAGGCCATGTACCATAATCATTTTGCGTCCAATTTCTTTTCGTTCAAGACAGTACATGCAAGGAACTAGTCACATGTTCTGAGTTTAGTCAAATTATTTTTCTATTTTTTTAAAGTTATTCAAATACTTATCCGCATGTGAATAACGTGTATAGTTCCAAGAACCAAAACGAACCTTGCATTGAACCTTTTATGTGGCATTTAATTTTTTAACACAATGGTATTCATAGAGAATTGTTGATCTTTACTTTTCAGAACTTTCCACAATGCCTGCCTGTTCCATTGGCGGTTGCCCTTCGAAGACCCATAAAAAATCTGAAGGTACTATAATGCATGATTTCCCTAAGACAATAGATCAGATAAGAGAATGGGTCCGATATTGCGGATATCCACCATCTGAGCTTGAAAGTAGAGTCCTAGAAGTCTTTGTGGACAAGAGGGGTGATCGATACCGCATCTGCAGCAGGCACTTTAGCTCAGACATGTACTCCACATCATTGCTAATAAAGAAGAACACACCGCGAGCGAAGCGAAAATTGCTCTCAACCGCTATTCCCACTCTATTCGTCCACATCCCTCCACTGGTGAGTCAAGTTTACGTATTTATCTCTCGGCCTTGCGGTAGTGTGTAGCATTAGCTAACAATAATTTCCCCATTTATGTATCCACTCAATATGAAGGCGGAAGATTCTCCATCCGTGTCGTTATTGCAGTCATCAGCCACTTCAAGCGCCTATCGGGTAATCTTACTTAGCTATTCTGCCACTGACTTGTTTTAGGCATGTAAATCAATAGTTTTAATTTATCGTGTAATTATTTTACCTAATGGTACACCCTTGTACTCGTCCTCTAGTCTTTGTTTTCAGTTATAATTATTGTTATCCAAAATAATGCAAGTACTGTCTTTCGGGGAGATGCTGAGGAGTCCAACGCATTGACGACAACCGTTGATGTCACTCAGATGCTCGAGGTACGTTTCCGGACAGTTCCATCGATGGAGATCCTCAGATCTTGCATTCTTGTAGCGTGATTGTTACACACAATGTTTTTCGTTTTTAGCCATGGATATGTCCTTCTGTCGTCGTCCTCCTATGTGTCTTCTTTTTTCAATATTGTGTTCATTACTAATGAAAGTCCTATGTTTCAGGGAGTCGATGGAGCATTAGTCCAAGAAGAAGGGGGAGCATGCAGTTACGGGTCGGCGCAACAGCTTGCAGAAGTGTGCACCGCAGTTACATCGTCCCTTGATGTTATTATTATTATTATTATTATTATTATTATTATGATGAAATGTGGGCATTCGGTTGGTGGGGAAGTATGTGGGGAGCCATTGATTAATGTGACTCGTGCAATTCGAGGCACTAACCTTAAAATACATGCCACCTGTAGAAAATATCATCCTTTCTCATGGTCTGAACAACCCATGCTGGGGCAACTGCGAGCAGGCAATCTACTTTGTGCAGCGGCTGCACTTTTTAGTGGTTCAAGTTTTAAAAAGTTAGAGTCTTTCTTTCAGTTTGTGGGAATCCATTTCATTGCGAAAACTCAGTTCTACAAATACCAAACCGATTATCTATTTCCAGCCATTAGCGAAGCTTGGAGAATGGAAAAAATGTCTATTAATAGTACATTCGCGGGCAAACGGTTCAGGCTAGCCGGTGATGGACAGTGCGACAGCCCAGGATTTTCAGCCAAGTACTGCACCTACCACTTTCAGGACATGGAAAGTAAGAAAATTGTGAGTTCGGTGGTCGTGCAGGTGTCACAAAGTACATCCTCATTGGCCATGGAGAAAGTTGGCTTTGTAGCATCATTGCAAGAACTACAATCGCGGGGAATGGTGATCGACCCGATAGCCACGGACAGACACGTTTCAATTGCCAAGACAATGAGAGAAGAGTACAAAAATATAAATCACCAATTTGACGTTTGGCATCTTGCAAAAACAATCAATAAAAAAATGTCGGCTGCAGGTAAAAAAAAAGATATGCAAGGTATTTCACAGTGGTCCAAGTCAATCAGCAACCATCTTTGGTGGAGCTCAAAAACATGTGGAGAGTCGTTGGAAATTCTACTGGAACAATGGCGGTCAGTAATGCTACACTGTAGCAATGGTCACCGCTGGACCACAAACCAACATTTCCACAATTGTGAACATGGCCATTTGTCCACAGAGGAGGCACGGAAGAAGAAGTGGTTGATTCCTTCATCACCCACTCACAAAGCCATTGAAAAGATTGTATTTGATAAAACTCTAACAAGAGATTTGAGGGGACTCACGGAATTCTGCCACACAGGAGATTTGGAGGTGTTCCACAATATGTGCCTAAAGTACAGGCCAAAACGATTGCATTTTGGCATGGAGGGCATGATAAATCGGACTCTTCTAGCGGTCTTGGCACATAACCATAATGTTGGCCGTCAACAAAGTAGGACGACCGGAACTTTAGGGACGCTTCGCTACAATAAGGCCTTCACTAAAAGAAGTAAACAATGGGTGATCAAACCAGTGTTTCAGGATATGCAATATGAGTTTATTGAGAGACTTATTGTTGATGTCCTAGATAGGCACATACATGGAGTTGTGAACGAACCTGTGCAGGGGACAACTGCATTGCCACCCAACATTGCCTCTGTTCCATTTCCACCTAAAGCAGAGCTCATTGAGAAATACACATCATGGTTTAAATGATTGTAATTTGATTGTCTGTTCTCTCGAGTCTCCTCATGTCGCAGGCCCATTGAATATGTGTAGCTATGTATTGTGTAAATAAAAGTGATTGCTCTGCGAGTCCTGTGAGATGGCCTTACACTGAATGTAGCTAACTAGGAATGTGTGCTCGTTCAAAGTGAAGGTCAGCTGCTTTGATTTTTTG
Organism: Ambystoma mexicanum; assembly: GCF_040938575.1. Lineage (NCBI taxonomy): Eukaryota > Metazoa > Chordata > Amphibia > Caudata > Ambystomatidae > Ambystoma > Ambystoma mexicanum. The sequence goes on along the minus strand of NC_090923.1, from coordinate 165,326,185 downwards.
CTCGGGTGCCAGAATGGCCCACGACTCAGTATAAGGTTCTATTGTTATTTGACCTTGACAGGCCGGGACCATCCCGAAAGACTTCTTTTTGGGGGTGTGGGGCAATAACGTAAGAAACGATAATGAATATAATTTCAGAAACGAAAGCCATTTAATGTTCGTTCATTAGAAGAAATAACGTCGGCATAGAAGGAGTGGTATTTCGGGGCTGCCCTACGCACAGACACAATGGAAAATGCAAATATAATGTAAGTAACTCTTTAGATGAGTTTATACCGCAATTTAATTACTATACAGTAGCTTTAATGACGGGTTAAGTTGTACTTGTTCGTTCTATGTGGCATATTGTTTTTTACCGCGCACTATCTTGAGGAGAACCATCTCCTTTTACGGAAGCACCTCAAAACCTTCCTCTTTGCTTCTGCTTTCTCTCTCCCTCTCCCCTGCTACAACTGGCCCACTGTCTGCGACCTCGGTCCTGGGCCCTTCCACTCTCCACCTGCACTGCCTCCCTGTCAACCCCTGCACTGGGGGACTGTCTCAGTATCCTACAGCCCCCCTTTGACGTATAATACCCAGTTGCACTGTCCTAGCTATGAAATAATTTCCTGACCTAATATATAAAATGAATAATTTTAATAAAGATCTGATGGTGAGACTAATTTCATTTTTTATGTTTTTAAAACAGGTACATCCTTCATTATTGTATGTGTCACGAGTACCAGACACCGGCGGATGGCTTTTACAACCGCCAGTTGCTTCTCCGCGTGAACAACGTTACCACCCTGACCATTTTATGGGATGATCGCCAAGTACAAGTATGCCCTTACGCGGCACTAACTGCTAGATGCAACATACAGACCGTTGTGGTGGCCTAGTGCCTCGTTGTTGGAACAGCCATGCGATTATCAGTGTGACCGAAGAGCTTATTTTATCGTAAACCAACACCTTGTGTACTGCACACGAACATCGCTTGCCTCAAGACGAACTATTTTGGATCGAGAGCAAAGAAAAATGAAAATCGCTGAATATTCTCTAAACATTTGATGTCCAATAAATGTACTTTGCCAAATGTACAATCTTGCCGTTTGCTTTTAAACCACAGTTTCATATTCCGAATTGTGGCGCGCTGTGTTGTGAGCTGATCTGTGTTGGTTTCCGGGTTCTGTCTGGAGTCGCGTAGAAGACGCCTGGGCGCGTTTGCCTACGCAGCACAGTCACGTCACGGATCGAGGCGGGGAATATGAATGTTTTGATAAAGTCTGTTTCAGGGGCGGGGGATATGATTTAGTGCCGCAAAAGCAGGTGAGCCAGGTCGATGGGGGGAAATGATAGGATTATCAGAAAATGGCGGCTGATTTCGAGTGCGTTAATGGACGAAAAGTCGGGTAAGGTCCATAGGAAAGTTTTCTACGATCTACCGATTTATGCTTAAAAACACATGGCCGAACCGTAGGGACAATAAAAAAAAAAGTCCCGGAACTATCCTTTAACTGTACTAACCAGATACAATACCTAGGCGTGCTGATGAATTCGCACAGAAAACCGAAAGAAAATGTAAGCTCATATCAGCTCAAGGTGCAATAATAAAAAATAAAAAATACAGAAAATTCAGCTTAAATTCCGCCATGGAGTTTTACAGAGCAAAGGTTATACCATCTTTGATATTTGGCGGTGAAATAATGTTGGGATGTGCATATACAACATGGTCCTGGTGTGAAAATATACACATTTTTACAACTATCCAAAGGATCTCCTACCACTTGCATACGGTATGAATTAGGGGTACTTTCGATTAATGTGAGGGTGCTGTGGAACACCTCAGTGTTGTACAGAAAGTAATTGGTGCTGACAAACTCTCTCAATTGAATACATCAGTAGGAGTAAGATCAGTCTCCATTCTCGATCAATGGAAACAAAACTGCGAAAGTCTGCTAGCCCAATTGGATATGAATAAGGAGAAATTGATCCAAAAACCAAATAAAGTGAAGAATAAATTGTGCGAATTGGACTGTTGTGAAACATCAGAACAAAGATCCAAACACAGATGTATGAGGGTATCTGGTCATTTCATCTAAAGCATTACCATCAAATGCCATTCCATCGACAAAATTGCATCGAAAAAATATGCATCGAATGCATGTTTTTTCAGGGTAAAGGGTTTAGCGTTTTAAAATAAAAAAAGGAAAAAACATGCATTCAATGGTAATTTTCTCAATGCATTTTTTTTTTTTTTTAGATGGAATGGTCATTCAGAAGCAAGAGCTCTCAACACTCTACCTAAATATTTGGAACTATTTCCTTGTAACAACAAGAGGAAAACATTTATGAAGTTTCGGTTGAACTTATTCCAAACAAAAGACGTAAAGATCATCGCTAAATTGTGAAGATTTGTGGAGCCTGTTGAATGAAGGAAATGACAAGTAACTAACATTTGCCTAAGTATTTTATTTGGAAGAACTTGAAAAGAGACTAACTGATAAGGATGGAGTTGTTGACTGCATTTTATAAGCAATCCTCTAAAAATGATGGATAAATGGATATGTAGAGGCAGAATTATATATTTTAGTGTAGAAATACCTTTATATGAAGAAATAGAATTGTTTTGAAATATTGCAAAGGTTTTTAATGAGTAACACAAATAAAAGAAAGGATAACAAAGTTACACAAGAAATTAGACAAAGGGGATATAAAGTAACCCCTCCATCACCCTATTGTAAGATAGTGTGTGCATTGCTGGGTCTATAAAGAGGAAAACGTAAGTAAAGTCAATTTTACTTTACTACTCTTGGAAACAGCAGTTATTCAAGAGAAGGCATTTAAACCATTGGATTTCTATGTGACACTGCACTGGGGGTGCTATGCGTCACAATGTAAACAGATGATGCCTATGGAGTTTGTTAGACTCCAAAACCAAAAGAAAGTGTTCAAATCAAATCAAATAAAAATGCATGTGAGAGTGGGAAAAAAGTCAAACTCTCTTCAGGATAAAAATAACAGTCCTAAAGTCCAGCAAAAGCGCTAGGGAAGGGAATTAGTACATTCCTGAGAATTCTCCCCAACAGGTTGGAGGACTGGCCTGATGAGATGTACTGAAACACATGGTGTGGGCATTTTGTACCACTCCCCATTCTGTTACTGAGGTATGTTTTGTTTCACTAAAGGGCAGGGAACTGTGAGAAACCTGAAGGTGTCTCCCTAGCTGGTCCCCAGGGGTCCATCATCCAGGTGGCCAGGACATGGCCATCCTATTAGATCCTGTTCCTGGGGGTGGACCAGTGAGGGAGGACCACCTGGAAGGGGGGTCCTCGGGGAGTGGGACCCCAATGGGTGAGATGCGGTATCCCCCTCCGACACCTTTTCCCCATCATAGCACGTAGGACATTCAAAACCACTGCCCACCCCCTTTTGTAATACAAACACTTTTGCACAACACGCCAGGGAACGGATTAACACCAGAGCTCTTCACCGGATATGTCCCAATGCAAGGGTCAGGCAAAGGCAACGCACCCGACAGCCTACCCCACTGGGAAAAAAGGTAGAGCAAGAGAGCACAGTAGGAGCACGGCAGACAGCACGACGAGACGGCTAACCAGGTGCAGCAGTTCAAGAGAAGGAGTAAGACTGAGGGAAGCGAGAGGGTGGCGAGGAGAGAAGCGACCTTGCCCTTTTTGTCCCAGGCTCGTTGAACCTTCGTGGAAGAGAACTTAAGATGCAAACAGTAGCACAGGTGTCAACTGTACACAGAGCGTGTTGATGCAGATAAGCCAGGAATGAGGGGAAACTCCTGTTACCGTGGTGCCAGCCTTGACTCCAGTTACGAAGAAACCAAGTGGTTCATCACAGCTGGTGAGTGGAGGGGAGAGCCGATCTGTGGTGAATGAAAGTCGCAAAGTGGCAAGTTGAACTAAGTTCAAGGAACTGTGAAAGAGAGACCAGCTGCAGGGGGAACCGGCACCACGTGGGTGTTGCTCCCAGAGAATCTGGATGATCCCCATCTGAGTAAAACTACAGAAACCAGAAGGCTGTAAGCAAGCCGCCAAACGAGGTCAAAAGGGTCATACAGGAGGTCTAGCAAATCCCAATACAATTGAAAGACTTTGATCAACAAACATGAGAAAGTAAGGGAAGTGAAATCCTGTGAACATTGAAAGTAAATATGAAATCGGCAAGAGTGAACCAAAAAGAGCGGTGCTAACGAGAAGGCGGCAAAGTCTAAAGTCCCAAGAAACAGTTTGTTGACAAAGGTAAACCCGGCCAAGGGATGTCCATCGAACTATTTAAAAAAGACATTGAAAATTGTGAGTGAGGGGTCTGCGCCCGGAAGAGCGGTACCTAGAAGTGAAGCCATCACCCAACGTGAACTGTGGAAGAGTACTTTGCGTTTGTTTATTGGCTACATCGGGCCCTCAAAAGGCAACAGACTTTCCAAAGGAAGGAGACTTGGCCATCGATGGTCCGGATACCTGCAAGTGGAACTGTCTACTTGTGCTGGGAAAGCTTGAGTGAGTGCTGTGCTCCAAGCTCTCATCTTACCCATGCTCCAAACATGGGGATATTTGTGAACACTTTCTTTCCCGGAAAACCATTCCACCGCCTTTTTGTATTAGTTGTAAGGTTTGGCAATAAGGTTTCTTAGTGTAGGCCTTTATTATTTGACACAACGGCAATAGGACTGCCTTATTTTTCATTTGATGGTCGACGCTTGCTCCCATCTTAGATTTAGGTTTTAGGCGTTTTTCCAACCTGCACACTAAACACTGTTGAACTGTGATCACTTGTGTCTGTGTTTAGTGTTGTCACCTTGAGTTCCTCACAGAGCCCACTACTTGGCAGTGCATCATGCATGTGGTAGAGGAAGCTCAAGATTTATATAAGGACGAATTTGGGGAATTGTTGCCTATGGTACACTTTGCAAAGTGTCAGACTGGTGGCAGCTTGTAGTATGATAATAGCAAGGGTGACATAGACCCATCTTTGCTAGACCAAGCTACGCCACCCTTCAATCTTGGGAATGGTGACCCACAGTCTGCTACTGGGCTTCCCAATGCACACCCAAATGTGGTGATGACAACACTCTGGGGTATGGGATTTGTTGTATCCTGGATTCAAGTACAAACCTTTTGTGCTAGGGGCCCTACATTAAGATGCCATCTTGACAAACAAATTTCAAGTGTAACTAATGTATATACACTGTTCATGGTTTCATGGTCAGGGGGATGTCTTGCGTTTTTCTACAGTGAGATCATATGGAAATTGTTGCAGACTCAAACCATTGGAAAGGTACTTGGAGAGAAGCTGGTTGGGGAATACGTGGCTAGCATGTGAATACCAGTGCAGTCACTTGTAAGAACTCATCATTTCAGAATGCTCACTTCACCTTTCCTTGACCCATTGGATCATGCCAACTATGAGCCAATCACTGCCTTACTCTTTTTGGGAAAATGTCTTGTGAAATGTTCAGCTCCTTAACTTTCCCCATCACGTACTCAAACACTTTATCTCACAGAGCTATCAATCTGGCTTCCATCACTGGTGTAGGTCTGAGAGGACTACTCTTCAGGTTGTGGTCAATGCTATGCATTACCTGGTTTCTGGAGGAGCCCGTCTCCTTGTTCTTCTTAATCTCTTAACTGAATTTGATATTTGTAACCATGATTAATATCTTAGCCTCCAACGTGGGCTTGGGTTGTTCTGTGATGGCCTGGCTTGCCACCTTTCTGCGTAATCTGACAGTTTGTGCAGGTGGGAACACCTGGCATATCGTTTTGGTGTCCCTCAAGGTTTGGTCTTAATACCCATGTTGTTTAGAATCTGCATTAACCATTGGGGGATTATTTCGAATGAATAAGCCACAGGGTACAAAAGTACAGTGATGACACTTATTTTTATCGTGCCATGTTGCCTCGGATATCGTATAACTCAGGCACTGCCTCAGTGCCATCAAGGATTGATGTCTTTAGTGACTCTTAAGAAAAAACACTCAAAGATAGAAATTCTGATGGCATCTTCTTCTCTTTCACAAGTGACCTGCTCCACTTCCTCTCTGCATCACTCTTATCCTGGTGTCCCCAATCAAACCTCTTGGCATTCCTCTTGACTCTAACATTAATTTTAGAGGAGGGGTATCCCCTCTTAGTTATGCGCTTGTTTTCTAGTGTCATTCCGATCTAGGTTGTCAATGGAATGTGGTGCAGTTACACTTATGGTGCCATTAATGGAGCCAAGACAACATAAGTTTGGAAGAAAAAGCGCTCTACAGTTCAAGTTCTTTATGATTTAAAAGTTGTATTCATAATAGAATGTTCTTTGGATGAAATGTACAAAGAAAAATAATTAATGATAATTAACCAAATCCCAATGGTATAGGCATATCATAAAAAATATTTTGATACATGAACAGAAAAGTAGTTTTACAAACATAGGTTTCTAAACCTATAAGTCAAAGCAGAGAGAAGAACTATGAACCTGAGAGACTCAAGAAAGCAACAAACACCACTTACACAAGGTTCGCGCTGGACTTGAAACACCCAAAACAACCGCCTTTGCTTAAGGTCAGCGGCACTAGTGATTTTCACTACAGACAATGTAATAGATCATGTTAAATCTGTGCACAAGGCATCTTCTGTTGCATAACTATACTCGTTATATTTTGCATCTTTCTTACAGACCCTCAGAAACGTCATTTTGGGTCCAAGCTCTAGAGCCCAGCTTGAAGTGTAGGCCATGTTATTTGCATTCTTTAGACTTTATATAGTTCTGCTCTCTCTGCTTTGCCTGGACTGTAAAGGTTTATACACACAGAGGGTCACACAATATACTTTTATGTCCATGTATCAACATGTTAATGTTAATCTTAAGCCATAGGAATCCATCGAATTTTCTCTTTGAAGATGGCAAAGTTCTTCCCTAAATAGATTTTTCCAATCATAATAAGTTGATCTCTTCCAAATGTGTGTTGTTTAGACTCCTGTCCGACAGAATCTTTTTGATTTCATTTGTCTCTTTCAATAAATGAAACCTTTAATTCCTTCTTCAGAGTGCCAGACCACCCTCCAGGCCCAAGTAGTCTTGTCTGGACAAAGGCAATGCGGTCTTTATGGGCCTTCCAGTTTCTACCTTGGTTCCTCTCAGAACAGTGTACTATTCTCCTGCTCTTATTACTTTCATAAGGAAGTTCAGACACATTTCTACCCAGAGTTCTCTTCATTGACTCCCTATTCACTCGTGTTCACTGTTCATCGCTTGCAATGTTGATGTTTTAGGTCGACCAACTCATCTTGCAGAGACGCTGCCCATTCCAGGATTCTAATGCATATTTCCATCATCCTGCGTCTGGTAGCTCCCATTTAAACACTTGTGTTTTTCATCTCAGGCATCACCCATACCCCCAGCTTGGAATGCCCTTCATTCACCTCCTCCCTGCCCATCGTAAGTAACACCCCCAAACACATTTATTTCAGCCTGTTGGCACTGAACTCTTTTCTGCTTTGCTTTTTCTTATGCTTTATGGTTTTGATAATAGATTATTGGACTTTACTGTGATTAGAACATTAGAATTATATTAATTTGCAACTGTTACACATGATGTCAGAAATATGATGCACGATGGATCACGTGGCAGGTGACGCTGGATAAGCTCCTTCCGAGCCGTTTGTGCGGTACCTTCTGAGAATCTGTAATTAACATATATGATCACAGTGGACTCCTCTCTACATTATGACTTTGTCACAGGAGTCATTCTGAATCTTCAGCTGTATCTAAGGCTCCTTCACCTGCTCTGATAGAGTCTTAAGAGTGTTGGGCCTGAATGTTTTGCACGCTCATGTGTGGCTTCTGAGTCTGTATCGTGGCAGCTATTCCCCTGTGCGATTGTGGCACAGGACCAGAGTGCCTTTTGATGTGTAGATTACAGGGTAAGGAAATTACTTGGATGTAGCTCTCTCCACAAGGGGCTGTGTTATATTCATTTTAAAGTGTTTTTATTGGCATTTATAAATATGCAGTGGTACACATCTCAGGTATCTGCTTTTCCTTAATACCGTTATACTTTCGTATTCAGTTTACATGCCTTTTATAACTAAGAAAGGGAACCAACATTCAAAACAAACTGTCTTCACTTTAAGGGTTAAAGAATTTACTGGATCCCTCGCATAAGGTGCAAATGGCTCGGGCCACATCTTAAAGTCCACATTTTCCATCAACTTGGTGTCCCACATAGACTTCACCTGCGACATGCAGTTTTCTGGCTGCACATCAGGACTGCTCACTTCAATGAGTGATGTACAAACATTCACAGGATACAGCTGTCTGAGGGATGGGGTATTGTAAAAAATAACCTACTCTCAAAAGTTCAACCCCCAAAAGTCTGACCCCCAATTATATGGGTAAAGTAAATAAAAAAAATGGCATATCTTGCAATCCTTGCTCTTCTACAAGCGTGCTCCATTTGCTCCCAGAATCCTTGTGTGTGCACGCATCCCCAGAACACGTGCATTAGGTCAGCACCAGGGGCCCATCGATAGTGCAGCCGTGTTAAATTTAGCTACCCTGTGTGTTGTCATGTAGGTACGGTACAATACATTAAACTGAATTAGCCTAAAGCGGGAATTCCTAGACATTTTCCGATGGTGTAGTAATATACGTTCCCAATCCTTCTCTCCTATAGCCTCAAGGGGCTGTGTTCTATGTGGTTGGTGGAGCAGGTCACCAAGTGGCGAGTAGCTCCCATGTGTGCTGTGTTTTGGGGGACCATTACCAATAAAGAGTGCAAGGTTGGCTACATAAGAGGGGTTCTAATGGACATTTTATTTGTAGACCATATCGATATGGCAGAGTGCATTGGATTGCATCATAGCTCACTGAGACGGTCTGCATAATCGGTGCCAAAGGTCTACTACTGTCAAAGTAGTACAGTGCGGGCTTGGGACCATTGTTCAGGATATGCCAAAGATGAATTGACAGCAGCAACCTTGTACTGCAGATGTCCCAGGATGCCCTGCCACTCTCATGCAAAAACTCATTGAGAGCTAGTCACAGTAAGATGTCCACACAGAGAGAAGGGGTGGCAGATCTAGCCGATGGCCTTCCGGGGAAATTTTCTGAGTTACTATCTCATGCAAGCAACTAGGTAAAATCTTGAAGTTGTTCTTGAAGAAGTTTGAAGACATGGAGAGTAGTTCTAGAAGATGCAATGCCTGTCTGCTTGGAATGACAGAGGGAATCGACAAGGACTAACTGGATGAATTTCTTGAAAAGTTGATTTCTTCTCTAATGCCAGGTGTGCCCTTGCCTCACCATTTTTTAACTGAAAGAGCCAATAGACCACTTGAAGCCCGGCCTCAACCAGGTGCCCAGCCCAGAACACTAATCCTTAGGTTTGTGAGTTAAATAGATTGCGACACAATATTGAGAACTGCACAGGGGAAAACATGCAACTTAATTCAAGAATACTGCTCTACAAGTTTCCCCTGACTTCAATCTGCATTGAAAAATCTGTGAACTGAAATAATTGTTTATTCTCCGTTACTCCTGGCCAAGCTGTGCATCGTGGCGAGTGTCAAGAGGCCATTCTTTATACACCCGGACCATTAGCTTGAATTTTCAGAAGTCATGTCCAGGTGGCAATTCCATACCGGGAAGCTGTCCTCCAAGCATGCGGGGAAAGACAGCCTGAGCTTCTTTACTTCGTCCTTTCAGTATATTGATCGATAAGGGATCGTGATGTGAAATTCACTTTTTCATTTAGACCATATGATGATGTGGATTTTTGCTGAATTAGCGGCTTTTAATAGTGCAATCCAATGACGACGACGAGATGTGTAGCAATGATTCCATCCCTCTTGGCCGTATCAACAGGTACTCGCCATGCAGAGATCCAAGACACAAATCACCCTACCATCCTATACGACGTGTAATAAAACAGGCAAGAGGACGGCCGCATCAGGTTTGCTGACACTAGTCAAAATAGACGGTACAATAGAAGTCACAGAATTCATATCCTAATGCTTGGATTCTGCTAACTACAGTGGAAGATAAAATACCAGAGCCTTTTTTTAAAGAATATAGATGGCGGAAAAACAAAACCCAAAAACCCTATTATCATTAAATCTATATTGGAATGCCTTAGCCATAAACTCGAACATACTCATAGATATTGAGTTTACTTCCATTGACGATATTCGACATCAAAACAGGCATACAGATATAATAGTATGTAGAGATTTGAACATGCACATATTTACCCAAGAAGGAACAAATTCCGAACAATCAAAGCTGACACCGACAGCCCATCTATGGACCAAAGAAATGGAGAAACCAAATATGATCAAAGGGAGTTGTCCAGAAGATCAACCAGGAAAGCCAACTTGGAAATGAGTTACATCGACTGCAGTACTTGATTATTTTTACATTTCTGATGACATTGCAGAGAACAATATAAAATTCACAAATAAAAAAGAAATCAGCACAAAGCGATCACACTAAAATAGCAATAGAATGGGCAGTGAATATCCCCGGACCAACTAAGATATAACTGCCCGTTCTAGAGCTAAATAAGGGAATGAACCGTCTAAGGCTCTCAAAGACCCAAGCCGACGGACTGATTAAAACATTACAACTGTCTCTTTTTAGTTAGCATGAAAAATTGCAATATGGATGGCTGTTAAAACCATTCATGATACCAACGACGAGAGACGATAAACAACCGAAGATCCACACCCATACATACAATACTCAAATAGTAGAAATGAAAAAGGGATCTACGAAACAAAACAAGGAAAGCAAGGAAATCTGACATTGAGCATTCCATGAAAAAGAAAACAACAGTGTAAGAACTCGCTGAAAATGCTAAAAGCAGACATCATACAAAAAGACTCTGAACAGATGTTAAATGTGCTGCGAAATCAGAATACTAGATACCTATGGAACCTGTTGAATGGAAAAATTATTTTTCATCCCTATACAAAACAGCGAAAAGATCAAACCGAAGTAACCACGCGAGCAAAGGAAAAATATAAAATGGGAAACCATCTGGGATCTTAATGATATACTAAACCACATCAAACAGCTAAATCCATCACTAGCACCTGGGCCCGACGGCCTAAGCAATGAAACGCTGAAACAAAATCCAGAGGCTTGGGCAGAACTATGTATGGAAATATTCTTCATCATCAATGAAGCTAATATTATACCAAGTACGTGGAAAACTGCCATTCTAATCTTTAAACATGGAGATAGAATAAAACCGGGCAACTACTGCCCGATTGCACTCTTATACGCGCTAGGGAATATTTTCACAACCTTTCTATTAAACAAACTAACCAAGTGGACAAAGAGCACGGGTAGATGTGATCCGAGGCAAATGGGATTTACAAAGAATGTAGGAACCAATATTAATCTGCTCCTACTTAACCTATTGAAACTAGAAGCAATAATAGATGGGACGACAACACATGTAGCATTTATTGATCTACAGCTGGCGTTCGATGCCGTAAATAGAACAAAGCTATGGAACAAACTGAAGTCCTGGAAATGTCCAACTGACATCGTAGAACCCATTACATCATTGTATTCCAACACGTCAATCAAAATCAGACTGTCACAAAAAGGCCACTTGTCTGCAGAAATTATTACATGGAACAGATTAAAACAGGGCTGTCCCTTAGCGGCAACCCCATTTAACCTTTTCAGATCAGATTTAGCAGACAGCCAAACGAACATCTCCACTAACACTCTGAAACTGAATAACACCCAACTACCTTACTTCATGTACGCTTAGGACTTGGTTATTTTCGATCAAACACAAGTCTGCCTCCAGAAAAGAGTGCATGAACTAGAAGCATATGTTAAAATATATGAATTTAAGATAAATCACAGGTGATGAGGCTGGTAAACCAATCAACTAAGAAAAAAAAACTGCCAATAATATTCCTTGAAGGAAAAAAAACTGGAACGGTGATGACAATTAAATACCTGGGTGTCCTGATTAACCAGTCAGAAACAGAAAAACTATGGGTACAGAAACTAAAAGAAAAAGCTTATCTATGGCCCGGCAGGGAAATATCCTGCACCATAAATATGGTGTGTATTCAATGATGCCAATCATTGCATTCTAGAAACAAACATTAAATACCAATTTTGACATATGGCGCAGAAAGTTTGCTAAATGCTCCATGTGATCTTTGGTTCCAATTGGAAGGCATAGTATGAAGAAAAATCCTGTCCCTACTTCTGTCATACCCTGTAGCCTGGATACACTTCGAATTGTCCTTACAATCAATAGAGTCAGTAATGACTTGGAAAAAACTAACTTTGTATAGAAAGACGCTAATAGAAGAGGATATTTCGGCCATCGAAATCTTACGAAAGAAAAGAATCTCATCAAAACATGAAATGCTAATAATGCGGAAAGAAGTATGTGGACAAATATTAACAATAGACATGCTTGTTAACCGGCCTCAAAAAGCAAAGCTAAGAATACCAAGAAATGATGGTGCAGCAAAACCCTCAATACCAACTTGCACTTAACTGCGAACTTGTCAGAGCAGTCAACCAATTGCCACAATATCTGATCAAATTCCCAGACCGGGCGACGAGGGATACCTTCCTGAGACTATGGCTAAACCTGCTTCTGACCAGAGAAGTTCTGACCAAGAACAAACAGCTGCCCTTGACATTAGAATCCTGCAGATACTCTCCAAAAAGAGTACATTACAACACATAATCATGGAATGTACAGCACTCAAGCCAAGCGTACTATATTCAGTTAGATGTTGCCCCAAACCAGAGGGCAAGGAGATCAGAGTTTACGTTGCCAAAATTCTAAGTGGCAACGACAGACCATAGACATTCAGAATAATTCAGTTTTGGAACTCTATAAAAAGGAATAACCCAATAATATCCGTTTTCGATATTTTGAATAATGATGCCGTTTTTAAATTGCAAATAACTGATTAATGATACAAACTTTTTCACTCATTGATCTTTTTCTTGTAAAAACTAACATTCAATAAAAATTTAAAAATGTAAAAAAATAGTGCTTAGTCGCCGCACACCAATATGGCTTGAGTTAGAAATGAGCTGGGATTGCGGAGAGTAAGAGTGCCCATTTCGTTTCATCAAGACTGACCATGGAAATGTCACCATTTGTTTTTTGTTCATGTTTAATTTTCATATTATATTTACCTTTTAATATTAGTTAATAATGTGATTCCACAGTGGAATAATATGTAATGCAGGGTGCTAGTAAAAGAGTGATGTATAATAACATTTGCCCTCTCAGATTAAGCATCACTGAATGGAAGTAGAGAGGACCGAGTAAGGAAAAAGAAATCATACATTGCAATAGAAGCCTTCTCCAATCATTAAGATTACAAATCCAGCCCACAGCCACTTATTTTACAATACATATTTAATACGCACACTAAGACAAGACACACAACATATATACACAATTTCAGGGAGTAACATATTTATAAGGCACTCACTATTGTCCTAGATATACTCACTATGTACATTAAACTAGCAGACATTTTGCAGTCTTTTTATATCATTTCAATCATGTTTTTTTGGCCTGATTATACCTTCCACTCATGTGGGTCATCAGCGTGGATAAGGGGTGGTTGTTTTGGTGAGTTATTAGTTGTATTGATGGTAGGCATTTGTTCTGTATTTATTTTTACAGCGATTTTGGGGGTGGGGGGGTGAGAGTCACTTCAACGTCATGTTCTGAGAACTATCATATTTTGGTTTTCTGTCTCAAATGGTGGTACCTGGTATAAAACGGATAACTTGAAAGGTCAGTGTTTTGAATCATTTCCAAAGACTTGTCATGTTTTTATCATGTGCACATACATATTCAGTCACAGGTCTTTATGAACAAAAATTAAAAACCCTTACCAGGTTAATGTGGCGCAGTGTCAGGAAACGGTCCGGTCATCGGTCCACTCCCCAAAAGCCACGTAAGAATATGACTCAGTTCCGGATTAAGTCTCCTACCCATGGTTTCCGATCTGTTTTGCAACCATCTTGTGCTACACCAAAAAATTTTGCCTTTAAGAAAAGCTGCCGTGTAGCACATAAACGGCCTTGGACGTTACCTTGGAGACGCGCTGCTTCCGCGTTCCTGCAGTCACGTGTATTCACACGTTAAGCCTTGTCAACTGCATCACGTGATTTCGTCTCCTACTTATGCTCCTCCTTTTCATTTGTTCCCTGCTTCTGAATTTGTGTTCTACAGCCCATTGCTACCTTGTTTTTGAACTACTCTCTTGAATATTTGACCCAGCTACGTCCCACGGAACTCTCTTGCCTTGCCCTTACCTGTTGTTCAGAAAACCAGTTGCCTACTTTGGACCGAATACGACCCGCTCCTCCTGCTGAGTTGTACTTCTGCTGCCCGCAAGGTAACCGACCCGGAACTCCTGACCATTCTACTATTCGAGCATTTAACTATTGCTTCGGTCATACATATCCTACCTGCTTGTTCAGTTTCTGCTGCTCTCCTGAACCAGTCTATGTGAACCACGCACATTTCATCACCATGAACTTACCTGCCATCTCTACCTCCGCTGGTGTCCGGACTCACTTCAGGAACTGTTAGGGGTCCGTGTGCCAGGTGGATACTGGAACTTGGATTATTCTTGGGAACAATACTAGGCGTCCTCGTGCCGGCGGGTGTCAGGTGGATCATTGCTTCACGGGAACTCAGATCTTTCTACTGGGTACATTTCATCAACTCATCAGTACCCTCATTGGGTAGGTCATTCCCTCCAACATTTCATCTCTGTTTCATTTCATCCTGCATTCCCTTCCTTGGATCTATGATATGTCTCTCATTGTGACATACTACTGTTTTCTTGGTTTACTCAATCCATCTACCATTATCAGTTTCATAGGATACGTCTATACTCAGCTCAGGAACATTGACCTTGTATTGGAGTCTTGCTTAATAATCAAGATATTTATCCTGTGATTCCTGTGGTTAGCTATTCATGTGCTTACGTTGGTATTAATCTTGGCCTTCTGTTACAGGTCAGCGGTATCCTGTGACGTCCATCCATCTTTGGGTCAATTAACTCCTCAGGCGATTGTTTTACATCCCTGAGGGGTACATTGGCAGAAAGAACTCATCGGCTACACAACGGGTTCAACTGCTGGAACAGTACTCTTACCAGGAATCCTACAGAGTTCTGACAACACGCAGACGGCATGATTTGGGGGATCCACTAAATATGTATTTTACTACCCAGTCTAATAATGCTCATGGTGTGGAGATCTTTGTGTACACATGGTTAAATCTTCAGAAGTTGTAGGTCAAAGTATATACTAAGTGCAGATACGTTGATGCACTTGTTTCCATTGCCAGTCTGTAATTTAGATACATCTACAGGTTTTGATCGAGTGGCTCAATGCTGTCTAGGTGTTCTGATGCATGTGGGGGCGAGGGGGCTATTACACTGTTTAGGAGGTCACTAGAGACACTACTAACCAGCAAAACCACCAAGTCTACATCAACCATTAAATATTTGGCCAAACTAAATGACATTGGAGATGCCTTGCCTCTGAAGCACTCTTCTGCCGACGAGTACAACCACTGTTCAGAAGAGCTTGGCTCATTGACAGGGTTAGGTTTTGTCTTTCCTTCAAGCTCAGTTTACGTAAGGGTGGTTGAATGTTCGATTCTGGTGTATACGCTGTATGAACACAGTCCGATCTTGCCCCAATAAAAATGAGCAGATACACTTTCAGGGTTCTCTGCCTGGGTGTTAAAGCCCCTGGGATAACATATGTAGTTTATAAAGAGCATCATGCATTGTTTTTTTATACTAAAGTGGGCTTGGTAGTGACACACAATTCTGAGGGAAATAGACCCCTGGCACAAGAGTATGTGTCAACGCATTTTAAAATGAAGTCCCAAGGCGTTGCTCAATCAAGTAACGTAAAACCGCTCACAGGCAATGCATATAAGCAAATATGTAGAAACAAGGATGAAAGGAAAGAAAAGAAAGTTCGCCAACAGGATGGCACGTGAGGGCTATAAAGGCAGTAGAGGCCAGTTGGGAGCCAGAACACAGAAGCACGGAACACTCAGTGCGCTATAAAGGCAGTAGAGGCCAGTTGGGAGCCAGAACACAGAAGCACGGGAACACGGAACACTCAGTGCGCTCCTCGATAGTGGTGTTTTTAAACACCTGCCTCCTCTACAGCAGCAGCAAATACGGTAAACAGACTCCAGCAAGGGCCACAATCCTGAGGAGGGTAACACACTGCTCACAGCTCGCAGTTCCACAGAACACTCATCGCACGCCACGCTAATGTGCCCCATCCCTCCCTCCAAACCCACATCAAGATGCCCCCAAGCCTCTAGACCCACATCAAGATTCACATCCAGAGCCCACAAACACTCCAAACCAGACCCCACCAAGATGCTTCATCCCTCCCTCTAGACCTACAGCAAGATGCCCCATCCCTCCATTCAAGAGTCCACCAAGATACCACCATCCCTCCTTCCACACAGCAAGATGCCCCCCCATCCTGCCCTCCAGACCCACACCTAGATGAACCATCCCTCCCTCCAGACCCACACCAATATACTTCTATAAGTCCCTCGACATCCACAATTTACACCCATCCCTCCCCCAGACCAAGACCAATGTGTCCCCATTCATCCCCCAGACCAAGATGCCCCATCCCTCTATTCCAGAGTCCACCAACCCTCCAAGCCAGACCCCACCAAGATTCTGCATCCTCCCTCTAGACCCACACCAAAATGCCCCATCCCTCCATTCCAGACCCCACCAATATGCCACCAACCCCCTCTAGACTCATACCATGATGCCTCATCCTCCCTCCCCAAACCAAGATGCCCTATCCCACCCTTCAAACCCAGACAAATGTGCCCCTTCCCTCCCTCCACACCAATGTACCCCCCCAGAACAATGTGCTCCATCCATCCCATCAAACCCACAAGATGCCCCATCCTAGCCTCCAGATGCACAGATGTCCCAACCCACACCAAGATGCCCATCCCACACTGCCAACCCACACCTAGATGACCCATGCAACCCTGCAGACAAAGATGCCCCATACCCGTTCCCGACCGACACCAATGTGCCCCCATCCATTGCAGACTCCACCATCCCTCCACACAGCAAGATTCCCCCACCCCACCCTGCCCTCCAGACCCACACCTATATGACCCATTCCTACCCCAGACCTTCACTGTGCCCCATACCTCCCTCCAGACCCAGACTAATATGACTCTATACTTCCCTCCAGACCCACACCATTGTGCCCCCATCTCTCCCCCAGACCAATGTGCCCCATCCCCTCCCTCCAGACCCACACCAAGATGCCCCATCCCACCCTCCAGATGCACACAGATGTCCCCATCCCACGCACACCAAGATGCCCTGTGTCACCCTCCCAACCCACACCTAGATGACCCATGCCACCCTCCAGACCGACAGATGCCCCATACTGGTTCCACACCGACACCAATGTGCCACCATCCATCCATTGAGGACCCCACCAAGATGCCACCATCCCTCGCTTCAGATGCACACAGATGTTCCCACCCCACCCAAACATGACCCATGCCACCCTCCAGACCGACAGATGCCCCATACCTGTTCCAGACCAACACCAATGTGACCCCATCCATTAATTGCAGACAGGGGTGCAGTTAACTGATGATGGGAGGGGCACTTTAGGACAGGGTGCGGCAAACCTGGAGGCTCTACCCCATCTGTTCTACCCCAAGGGTTGTCTGACATGGGGCCCAAGTATCAAACGGTAGCAGCCCAGCATTATACATTGGCGCACACACAATGACACATTCACTAACTCACGTAAACATCCCATTTACCATACACTCGCTCATGCACACCCAGCCCCCCATACATCATGCACTCATTCACACACACTCATTCTCCCTTACATGGAAGACGTTGCCACCAGAGCAGGAGCTCCTGGCCTGGCCCCTCCGTCCTGAGAGCAACCCTCCACCTCCTCACCATCCCGAGATGCCCTGGGAAGAGAGGGCTTACTGCTCCACATGGCTGCAACCCCCCGCGAATGCGCTAAAAAATTGCCGAAATCAGCATTCATATTTTTTTTTGCCGCAACTGGGAAGCCTACAAGGACTCACCCAGTCTCTTGGTCCAATAAAGGAGCTGAGCCCCTTTACAACATCCAACCACCATTTGGCACCATTGGAAGCCACAAGGCTTCATACCCCTTCCAAGATGGCCAACGCGAAGGCCTCTACCTCCTCACCACTCTGCTGCTGCATGTGAGCACCCCGATTGGCTCACCAGCACACCAAGTGGCCAATCGGGTCGCCGGGAGGCGTGAGCCAGCCTGCGAGAGAAGGCTGGCAGAAAAGGCTCAGATCCTGACTGAGCTGACCGAGCGTGCCGAGCTGCGGCTGCGCCAGGTCTCTAAGCCTTGCCTTCTGCCTGGACCCCTACTTTGATGGTGAGACATTGCTTGTACTAACCGCCCGAAAGCTACTGCCACAGCGCCTGTATGACTCTAGTAACGACATTCTAAAGTGGCCCTCTACGAGTACCCGCCCACACTATTGTCTTAACATTGTTCTTTACTGTTCCTCACAATACCTGTCACAAATTATCTTTTGTGCTGCACGCCACCCCTCATTTGATTGTATGCTCCTGTATTGATTGTCTGCCACGTGGAGTAAGCTTCCCACACTGCTGCTATTTGTCCCTACCTCATGAATCACGTGCAATTAACACTGAGCCCCACGCCTACCATGATAGGTACCCCTCTGTACCACTCGTTCACTTTGAAGGACTGCTGACCTTCACCCACATATATATGTACACAGTGCTATTCATCTGCTTATGTACTACTCAGTCAAACTGCCATACGCACGAATGTCGCACCTTATCCTTGCTCTGCGTTTTGCCTGACCCACCAAGCTCCAGCCTTATCTCGCATCTTGCCCGAGTAATACGCCGCTGGCCTTGCAGTATATACTGCCTGAATATAGAGGTCTAGCTTTTGCCTTGCTCTCTGCCTGATTGACATCCAGCATTACCTCTGTGCCCTAGCTCGGACTTGTAACTTGTACATCTAATACTTGTATTTTGCCTAATTAACACACCCTAGCCCACTTTGCATTCTGCCAGACTGCCGGGCCTAGCCTTGATTTGTATTTGGCCCAACATACACCCAGGTGTGCCCTGGCTATGCCTATGAACTATCGCCACTCTGGCTCCCAGTTCTAATTTTGAATCTAGGTGTGCCCAGTTTATGCTTGTGATCTAGCTCCCAGTGCCAATTTTGAATCTAGGTATGCCCTATTTATGCTTGTGAACTAGCGCCATTGTGGCTCCCATTGCTAATCCTGAATCTAGGTGTGCCCAGTTTATGCTTGTGATCTAGCTCCCAGTGCCAATTTTCAATCTAGGTATGCCCCATTTATGCTTGTGAACTAGCGCCATTCTGGCTCCCATTGCTAATCCTGAATCTAGGTGTGCCCTGTTTATGCTTTTGAATCAGCCCAAACTAATGTTCATTAAGCCACAGCCGTTTCTGCACCTTCTCTATGCATACTAGCCTAGTCCAACCCAGTGGTATACTTGTGCCTAGCGCCTAACTTATCAATGGTAACAGTTTACTGTATGTTGTTTATGCCCTATCTGCTAAATCTTGAATATAGGCTGCAGTACACTTGTGCCTCGTAAATTACCCTGCATCAGTAAGCTCACTCTATAGTCGCCTATTATCATAACAGAATGCAGGCATTGCTAACATTAACCATGTTCCCATTCTGCATTATACCATCGGCCACCCCCTGCACTAGAGGTCATTACATTAAGTTTGATGAAGGGTTAGGAAGACAGATGTCCTCGTCACCACCATATCCCCTGCCCCACATCATTCCTTCCCATACAACCCCCTTTTCCCACATCAATCACAACCAAACTACATCCAGCTTCCACTATGTGCAATACACATAAGCTGCCCCTTGTGCCTATAGCCTCAACCATCTCCCCTCCTGATATTTCTAAGCGTAACGAGAGACTAACCAGCAGACTACCGCCTAGCAGGTACACATCATATACTCATAAGACCATACGTTCAGATCACCCTGAATGCACTGACAATAATCGCAGACACAAAAAGAAAAGGGGTACAGCCCCTCTGAACAACCCAGGGGACACTAGCCCTAGTCGACCAGCGAAGGTCACACAAATACAGCCCATAAAAGGAGCATTACTGAATGTCAGGTCATTGGTAGAACATGCTACTGAGATTGCTGATATTATTGTGAACAATAACCTTGGCTTCCTTGTAATGACAGAAACCTGGCTGCATGAGGCAGCAGGCCCTTCTATCGCCCTAGCCGTCCCAGATAATTATTCCATTCTCCGCGTAGACAGACCTACGACTCGAGGAGGAGGAATAGCCATTATCTTTAAAACCACTCTCAATATAAGACCAGCCACCCCTATGTCACTGGCATCATGCAAACTCCTCTCAGTTAAGTTCCAAACCTCACCTAACAGCACCATTACACTACACATCATTTACAGGCCCCCTGGGTCCTTTGAAGAAGATATCATAGCCTTAGCAGCCGGCACCACCAAACCTACAACGCAAAATATCATCTTAGGAGATTTCAACAAGGACACTAGCGACCCTCACACCATCTCTCTAGCCTCCGCATTACTAGAACAAGGCTATACTCAAACTAGCCTCAAACCCACCCACGAAAAAAGAAGGATACTTGACTGGGTTGCGCTTCTCAATTGCACCACTACCCTACTAGATCCGACTCCAGTAGTATGGTCAGACCACCACCTTATCACTTTCGAAGTGCACATCGACAATTTGGAAAAGAAAAAGCCCATTATTGCTCCCGTCTGCCACACAAGGAATAAACAAGAAATTACAGCAGACGCGCTAGTAACCCTGGTAGCCCCCTTACTCAATGCCCTACCTTACACTAATGATCCCAACACGCTAATTAACATCTACAATGAGACCATGACTAAAGCCATTGATGCTATTGCCCCGCTTAAACTACGACAAAGCAAACCCAAAACCCATCTCAACTCGTGGTTCACTCCAGAGCTAAAAGCACTTCGCACTGAAAAAAGAAAATGTGAATCACGTTGGAAATCATCCCCTACACCTGAAAACAAAACCAATCTTGCCATCACCACTGCCGCCTACAAATTTAAGATAATCCAGGCTAAAAAAGAAACCTACAATAACAGAATAGCCCAAGCCAGCTCCAGCACTAAAGAATTATTCAACATTCTAAGAGAACTAGAGAACCCCAACCCACCGCCAGAGACATGCTCTAAGGATAAAGCCTGGTGCACGAGCATTCAAAATGCCCTCTCCAATAAAATTATAGGACTACAGACTGAAATAGCTGACAAAAGATCCCAACTAACAGTCATCAAACCAGCACCTACCCCTACCCCTCACATTAACTCAGTTTTCACATTCAAAAAAGACACCATTCCCGAAGTCCACAAAATCATTGCGTCTCTTAAACCATCTAACTGTAAGGGCGATAGCTGCCCAGCCCAGATTATAAAAGATGCAGCTAGAGACCCTGCCCCATTCATTACTAAACTTGTAAACTCCTCCTTCACTAACAACTCTGTCCCTAGTAACCTTAAACAGTCCTGGGGTCTACCACTATTAAAAAAACAGATCCTTGCTCCGGCCATACCCACTAACTACCGACCAATTACGACAGCCCCTTTCTACTGAAAATTTTGGACAGAATAGCCTACTTGCAAATACAATATTACCTTGACACCCACAAATTACTTGGCACCCGTCAATCTGGCTTCAGACCCCAGCACGGAACAGAAACCGCACTTGTCGACCATAAAAGCCAGATCGATGAATTAAAAGACAAAAGGAAAGATGGCCATCCTACTTCTACTCGACCTCTCGGCGGCTTTCGATCTGGTGGATCACACCATACTTTGCAACCACCTATCCTCAGCGGCCCATTTCTCCAGTTCCGCAGTCGCCTGGATCCAATCTTTCCTCGCTAACAGAACTATGCGCATGTTCTCACCCTCAGCAGCTGCTGACCCCATCCCCATCACCTGCGGAGTCCCTCAAGGATCCTGCGTCTCACCCACTTTGTATAACATCTTTACAAAGCCACTATTTAACAAACTGGACCGTCTGGGTGTCACCTACACAAACTATGCGGATGACACCCATATACTCCTACCCATCTCAGGAACCTATGACATAAACGTCGCGCGGATTAACAAAGTCATCATCATTCAGGCTTGGATGGCCACACATGGCCTCTGCCTGAATGATAAGACAGAATTACTCCTAGTCGGATCATCCAACAACCTTCACAAACTAAGTCATCATTACACAAATATCCTCATCGATGGGAACAGTATACCCATTGCCAAACATGTAAAAACTTTAGGTTTCTACTTCGATGCCCAGTCCAACCTAACTAAGCAGATTAACATGACCTCATCGGCCACAGCCTACACAGGCAAGATGATCAGAGCCTGTAGACCTTTTCTATCCCCCACCAGCTGCCTTACGCTGGCGAGAGCGCTTATACAATCTAAACTTGATTATTGCAACAGCCTTTATCTAGGAGCAAACAAAACCATCATAAATAAACTCCAGATTATGCAAAATAACATGCTCAGAGCAGCACTGAATATTCTCAAAAGATAGCACATATCAGAAACTAGAAAACATTACAGGTGGCTCTCCATACATGACAAAATTGTTCTAAAAACTATCTGCCTAACCCACAAAGCGCTTAACTACCAAGTCCCCCCCATCTCACAGACAAGTTCACTTTGAAGGTATCCAAAAGAATCACTACATCATCCAACATACCATGTCTGGCAGTGCCCAGATATAATCTAAAAAGAGCCGGAGGCTCCAACTTCCCGGTATTAGCCGCCCAGCTCTGGAACACTCTTCCTCAAAATATTCAGGCTATTGAAACTTTTAACAAATTCAGAAGCCATGTCATCACATGGATACTCAACAAAACATAAAACTACAGTTCCTGTTACCACTAACCGTGAGATGATCTGTACAACTAGCATGTCTCATCCATCCTATACTACTGCCATGACCTATGTATAATATGCACAATGTCTATTGTGTATATATGTACCATTGTATTTTTTTTTCAGTGAATGCTATACTATGCCATGTAACCATCACCATCCTCTAGCGCCCAATTACCTCCAGGTCAGGTGCGCAATATAAATAAAATAAACAAACAAACAAACCAAACAAACATTACATACCCACTCCTTGCACACATACGCTAATATGCACTGCTAGTTTCAGAAAAGGCTTTCCACACGCCTTTGCCTAACAAAATGCAAGTGTGCACATCAGCCCCTTTCCCTCAGTTGTCAAAGAACATATAATGTTTGCACGCATCCGTGGGGAGAAGGCTGATGTGTCCATTTGATTTTTGTTAAGCAGAGAGGTGAGGGAAGCGTTTATTGAAACTAGCAGCTTTAAAATTGTGTTGCGTATATGCAAATACTTTTTTGTGCAAGAACACAGTAAAACTTTCAAGTAGCCTGTTTCAGGCTTCTTTCGTCTCTCTAACCAACAGAAAAGTATGGCATGCAAAACCATTGAACTAATCACACTTCGATTTGAACAATGGCGGCCTGATTGCAGACACCACCTGGATGCCACCATCCCGCCCTCCAGACTCACACTGTGCCCCCACATCTCCCCCAGACACACATCAATGTGCCCCAGTCCTCCCTCCAGACTCACAGCAGCGTGCCGCATCCCTCCGTCTAGACCAATAACATAATGCCCCATTCACCCTCAGATGGCAAGCCCATCCCCCTTGCAGACCCACACCAAGATGCCCGTGTGCCTTTTCCCCGAACCACACCCAGATAGCCGAGCCGACACTGTCTAAAACCACCCATCCCAAACATGCTCATCAAACATTACATTCTCCCATTAGCCGCCTTTGCTCAGTTAAACACCACTATCCACTGTCTCTGCACTGTTGCTTTTATTACCCCTCCATACCTTTCACGTTGAATAGATGGACATGATTTTTTAAATAATTGTCCTTTTCCGCTCCCCTGGTGTCTTACAAAAGAGTTAACGGTATCCCGAAGACAATGCTAGAACTGTAATTTCAACCACCCAAGAGCACGTAGATACTGGCTTTCCTAGCAGCCTGACAGCCAGAGCCTCGCCGTTTCCGCTCACAATAATCACGAGGGACAAGACGCAGTCGGAGTTGGTGTCTTGCGGGAACTTAAAACGCCCACCTTAATCACAGCCAACCAAGACCACTCAACTCCCGGTTGCTCTGGAAAACGGCTCCGTGAATGGTAGGCAGGGAAGTCACGTGAACAGGAATAGACATTGTTGTGGTGGTCCGTTTTTCACATGGGAACCACACGCTACCCAACCAAAAGCGACTATTTGATTGCTTCGCACGCCCCCGAGGCAGGTGACTGCTCAGTTACGTTCAAACGTGCAACCCACGTGACGAAGAGGAGGCGCGGCGCTGCTAAGGTCCGTTTCTCGAATGGGAACCAGATTCCACCTATGTACTATCGACATCACTGTGATCTCAGCTGATGCAAGGCACTTGGTGACGTGACTGCTGACCTGTCGGGGTTCATCATATTGCAGTGGTTAGTAGTAGCTTAATAAACGCCTTCTTAAAAAAAAAGTGTGTTCTGGTATTTGCTCTCCGTTTATATTGGAGACTACAGGTACCATAATTCATAGAACAAGCACAATAGTTTGGGGTTTTGTAATGCGAGTTGGTTTCTTTGTTAACAGCTACCTTGTGCCCAGGCACTTGCATTTTATACCGGGCGTTCCCGTCATAATACTAATACTGTGTAGTATCAAAGTATAATGGTTGCTTCAGATAAACGTGATGTTGAATTAGTATCGTATATTGCGCAGTCGTGCTAATGGAAAGAATAGGATTCTGCCAGGTAATTGTGGATTAGGTCTGTCCAGCTAGTTGGATGCAGTGAATGGATTTATTGGATTAAGCAAAACGGAAAATGTAGACACGGGGTTTGCATAACGAATAGCTCTTTATTAAGACATATGATTCTGTAGTTTTAACTATTGAAAAAAAAGTGTGGCTCCTAGGTGTTGATGTTTTTAACCATCATATACTGGCGACCGTGACTTGTAGACATTCCGGTGACTCGTCTGCAGCAAACATACTTGCATAATCCTATCGTAACTATAGCAGGCCCAATACTTAAAATATAATGCTTTTTTAATATAGCACTTAATTCTGGATTCTTATCGCACCTGATGGATGTAATAAGTAAATAATAGATGTTGCTATTCAATTTTTCGATCGCTGAAGGATGTGGGGCCTAGTCCGTCCCGATGTATTTCACCGCTATTTTATACTAGCTATTGGCAAGTTTAGGCATCATATGCCCAGTTCATTGCCATTGTGGCAAGTTTGCTATTTACTTATCTGCATACCCGTTACATATCAGATCGTGCCATCGTGTCACAGGCGCTCGTACTGCTTTACACTTAAGGTGATGGTATCGTCAGTCATCAAATGGTAGGTATTTCCACCATGTACAGGTTATGCCCTCATGTGCCCGTTTGGTATGTGTTGCCATAAAATTCCCAGGTATTCATATAAAAAGATAGTTATAACTAGCACATACAGCGCGTTACCATCATATGCTCAGATACTCGCATGGAAAGTCACATTAATATTATTAACAACTGAAAATGTCCAGGTGTATGCCCCATATGACGGGAACTCCCACTCGGTGCCACTGATGTTCTATTCCCAACTACTGGTTTTGTCCTCAGAAATCGATGTATTCCCATCATAGGACATATTCTAGTATCAAACGTCTGGCTACTCATCAGAGTCCGCATTCAGACCGTATACACCTAGGTATACGGTTTGGTATGGTTATCGCAGGTGAAAAGTCCAGCCTCCCTGCCCCCTTACTGTGCAGACCAGCTGCCATATTTTAAATATAAGGCTAGCCTATGTTTTACGTGCTGTCATCTTTTTCAACGAAATTCAAGGTTTTTCTCATGCTAAATTTTCCACCACCTTTAGTACTACAGTTTTGACTTCTGATGTCATATACAGTGTGCAGTGTGTTCTTAATCGACGCACCTTGTTTTTCCACGCCTCACTGCCAATCCAGGGACACTGGTCATGGCTAGTGGACCCCTTTGTAACGCAATGAGGCAAAGGGACTGGGCTGGGTAGATACATAGGTGCTGTGCGGTGACTGGCTTAGGCTCAGGGACCGAGACTTTCTATGCTAATAAGTGCAGTAGTTGAAGAAATAGTGATGGGTTTGCAACATACATTTCTTGTAGGCTTACTTCCAAGGGTAATTTGATTCGTCTTAAACAGATACTGTTCCTTTCTCTTGATTTAGGCCACATCATCAGTTTTCATTTAATTAATTTCCTCCAAAGCACATCGTAGTCATGATTTAGGTGTACCTATTGCATCTGTAGCAAACAGGTAATACTCTGGCAAACATGCCTGGTTTCATTCCAATGGCCTCCTGCTGTGATTTTCGCAGGGGGAGATTTCAATCTCAAAATGGGGATTGTTCAAGTGATATTTCTTTCATCACGGAAGAAGATGCAGTCTATTGATATGTAGGGAGCGTTCAATAAGCATAGTAAGTACTGACTCTGGTCTGACTGAAATGTGAACACTTTAACAAACAGCAAAACAGATAACATTATTTCCTCTGCTCCTGTAGCTACTGACGATTACTTAGTTGGTTGTCTGACCCTCAGAATGCAGATTGGGCCTATGATACTATCGCGAAGAAAGCTAGACTGCTACACTTTCCTGGTACGGCTCACAAAGCAGACTTTCACGTATCTAGTTAGTACACCAAAAACTAAAGTACCGTTCAGAAAGCTTTGAAGCTCACAGTAAGAGGCCCCAACATAGTGGCAGATCGCAGGCGCAACTATAGAAGGCTATGATTGAGGGTAAGGAAGGTATTAAAATAGAAAACGTATAATCGTGAAATAAGAATTGCATATTGATCTGGAAGAATGTTTCTTGTGAATTAGGGCACTCTTGCCCATCTGTGGGGACTAGCAAGAATATAACGTTTCTTGAATGGATTAAGCATTTTACTTCTTTGTATAATATTCCTTCTGCTCCATTAGTTGACCCTGCCATATACAAGTCATCTCTTATATCATTCAGAGGCTGATGCATAACGATTTTGCTGCATTCACTTATGCAGAATTGCAAACGCCCCTTTTCTTCTCATCTAGACTGAACGCTGCCGGCTCGATTTGGTCGCTTTCGGGCCTGTTGAAATGCAACAAAGCAGTCTGGGCTCTGGTATTCCCAGAGATTTTAATGCAGTTTTATTCAGTTTTGTTTACCGCTGAGCTGGAATAAAGACCTCATTGTACCGACTTCTTTAGTGTGCTTGCATTCCTGCTTTAGGGTACGCTGAACCCCTAAATGGTAGCTTCCTTCCACACGCATAAATAAAATGGTTTTACAAACTAAGGGAAGAGATACAATATCAGTTTCCTGTTGGTTATAGATGTACCATTCACTAACATAAATATCCACACACATTTCATGTAGTTAATCTTAGGCAAACTAAAGTAAGACATTTTCATATTTCTTTCTACTTGTAGTAAGTGTATTCAATTATAAATTAATTCTATTATTCACATTTAATTTGCACTACAACATAACAAGATTTAGAAAGAGGTACCTGATATACATCCCATGAAAATTGTAAATGGATATTTAGTAAGACATTTTGTTCATACATGAGTGCACAGTCACATAAGCTTGCAACATATAAACTAGAGAAGTGTATCGAATACCAGTAAAAACGAAGAATTCATGTCTTTAACACAAATTGATATAGTAACCTAATGCAAGGTCAGCTGCCTAAGCCGCAGAAAGACCTTGATAGAACAGAATTAACGTTATAAAATATTTCAGAGTTCCTTCATTTCATCGCCTTCATCAGGACCCAAAATGGGTCTTTGTGTGTGTGTAGCGGCCGTGTAGTTATGGTGAAGTTGCTAAACCCAGAGGAAGACCACTTTTTTGGCGGCTTATAACTTCGCTCCCCCTGGATGAATCGTCACCAAACTTTGTCAAAATAGTATATGGCCGGTTCTTAATTTTTTCGCCAAGTTCAGTGATGTTTTGTGCAGGAGGGGTAAAGTTATAGGGGGGTCCCACATTTTATTTTCTCCATAGACTGAATGGGGAAAATCTTTGCGCACGTCTACAGGCCGAACGGTTGGACGGAATTTCATCAAATTTGCAGGTGGGGGGGTGGGGCTTGGGTCAGAAAGCGTGTGTTTGGTGGAAATCGGACCAGTACTTTTGTTGCAAAGAACTGAAATGTACGTCTCAAAAAATGAGTAATATCCGGGTCCGGTCCGGGGACCGAAGCCTCATTGGCTTCCAGTACGCCGTGATGTCGGTGAACATTGGACGCAGCCGGTAGTTGGCTGGAGGAAAGCGTGCTGTGCGTCAGAGGGTTTGGGAAGCTCTGCCATGGTGTATCGGAGGATAGCGTTGTGGTGTGTGTGCCAAGCCTCTAAGCCATTGTGTGCATGGCTGGGCCTCTGCTATGTAGCAGTGTGCCAACTAAAATTAGTCATATCTGGCTCAGCTCCGGCGTCCCATTTCCCTGTCAAGTTTTGATTGCAACGCAGTGTGCAGTGACGTGATGTGTGTCAAAAGTTTTCCATAACGGCTGCATGTTGTAGCGGAGGAAAATGCTGCAGCGAAGGGGCCTGAAAAACATAGTTTACGGCATCTGGTGGTGGGAAGAAGCAATGGAAAGGGTGGGGTAGTGAAAAGTGCTTCAAGTGATATATCTCATTAGAAGAAGACTGTTGGGTGCCAGCGGTATCCGTGCATACTACGCCAATTTGCGATTACCTCAACAGGCAACAATCTTGTGTGGTCATTGCAGGCAGCCTTCGTTATGGTATGCTAGCTGCAGCAGCAATGTCTTTCTGTGATGAGTGGTGGCAGGCACATTTGCAGAAGGGGAGTGCATTCCACAAGACATTAACATTTACAGATAGGGTGTGCTGTGTGTGGTAAGTCCGTAGCCCCTTTAATGCATGGCTGCAGCCTTTGCACAGAAAAGTATGTCCACTGGTTGAAAAGGTATATCCACTAGTTGAAAGTCAGTGCCACATTGTCGCTTTGTGTGTGTGGTTTGGCTGCATTGCACACATTGTTGGTTGCATGGGTGTGGTGATTGGTAGAACATCCTACAGTTGTTGGTATATGGGTGGAGATGCTGCAGTGACCAGTCGTGTAGTGTGTCCACTGGGTGCACTAATGGAATATGGTACACATGGAAGAGGTTATGGTGCAACTGGTTCGTATATGTGCTTGCGTAGGGTGCATTGCTCAGATTATTAAGTGTTGCAGTGCCCTATGCAGTATTGTTTGTATGCACATAGTAGAGTGTGGAGAGCAGGACCAATGTTGTGAAGATCGTGTTGTTTGGTTGGGATTATTACAATGTTTTCTAAGTGGGTAGTGGTGCCAAACCCTTTGTGGTATGTTTGTGCATAACGGTAAGTGGAACATGTGTGCTTGCATTCCTGCTTTAGGGTGCAGAGGTTGGGTAGAAGTGCTGGTGCCTATGTTACCTTTTTTAACTGTGGCACATGCCTACATGTTCACCTGCATGGTTTTGTTATGTTGTGGTGGGTGTGGGCAAGGCCTAGACTGGTGGGTGCATGGAATGTCACGTGACTTTTACACAATAGTTGTGGAGGATATTGTGGACTTGGTAGAGCATCAGAAGTGAACTGCTATGCGTATATTAGCATACGGTGCACATCATTGGCCCTGTTGCACAATAGGGAGCCACATGTCACCATGTGTGTTTGCTATTGTTAGGCCCTTTATAAGACCCTTGCTTTAGGAAGTGCTGTAAGATATTGCAGCATGATAGGACATGCTCAGCAGCACACATGTAAAATATGGCCAATGTGCACAGCCTCCTACATACCGTTCACCACACCTACACCCAACAGCCTAGGCCTTCATCACAGCCACCACAACATAATGCAGCCACGCAGTTGTCACTCTGCATGATTTTGAAGTTGGTGACTTTTACACAATGGTTGTGGAGGACATTGTAGACTTGGTAGACCAGCAGAAGTGAGCTGCTATGCGTAAATTAACATATGGTGTATATCATTGCCCCTGTAACACAATAGGGAGCCACATGCCACCATGTGCATTTCATATGGTTTGCCCCTTATAAGCCCCTTGCTTTAGCGAGTGCTTTAAGATATTGCAGCATGAAAGGACGTGCTCAGCAGCACACATGTAAACTATGGCTAATGTACACTGCCTCCTACATACCGTTCAGCACACCTAACAGAACGTTGTGCAGCCATGCTTGCAAATATAGGCCCAGGGTGAAAACTGGCAGGCTTAATTGCAGATGGAGAGTGCAGTGCACATGACATGAGCATTTAACCATGGCTAATGTACACTGCCTCCTACATACCGTTCAGCACACCTAACAGAACGTTGTGCAGCCATGCTTGCAAATATATGCCCAGGGTGAAAACTGGCAGGCTTAATTGCAGATGGAGAGTGCAGTGCACATGACATGAGCATTTAACCATAGCGTGCACTATGGTGTGTTTTTCTCTGGTGAGGGTCTAGCGCATTGCATGCATGGCTGGAGTGGAAAGTGAAAAAGGAGTGTCCCTGCTTTACTGGGGCGTGGCACTCGCTGTAGGTGGAAACTCGCGCATGCCACATCCTGCCCTTTTAAGGATAGTAGGCATGGAAATGAAACGGTACGATTTACCCAATCAGGTGTCAAGGGTGTGGTTGACGGGAAGGGGCGGTGATATAATTCCCCAAAAGTGGATGCAGTGAGGTTGGTAGAGATGGAGAGATGCAGAGTGCTCATCGTGGGTGATACCTTTGTGCAAAATCTGCACATGTATGCCGTGAAAAGAGGCTTAGCTGCTAACATTCAGTTGGAAGGAGTGGAGGATTTTTGGGGCACAGTCTGAGTGGGGTTTCGGTGCCATGGTTCTCCTTTGTACATGTGTCGCCTCTGTCGGTACTGTTGATGTAGTTGTCGTGTATTATTGAGGCCTACATTTGGGGTATATGTCGTGCTCATGTTTGCTCCGTCACATCAAGAAGTTGATGACCGCAGTGATGCAGATTCTTCCCACTGCCAAGTTGATTTTCTCAGCCAGATAACCAAGAGCAACATGGGACCATGCCGGTGTAATTTGTCCACAGCCAGAGGTTGGGAGGTGTTTCATAAACAGAAGCATGTGTGACTTCATGTGCAGTGCTGGGATGTTCTGCACCGACTATGACCGCATTAACGAGCGAGATTTGCAGTGGTCTCAAGGAAATGGCAAGTTGTTGACCTCCATTGGCAATGCTGTTTTGTTTGACACTATGCATGAAGCGTTGCAGAGAATCCTGTAGAAATGTAAGAGAAGCGTTCACCTTCAGTTGGTAAAAATGTCAGGAGGAGAAGCAAACTGGAATGGATCGAAAGAGATTAAAAAAAGAAAATGTATGCAAGGAAAAAACAGGACAAAAAAAGAAAACCAAAAAACACATCTTTTCAGACACAGTACTAAACATCCAACCCCCCTCCTCCTTTCCCCCAACCCTAGCACAAAAACTGCGGATTCTGCTGTAGTGTCAGAATTACTCATGCCACCTCCAGCTGGCGAATTTCTGGGGGTTTTCGGTTTTACTTGTATGGGTAGGTTGTTGTTAGTGCAAAGTAGCTGTAACGTTCCTGAAACACGTTTTTGCACTGAAGTTGCTAGGTTGTTCTTAGAGCAACTGAATCATAACGTCCCTTCGCCAACATGTTTGCACTGAAGTTGATAGGTTTTTTGTAGGCCACTGTAACCAGACCCTTCCTTTAGCATAGTTCTTTCAGTAAAGGGGATAGGTTTGTAGTAGTGCAACTTAGCCTGCTGCGTTTTGTATGGCTTGATGGGGCAAGGATACAGCTGGGAAGTTCAGTGAGTGGAGCATTGCCATAGTCCAACTTGGAGAGAACCAGTGCTTGGACTGCAGTGCGGAAGTCATCAGGATGATAGATGCGTCTGCTCTTTTGTGTGAGCTATAGTTGTAGATTGCATGTTTTCGTGACCGCAGCTATGTGTTGTGTGAACTAAAGGTGGGGGCGGGGGGGTCAATGGTCAAGCCAAGCGATTGGACCGGTGTGGAGAGGGATATGTGTGGGTTGTCTGTGGAAAGTTCTTCGATCCAGGTGGGTGAGTTCATGTTAGTGGGAGGTTGGAGGGGGCAGATGAGGAGGTATACTTCAAGCTCAACCCTTCCAAAACAGAAGTGGTTGGCCATTGTTTAGGTGATGGTGGTGAGACAGCTTTTGAGGATGTGGAGTTGTGATGGGATGAGATTTGGAAGTATGTTTGTGTGTCATCTGTCTATTGGTGGAACTGGATATTGTTTTCTGAAGGTCTGTCCAAGTGATTCAAAGTATAGGTTGAACAGGAATGGAGACGGGGAGGAGCCTTGTGTGACGCTGTACTTGACTGGGGTGTTGTCAGGTCGAAAAAGGGGACATGGAGACAAAGTGTGTGTCAGTAAGGATTGAGGTTGTTTGGGATTATTCTCCAGAATGGCTAATTTCCCTTACCTACTGAGTCCCTCAGCAGCTTTGCTGGATTTCTAGGATTTATTTTTTTCACCTGGTAAGAGTGTGAGCCTTTTCTTCCCACTCTTACATGTGTTTTGCTGTGTGTGTTTAATATTTTTGTGTTCATAAGACTGTGGAGCCTCACCTACTCCATAGGTATCATCTTTGTTTTACTGTGTTACACAGCACCTTCAGTGCAGTGACACAGGGTTGTCTTTTTCAGACTTCCCACTGAAACTCAATTTTTCTGAGACTGACTACTGTTTCCCAGAAACATGTTAAGTTGCCAATGACTTTATTAGTCTTTTTTAAATCACAGACCCAGTACAAGCTATCTTACATAGAGTTCTGGAAAGGGTTAATAGTTATCCCTTTTTGTCTGTTTCTCATGGAGCCTTATTTCGCTCTCTTTCATTAAGATTTGGCTGGTGGCAGTGGTAACTACCCTATTTTTTTCTACCGCAGTTATTTTAAATAGCCTTGGCATTGTTTTAGGCTATCTTGGTAGCCTCAAACTTAAACTTGCTTGACCATATATATTTTTATACGGTCCGTCTGGGTTTATTCGCCATTTCTTTGTGTAAAAGTCTTTCTTGTGCTTTATTCTGCGAGCCAAACCAGGGTTGGTTCCTTTGTTCACCGTCCTTTGGTGGGCTTCTGCATAGAAGCCCTCCTTAGGCGCCTGAATGTCTGAGGGGGACAGGATGTGAGGGAGGGGTTTGAGACTCCCCGCACAGGGTCTCCTTGGAGACCCATGTCGCACTCTGGTATGATTGGCTATGGTGACTGTCCCGCCGGGACAGCCCCCCTGCTGTATGATTGACAGCCAGGCTGTGTGATTCGGGGAAAACTGCATAAAAAGTAGGTCTCTAGGACTGACCAGGCAGAGTCGCCACTGGATCGAGAGAACCGAAGAGAAGCTGACAGAAGAGGACCTCTACCACGACTGAACCTCCCGGTATGATATGATGGGTTATTTATAACGCGCTTGATACCCAGAGGTTTCTAAGCACAGACCCGGTGATTGAACCTGTGTTGCTTTGTGTCGTCTTCCTTCCAAGGCGAGCACGTTGCCGCTGAGGTATCCTCCCGAGCCGGTGAAGCCCTGCTGCAGGTCCGAATCTTCAAACTTCGACAACAGGGAAGATCTGCAAGGAATCTTCTCCCCTTGAGCTGGTGGGACCAACCAGTTCACCAAACTGCAAGCCAGACCTCCCTCCTTTGGTCGTATTTGGTGTACAGGGCTACAGTGAATCAGATAGCCAGGAGGACGGGTCCCTGCTTGGGTTTTGAGGAGCGCACGTTTTATTTGTTGCTTTGCTCTGCTGCTGGTTTCTTCCCTGAGCGGTGAAGGACCCTCCAGTCTTCATACTTCGTGTCAGTCCGACAGTCGCTTCAGGAACCGTGAGCCTGCAGGATCTGCCAGGAACGTCTGCCCCAGCTACAGCATTCTTCTTATTACAAGGTACTGTGCTAAACCGGTTGTTCATTTCGTCCAGCCGTGGTGAAAGTGTGTGAATCTTTCGCCAATCCGAGGGCTTGTCCTTCTCTATTCTTTAAAGTAACTTTTCGTCCGAACAAATTCATTCTGAACTCTTGGCAAAGACTTAACAGCAAACTACTCTGAACTGTGTGATCCTCTGAAAAGACTTTGGTCCGTTGACTTTGGCCCAGGCCTCTTGATTTGATTTCCTCACTCTAGTTACTTTTTCTAGATTGCCCTGCTTACTTACTTGTTGGTGCTGCTCAACTTCTGTTTAACTTTGTCTTTCCCTCCCTTTTAAATTGATGGAGTGCCATTTTGCTCACATTTCATTTTGAGCCTAAGTTGTCCAGAATCTATTGGGTGTGGTGTAGTGTATTAAGATCTTGATTTTTCAACTGCTTGATAATAGTGAAATGTTTTATAACTGATGTGTAAATAAATGTATATTCTTTTACTCAGAAACCTTGAGTCAGTGTTTGTTTGAACCATAGTAATTACTGTCCTTTGTGTAACTATTGATACTGATCACTTTACTCTTGAGATAAGTCTGGCTACTCAGCCATCGCTACCACTTTACTGTGTAGTACAGGCTTGTACCAAGTTGTCGAAAAACCCACCTAAACAGAAAGTGCCCATATCCGAACATGGCTGCCTTTTCCTCTTTGTATCATTCATGCTCCCCCCCCCCTCTAAGCATGCTTGTTCTTCCGACTCACTAAACAAGGGTTCTAGACTAGGACATATGCAGTTAAAGTCTCCACCTAAGATGAGACTTAGCTTTTTAGCTTTTTGTGTTTTGCCATTCCGTCAAGATGTTCTGAACTTCGTTAATCACATCCTCCAGTTCAGCTTTTCATGGATTGAAGGACAGGTTTATTATCGTCAATGTTAATCCCTTTTCATGAATGGCATTGGTGACTGTCATTGCTAAGATAGCCTCAGAAACCGTGTTGATCTTTTTGACTTCTCTGCCTTGTTTGTTCTTAATTGCAGTCAGGATCCCTCCAAAATGTCAACCTCTTTTTCCTTTCTTCGCAGTTTTTACTTCAGTTTTTACAATAATCGTGAAGCCATCTATCACAGGACAGGTCAAAAGACAGGTTTCCTGAATTAACAGAGACATATTCTAAATCAGCAGCCCATGATCCTTCATTCAGAAAGCTACTAACACCTCTGGAATTCCAGCATAGGACCTTACATTCCTTAATACTGGAATCCTGGACAGACCCCTTTGGTGGTGTTAAGTGTGGTAGCAAGCCAGGCCCCGCTTTCTCGAGCTTCGGTAAAGCTAACCTATCTGTGACCTTCCTGTGTAGCTGAGCATTTAATTTTTAGATTTCTTTTCTTATCTCCTCCAACATTTTCTTCTGTTTGGTCCGTCTGTTCTATCTGACAAGCATAATAGCTTTCATACCCTCTAATGAGCAATTCTTCTTGCTTCTTATGTACCAATTCCTCAATCAATTTCGAGAAGAATGGACCGCACATATCCCCTTCCTGTGAAGATCCAACAAATGCACAAACCACATGTCAGATGAGGTAAATCTGGGATCAAAGAAACGATGTTCAATATTTTAGATGGATTTAAAGTATCCTTTTTCTCCTCTTCAAACACGGATTTCAAAATTAGCAGTATCGCCGTCCTTTGTAGGTTATCTGTCCTATTCCTGCTTACTGCGTACTTCTGGCTCACCTCTTTATTTCTGACTTTGTGTGGAAGAAGTAGCTTCTTACTTTGAGAACTCTCATCTATTTTAGTTGACTCATCGTTGACTTCAGTCTTCAGAATTACCCCTTTTGTACAGGCATCTGAAGCCCTTCCCTGTATTTGACTTTTTATGACCCTGCACAGCATTTAGGATTTGTTTAGTCTGTTGTCCTTTATCTACCTGGCTTTGCAAGTCTTCAATTATTATCACACTTTGTTTTTGACCACTGTCTTTTTGTCCTCTTTTTCGAACTGATATCACTTTTAACAGATGCTTTTATGATGGTTCATAGACATTTACGTGAGTCTCTGTTCTGAGTTTGCTTTCCTCCTCTACCATTCTTTGTTTGTTTTTTGGACTTCTCTGCCTTTTCTCATCCCTTCCTGATCACACTTTTCTGTGCCTGCCATCATTCCATTGTTTACTTCCTGATGGGATTCACCTTTCATTTGGGTTGTAAGTGATTGAGTCTTCCCTATCCCATTGTAGCTGCTAGAACTTTGTTATGATTTATTACCAG
The DNA here is from genome assembly GCF_040938575.1 of Ambystoma mexicanum. NCBI lineage: Eukaryota > Metazoa > Chordata > Amphibia > Caudata > Ambystomatidae > Ambystoma > Ambystoma mexicanum. Next base: position 165,289,759 of record NC_090923.1, on the reverse strand, counting down.
AGATTTGCCAAATAGACTTCTTTTTTGGAACAGAGTTAGTTCAGGTGGCTCTCTTCCTCCACTAATGTTCATCAAATAATTTTTTTAGGATATGATCCTTTGATTAATTTAAAATGACGGAATTTTGCTCTTACCTCTACAGCAACCGAGTCCTCTAAGCGAATATAAGACTGTAAGACTAAATTCAATCCAACTAATGGACTATTGCCATTCGTTGTCACTTCTCCCTTGTCTGGTCCACCACTTGAGATCATCGGCGGTATGCAGACTTCTTCACCTTTTGTTCTCGGTCTGCTCCATTTCGGTGTCTGAATAAAGGTCTGCCTCATTAGACGTGTAATTGGAGCCATGGTCACTTCCATTAGTGGTGTCATTAAGGCTGTTGTCGCTCCCGTTGGAAGTGTGATTAGGGCCATGGTCACTCCCGTCAGGTGACTGAAACATGTTGCACTCATTCGTGCTGTTAAAATAGGTTTGGACGCCAGTTCATGAGTTCCCAGACTTCCTTGAATTTCTTCCTCCAAACTAACACACGTCTTTTAGCGACGGACTTGCACTTCTTTCTGCTTCTCGCAGAACCGGTCCTGAAATCTGAATACCATCAATGACTTCTGTGTCTGCATCAAAGAGTCGAAATGACTTGACTTTCTAAAACAGTGTTGCGGTTTGTCTTTGCCGATCTCTTAGCAAAGTACGCTGTGATTTTTTTATTATAATTATTATAATTATTTTTTTCTTGATCACCTTTTTTACTTTTTGCATTTTTTGTGTTCTCATTTATCTCTACTACTATCCAACTGAGTGTGTTCAGTGCTCCTCCGAAGTTGCAGCTTTGCTTTACTATGCGTCATGCCTTTTAACTATTTGTTAAATCCACCCTCTGGGTCGTTTGCCATCTACTCTTTACGCAGGCCCTTTACTTTATTAATGTCTAAGACGTTGTAAGGGTTCACAGAAAATGTAAAACAAATCACTTTTTCCTCACCGTCATCGTCTCATCTCTGCTCACTGCACACTGCCTCTCCACTTAATAACCACTTTGCGCCTGCTTCGCGTGGGAGGCCGTTTTTTTTAATCCAAATGGGCAGAGCTATAGTTCACCGCACTTCGCTTCCAGGGAAAAGGAAAACTCTCCAGGTAGATTGGCCGTTTTCTACTTTCTCAGAACAGCGCGAAGACTGCCTGTCCACTTAACGACCACTTCACCATTTCCATAGACGACAGGCAATGCATGGAAGCCCTAACCAATACCAAAAACAATGTGCTTGGAATAATTTATGTATCATACAATTCACTGCATTAAACAAGCACAAAAGCTCCTGAATGTTAGCTCACATCATGACCAACAATGCGCTTGAAATAATACGTTCAGCACAATAGCCATACGCAGGATTCTAAATTGATGGGAGCTGAGAGCTATTTACCTCCTGCTTGTAGAATAGAAGACCCTGGTTCGCTTGAAACCAATTTGTTTGGGTTTTGGACAATCTATAAATAAACATTAGGACACATCTGTACTATATTTAACGCATAAGGGGTTGTAAATAATGGACAAAATTATATGTTTACATCTTATGTGGAAGTTAGATATTCTGAACCCTCTGTAGTAGTTCCTCAGTGGTAGCTCCTGGTATTGGTTAATGCTGGATATCCAGGAACTGCTTTTTGCTCCTGCATGTACAATCTTAATTTCGATCCCTGCCTACGTGACGGGCATTAAAAAATATATATATAGGGGGCATGGCCAGGAGCGCCAGCGATGCGGCGGCTTCCCTGATGGCCTCCGTCCGGAACCCGCGGCAAAGAGCTATAATTTAATTGTTTCTGATCGGATCAATACAGCGGTCAGATTCCCGCCCAGGCTCAGATGCAGATATGGAGTCTTAGGAAAGCTGACGGCACCGGCGGCGTAACAGGGGAGACCAGCAGGCTCGTTGGCTGAGTCGTGCAGGAGCGACTTTGGGCGGCGGACGGCCTTCCCGTCCCCCTCTCCCCTCTCCCAATCCTCGGGAGTGACTTCTACGGGGAGGTGACGAGCTCCGTGTCTGAGGTGCCGGTCAAACGGGAGCTCCCGAGCTTGGGCTTAGCATCGCCCTCCGGAGACGGACGAGGGAGCCTCCAGTAGCCTGCTGCAATCTGGCTCCCCAAAGGCATCCGACGGCAGCGACCGAGGTCTTCCGGGCTCAGAAAAGGTGAGCGCGCTGCAGCGAGGCCCTGGGTGGTACTGGCGACCCGCTGCTACTCAGAGGGTCTGACGGCTCCACCGTTGCTGTGCACCTCTTAGGCCCCCCCAACTTCCAGGGGCAACCCCGCCCACTCTCCCCTAGTTAACACAGCCTGGGGCCTACCACCAGCAGTGGCACCTCCTGGGAGCCCGGCAAGAGAGTCCCAGATTTCTGACATTACCCTGCTACCCCAAGGTACCGCGCTGGCGACACAGCGACCCCAGCACAACTTCAATACCAGCACTACAAGAGCCTGGGATTAAGTTCCCCGCCACGCCCCACTAGCCAGTTGCTTCCTGGGGCTCCCCTGTCCATTGGTCTCCACTATCCCCTGGGTGTACCGGGTCTCCAGCTCCACGGCAGGAGTGGTCCCCCCCCCCGCCATCATCGGATCCCAAGTGGCTTCATCAGAGGCTCGGCCTCCCCCTCTCCATCGTGCCTGAGGCCTAGTGATCGGCACTCCGAATCCTCCTTGGAACCACAGCCTATCGTCACCTGACAACCGGGGAGTCTCTGCCAAATAAGGAGATCCTTAGAGCCTAGATAACTTCAATTTAAGCATAACAGTCCCAGAAAGTTCGGAGTCGTAAACCCTGCAAGATGGCGAAGCTGGCTAAAGCAACCAAATCCTCGAACATCTCTACCATGCTGCTAGCAGCGGACAAGACAAAGAAATCTAACCCCTCCCCGAAATTAACCCCACAGAAGGCACCCGAGGAACAGGGAAAACTGGCCACTAAGGAAGACATCCAGGCCTTCTTGCGGGACATCAAAGCAGAGTTTCGATCCTGCTGTCCACACGAATGGAACAGACAGATCAATGACTCACAGAGGCGGAGCAAAGACGGGTCGAAGTTGAGGATCTGACCCAGAGTCACGACGCCACACTAATAGATATGAGACGCGAGATCCAAGCGTTGCAGAATAGGAATGAAGTGCTCTAGTTAAGCAGGAGGACCTAGTAAACAGGGCTCGAAGAAATAACCTGCATATCCGAGGGATCACATCAACGATCCAAGAGCTGCCAGAATATATAGGCAATTTCTTGCAAGCGCTCCTCCCAAACATGGACAAAGCCCAACTGATCCTGGACCGCACTCATAGGCTGCGCCCAAGATGAGGAGTAGACTCGGATGCTCCCCCGGATGTAATTACCAGGGTCCATTCATTTCTACGCCACTAAAGAGGCTATCTAGGCTATAAGCCGCACCAAGGATGAGCTCTTGTTCATGAGTACCCAGCCCCAGAGACAGCGGCAGCAGCCCTGGTCTAAAGCACAGAGACGCCGCCACGACTGATGGCCACGAAATGACCGATCCTATAACTAAAGAGGAATCCAGTGATGCCGCGGGTCCCGAGCGGCCCATACTCCACTCCAAGGTGTATGTCATCAACCCACCCTTGGAGACGAACCCAACCATGTGGTTTGATCCTAGCCCCGTTGGTTGGGAGGACAGTTATGGCCCAGTTGGCCGTGGGAAGGACTGCATTGAAAAATTCGGCCCCCCACTCAACTAAAGGTTTACCCTCCCGTTGGAGGAAATATAAAACCCAGCCGCAGGAAAACCACACCGAATCTAAGCCCCTAGATGATGGCTGAGAACCTCCATCCTCCCCGCTCAGATCAGTTCCCCCCCCCCCCCACACCAAAAACTGAAATTTTTGACAAGGAACGTCAGGAGTCTCAACGCCCCACAGAAGAGGAAAGCGATACTGAGGCGTTTACAGAACAACGAGGCCTCCATAGTCTTCCTCAAGGAGACAGATCTGACCCCGGCCGATTTCACCCTGCTCCGTGATCGGCAATTTCCGCTACGGTTTCTGGCGTCGAATGGAATTAAGAAGGGTGGTACAGCGATCCTGTTTGCCAAGGGCCTCAGGCCGAAAATCCTGGACTCCTTGCGTTGCCCAGATGGTCGCTTTGTAGCGGTAAAATGCCGAATATTTGGCCAACTTTACACATTGATCTCGGTGTATGCTCCTAATGAGGAGCAAGAGGAATTCTATTCAGCCCTAGAAAGTGCCCTCCCACCATTTGCTGAGGGCCAAACTGCCATCGGAGGAGATTTTAACGGAGTTCCTGACCCATTGGTAGACAGGTCACATCCTCCTGCTCGTAGAGACTTCGGCTCGGCGACAGCGTTACTCAAACTATTTAGAACTCTGGATGTAGTGGATACCTGGAGAGTCCTCCATCCTGAGGTTCGGGACTACTCGTTCTACTCTTATGTACATTAGAACTTATTCACGCATCGACCTCCTCCTGGCCTCCCCGCAGGTCTTAACATTTACAGATGAAGTCCTCATCGGGCCTAGAATCCTCTCAGATCACGCCCCAATAACCTTAACGCTCAGAGCCCATGACCCTGACCCGGCCCCGCGACGCAGATGGTCCCTTTATGACCCGATCCTAGGAGATATGTCAACAAGAGACGTGGTGGCTAAAGCAATAAAAGAGTTCTTTGAAGAAAACAGGAATGAAGATACCTCCCCAGCGAACACATGGGACGCAATGAAGGCGATGGTGAGAGGGGTGTTAACCTCTCGAGGATCAGCCTACCACAAACAAAAACAGATCCGCCGCAAACTGGAGGACAAGGTGCAGGAGGCAGAGACAGTATGTAAAGCCAGAAACTGGTCCCCGAGAACCTACCGAGCCTTGCAGGCTGCCCGGAAGAAGTTGGAGGCCCACTATGCAGAGGATGCAGCCCAACTTCTAGCCAAAACAAAACAAAGCTACTACGCCAGAGGTAATAAAGCAAATACATTCCTGGTGGAAAAATTGGCGAGAGTCAAGAACAGGAACACAATTATAGGCCTATGGGTCCCCCAGGGTACAGTGCAGTTCGCTGATCGTGATAAACTGCGGATCGCAGAGGCCCACCTTGCAGATACAATGTCGGCAACCCCGATATCCAGTGAAGAACAGCATATCTACTTGCAGGAGGCCGCCTTACCTAACATCACAGCCACGAGAAGGGAAGAGCTGGAAGCCCCGATTGCCAGCGAGGAAGTCGACGCGGCCATTAAAAACCTGAAATCAAGAGCTCCGGGACCAGATGGGTTCTCGCCTCGATTTTTCAAACTCTTTCGGCCTCAACTACTGGCCCCCATGACGGCCATCTTTAATTCCTTCGCCATCTCAGGATCTATTACCCCGTCGATGCAGGAATCAATAACAGTTCTAGCTCTCAAACCCGGATAAGACCCCAGAGATATCACTGCATACAGACCCATCTCTCTATTAAGCCTAGATGCGAACATTTATTCTAAGGTCTTGGCTAACCGACTAGCGAAAGTACTCCCGGACATTATAGAGCCAGGATTTATAATGAATAGAGCAACCACAGATAACATACGTAGGGTCCTCAATCTGATTGAGATAGCTAAGCGAGACTTGCGAAAGTTAGCCCAGCTGGCCTTGGATGCGACCAAGGCCTTTGATAAAGTAGACTGGTCGTTCCTCCGTCGCATCCTGGAATCCTTCCATTTTGGACCCTCCTTCTTGAAGCTCGTTTTAGCAAATTACCAAGCGCTGAAAACCATCCTCCAGGTGAACGGCCTACTATCCAGCCCAATCCCCCTAACATGCTTCACCAGGCAGGGATGTCCTCTCTCCCCCCTTCTCTTCGCCCTAGTAATGGAACCCATAGCCCAATGAATCCGCCTCAGCGCCAGAATTAAAGGCCTCCAAGTAGGCCCTTCCCAACATAAGATCGCGCTATACGCGGACGACGTGATGCTGGCCATAACAGACACCTCCCAGTCACTGAGGGCCGCCCTAGCAGAAATCCACAGGTTTCGGAGGGGTTTGAAGCCCCTGCTGGATACGATTCAAGAACCTGCTCTCCACACCAGATATAGCGGATCCCAGAGAGATTTTTACCCTGACCGCTTAACAGCCGCCCCGTCATATTCTGGGACTGGTGTTATTCTAAAATCCAGTTGTAGAATATTTTTGGAAAGTGCTTGATAGTAATTGGGCTGCACAGTTTTAAAAAGCAGGACTTTCTGACATTATTTTCTGGCTACATCATCCCTGGATATCTCTTTGGTGGGGGTGGTACTCAAATTAAGCTCGTTTGAGGGCTCAATTTTAGTTAAACTTGTAGATCCCATCACCTCACTTCACCTCTTTTGGTGCTTAGTACCCATTGAGATGTCCTATGGTTCAAGTTCAATTATACTGATCTATACTCCTCCAGATCAATATCTGATCAATAGTTGGGCTCTTCCAAGATTGTCGCACAGTAGTATTGGGTTCCTGGTAATAAAAAATTATAAATCACTTGATCACATTATACCAAGCAATTTTCTGCTGTCTGTTGCGACAGGCAAGGGTGGACTTGATGCATTCCCCACTTAGCAAGCCCCACCCACCTGGTGCCTTCCTGGTTGCAGCTCTTTTTCCCTACTCGAGGGGCCCTCCAGTCTGTTTTCCTTTGCAGATGGGGAGCAGGTGCAAGTGGATCTAGGTCACATGGCCTAAGCCCCACCCACCTGGTGCCTTCCTGGTTCTTGCTCTGTTTCCCCACTTAGCAAGCCCCGCCCACCTGGAGCCTTCCAGGTTGCTGCTCTTTTTCCCTACTTAAGGAGCCCTCCAGCCTCTTTTCTTTTGCAGATGGGGAGCAGGTGCAAGTGGATCTAGGTCACATAGCCTAAGCCCCGCCCACCTGTGGCCTTCCTGGTTGCCGCTCTTTTCCCCACTTAGCAAGCCCCGCCCACCTGGGGACTCTTCCTGGTTGCCCCTCTTTTTCCCTACTTAAGGAGCCCTCCAGCCTCTTTTCCTTTGCAGATGGGGAGCAGGTGCACATGGATCTAGGTCACATGGCCTAAGCCCTGCCCACCTGGTGCCTTCCTGGTTGCTGCTCTTTTTCCCCACTTAGCAAGCCCCACCCACCTGGTGCCTTCCTAGTTGCTGCTCTTTTTCCCCACATAGCAAGCCCAGCCCACCTGGTGCCTTCCTGGTTGCCGCTCTTTTTCCCTACTTAAGGAGCCCTCCAGCCTCTTTTCCTTTGCAGATGGGGAGCAGGTGCAAGTGGCTCTAGGACACATGGCATAAGCACCACCCACCTTCTTAACCTTGCCTCTTCCCTCCTGCTCTTAACTCTTAGATCAAGGGCGTCTCTCGCCGGGGCGTCCGAAGCAAAGGGCAATTCCTGTTTGGACCTGTTCAGAACCAGGGCCCGACCCGCTGCTCAGATAGCAGGAAAGCATGCACCAACATGTGTTTACTCCCTTTGTCCCCACAGGCCACCCTTACCCGCTCTGGTCCCCCCGTGATGTTCCCTTGTGCCCTCCCCTTCTCACACACAGGTGTTCCCTGTTTTGCTTAATTCTTCTTCCCTGCTCCCCCGTGCCCCCTCCAGCCTACTTCTGCAGGAGTCTGTCCTGATACATTCCTGTTTCACCATCACTGTCTTGTGGCCAATGCTGGATTTGAATTTTATGGACTTCATTGATTCATGGTGCGTCACCCTTTCTCAACTCACATGCGGGGCTTCCTTTGCATCTTGTACTCATGTCCCATCTTCATCTTGTTTCCTGGCTTGCAACATTGTGTTACTACTGACTTCTGCAATTGTATTCACTCTCCTCTCTTGCTTCTCCCCTCTTTTTGACTGCTTACTCTCTGTTCTCTCCTCCTCTCCCTTTCTCCCTTTTCCTATGTCCCCTCCTCCTCCCCTTACTTTCTTCTATGCACTTACTCTATCATAATTGTCCCTGGACCTAGTATGATAGTAACCTCCTCTGTCTCCTCCCCCCTACCCTTACTTGTTTTTTTCCTCCCCTCCAACCCCCATCACTATCTGAAATGTCATCAGGCCTAGTACGATAGTCGCTTATTTTGTTCCTCCCCTCCCTTCCCTTTCTGCGCCACTCCTTTTTTTTTTTGTTTCTGGCTCTACCAGAAATGTCGTCAGGCCTAGTACGGTAGTCGCTTTTCTGTTTACATTTCTTCCCACTCTCCCCCTCCTTTCCTTGTCTAGGTCTATGTCTTAGCTCTGCCACTATCTGAAATGTCGTCAGGCCAAGTACGATAGTTAATTTCACATCCTTACTGTTCAATGCCTATAAGAATGTTATTGTATTTTCCCTTGTTCCCTCCCTTGCCTTGAAGAGCTTTGAAACACATTGTGCACAGGCGCTATATAAATAAACATATATCATATCATAGGTGTTCCTGGTCCATTTCATGGTTTGGGTGCGTGGCATTTGGGATAAACCTAATACAAAGCTTCCATGGATGTCCTTCCCCCTCGCCACTCGAACATATCCACCAAAATCTCTGTTTCTCTTCAGCTCTTGCCATGGAGCCTTTTGCTGAGTGGTGTAGGGGAGCTGCAGAAATCTGAGGGGGGAGGTGGTTTCTCTCACAGCCAAGTCTTTTGTATGGAGGAATTCAGGATAGCAGAAACTGGAGGAATAGTTTCTATAATTGCTCTATTGAACCCTACAGCATAGTAATTTTTAGGGGAGTTTTCCTAAAGTCTACCTGTGGTAAGACTTAATAAAACTATCCCTTCTTATACAGAGCCCCAAATTCTAGTATAAGGCTGTACTAATGAGGGTTTTGGTAGTATGACAGAGCAGCCAGCCTTATCTTAGGAGGGAGATGTGAGCTGTAGGCAAGTACAGTGAACTTAGTAAGTACATAGGCTCAAAGAAACTGTTGCAAGCTTGTAGCAGGTCAGTACTTTAAAAGACCTTGTATTACTTTTCAGAGACATTAAGGCATTAGCAGTCCATCCCTATCTAGGTACGAGTACTTCAAAGTCACATTGGAGGTAAAGCAAATAAGGCACAGATGCAGAAAAGGTAACGTTCCAGAGGATTCTTCAATTACAAGAAAGTGAAAGGCTCTTGTTGGTCAGGAAAGGTTTTAAGGACCTTGAGAAAGGCTCCCTATGGGCACACATGCATTAGGTCTGGGCGAACGGTATGGGTGTACACCCAAACGCCGGAATCGGCACTCCAGCAGCAAAGAGTGACAGAATGACTCAAGGTATGTACTACCATGAGTACCACAGTACCTGAGGAGTAATAAATAAGATGCAGCTGGATTCCTTTACAGTGCAGCATCAATGGATCTGGTCTCCGGTTCCTTGGCCGTGGTGACGATAGGATGGTGACGATAGGAGGGGCTCTGGAAGATATGTTGCATCAGCAGTCGAGAGAAAGGACTCCCAGCTAAGGATTCTTTGTGCTCCAACGTCTGTCTGCAGTTTTAGCACCTTTTCACAGACTCCAGTGGAGAACGGTTCTCGTCTGAACAATTTACCTTGCTTGCTCGGTCCTGCACTCTGGTGTGGGGACTTTGAGGAGGGGGATCTTGCCTCTGGGTTTCTACAAGGAGTTCACCAAATTTTCGGGAGAGTTCATTCACAGGAAGATGATGCACTGCAGGATGGTCGCAGGTCCCGGTGTATTGGCGCCTTTGAGCCCACAAAGGTCGCAGCATATCGTGGGATGGCTTCAATTGCAGGACGCCTTAGGACTGATTATGGCCACCAATCCAAGGGAGGAAGCCGTCCTCTTTGAAGCGTCCCTATCGATTCGAAAACGAGGTCAGGACAGCAGCAGTCACTTCAGTGGGATTCACCGGTTGCTAGATGGTGCTGCAAGCGTCTCTGGTTGTGTTCTTCTGTTCTGTGGACTTGACTTTTGCCTCAGGATCCTCACCTTTTATCCAGGAACCCAGGCAATCAACAGTCATGTATCATTCAAACTTTGGGTGTTGGCTGTCCTTTCAGGACTTCCTGAAGGATTCTCGCCAAACCGAAAACAAAAGTCAAACCAGGACCTCCCATATCCAGTTTGGTAGAAGAAGGACCAAGAAAGGAGAAGCCCACAAAAAATGGCAAAAGAAGAAGGGGACCACCATTTGGGTCAATGGCGACCCTTCTGTGCACTATTGCGGCTGTGAAGACAGCCAGTGTAGGACAAATGCACAACAATCAGTAGAATACGTCGAGTGCCACCAGCCATGCCTGTCACAGTAACAGAAATGTTACAGGAGCATTGTGAAAGGGGATACAAGGTAGCCCCTCAGCACTCCAAATAGGGTGGTGTGGGCAGAACTCATAAAAAGAAAAGGTAAGAAGAATAAAAATGATCCCTCAAACCTTGAGAACAGTAGGTCTTAAGGAAAATAAAAGAATACAAAAAGGAGAGCCCAAACGTGCGGTGTTCTGCAAAAGTGAAACGCTGATGCCTTAATGAAGTATAAACAAAATGAGCGAGGGTTCCATGGCCTGAGCAAAAACAAAGAATGTGGGGGGGAAAAGGCTCCCCTCATTCAGGAGAACAGTGAAAAAGGTCCAAAAGTCCAGCAAAAAGTGCTAGGGGTCTCACATGTAGAGTGGATTTGGCATACAAATAGTAAAGTAATACAGTGGCGAGTATTAGGGATTTTACTGCTTTCCAAAGCATCATAGTCCCTTTTTTATAGCAATAAAATCGGCTTGCTACCTCTACTCTTTAAAACCGATGAAGGAGGTGGCATAGGGAGTAAAATAGGGTTTAACGTTCAAGTGGGACACTTTATAAGGCAATCAAAAACCTTAGGAATAATGGCTACAATTATGGGGGTGACAGGCTTAGATTTAATGTTAGTATGCATTTAAGTTAGACATGTTGAAAAGCGATTTAGAATTGGCATTGTATCTCAAACTACGTGAGCCCAGATTACTCTGACCTCTGTAGGAACTGCCAAGGGGGTGGAGGTGGAAAGAGGGAGGATGAGATTCATTTTATTGTGGTTATGTTCGAACTAGCCATATTTTGGAAGGGAGGTCTTGGCAGCTGCACTTGGTGAAGAGCAAACTGTGAAGTCATTGGAGATTGCCTCCTTGTACACTGTGGAGATGGGAATTCCTCACTGGGATCTAGTATACTGCATGGTAGATGTCAAAGGGAAAGAGCCTGTTAACTGTGGTGATCAGTGAACCTTTGCTGCCATGGGGGATTGAGCTGAAGCAGTAACGGGAAAGCACTGGAGAGGTAAAGTGCGCATACCTTAATCCGGATAAAGTTATTGTGGCTGACCCCTTGAGGTTCGCTGTTTCGGTTGGGTCAGGGAGATCTGCTCCCTCCAGTAGCACTCTGCCTTCTGATGAGGTAGCTGGCATAGTCAGTGGTAGAAGTGTACCAAAAAAGTAGTGGAACTGTGGTCTCGGCAGGGGAGAGGGTAGGTTGATGCATAGTGCAACTTGTGACAAGGTGTTGCGGCCGGGGCATTGCAGTAGTATAAGGGACTAGTAACTAAGGCTCCTATTACAACTTTGCACTTGCACAGGACACAAATGGACATATCCTCTGTATAGACTAGGGCTGTACCAAATAGCATATTTAGTATTTGGCCAAATACCGAAGCCGAATGTGAAGCAGAATAGTTGCTTTATTTAATAAATCCTGTTCCGAACTTCAAAAAACACACTTATTAAAAAACAAATAAAGCACCATTTTAAATGCATTCTATCCTTTATTTCTCTTCATTGTAATTAATGTAGCATCTTTATTTAAAGTATAAAAGCCAGGAAAGAGCAGATTTAACCAAAATGAAGGGACCAAATGTACAGAAGATTGTTGCATATTCAGTGCCAGTTAAAGTAGGAGGCTTCACAAATGTAAAAGGACTACCTTTGTGAATCATATGCATTGCATTCTCTATCCACTTGCAAAGTCGATGCGTTCTAGTTTCGAAACTTCTTTGCAGCTGACATAGAAATGTATAAAATGGTTCATGTCGGCTCATGCAGGACACAAGTCAAGAGGAAATCTGAAATGTGTGAACTCCATCTCACGACTATTCACCCCACCCAAACAAATGCTGCTCACTTTTCACTTATCCTAGCCACTCCTTCTCGCCAATACGCAAACATATGCAACTTATCATTCCTGATAAAATTATGTAACTGTTTGTCTATAAGTTACCACTGGATGCACAGTGAAAACGAGCAATATTAAATATGTGCGTGGGCGCGCAGTATTAGATATGCTAGTAAGAGGGACTCTAGAAGAGTGAGCATATTGATGTTGACAGCAAGGGTGTCTTCTCAGGTGTGAGTGCAAGACTTTACAAATTGTTAAAATGATTAGAGTTATAAGAGCATGAGATGCATTACCTACACATTTGAGAACCAATTGTACATGGATTTATCAATGCTTTCTTTGTGTGTTTTAATGAAGAGCAGAATTGTGTTTTGTGTAGGATGCACAGAATATAGTTAAGTTTGGGACGTTCTGAAGTGTGTGTTAAGAAGTGAAATGCATACATCTGGGAGGTTGCCGATATCTAATGTTTGCAAAAACCAATTAATGAGAATTTTCAGATTTTAAGCTGCCAAGAGAAGTGACAGAAAGCGCGCTCTCTCTCTCTCTCTCTCTCTCTCTCTCTCTCTCTCTCTCTCTCTCTCTCTCTCTCTCTCTCTCTCTCTCTCTCTCTCTCTCTCTCTCTCCTGTATTTTGAGGAATTTCCAGATTTAGGTGCATTTGAAAACACTCAACTACTTTTGTATGGGAGCAAGTGGAGTGTATGATAGGTTGTGGTCATGTGGAATAAGAGTGGTGTTTTGGTCATGGCGGGGTAGTATTGCTGGTGGTGTCAGGAGTAGGACATTGTTGCAGTGAACATGTGGACACATGTGTCATAAAGAAATTGAGAAGTAGTGTTGGCATGGCCTGGAGAGACAGAGTGAGGTCACAACGTCTTTTGGTTTAGTGTCTGTGAGGGCATGCGTCAGGAGGTTGCAGTAGGGCCTCATGGGGCCAGCATCAGGGAGGATGCTATTAGGGCCCACGGTGAAAGAGTTGGTGTTCTGGCAGGTGTCAGGAGGGCACTGCAAGGTTGCGGTTGTATTGTGGTGTACTCATATGTCAAGGAGGACGTTGTAAGGCCCACGGTAAAGTGTGTGTGTGTGTGTGTGTGTTTTTTGGAAAGTGTCAGGAGGACACTTTGAAGCCACTATGTGTTTTGGTAGTGAGTTTAGTTCTCACTTGTAGTCCACGGTCGTCTCACATGGGTATTGAGATGTTCGCTTAGGTGCTCAGTGATTTCGAGTTGGGGGTCCAGACGTGTGGTCCATGGTTGCCTCCAATGGTAAGGGAAGCATTTACTGGCACCTTGAGTTGATGGGGATTGGACATGTGGTTCGCGTTCATGGTCAGCCTTAGCGATGTAATTTACTGACCCTGTCATGTATTGATTTTCTTTCAGCATTTTGTGCTGATCAACAGCTCAGCCCATTGCATCCCATCGTGGTTGAGTACTGTGGTTAGTCAACCTGGTGACAGGTTCCATCTTCCACTTGGTCCTCAGTAGTGTGCAGTGTAATATCAGTTTGGTTCTTCGTTGCCTGGCCAGCAGCTCTGAGCCCAGGTTGTTGACAGTCTGGAGGACTCCATTTGGGTTTGTCACCACCAGGTCATTGTAATGATGGTAGAGTAGTAGATTTCTGTTTCCTTATGTGTTATGTCTGTGTATGTCTATCGTTCCTCTGTGTGATTCCCTGGAAGGGGTGGAAGGTTGTTGTGCCCCCACGTTCCCTGCTGTTTCTTTCTGTGTGTTGCTTTGCGCATTGTTCCTGTTTGTTGGTCGGTTTAAGGAGAGAAGGTGTGCTGTGTCTCTCCTTGTGCTCAACTGTTTGCTTTGTGTTTGCAGTGTTTGACTTGTTTGTCTAACGAAAGGACGTGTATTATATCCTGCATCCCCACCTTCTGGCTTTTGCTTGTCTTTGTAGATCCATCCTGTGTGGCTATGATGTCATGGAATGCACAGCATATACTGATACAACAGCCCAGAACTTTATGCCTTGAGTTTGGGTTCCGCCCCGGACAATTGGAGAGACATGACACATGGGTGGTGGGCGTAAGTGGGCTCTCCCTGTAGTAGTTAAGATTCTGCCTACCATCTCCTGTACCTGATGTTCCAGATGCAACCTAATAAAGTAACCTAAGGATTTAACTTGCTGCCTCCTGAACCTTCATTATAAAACTTTCTAAATACAAAGACTAGCTGTATTCTGCCTGCATTAGATGATGGCTCTTTCTAATAAATTGAGGAATTGTTGAAACCGAAGTAGTAATATATATCGACAGTTAATGATTGCCTGGTTTGTGTGTTTCCGTGGTTGGTTGTTAGAGCACGCCTGTAGGTTTTATTTTTGTTGAGTTACAGATGAGTTCTGTTGATTTGGGTGTGTGTGGGCTGTCTCTCTCCCCTCCGCAACACGTCCGTTGCTTGGTCACTCTCTTCCCCCTCCCTTGCGCCCTCTGGGGCTTGGTCCCCCTTCCTTATCTCCTTTCCTTGAAACCCTCTGGCACTCTGTTCCTCCCTCCTCCTCTTGGGCTCTTCCGTACAATTGTACACCTACCCTCATGCATGCCTATATACCAACCCCTACACACATGTGCCCTCTGGCTGAGATGTCCAGTTAGGCACTTGCACCTTAACCCACACACATCCATGAATACAAATGCTCCATAAAATTGCATCAGTCAAATGGCACTTATTACTGTGTTTGGCAACCTGCTAATTTTAATTTTCGATGTCATTCTTCCTAGGAAACTCTTCTGCAGAGAAAATGAGCAACTGAAAGGGAAGATGCTGCTTTGCCACTTTCATCTAGTAGCATTAGTATAATGTTATTTCTCAATACAATTCTTTGCTGCTGCTGTTCAGACTTCACCCTTCTACTTTGTGGTTGGACTGGGATTATCCATACTGCCACCAAAAAGCCTACATTGCCATGGCTTCGAGCAACCCTCCCCCATTTGATGATGAGGGGGAGGTGAGGGAGGGCTTTCTTTGTCCCTTATGCAAGAAGGACTTGCAGTCATTCCACCAGCTTCAGTCCCACTATGAAGAGGAGCATTCAAGCGAGGATCTTGATGTCAAAGGGCAGCTGAAAAGTAAGTAGACTTTGATATCCTCGCGGGCCAATCTTGTGAATTATTGCGGGACAGCAGGTTTCACAAACCATGAGAAATGACTGTTGTCAAGCTCCTCTCTGGAAACTAGTTGGTTACCTATGCATAAGCCTGAAAGACTTCTTCCCCGAAAGTTTCATTTTTAATGTGCACAGGTGGATCAATTGTACTGGTATGCCTTTATCTTGCCCTGAAATAGAAACCATTGTTTCCTCTAGTAGCTAGCATAATCTTGCTTTTTTGAGCAGCTTTGGATTGAAGCCCAGATACATATAGAATTCTAGGGATCAAAATTGATGGGAGATTTTTATCTCCTGCTTCTACCCTAGCAGACCCTAGTTAGGTTGAATCCAACAGCTACCATGTGCTACATTTGTTTCCCCAAAGCCAACTGGTTTCCTACAAATATGCATGTGTGACATTAACTTTGAATGTTTGAGAATGTTAATAAAGAAGTATTAGTACACATCTAGGACACATTTAAGCATAATGGATCAGACATAATGGCCACAAAGTTAAAATGTGTGTCACATGTGTAAGTTAGATTTGCAGGGCACTGTGCACTTGCTCCTGCTTCCTCAGAGGTAGCGCCTGCTTACTGGGTGATGCCTAAAACCCAGGAGCAGGTTTTAGCCCCTGCTCATCGAACCTTAATTTTCAAATCCTGCAATTCATTGTAGGTATTGTACCATATATGGTGTCTATAACGGTTATGCATTATTACCTTTGTTACAAATAATCACCCATAATTCATTCGCTACATTTCCGTTCAGATTTGTTTCACAGATTCTTTTAGATCTCATTGTTGTGTCCGGTCTCCATTCTACCACCTTTTTGTGTAGCGTCAATCATATGTTTACTTGCGTTTGCTGTCATTACATAATGAATTGGTGTATGGTCCGGTGCTGCCTCTGGGAAGGTAAAGATCACATTGGTCAGCATGCCCCGCAGTCAAACATAGAACATCAAGTGCAAATTAGAATCTTCCCCCAGCTCCTCGTATCTGTCTAATGTAATACATTTGCCTTCCGGAAACAGGTTTTCTAACCTAATTAGTCCCAATTTAGCTAATTCTTTGTCCATACCACTGTCGCAGGAACATCAACCTCCAAATCCTTTAAATGTATGTTTTCCTTGCATTCAGCTACTGCTGATTGAATTTCTTAAATAATAGTCTGAGTAGAGACCTGTGTTAAGGGACTTCCAATTTGAGTGTGATGTCCTGTTAATAGCCAGTGTTAGTTTTATTGGACTGACGATTGCTTTTTATTTTGCCACTTGTGCATACTATGCAGTGCGTTCCATGTCAAGGTAAGACTTTCCTGACTAATAGTACGCTTCCAAGTCTGGTACACCCAGTCCTCCCCAGTTAAAAATGTTAAATACATTTTTGGGTGTTCATATGTATTCTAAGATACATTATAACTGCACAATGTAATGGGTTGGGAAAAAAATCATAACCTTGCAGAAGAGACATAACCGGCCATAGCTCCACAGTGCCATCATAAGAAAGGACTTCACATGATCCTGCACCCCGTTAATGGCCACTGTATGCTTTTAAATCATATAAGTGGAATTTATTGCATGCTTATAAACATTGCTTGATAATTGGCACAAATAAAATATTGGCACATACTTATTTAGCAGCCCACATAGGATATAGGAAGCAGTTGCTACACCGTAATGATGTCCATGATTATGATCCAGGACATCTAGTTTTAAAGTTATTTCAATTCAGCCATTGGACTACTTCCCTCCACAGCGTTTGGTGTGTAATCTAGACTGTATACTGTTGTTCATCGAGATGCCCAAGGTTTGGTTAATTGGGGATATGTGTATCTTTTGGGTGAAACAATGGCAAATTCGCTGCTAGGATGCATGTGCCCTCTTTCCTCTCCTGTCAAATCCTTTTGCTTTTAATGTAGCACAATAATGTTTAAACCTTGGCTTAGAAATACCTTTATCCTGGTGTTTGATTCATGCTGCGTCACTCCTGCATTTTGGCATGTAAGAAAACTGAGCTGTACAGGGAACTAAAGCTCATGATCGCGCAATTTTGGATGAGTGGAAGCCAGGATTAGAATCCACATGTTCTGGGTCAGTTGTATGCAGTTAGCCCACAAAAACCGATTCCCTCTTCTCTTGGCCAGTTGTTAGAATTCCTATTCTGCGGTTCCTATGGCCACCTTTTGGGCAATAAACACTAACGTGATGCAGAGTCTATGAGTACCTGTACTTAATATATGACTTTTCACAGAGGTATTTAGTTTCTGCCCTGCTCCTAACTCGCTCTTTCTGCTATGTTCCTGGAACTTGGAGTGGGCAGGTTTACGCTGTTTTTAAAGCCCTCACTTAGCAGTACTTGCTAAGTGCAGTGGCTTGGCCTAATCCCGGTTTGTTTGTTTTTCTCCCAAGAAGGCGAGAGTTTTTGGGACTTCAGGTGTCTCCCCACATCTGCTGGGTTGTGTACCATCGAGTTAATCACTGTGCTGGACCTTCAGATTGGGATGTCAGAGGGTGCCACCAGCCGTTGTCTCCATCCTGGAACAGGTTGTTGCCTGGCTACTGCCTTTTTTGGTTTCCCTGTAACAAAAGGGATAGCTCTAAGTCAGAGAGGATGTAATGGGCTGAAAGATCAATATGTATATACGGGGAAATCCTGTCTTCGCAAATTCAAGCCTGCAGACACTTTTTTGCAGTTATGATTTTTACTTTCCTGAAAGACCCAAACATTGGTAACCAATACTCATAGTAAGGGGACTAAGCAACCATCATCTGAGGTTGGTCTATAGCAGCCTTTTTATTATTCTTATGGCTATTCTTGTAGCTTGTTTTCAAAGAATTTTTTTAAAAGAAAACAACTTGATTTTAAACATAACAAGTCAAAGTGGTGGCAATGTGCAAAATGGTGAACAGTGCAGAATGCAGTCGATTACAGATATGAAAAGTAGGTACATAACATATCCTATTAGTTGTAAGAGAACTAGAGATGTGCACAGTATTACTTCATATAGGTCACAAACTCCTAGTTCATATTCTGTAAGGTGCTGCATCCAGTAGCTGCTTTTTGAATACAAGCAGTATGGGCCAATTAGGCTCAAATAGATAGTCTATTGGCGATAAGCGCTAGTAGTGTGCCCAGGAGGGGCTGAGACAAATTTCAGAAAGGTTTCCCTGCTGCTCCGAGCGCACTGCTCAGGTTCTTTTTTCTTCATGGAGTCTTCTTCACAGGATCTTTCACACCTGTATTGAAGTTAGATGTCCTTGGAAGAGCCTTTGTTCTTCCCATGTACTGCTGGGTTCATAGTTTGTTCAGGGTACCGAGTCCTGGGACCTGCAGCTGATAAACCACACCTGTGTAGAAGAGATATTTACTTGCCAGGTTGTTTTTGGATCACTGGTGCAGTTCCCACTGATTATAGAGATGTGGCTACCTACCGTGGGTTTGACGGAATGGTGATGATTCACAATATTCACGTGTGGGCGTTCTCCCCCCTCCCCCGCTCCATGGTATGATTCCCAGGAGGTGGATCCTAACCACGCTTCCCCATAGACCTGCATTGGGGGATTCCTCTAGTTATGGAACATTTTCTTCTGGGGTCCATCTTCTGACCTCTAGAATCCTTCTGTTTGGGTCTCTTGTGGCCTTCCCTGTGGTTGATTTTTGCAACATCTGCACCCGTGGGGTAGAACTGTACTTGCCTCTTTCAGTGTGGATGGACCTTTAACCTTTGCCATTATATCTTATGAAACTTTGAACTGACACTGGCACTCTCCTTATTTGAGAAAAATGAGCCCAAGGGATATGTAGCACAGTGAACAGCCGGAATATATGACCCTTTGTGCAAACAACGAGCTGAAACTCTGAACCAATTCAGAAGTGAAAATAGAAAATTGGAAAGGTCATGTGACTAGACATGCTAGACAATGACAGTTTTCTTTCTAGTCATTGTCCAGAGCACCATGTCTTGTGTGACTTCTCCACTGCAACTCTTGCCAAAATGACTGTAAAGATCCAATAGACCAAAGAATCTGTCACCCATTAGTTGTACCTCTGAGAGTTGGCACATTTCAAAATGGCCCCCTACCCGTTGCCAGCCAGGGTTCACATTCCAAAGGGTACAGCAAAGTGGTGCAAAAGGATAAAGGAATAATCACGACCTCCAAGAAGGGGCAGATGAACAAAAACTGTCGGGTGATCTGAAGTGGGCTTGGGAGAGGAGTAAGGTGGCCGGACTCACCCATGCCTGGAGACCTCCTCTTACATAGAGAGCCCTACAGAGGAGTATGTGTTGCCACCTCTAGCTAATAAAAATAGGTATTGCCATGAGGCAGGTGACCTAAGCAAAAGGTCAGGCTGAAGTTGGAAGTACAATCAAGTTGAGGATTGTTGTACATTGAAGTGTGACTGCACCTTGGCTTGTCTTTTGACTATCTAATGCACCTGAGATCTTGGACCATCTCAGAATGTTCTCAGATGTTTGAGATTTAGGGTTGCACAGATTGGGTTCCTGGTTACGCACTACTGAAGTGTTTCCCCTTTAACGTAAGTCCCAGAGACCAGTCTGCCAAAACCAAAGATAACTGTTGCCAATGTGTTCATTTTTAAAAGTGGAATTGATAACTTCAGCACTGCACGAAATAGATGCTTCTTCTAACATGCCTGTTTAGACCATAGAACCCCTGTAAGTGGAGTGTCTAACTTCATTAAATTAACCTCTTGTGGTGATTAGACTTTGTTGGGGGTGAGCTGACAAACTTTGGGGATAATTCTGAAGAAAGTGGTGACAAAAGGTATAGCACGTGCGGCTGCTGCTGCTGCTGCATTCTCCCAGAATGCCACCAATTGGATTCGGTCCTTCCTATCGGACAGAACAAGCAGAGTCTTCGCCCCATCAGGCGGCGCCGCAGCGGACCATGTCCTTATCCAATGTGGAGTCCCCCGAGGATCTTGTATCTCCCCTACGCTTGACAATATTTTCACCAAGCTCCTCTTTCACCGTCTTGATGATCTGGGTGTTCTAATTATGCTGACGACACTCAGGTCCTCATTTCACTTACGTGGAGCTATGAGAACGATGTTGCAAAACTAAATGAGATCTACCTTGAAATCCAAGCATGGATGGCCACCCTTAGCCTCTGCTTAAACGACAACAAGACCGAACTGCTTATCGTCGGCTCCTAGCCCCGCCTCAACAAACTTGACTCTAGATACCAATCCTTCACCATTGATGGCAACATCATAAAAGTGTCTAAAGAAGTCAAAACATTGGGTGTGTACCTCGACTCTACCTTCTCACTTACAAAACAAATCAACGCCACTATCTCATCTATGGCTTACACTAGCAAACTTATCAATGCCTGCAAACCTTTTTAATCCACCAATAGCTGCCTCACACTGGCCAAGGCCCTCAAATTGTCCAAACTGGACTACTGCAACACACTCTTGCTCGGCTCCACCAACCACAACCTGAACAGACTACAGATACTTCAAAATAACGCCCTCAGATGTGCCTTCAATCTCCCCCTGCAAGGCCCACATCTAGACCTTCAGAAAGGAGTCTCACTGGCTCCCAATCCATGAGAGAATTAAACTTCGAGCACTTGTCATCACACACAAATGTCTCTACCTGACAGCCCCACGCTACTTATCAGACAAATTCACCAGCCACAACTCTATCAGACTAACCAGATCCCCGTACTTGCACAAACTCAACATCCCAAAGTTCAATCTGAAAACAGCAGGTGTAACAAGTGTCCTTCTATTAGCAGCTAAATGCTGAAACGCGCTTCCCATGACAAAGAGAGCGGACGCCTCGTTCTGGTCATTCAGAGGGAAGGTGAAGGAACTGCTCACAACTCATCAATAGACTGTTAACTGCACTTAGCTAAATCCTGTATCCTTGTGTCAATTGTGCACTGACACTGCGATGGACCAGTTTGTAACATGGTCCCTTTACAACTTGCCTCTGCCCTCTTATCACGGACCATTCTGTAACCTGGTCTCCTATACTATTTTACTGTACTGTACCATTTTCTAGTGTCTCTTGTATGTGCAACCTTCTGTAACCCATGTTCTGCCTAAGTGTAAGCACCCAGTTACCCCAGGGTTTGGCTGCGCTATACAAATAAACAAACCAAACCAAACACCAAGGCTTTCTCCAAGGAACGGGAAAGACCTATTTACATCGAGAAATCTGTGGTGGGCGCCATAATGTGAGACTGGAAAGCATGGTGTGGAGTACACAGACCAAAAGCTAAAGGCTTCTAAGCCCTAACCCTTTAGCCTTATGGGGGGATTTCTTTTCTCTTTATGTCATCTTGTTTGACAATGTGAGACAGTCCCATTCTGGCTCAATGACCTTGTGTAATTCTACATTTCTTTAATAGCCATATCTGACTTTTTTCCCCCGATTCATTTTGACTATGCCAGATACCCAGATGCCATTTGTGCCCTTGAGAGACCCAAATTCCTTCTAGGAACATCATTTACCCTGTTTCCCGGGCAAATCTTTCCACACAGTTGGCGGTGTGTGCTCCACAATGCCTGGTGACGACATTTTGTAAATTGTCAGTATATTGTTCCTTAGTAGAGGCAACCCAAAAGCCCACCATTTAAAGTGAAGTTCCATGAGTGAGATGCGGAGGTGGCCCCATGTGGTCTTGGCTACTGACTGCCTCTGAGATTGCTGTCCGCCATTGCCTTAAACCAAAATGATTTGTTTGTGAATGATGTCTGAAATTCAAGCCTCAATTGACAACCTAGTGAAAGCGTACTAAAAGGTCTGCAAATGTGGCATGCACAACCTAATTAGTGCCTCCATGCTCGACCACTGTACACCATGCCTGAACACAACATTTTTGATACCTTGTTTCATTAGTTTTCTCATTTCTCTGTCTGCTCGTCTGATTGCTTTCCCCATTTCCCAGCACTCTTGCAAATATATTTTGCTATCCACAACTGCTTTACTTCACTTGATGTCTTTGTCAATTGTTCAGGATCACCAAGAGTTACCACGTTGCCTAGTGTTCTGTGGTATTACGCTCCCACAGGATTCTGTCTGCACTGTGAATCTGTTATTCTGAAGGTGCTCCTTGAACTAAGTATGCCTTTGTTTTCTTAAGATGTATAATCTGTCTACCAAACCTTTACTAGTCTGTTTTCAATTATTAACTTTTCTACTTTGTTCTTAAGGTTTTGTACGGAAAGCCAAGAACAAATTTCTGAAGCGGGAAGGAGAGGAGCGAACTGATTCTGGAAGCCAGGAGCGCTATGAGGCATACAGCTATGGGGGTGTAGATCCGTATATGTGGGATCCACAGGAGATTGGTAAGAACATTTAAATGAAGAATTTATAAAGTGTACAAATCAGGACTTTTCTTTTGAGCCACACATGCATTGAGTTTTGGTGATGCTACTGCACTGTGAAAGGAACCAATAACTGTTTAGCTGTGCACCGACGAGTTCTTCATCGTTGAAAAATAACGAACTGTTAAATTGCTTTACCCAACACAAAACCAAATTACTAAGAAGCGCATAGGAACACCCAGTAGAATGTCAGAAGTGGATCAATATACTGGTGTGCGTGTCAGAGCCTTTGCAGCTTAACAGAAAATAATCCAAAAAGTCTACTTTTGTGGGGATCACTTGCAAAGTACATCCAGTGGTGAACAAGAGCTGCATGATAGGATAGATTAAAGAAAATAACCTAATTAGAATATGTGGTGGGAATGCAATATCTTTTTACATCTAGACTATTCCAAAAGAAGCACACATTCGAAAGTTTATTTTTCCATTTGTATTCTGATGGCAACCTGTCTCAGCCTTGGTGTAGCCCTCGCCTTCCAACCTTTTGATTTAGAACAGGCCTCAACATTTGCTCTAGCCATTGGGTAGCGATAACTGACTCTTGGGGAGTAGGAAATGGTGTGCTGTGTGTATGTGGAGAACTGAAGGGGTGAGTCACTTTTTATTCCTTGCTGTAGCTTGCAACTTGAATTATTTAACCTGATGTAGAAAGCTGCCCTAGCTGAGAAATCTATGTACAAATACCAAAAAGTACATTACCACCTTCTCTAAATATATTGGGTTAAATGTTCCACATGCATTTTTGATGCTTGAGATTTGGATCGTGCCTCCTGCCATCTGTTATGGCTTAAAGGGCTATAGTTTGAATGTCCCATCGGCAGACCAAAAAAAAAAGAAACCTAGCATTGCATGCAAATAGTCAATTGTAATTGAGGCTATAGGACAATAATTAGAAGAAATGACTGGTAAAGTGATTTTTAGAAGAAAATGTGAAGAGGTGCAGAGTGGATTGCTATGTTAGACTGTGATAGCGGAACCAAAGTTTTCGTGGCACTCATCCGTATTCTATGGGGCTCAGCGCTAGAAGGGGAAAGGATCTAGTATAAACCCCAAGGCAACTGTGCACAGTTGCAGGGTCTACAATAATTGAAAAGCAGAAAACATGAACAGTGAATGAAATGTAGTCACGTTCTATGTCAAGACCGGAGGCAAGCATTATGCAGCTCTTTTTAAAATATTTATTAGAGAAGCTCAAGCAACCAGATTTAAGCAGAAATTAACTCACAAGACCCTCTTTGCTGTAATCTCAGACCACAACTTGAAGAAATTAAAAAAAACACTTGCCAGGATTCTCTGTTCAGTTTGTAGTCCAAACTATACAGAGACGCGTGACATTGCTCTCCCGATCAGCTGGAACCTGTCCCCGTAAGACCCATGGACCTTTTTTCCTGATTCCTCTACTAGGTGCTCGAACAGCAGATTGTTTATTTTGTGTGACTGTAGTCTAGATTTATTTAGCCTGTTCTCACCGAATTGTGACAGTGTATGTTAGCTGTGCGGCAGCCTCCCAGGCAATAGACAGCCTCGAGGCTCGACGAGTCTACCTGAGTCGTCGTACACATTCAGCACTTGAAGAGGACCCCGCTTGGACGCATTGCATTCCCTCTGCTATGGACATGCGAGGCGTGTGTAGATCACAGCTTTCTCATCGCTCACTACTGGTAAACCAGAATTCCTATTTTGGAGCGTTCTAGTGCCCTTTTTTGGGGCCCCTCAAATGTTTGCCCCTGTATGCCCCTGTATGTTTGGTTCCTTGATCTCTTTTTGGGGCCAAAGGGGCACCTCCTGTAGTCCTCCTCCCATGATGTTCGTTTATACCTTTTTTATATGCTATATGATAATGTGGGTGTGCAGTCATAATGTCGACAGTCAAAATGTCGACAAATAAATGTCGAAAAACAATAATGTCGACATTTTTCGATATTTTTTCGAAATTTTGAATTTATTGTATGAATAAATATATATATATAAGATGTGTTGAGTATGAGGGGGGAGTGGGGGGTGGCAGGGGGGTGTTGGGTGAGGGGGGTTTGGGGGGGACCCCCCCCATAGTAAATGATACTATTTTTATTTATTTAATTATTGAATAAATAAATATATAATTGTTATGTGTTGAGTATGAGGGGTGAAAGGGTGGTTGGGGGGGGGGGTGGGGGGGTGGCAGGGGGGTGTTGGGTGGGGGGGGGGTTGAGGGGGGGACCCCCCCCATAGTAAATGATCCTTTTTTAGGTTATTTATTTATTGAATAAATAAATAAATATATGATTGGTATGTGTTGAGTATGAGGGGTGAAAGGGTGGTTGGGGGGGTGTGGGGGGGTGGCAGGGGGGTGTTGGGTGAGGGGGGGGGTCGGGGGGGACCCCCTCCATAGTAAATGATCCTTTTTTTGGTTATTTATTTATTGAATAAATAAATAAATATATAAATAGAATGTGTTGCATATGAGGGGTGGGAGGGTGGTGGTGGGGGGTGTGGGGGGGGTTGCAGGAGGGTGTTGGGTGAGGTGTTGATAGTTTTAAGGGTTTATAGTCATAATGTCAAAAAAAAAAGTCGACATTTTTTTTTCGAAAAAATGACTTTTTACATTATAGGATGTCGACATTATTATTTTCGACATTTTTTTTTCGACATTATGACTATAAACCGATAATGTGTCCTGCCCAGTCCCAGCTGTGCCTCTCTGGCAGTGAATTTCAGCCCTAGAGTGAGTGTGTCACTGTGATTTGGTTTTAGGGAATAGGTTGATGGTGGTTGTCTTTTTAATTACCCATCAACAACCACTAAGTAATTTGGATCACTCCTGGGGCTTACCCATCCCTCTTGGCTAAACAAGAAACTTACAATAATAGAATCTTGCAGGCAAACTCGAGTACGAAGGAATTATTTGTAATTTTAAAAACTAGAAAACCCGATCCCAGTGCAAGACAATTGTGTGAAGGACAAAACCTGGTGCTCCAATATTCAGCAACTCTAGCCAACAAAGTCACCACCCTTCAGGACAAGATCACTAAAGGAAAAGCTACCGTAACCAAAATGACCCCACCAGACAATACCCCTATGCCCTCTCATAAACCTCCACTCCGCTTTAGTTTTTCTAAAATCTCTTTTTATCAAGGTTGAAAAAGTCATCCTTTCCCTCAAACCCTCGAATTGCCAAGGCAATAAATGCCCAGCCCAAATAATTAAGGATGCTGCGAGAGAGTTGGCCCCTTTCATATCGAGGTTAATCGACGCTTCATTCTCCTCGGGCACTATCCCAAGTAACCTAAACAGACACTAGACCCAACCATACCGCCCATCACTATAGTGCCATTTCTACTCATACTTTTAGACAAGGTGAACTATCTCCAAATACAGAAGAATCTGGCACACAACCAGCTCCTAGGAGTCCGCCAATCCGGATTTAGGCCTCAACATGGCACCGAAACGGCGCCAATTGATCTCAAGGCCCAAATTGATCGGCTTAGGGACAAGGGGAAATCAGCCCTACTTCTCCTTTTTGACCTCTTGGTTGCATTCGACTTGGTGGACCACAAGGTCTTATGTAACCACTTGGACTCAGCAGCGCATTTCTCTCAGGAGGCCATAGCTTGGAGACAATCATTTCTAAGCAACAGGACCGTGAGAGTCTTCTCACCTTCAGCAGCGGCAGACCCCATCCCTAGCACCTGTGGAGTCCCTCAGGGCTCCTGTGTCTTGCCCACAATGTACACTATATTTACCAAGCCCCTTTTCGATGATCTGGACCATCTTGGCATCACCTAATACCCAGATTCTCCTACCTCTTACTGGGGATTATGACCTTGGTAAATAGTCTACCTCATCATCCAGGCATGGATGGCCGCCCACGGTCTATGCCTGAATGATGACAAAACTGAGCTCATCATCCTGGGTACCACATCCAACCTCAATAAGCTTGGTCCTAAGTACACCTCCTTTGACATTGATGGTAATTCTATTAAAGTTGCCAAAGAGGTAAAAACCTTAGGCTTTTACCTTGATTCCACCTTCATTTTTGCTAAACAAGTGAATTCCATGGCCTCTGCCACTGCATACACATGCAAATTAATCAGAGCGGTAAACCATTCTTATCCAAGAACAGCTGTATTATCTTGGCCAGAGCTCTAATCTTGTCCAAACTGGACTACAGTAACTCCCTATACATTGGTGCAAATAAGCACATTGTCAGGAGAATACAGAAGCTCCAAAATAATGCACTCGGAGCTGCCCTGGGTATAGCAAGGAAAGAGCATATATCAGAAGTAAGGAGGCTGAATAACTGGCTATCTACCAGTGACAAAATCCGACTGAAAACTGCCTCACTCACTCACAAATGCCTGAACAATGCTGCGTCCCGCTACCTCTCTGAGAGACCCAAGAGAACACTTTCTAGTAAGCCTACTAGAATAGCAAACCCAAATTGTCTGACTGTACCAAGATTCAAACTATCCAAAGTCGGGGGAAGCAGCTTCCCAGTTAAAGCAGCACAGCTTTGGAACTCCTTACCCCCTTCCCTGCGAGCCGACCAAAAATACTTGAACTTCAGACGGAATATTATCATCTGGCTCAAAGATAATGACCTCTAAGGTAACTGTCTCCTACTACACCTGCACTGTAAATAGCTCTCCGATTACTAGCTTAAATTATGTTCTTGCTGTATAGTGTCTCTCCTCAGTATTTGTGCCCACTTTTAATTGTTTATATTGCGATTGTATATCCTCACTTGTATTACTGTATTTTTATTGTGCAACCTAAGCTGAAAGTTTTCTTGTATCTTCTGTGCCCTGATACCCTTGGGTCTGGCGCGCCTCACAAATAAATAAACGCTCCATGCCCTTTTTGTTTTCTAGGGCTTCCCTTTGTCTAGGTGACCACAAGGTAGCCTAAAAATGTATTATGAAAATGTGAGCTCTTTGTAAGTCCACCTTGACAGCCTCCATGCTGGTTGCAACTGATTTAGGCTATTGGAGGTCCCTGGACTAGACCTCACTTCCTGTGGGAGTGGCTTTGGTTGAGTGTCAGTCCCTGTGTAGGCAGTCCCCATAACCCACAGACACTGGGGACAGTTGTGTAAAATGTGAAATGAGAAGTATGTCAAATGGGACAAAGCTATGCCTTTTAATGATCTATCGAATTTACAACACATTTTTGACAATGAATGTCAAGATACTACGTAAAGGCAACCCAACTAAATAATCCAATTCATGAATTATATTTGGCAATAAATATACTTACAAATACATGTACTAGTCGCATAATCACTACATCAAATCACATTTTCAAACCTCTGAACAGAATCGGAATACAGTTTGACATAAAGTGCTTGTATGGTGATATAATATGGCATTTGTATAGCGCCTAGTGCCATTGGTATGCCCTCACAGCGCTGTTGGTGAATGCCCTTGGAGTAGCGAAGTCTGACATATGAGAGATTGGTAAGAGGATTTTAGAATGCGGGTGTGCATTTTAGCCAGTACGAAGGTAGATTGGGGGGTCGGGGGGTTCCTGCTAGCGACCCATGGAGAACTGGCTTGTGGCTGGGTGCTGTGATGGGCATCTGGAGAGTATGTGATTCAAATAGACTGATTGTGTCCAGCTTGACCAACATTTTTATTGTGGAACTTAGCTGCATTCTAGGGCAGAGGTGATATGCGATACGAGATCAAGTAGTGGATGATTGCAGATGTTTGCAGGTGAGTGCCGGGGCCTTGGAAGGGATATGGCTATCTTCCATTGATATATTGATATTGATTTTTTATTTTATCGCGCTCCTACACAAGTGTTTCAGAGCGCGAATACTTAGAACTAACATTGAGATGTAGTGCGATATGTACCCGTGAGTCATGGCAGAGTACTTGTTTTGAGCGCAAGTCATGTCATGCGGGTCTACTGGAATCCTTTCTGTGCGTGCTTGGTACTGGAGTCTCCTCGTGTGACTCATCAATGCCCCCTGCCTCCCTGTATGGGGGTGAAAGTTCACCTGAGAGGCAGATTAGGATAGTCAAGACACTGATGGGAAGAGCCAGGTCTTGAGTGCTTTCCAGAAGCATGATCCTCATGCAGCGGATGCTAAGAGGGCTAGATTTCCATATTGTGGGTGCTTGGATGGAGATGGAGGATTCCGCCCTCCCCCCCCTCCCCCGCATCACATGACCCCTATTTTGGTCGATTT
Organism: Ambystoma mexicanum; assembly: GCF_040938575.1. Lineage (NCBI taxonomy): Eukaryota > Metazoa > Chordata > Amphibia > Caudata > Ambystomatidae > Ambystoma > Ambystoma mexicanum. The sequence continues at coordinate 165,261,063 of NC_090923.1, read as the reverse complement.
TGTGGAAGGGGGGACATAGAGGAGAGCTGTGCCTGAGCTCAGGTTTCTGTTGAATCTGTAAGGGTTGAACTTGTGTTGTAGATATTCTGGGCCTCTGATGTGCAGAGCACAGAGGGTGATGCACATAGCCTTGAGCGTGGGCCATCGCTCAACCGTGAGCCAGTGCAAGACATGGAGGGTGGATGTGCTCTCTAGGGCCTAGGGCGAGGAGGAGCCTGGCTGCAGTGTTTTGGACCTGTTGGAGTTTTCTGAGTTGAGATAAAAGGGCGCCCGGATATAGGGCATTGGCATAGTCTAGACGAGTAAGGGCGATGTCCGTGATTGCAGCGACTCTGTGAGGGTTGTTGAGGTAGGGAAAGATGCGTCGGGGAATGCTTAGGTGTAGCTAGCAGGATTTTGACACAGTCGATGTGATGTGATAGTGTCAGATCTGCGTCCATGGTGCATCCAAGGGTCTTTACTGTGTGGAGGTGGGGGCCTATGGAAGTTTGCCCAGTCTTCCTGCGGATAATTATTATATTATTATTATTATCATGATTTCAGTTTTTCCGAAGTTAGCTGTCATTTAGTGGTCGATTTCTATAAGGCATGAGGCGAGATCGCAGGGGAGGTTGGAGGTGATCTTTGGGATATTGAAGATGATTTGGGTGTCCTCTGCGTAGTTGTAGCAGGTCTGGCCGTGCCAATGGATAAGAGCAGTGAGGGGGCTCGGGTAGAGGTTAAAGAGCAGTGGTGATGGAGAGGTGCCCTGTGGTACTCCGTTGGTGACAGGGCGCAGAGTAGAGGAAAAGGGAGGCAGTTTGTAATTTGGGATTTGTTGGAGAGGAAGGAGGATATCCACTTCACTGCTGCATCCCTGAGGTGTGGGAGTGGAGTCAGTCTGTGAGAGTGTGGTGGTCAATGGTTTCAAAGGCCGCCGGGAGGTCGAAGGATAAGTGCAGCACAACCTTTCAGAGTCTGAGGTTCTTTTGAGATCATCCCAGATGTGGACTAGGCGGGATTCAGTTCCTCGTAGGGGTCTGAATTCGAACTGGGCGGGGTCGAGTAGGTGGTTAGATTCAGGGAAAAGTTATAACTGGGTGTAGGATGATCGGTCAATTAGTTTGACTATGAAACGGTTGTTTGAAATGGATCTGTAGTTGGCCAGTAGAGTCGAGGGAGGATTTCTTGAGTAGGGGTTTGATGTGGGATGTCTTGAAAACTGCTGGGAACGTGCCTGAGGTGAGGGATGTGGTAATGATAGAACTTGCAATGCTGCCATCACAGGTTGAGGAAAGGACATCTTTTAGTAGAGATGGAGGGATGGCTGCTGGCTAGTAGCTTAAGGAATTCAGGATGGGAGAGAAGGTAGAGAAGAGAGGCGGGTGGTGGGTGGGTCTGTGAGCCCAGATGTGGATGCAAGGGAGGGGCGGGAGCGATGCTAATTCAGAGCCAATGGTTGTTGGGGAGATTTATCATGTTTATGCTTTATTCCCTCTCCTAGTGAGACCCCCAGAACTTTTTGCTTTACTTATGGACCTTTTTCTTTAATCCTGAATGAGTGGAGCATTTTTCCACTCATTCATTGTTATGGGCTCTGTCTTTTGGAACTCTATCCTTTTGTATCTTACCTGTACTATGGAGTCTATTTTGTTCCATACTTCTTTAAGGCACCTGTATTATACTATTGCATCACACAGCTCCTTATGGGCAGTGTTGCTGGGGACCCTTTGGGTCCTCCTTAGAGATTATTTTCTATATCCTAGAGTAACTACAGTTCTTAAGGATAGAGAGATAATTTGTATCTCTCCTAAAACTTTATAGTCTGAGAGATTGGCACAGACTACCTATGTGGAGTGCCAAAGGGATACCTAATACCCCCCCTTCTCTCTGCTCCTATGGCTTTTTAGTCACATGGACAACCTTCAGGTTATGGCTGGTGGCAGTGGGCATGTTCTACCAACTATTGTGTGATCGTTCCACTGCAGGCTATGTCCATAGCCCCCGTAGTATACAGTAAGGGCACCCAAGTACTAACATGGAGACTTCCTTCTTTTTATCACCATTTCTAACGTGGTTGATCTTTGTTAGCCCTTCTACCATTCTGGGAGGGGGAGGTCTGTGTGTGTGTTTTGCCTTTGGGGGGGACCCTTGGCTGTCCCAGCCTAGACTTCAGTATGTCTGTGCAGGCAGGAAGTGGGGGAGGAGTTTTGCACCACCCCCTCTGTCCTTTGTCTGCCAGAGTGACTGAATAGAACCAGCTCCCACTGGGGGTCTGGCTATCTTGATTGGTCAGCCATACGTCCCTTTCTGTAAAATGCTGATGGAGATTGCAGAGGAGTTATTGCTGGAACTTATAAAAGTTGAGACTCCTGGAGTTGAAAAGCTAGTCCACCACTGGAAACTGAAGTAACCGAAGAAGAAGAGGACCAGAGACACCTGCAGACCCTTTGCGACGCTGTGAAGCGACCACTGCTTGCCTGACCCCGTTTTCTGTTTCGCAGAGGAACTCCGAAAAGGACTCCTCCTTCCCTTTTACTGGTGGGAACAACCAGTCTAATGATGAACTCTGATTTGAACTATCGAACGAGGTCCTGTGAGTTTCCAGAGCTGCGGAACCCCCAGTACCAGGAGACCTTCTGTCTGAGTGCATCATCATAGAGAGGCCGACTTCATCCAAATCTTTGCTGCGCCCTCAAGGACACCAATTCGCCCAGACTCCCTCAGGAGAGTGTGGGACTATGACAAGCAAAGAGGATTGATGGGGCACATCGCATCCTTTGTTGGTGCAGCAGAAAAGGCGCCAAAACTGCAGAGTGACCAGAGAAGTTGCTGAAAGCCGGGCAAGAGGATCTCCCTCGAGACTGCTGCTGACCGATCCCATCCATTGTCCTGCCTTGCGTCATCAGACCAAGAAATCCAGAAGTCTGGTCCAGTACTGTCACATCCAGGAGAATCTAGCCATGTTCTTTTCTTCTAACCTATGATAATGTGGGGAGAAAGGTATTGCTCCAGAGTATTGTGAGTGCACATAGAGGTATCCAGGGCACCCCCTCTTACCTCAGACTCAAGCTGTTGCTTGTGCCCCCTTAGCGAGTCCTTTGACAGGGCATCCAACGTTGTGTCATCTTGCATCTTTATGACTACAAACTGTAAAAGTATCCACAGGAACTTTCATATTCTACCGCTTGTCAAGACTTTAAGCCCTCTCCGAACTGCCTTTAGCTAGGGTTGCGTCTTGGACCTTTAAAGACTTGCTGTGCTAAGAAACTGCCTTTGAAACCTTAAGAATTGCTAGTGTTGCACTAACCAACAGTTTTCTATGTGTATGCAGAGTAAATGTCTTTACCCTATCTCCCCCCTCCTGAATGCATAAAGGGAGTACAAGATGCCTCCAGCGATGTCAGGACACGTGGATGTAAGGAGACCGCGACAGAACGCTGCCTGATTGGCACTTCTTACAGTAGTGGTTACTCTCTAATGCAGGTTGTGTGGCCAAGAAGATAGCATAGTGGAAGTTTGCTTCTGCGGGTGCCATTATCAACAGGAATAAGACTTCTATAGGGTCACTCTCACAAACGAGCCTATGCTGGCGAAATTAAGAAGAATCAGGATGTGTCGTTAATTTAGATTTGTGCAGAAATATTATGGAGAAAACGTGTTTTATTGAAGGAAGAAAGCTAAACAGGGATTGTTGAATAGGATTGTGTGGTTATTATTACACATTGCCCTCCCTGAAGAATTTCCCCAAAAACCTTTTTTAATAATTACCGGAAGGAAAGAAACATGTTGGGTGATTGAGTAGGAGTTGTGTAATGGTTTGATTAGGATGGAAGTAGTGATTAGTCGAGTGATATACAGTTTTTTTAGTTTAATGTTATATGTAGGCTGTGTGTTTGGAAGTATTCCCCCCTACCAGCATTAGTTGTGGTGTGGCAATCCTTTGACATTGAATCTATTTTGATGTATATAATTAAATACAATACTCAAATGTTTTTCAAAACAATTTCTCTGAAGATTTGTGTTAGTCTGGTAGGCTTTTTGTAGGTCTGTGAAAATATGCCTGTTATGGGAATGACGGATAACCATTGGGACACTTTTTTCTAGTGTGTATTTGCCTCATCTACACATAGAATAAATAGTAGACAGCGAGGAAGCGAGAACATTTTAGGGTACTTTCGAAGCGGGTGCTTAAAAATTATTTGTTTTACAATTACCACGTGTAGTGAAAAGTTGATATTGTGGCAGCCAGTTATCCTCCATGTAAAGGGGGCATGCATGATTATTTGCAATTCCTATGAAGCGGACCAGTTCTGGCTCCAGATCTGCCTCCCACCGATTATGCGCCCTCTCCCAGATTACTTTAATTCTCCTGGCCCATGGCACTCTGCTGTCTCTTCCTGTCTGCTCTTTTCCGCACCTGATTGTGGTGCCCAGTCCTTTCCTCCATACCTACTCATTCCCAGACAGCTTGTCCCTGCTGCTCCATGAACACACTGATTTGCTCCACTTTGGTGCTACTCTACATTTCCCTGTCTCCACCATTACTCCACCCACTCGCACTACCTATGTATCCATACCCTTGGTTTTAGGATCTCAAAAAATCTCTATACTGCTATAGCCTCAGCTAAATTAAAAAAAGGTAATTGAAACGGTACACTTGGCAGGTCTGAAAATAAATGGAAAAGTAGACTGAGATGTGGCACAGAGCTCTATTCGTATCTGAATGTTTTTGTTTGAAGCTTTAGCAAAATGGTGCCGGTTAGAATGCTGGAGGGCATGCTGACTTGAGCCTTTTCTCCATGCTTATTGGGTAATGGAACCACAATGCACTGATGCTTCCTTTCACATTAACTTAGTATAATCTTCTGTTTTAGGTGCTACAAAAAGCCATCTTGCAGACTTCAAAAAACATCGAGCTGCCAGGATCGATCACTACGTAGTGGAAGTTAATAAATTAATTATCAGACTAGAAAAGGTAAATTTGTTGGCACGTCAAACAGAGTAACATGCATGTTGGGCAGAAAGCATTTTATCAAATCAAAAATGTAAAGTTTAATTAATATCCACGCTTTCTTTTCTGTGCCCCTTGGTACTCTTATCCTGCTTCCCACAGCGTTCCTTTTTCCATGCCGTATAGTAGAAGCTATTCTGTAAATCTTTTACCTCTTGCCCGTTCCCCCCCCACTCTCACGCAATCGCTTACGTGAAATCCAGGCCCCTTATAGGCAGATAAAATCCTCCAACTCTTCCCTAGTTCTGGGAGGTAGGGCCTGGAAGTGCAGGACTGTGTCTTGGTGTGTCTGCTTTCTGTTCTGAGGTAATTTGGTGTTGATTTTACCTAGAGTTCCATTTTGTTTCTTTTTTAGAAAGCACAGGTTGCTTTTGCAGGGATTCTCATTTTACCCACCCTTCTCCCACAATAACCTTGTGATATCCAGGCCTCATAAATGCTATAAAAAAACATCACCTGACCTCCCCCAGAAATATTTCTCCCATTAGCCTAGGGCAGCTGTCATAGGGCGGAGGCTAAGGTTGCCACCTGTTTGTCTGTTCTCCTGCCCAACCACCTCCCGATATGATCAACAAACTGTTAAGGTGACAATGCTGTGTTTTGAGATACTTATGTACTGCATTACCTCTTCATCTATACTTTACACTGGCCAACTTCTCAGGCTGAAAGATCCCTCTTTTTTCCTCCTTTCTGCATGTTCACACAGCAATCTTTCCCTAGCAAACTGCACTCTTCCACACATCAACCCACACCTGCACCTCAGTGTAGTACGTTACAGTCCTGCCCCAGATACACTTCACACTTAACATAGGTGTTCCTACACACTCCCTTAAAATTTAGGATACAATCTTCTTCATTTGGCCATTTCTGCAAAGATTATTATATTATGTGCACTTCTTTCAACATATTAGAATTCCCTCTGCATCACTTTTTTATACTGTTATTCTGCATCTAAATATCCCACACAGATCTCACTGTATTGCTTACTATATTGATCTGCATGTCAGTACCATAGGAACACACATTGTATTGTACTCATATCAGAGCTTCAGATCCAACTGCACTATCTGGCTCAAATCTACTGATCTCTAAACATCTGCATCCACTTGCCCTCAGTCTTCCACTACGGGCCTCCATGACCTAAACAGTACCCATAGGTGGGCCCCCTCCCTAATCCACCTATGTTGCCACCTGCATCTTTCTACTTGGCCCCATTGTCTATGATACGTAAACATCTGCATTGTATATTTTAATGATACCTGTATATTTTAATGATGCCTGTACTTCTTTGTGTGTAACATCTGCAATGTACATTTGTAATGATACCCTGTATATAACTGTAATGTTTATTTTTCTATTGTTAACTAAGCCTACAATTTCCTTGTAACCCTCGCGCCCTGATACCCTCGGTACTTGAGCGCAATACAAATGAATAAACAAACAAACATGATGTTTGCTGCGTTTAGGTAGAATATCTTTAGATCTAGGTGGACACAGAGGAACCCTTTTGTTTTACCAATACCATTGTCTGCTATTTTCCATCACATACCGAACTCGCCCTTATCTAGGTTTTCCAAAGTAAGCTACTTGCATTACCTATACTGAATTCTTCATGTAAGTAGTCATGAGAAAGATCATCACTTAGTCATCTCTTCACACAGATAGGCTAGGAGTACTAGAGGGTACCCACTTTGTTGCACATAATATACTCCACATACAGGTATTCCAGAACATTGCATTGCTTATGCTACACTCTCCATTTATAGGTAGTACCCAATTTGATCCGAATAAGGCCAGTACCATTCGATGGGTAATCTCTACCAAGCCTGGGGAGCAGGGGTTGCAGGGGTGTCCCCCGCTCACCATGTTTGGTAGTGATGGCCATTGGGGACAGCAAGGGTGTCCACCACTTCTGGAGGTTCGGAGACAAGGAACGAAAAAAAAAGAAAAGCAGAACCTGCTGCGTCGGATCCGATCCGCATAGGAGGGATCTGACGCTGCAGGGTCTGAAGAAAACCAGATGTCAAAAAGGTAAGTGGGGGTGGGTGCAGGGATGTATTGGGGGCTGTGGAGGGGTTAAAGGTTTGCCAGATTTGGCTGCAGCAAAATTGTCTTTGTGGCAAAATTGACCGTGGTCAATTGGGACACGAAGAATTCTGCCATGGCCAAATCGTATACATCCCATTTATATATGCCAGTCTTCCACTTTGTGCTGCTCTTATATTTTTCTAGATTATTAATAGCATAGCCAGAACACATTACCTTCCTTAATTTGTGCTCTGTTACACTGTGGTCTGTTTAAATAGGATTTTGCTACAGAAGCTGAAATCACATTCTGGGTCGGTGTACAGCATCATCAGTAAACGGGAGCTATTTCTGAGGAACCAGGAGCTGTTCTATAGTGTTAGGAAAGATGTTCTTTTCGCTGCTTTCCTCCCATAGACATTTATTGAAAAGTTCTATGTGATGTTTCTGCATTTTAAATGCTGCACACAAAAATACAGTTGTATTTTTCCCGGCCGATTTTGTGTGGCCTTTAAAATGTTGAAATATGGCATTCTGAAACCCTGACCCTCTGGGAAAGTGATCCTGCCCCCACCCTCTCCCACTGGATTTCTAGAAAATAGGGGGGCTTTATCACCCACCACCCTCCTTTGCCACCACAAACATTTCCCACCTCTACCCTACATACACGCACTCACCATCATACACCTGAAAATACACTTCTCTCGCTTCCGCGACTTCCCTCATATGGCCATGCCCATCGGCCCCTGCACACACTCTTGTGCGGCAGGGACATGACAGTTTGATTTAGAAAGACCTCTCAGAGCAGTCTGAGTGGTCCTAACTCAGCCTTTTTCTTCCTTCATTTTTTTAAAAGGAGACATTCACTCCATACTTTATAATGGGTGAGATAAACGCCTAATCTAAACCTAGATCTAAGATGGAAGCAAGCTACGACCATCAAATAATAATGCAGTCCTAGTGGTGTCTTGTCAAATAAAAAGGGCCTATACTAAAAAACCTATTGCCAATCCTTTCTACTAGTTACAAAAGAAAGTGTGGGATAATGTTCACCACTAAAGAAAGGGTGTTCACAAAATGATAAATCAGGATGGTATGGCTGGGTCTTCCTTCCCCACGTTTGAAGCACGGGACAGGGTGGGACTCTTGAGCATAGCACACTCCAGGGCTTTGACAGCACGAAGTTCACAGTTCCGTTCAACAATATCAAAACCCCTTCAGAGGCTAATTCTCTTTCCTGCAAAAGTCTATTGTCTTAGGGTTGGTGATTAGAAGTAACAAACAAACAAAGGTTCTCTGGGCGATTGCTCTTCGGCAATGGGATCTCCCTCTGCCGGGCTCTGATCCCTTCTTGCAACCTTTTGGCGATTGCTCTTCGCCCCTGGGATCTCCCTCCGCCAGGCTCGGATCCTCCTTGTAAAAACTGTCTGCCCTCCCTCGGGTTCACTACGGACTCTCAAATATCGCTCGTAACCTTTAGGAGCCTTTATATCCGTTTAGACAAACAACAAGGTAACACTTTAATTGTGCACTGTTCTCTGGGTACATTATTGTTGAGCTCTTTTCGTAAAAATGGCAAACAAATAAACAAAACATATTTGGGCGATTGCTCTTTGTCCCTCGAATCTCCCTCTACTGGGCTGGGATCCTTTAATGCAAAAAGGGCCTTCCTCCGTCGGGTTCACTACGGCCTTTCTTCTACACAGTACATGTATTGATCAGTTTTTGCAGAAAGCAGAGTTTCTTTCTCTTCAGCTTTCTTTCGGCATCCCTCTGTCGCGTTTGCATTTGCCAATTATCACAGTTCACAATCGTAGTGGAAAGCGGGGTACCCTTCCCCAGCTTTCCTCTTGCAACGGGATTTGACGTGACCCTTGTAGGACCACTCCGACACCTTACGCCACCCATTTCTAGGGCCTTCTGGTTGCTGTAGTTTCAAAAACAGGTCCCGGTCAGAGCCTTTCGAATGAGCGCCAACGTGGCGCCAGACCCCTCTGCACCTGGACCTCTACTGGGCTTTCTTTAAAGTTAAAACATACACACAAGTCCTTTCTTCTTGCGTTCAAAAAGGTTGTGACTCGCATCCCTGGGCTTAAGACAGTTCGGTTTTATTTCCACTTCCTCCGACTTACCGGCTGTGCTGAACCCGTTGGCTTCTTGGTTCTCTGGAGTCAAGGATAGTACCACAGTAGCAAACTTGCCTCTCCGCCTGCGTTATCAATGCGGGAGGCCCCCGTGTACCATTGGCCTCTGTTGCTCTGCACACCAGCTGTAACTAACAGGCTTACGTTTTCCCTTCTGGAGGCTTCGCAGCTCTGAATTGAAAAGAGTAAGGGCAATTCCCCTCGATGCTTTTCTTCTCCCTTTGTACTGCCGGTTTGGTGTAGCGGTCTCCTCGTGCGTTCGTCCTTGCTCGAAGTGTGCTTTCATGCCCCGCCTTTTATTCCTGTTGGGAAGGTAAAGGGCCATCGGGTGTGCGTGGTTGTTGTCAATTGCCTGACTCTGCCTGACCCAAGTGTTGGGACATGTCAGGTAAATGGCTCTGCTGTTAGTCCGTTCTCTGGTAAGCAAGTGTTCGTGTGGGAAAAGTGGGTGGGGGTAGAGCTTCTAAATATCCTTCAGGGTAGTATGGGGAAAGGTCGTGACAGGGAAGGGGATACTGCGTCTCAACCATTGGTGTCACACTTCCGCTCCCCGAAGACCCCTCGCCCAGGTGATCCCCCCCCACTTGTCCACCCCCAGGAACGGGATCCAATAGCAATGGAGGTCTTGGCCACCTGGATGACAGTTCTCCGGGGGCCAGCGGGTGAGGTACCTTTGGGTTTCTCACAGTCCCCCTTTCTTTTTGCTTGTTGTGGACTTCTGTCCTGACTTGTGGGAGTTTAGTAAAGCCTTCTGCTTTAGTTACCTTGCCTGTTTTGCTCATTCGTATAGGCGAGACTCTTTCTCTTTGTAAATTCTTACAACTGCACACATCAGCTTACAGTGAAGTGCAATTAGAATACTTTGTACTTTGTATCCTTCTATCTTTTTATATAATGGCTTTTTTCATATGTGCCTAAGAGGAGCGGGTGGCAGCTTTGATATTTTTACAGTTTTTGTGACATTTTACCTGTGCACCTTTGCATTTACCATGAATGGCTACTAAAGGTGGCTAGCACTTATCAAGAAGATACTCATCGTTGCTTCGACCCATGAACTTGTGGGGACAACCAGTCTCTAACCCTGTGCAAGGATCTATGCCTGCTGAGCCTTCAGAAGTGTCCATGGACCAACCGGTGGACTGGCCATCTCTCTCCTGGGCTACCTTGCAGCCGTTCCGAGTACACCTGTGGAACTTGTACAATCTTCAGCTTCTAGAACAAGACGCCTGCTTCTGTATTTTGAGCCTTCTGGCATGAATGGAAGCTGTGCTGGTCCTGCTCTTGTTTGTCACCTGAACATTGCCTGTGTGTCTGACCGTGGTGACTCCTGTTGCTACACTCCTTCAATCCCATGAGGTGTCTTAAGGTGGTTTGGCCCGTAGAAGTCTTCATCTTTCCTCGCTTGGAAGCGATCTTGAACAGATTCCTGTGCACCACGACCGACCAAACAAAATCCTCTGCAGCCGCAGCCCCTGGGCCTTCCTCAACCGGACCGAGCGCAGAAGATTGTGTCCACAACGGATTCCGGAACACCATCAGTTGTCTCTGGAAGAATCTGAGTCAGTGGAGTAAGTTAACATGCCTGTTTCAGACCCCTGCATGTCCTCCATGGGGTTACATGGGCAAAGTCCTAGTGTGTTGGGATTGAGTTGATTAATTCAAGCTTTATCCAACTTTTTAACTCTCATTAATCATACCACTGGCACTGCAAATCTCTATATAAACCTTCCTGAAAGGTTTCTACTTTGGAGCTGGTGACCTTTTGAGGCCAGACCCCAAACCATCTTAGGGTTGGACTTTATAAGAGCTAGGTGAGCTGTTCTGTGCATATTCTAAAGGGTTCTTTCTATTTCTATTCATCTGAATAATTTCCTATGTTGTACTGGTCATTGAATAAAATGCTACTCTATTTCCAAACACACAGTTTGTTGCATAAGTATGTTTGTATGGCACCCGTTGGCCTGGGGAGCCAAATGTATCTGCTAGTTGCTTTTGGTGATAAGTCAAACCAGGCTCTCTTAGGCTGTAACCAGGACCTAAATGGCTCCCAGACATTTTGAACTCTGCTTTCTCACTCCTAAATCCAAGCCACAAACCTTGCTGCATAGTCCCACTACACAGATAATTGGCTTAGTGCCTTCCCTGTTTACCAGAATAATGGGGCATCTCAGAATCTGTTTGCAGGGCTGATTCTGAAAATCCACCTGAACAATTGGTGGTGTGGTGGGAAAAGGTGATTGGTACTCAGTAAAGGCTAACTGGAGAGACCTTGTAGTGCTTGTTATGCCAAACTCTTAACTTTAAAAGTCTTAGGCCTGTAACTACTATTATTGCTACAATTATGGAAAGTACACCAGTGAAAAATGATTGCAAAGTAGTTTCTTGAAAATTGTTTTCTGAAAAAGGTTTTCTTTTGGCACTGATAGGGAATTGGGGAGTTGGGGCAGAGAGTCGTGGCACACCAGACATCTAGGAAAAGTACTTTGCCTATGTCCAGTGATATTCATGCCAGTGCAGGCCCCAGTGATAGTGGGCCTGCAAATGTTACTGCTAATGACATTGGTACAAGTGATACTTCTAATGATAATTCTAGTGCAACTAGTACAACTGTGTAGCTGTATTTGATCTTGAAAGAGAAAAGCTTAAGATAAAAATTTCATTTTCAGTACAAGTTGGCTACGCTGGAATCTGATGAAGTGGAGAAGGAGAAAGACTGGCTTTTCAGCTAGTGCTTGCAAGATTGGCTGAGGTTGAGCTCTGTGACTGGTGCTGGGTTCTCCTCTCATCCTAGGTTTCCTAAAGATCTGCCTCCTGTGTATGATGCAAAGAATGTTATGTATTGGTTATCTGCTTTTTCATTTGCTCGTGAAGAGCATCAAGTTGTTGAGACTGATACGATTGCTTGGCTTCTCAGCAGGCTTCATCAGAATAGGTTCAGTGTCTTTATGTAGTTGCCTAACATTGATACAAAAGATTTCAACAAACTTAAACAGGCTCTGCTCTTGAAGTTTGAAAAGACTCCTGCCCTAATGCTTGAAGAGGTTTAGAGACCACAAGAAGGAGAATGCAACTTGGGTCTCCTATTTGAATGACTCCCTCAATAACTTGTGGGTTTGTTGAAGGCCATAAAGTAACCACCTTCGCTGGCATGATTAATTTTGTCATGCAGGAGCACATGTGTGATTCTTGTTGGCCCGAGCTTAAGCAACACCTTGCAGATTCAAAGGAGTTAGATCCAGAGAAACTGGCTATTGCAGCTGACCTATGGATTTCCCATAGGGTGTCCCATAAGGTCAAATCCGCTGTGAGAAACCTGAAGGTGTCTCACGTGCTAGTCCCCGGAAATCTGTCATCCAGGTGGGCAGGATATGGCCATCGCTTTTGGATCCAGTACCCTGGTTGGACCAGTGCGGGTTGATCACCTGGATGAGGTCTTCAGGCAGTGGCACTGGGACTGGGTCACTGGAGGGTGAGATGCAGTATCCCTTTCCCAGTAACACCCTTTCCCCATTTTGCCAGGTAGGATACTTAGGAACTCAACCCCCCTCACCCCACTTTCCCGACACAAACACTTTCTCACGGACAGCTCACCAGAACTGTATACCCACTGCTTAATTTGTGGGGGTGGTTGCCGGTGCCCAACACCGGTACTCTTTTTCTGGGCACCGGAACTCATGCCAGGCCAGCGCATGTGCAATTGCTTTGTTTGTTCTTCCACTTCGCTTTGCTTCGATTATAAATCATTGGGATTTGTCATTCTGATCTCGATCTCTCTCGTGCTTGCAGGTTGCAGGCCATGGCTGGCTGGGAATGGGGGGGGGGGCAGCAATAGCAATAAACAACAAACTGCTACAAACAGCCAATGAAAATTACCATTCTGTTGTTACTATGCAGTATTTGATACATTCTGTATAGTAACACAGAATGTGCAGTTTTCATTGGCTGTTCTTCTGAGCCAGTGAAATTACAATGGTGACGTGGTGTTGTTGCCACAGGAGGCAGTGCAGCGCCACCTCCATTTCACGAGTTACTGTGAAGTGAATGTGCGAGGCGTGGCGTCATTGGTCCTGACTTGTGAGAGAGAAAGCCTGCACTGCGTGGTGCGGCTTAGTTGCTTCCTGGGGCCCCCTCTGCCTGCTTTTTCATTTGTGTGAGTGCACCCGGTAACCCCCCCCCCACCCTGAGGCCCAACAGGAGACCAAGTCCCAGCCGGCAAAGCAGGTAAGTCACTTATTGTTGCGTGCGGTCCATCCGCGCCCGGGCTTCTGTCTGTATGACCTGTGTGCAGTGTGCTGCTGACTGCAGTCAGTGCCAGGCCAATTTCTGTGCCCAGGGGCTGCCGGCTGCCGCAGACTGAGTGGGATGACTCTGCCGTGGGCGGCTGGGCCCGTGGATTGTGCCCAAAAGTATGTCTTTGGAGACCTGACATTCCGTGGGGCCGGGGGCGGGGCCCTGCCCCACAGAAGGTAGGTTTTAAAAGAGCTAACTTATTTTGAGTGGTGGCTGTGGCCCATCACTTCAAAAGTGATGGGCCCTAGCCGTCTAAATATATGTTTTTTCTTTTAAAATCTTACCTTCCGTGGGGCCGCTGTGCTGCGCACCTATTCTTGTCATCATCAGGCTCAGCATGGCCGTGGCGGTGGTAGCCCCACGGAAGGTAGCCTAACTGATTGAGGCAAGGCAGGGCAAAGCCCAGGACCGGGTTGTCGTTTGCAACTTTGGCCACATTTTCATTGGTGCCGAGCCCGACTCGAGTCAACTGTATGCCCCAGTCTGACCCTGGATAGCATTCATCTAAACAAAACATGAACTGTGAATTTTTGCCTGGGTGTTTCCGTTCTTCCTTTTAATGTTATCGGCCTCATTAGTTCACAAACAAGCTTCAGCGAGGGGACCCGAAACGATGCACGTATTGGGCTGAAACCAAACCAGCTGCACTTCGCAAGAAAAGCCCATGCAAAGACAAACTTCTGAAATGCCATTTCAGGCTTAAAGATGCACACATGGAAACTAGACGGGGATAAACATGGTGCACGTGCCCACTAATCTGTCATAAATAAAAGCACTAGTTGAGTATTCGTGTATAATTCTCAACTGTCTTTTGTTGTAATTTATTTTACATAATTCCAGTGCATGTTTTCTATCCTGATGTGTGGTTTATACACCACATGTGGCCCCTTAACCTAGGTACAATACGCTCCGAATGAGAGCACATGCAATCCTCAGATAGGGATCCTCAGATAGGGAGGTGGGTGTCTGTTACACCCCACAGTTTAGTGAAGTATGTCAAGAACATGTCAGTGGGAAGGAGATGTCCGAATATGCATTCTCCTCTGGCTCCTGAATATTGGGTTATAAAGCATATTTAGTTTTTTAATCTGTGTTAAGGTGGAAAGAGGCCCTAAAGCAGAAGTAGAACAGGCAGTTGATTTCACAACAATGTCTTGCAGAAATGACTTTTTCCAAGTTATACAACACCATGCTCATGCTTGAAGGAAGGATGAAGGGGGGTGCATTTATGAGATGTGATGACTGATAAGGGTTTGAGAGTAATTGATTACACAAAACACCTGGATGAGGTGACTGAAGAACGGTCTGAGGGGAGGGTGCTCTTCCTGGAGGTAACCGATTAACAATACTTGGTGTACTTTAACAGACTGTCAGATGGGCCAGAAGGGGTAGTGACAACTACAGTGCAACAGTGACTGAAACTGAATTATTTTTTATTTATTTGCATTTTTAAAGCGCTCACACAGCCCGGGGGCATCAACGCCCAGTTACAGGAGGAGCATGTCTTAGTTGCGCATTTACTACTAGCTTGTGTCAGCAGTTGCTGCAGTGCCAAACATGTGGCATGGAGCAGCAGGAGTGTGATGGGCTGGTGGTGGGCCGATCTAGGTATGTCTAGCACTGAACTGGTGCAGCCGGCGCACCCACGCTAAGGTTGGCGCAGTGCCCGCGCTGAGGACGGTGCCGCGCCCGGCATTATGCGGCCAATATTTTTTGGACACTGCCACTTATTTCTTTACAAATTAAGCACTGCGTATACCTGACATGTCCCAATACAATGGTCAGGCAATTACTGATCAGTGCACACACCTGACTTCCTTCACACTACCCCCACATGGGTTAAAGGCAGAGCACGAAAGCACACTTGGAGCAAGGCAAAGCGCACGGGGAGCAGCAGTTCCAAGATGGCATTTTAATACAAGGTGAAAGACGGCGAGACCAGAAAGGGTTGCAAGGAGGCAAGTGCCCTTGACCTTTTCAGACTGTTACTGTCGTGAACCTTTGAAAATAAGAAACTTAAGACCTCCGACTAAAACTGAAGAAACCTGCATTGTGTGTCGGAGGTACCCTGAGCTCTCTCGCGTCTATAACCAAGGCGGGCGGAGCGTTTGCCACTGTGGTAATGTCCTTGGCTCGTGCAACAAAGCAGCGCCAGTAAAGGCAGCACAGCCGGTGAGTCAGAGACTGATACCAGACTAGCCTGTGTTGGAACCAAGGTTGCAAGCGGCAACAATGTATGAATAAATCTAAAAAGAACAGTGTGTGAAATGTATGTGAAGAGCACCGCGAATATAATTGAAAACCAGAGGAGTGACTGAACTTTTGGAGGCCAAGAAAGATGCCATAGATAGTGGTCCAGCGCCACGTGGGTGCTCATTCGAAGGTCTCTGTTAGGTATACAACTGGATGGAAACTGTGAAAAGGGAATTTTGAGATCAAAGTGGTCCAGCAATGGGTCAAGCTAAACCCTGTGCACATTTGAAAGTCTCTGGTAGTTTAATGTGAACTGTCTGAGGGAGATGAATTTTGTAAGAGGAAAGATCTGCGCCCGGCTGAGGTGTGTCTGGGATGAACCATGAGTCACCCGAGAAAGAATATACTCTGAACGTTGTAAAAAAGGGGATCTGAGCCCGGCTAAGGGGGATCCAGGGTGAATTACCTGAATTGAGTACTTATAAGAGGCAAGGAACTTTGTGTTTTGTTTTGGTACATCAGGCCCTCTGAATCCAGAGACTTTGAGAAGTCAAGAGACTTAGGCACAGAAGGCCCTGATGCTGGTAATGGAACTGTATCCTCGTGCCGAAGAAGCCAGAGTGTGTGCTTTGCTCAAGTAAACCGCCTTGTCCCGTGCTGAAAAGGTGGGGAAGGGAGGCCAACGGCCTGAACATCCTGGTATATCATTTTGTGAACACTTCTTTCTTTTTTATTAACACTGCCCCACACTATTTGTATTTAGCGGTAAGGATTGGCTATAGTTTCTTTTTAATATTGGCCCTTTTTATTTTGAATCCACTCCACTAGGACTGCATTATTATAATTTGATGGTCACAGCTTGCTCCCATCTATAGATTTAGGGTTCGATAGGTGTTTATCACACCATTGTTGAAGTGTAATAAACACCCTTGAACTGTGGTCACTTGTGTCTGTCTTACTGTTGATACCTTGCCTTCCTTACACTGCTCCTTAGAACTCTGAGGAGGGGGAGAAGCAGGTTATTTCTGATGTAACTGGATCCCAGAAAACCCCCAAAAAGCATAAGGCGGTAAGCTACATGGATATCATGGTAAGGGTAGTGCGACGCCTCATCCCAAACAAGAGACTGGTCACCATAGGTCTCCCTACTTTCACAGATCCACAAGAGTATCGGTGTACCAATTGATCATGTGAAGGGAGTGTCATAAATGTGTTAAATGCCTATAGAACAAATGATCTACTTACTTGCAGTAACCTTCTTTCTGGTAATTCGTCCCACAGATTCCTCATCTTTGAAAATATCCCAGTTGATGCAGTGCGCACCAGACATTTTTCTACCAGCAGATGGCACTGTTCGGCTCCATCCTTGATCATGCCCTCTCATTGGTTTTGTCTTGTCCCAAGGTTGCGCATTACAAAAAGTTGTTCTAAGTGGGAATTACTTGAACATGTATTCAAAGCAGAAGTTTAAGAATTCTTGGCTAGGTCAGTCAGGTCTAACATGGTGACATTTTAGTTTCACTTCAATTATATATTGTCAAAATAGACAAATTTTTGCTTTCCAAAGTTTTTCTGTAAGGTCGCGTCTCAGACGGTTAGTGGTAAAGCCAAGAAAAAAAACACTCAAAAAGTATTCAAGAAAAGGAAAAAATGTGTTGAGGTGCCCTTTGTGATGACATGTGCTTCGGTCCTTTAATAGACCTTTCTGAAATCAGGGCTGGTTATAGTGAATATACAGTAATTAAGTGCCAAAAATAACAAAAAGACTATGTTAGATCACATATTGTACATTAGCAAAAGAATGAACATAGAACAAAGAAACAAGTCACAAATCAAATTCATATGGATGATAAATCAAAAAGCAAAACAATAATTGTAAATTAAGATGACAGACAAAAATAGGTGGGGGATTGGGAGGGATAGGAAGGGTCAAGAGAAGGGCATAAAAGGCTCAGTTAGTTAAAGCTTTATCCATAATCTCATATTACCTTCTTACAGTGTATGGTAAGTAATAGTTGTTACCTCTTATTCTTTCAACTGCCTCTATTATTTTAGCTTTTGCAGAGAATATCCGCTTCCATTAACGAGTTAGAGCCCTTTAAAAAAAATGACATAAATTATAATTAACTAAAGCATTCTGCAGATGCCGCTCGGCATTGTGAGTCTAATGTAATAGGCAAGTTCCGCCCAAGGTAATGCGCATCTTAATCCAGTTTCCTAGTTCCCAGTTAGTATACATAATTAGGTTTCCGTAAAGAATAGTAGATGTTGCCAGTGGCTTTTTAAAAATTCCATATTTCCAATTTAATAGTTGTGTGATCACAATATTATTTCAGTTATATAGATTAAATCTTAGTATTCCGCCAGACTTGAGCCAGCGTGCAATTTAAAGATGCAGCACACACAGTGCTTGCGGTCTTTCATTACATTGAAATCGTAAAGGGAGAAAGAGAAAAACCGCTGCACTTCTGAGACGGTCTCTCACCTGAAACTGCATGAATCGCATATAATCACGTGCCGAGTGTCCGAAGGGGGCCATGACGACGTACTCCAAGAGTAGTCCGTTCTCTAATTTTGAGGCCATTGTTGTTACAGTATCGAAAGCGGTGGCCGTTTCTAAATGGAAGAAGTTATGTGCTTCATGTATTACTCGACCTAGTCCATTTAAAGAACTAGGTCGTTTAGGTGCTTGTTAGAAAGTACTAATTCTTTAGATTCAAATCATCTCAAATTCCACCGATCATTTAAAAAACTATATGCGTATTATAGTAAGTCAAGTTTAATTCCTTGTTCAAATACAGTCTGTGGTAGATGCCTGGGTGATGGCTGCCTACTGCAAGAAAAAGTTAATTAAATGCATTTAGGTAACATTATCTCAAAATATACGCAGCATTTGGGGCTGATGCTGCGTATTAACATCATCTGGTAGGTTTCGTTGCCTATTACTGCTCCAGACCAATAGTCTTGAGCATATTATTATGTGCCAAAATGTTTATAGGGGTTGTCTCTTATATCTTAATCAATTATCAAACGATTGCAAGCATAATCACAGTCTGGAGCATGGTTAGATGAAAAAATGCCCCTTGATATAGTTAGTTGCCATTAGTGCTACCAGGCCAATAGTCGAGAGCATATTCTTTGGTGACATAAGTGTATACAGAGGTTGTCTCCTAAATCTTAAACAATTATCAAAAAAGATTGCAAGCATGATGACGTAGTGTCAGGGTGATACATTAGTATGGTACCAATTGCTCAATCTTAGCCAATCTAGAAGTTATTACATATTTGGTGATATTTTGAGTAATCAGAATGATTAAATCTGGTTCCTTTTAGAGGAAATGGACCATTTCATTGTCTGTGTTTAGGCTGAGAACTGTGGAATTAAGTTTGCATATTGTTATCGCTTCCGCTTGTCTCAACTTTTTCTCCTTATTGCCATCTCTTTTTCCCAAGGAGACTTTCTGGAGACCAATAAACTTGATGTTCGCCTTGTTGTCCATTTGGTGTCGCTCTTGCCAATGGGTGGCTAATGGTAACCTTGGGTCTTGGCTCCCAATTTTGGCCAGGTGTTCTCTAATCCGAAGCCTTAGTTCCCTGATAGTGCTGCCGATTTAGACCCGGTTACATACACATATGATCCCATATACCACGTATTTTGACCTACAGTTAATGGGTTGCAAGATCTTCAACGTTCTGTTATTAGTGCCGGTGAACGAGTCCGTTTTTTTGTGTGCATATTTGCACATTGTGCATGATCCACACTTCCTGAATCCATTAGTTTGTGCTTGTAACCAGGTCAAAGGTTCCTCCCTGTGTAGGTCTGTAAGGTTCGAGGGACTCCGTTTATTTTTGAGAGTCTGTGCCTTCTTAATCCTTGGTTTTTCATCTACGTTTTTGGCAATATTCTCGTCCAACTTAAGAAGATACCAGTGTTTGGCTAGGATTTTGTAAAGCATTCTGTGATCTGTACTGTATTTAGTAATGAAGCCAATGGTAGGTAGTTCTGTACTTTTGCTCTTTGGCGTGAGAGTTTCTTCATGAGTTATTGCTAGAGCTTTCTTCACACATTTCTCTGTGTATCCTCTTGCCAGGAATCTAGATGTTAATATTGTACATTCTTTGTCAAAGTGATCCATTGTCTGACAGTATCTTCGGGCCCTTAGGAATTCTCCTGTGGGTATGTTCACAATGGTGGGTCTGTGGGTCTGTGGTGGCAGCTCTCTGCATGTAAAATCGAGTTTACTTCCGTAGGTTTTCTGTATGTACGGGTTTTGATTTGATTCTGTTCAATGTATATTGTAAGATCCAAAGAAATCAATGCTCTTCTCATGGCATGTGCCTGTGAACTGTATGTCCATTTCATTATGATTGATCAAAGCAAGCTACTCCACTTATATTTTTGAGGCAATCAAATACGTTCTGGCGGTTAAATAATTGTGCCGCAGTCATGTAGCATACATTTCAGCAGGGAGAATTAGTTATCCGCCTTCATCAGGACCATTAGCTCAATGTGACCATATGCAAAAAATAAATAATAGAGACGGGAGGTGAAATAAATGCCCTTAGGCTGTATACTTAAAAAGACTGCCAGAAATGTAAGAAGCTTGGTGAAGGAACTTGCTATTAATCAGAGCTTGAGGGACATTGATACCAACACCAGAGGACATGTGAATTCATACATTTTTGCAGAGATCGAGGGCCAAATCCTTGTGCTGTTAAGAAACGAAATGGGAAACTGATGTGGAAAAATTCATGAACAGTGAAGGCTGAAAAGCAGACCGCAAGGATCTACTCCGATCTGAAAGTGTCGTTGGAACTGCTTGAACTTGAGGGAGATGTGTAAAGGCTCATCTAACCCTGCAAGTTAGAAGTGCACGAAATTAAGTGTAGTTGCAATAATCGGGTGCAGTTTAACCACGACAGTTCAAAGTTCCTGTTACACACGTACCTGAGCATTTATTGCTAAAAATAAGTTGAGTACGTCCGTAGACATGGGTGAACGAGTTGCCGAAGTAAGGACACTCATAAAGAAATACTTCAGGACTTTGGAACCTATTGGGGTACTCGCGTAGCTCAAGCAATGCCGTTGTCACCAGCAGTTTTGAAGGCATAGAAATGAACAATGAATGAAGAAGTTAACTCCTGTAATTAAGAGTGACTAATAAGAGAAACTGTAAGGACTTGTGCCTGTTGCCCAGTGTGCCAAATATTTATGCAAGCCGCAGACCTTATATAAGGACAGGAGTAGCACAATAAAGTGAATGGACATCTAAAGCCTATGAATGTCAAAAAAAGTGGTAATGCAAAACAAATGCATAATAGGAGGCTAGACAGAACTAATTAAAACCGCTAGAATCAAACTGTGTTATGCCTGTACTGGGACAGGTAATTAGTTCTAGGGTAATATAGACCAATCTTGTATCATTCGCATATGGTACCCTAAACCTGTAATCTAAATCAGTGAAGCGGATTTATTGATTTATTTATTGTTAATTTGAAATGCGCCTATACACCAGAGTTTCGAGGCGCAGCAAGGCAGGCGGGCAGGGAACAGGAAGGTGGACAGTAGCAATCCTAATAGGCCTTGAGACATTCAGATCGTGCAAGTGCAGTAGCGAGAAGTGCATGGGGGAAGGGAGGTGGGGAAGTGCAGGAGTTGGATGGAAGGGCTCATGGGAAGGAGAGTCCTAGGGAGTCCTGGTGGACGGGGCAGGGGAAAAAGAGAGTGAAGGGCGTCCACAAATACGTGCAAATTAAGGTACTGGAAGGCAACAGTGGTGCAGGCCAACCAGCTAAGTGTAGGGGGCCCATGAGGTCAAGTGCAGGATGAAGGTTGGGATGGCGGGGAATGGGGAATAAGTGCAGAGGTAGACTGGGCAGGGGAGGGCCTGGCGCCATGAAATACTCTGAAGGAACCAGGCCACCATTCTCGGGCAGATGGGACATTAGCAGGAGAGGGGGAAGGAAGTAGAGAAAAGAAAGGACTTTAGGAGCTTCCGGGACTTAAGGAGATTCGGCTCAAGTCTGAGGGCGGCATGTAGGTCATACCAGAGGGAGGCACCTACGGAAGAGAGATATTTACCCCTCACTCTCTGCTTGGAAAAGCGCCTGAGTTGCAGAGAGTTAGAGGTAGATGAGCGAGGGCTCTAATGGGATGTCTTTAGGGAGAGAGTTGGATGTAGCGTTGTCCCAAGCCCCAGAAAGCCTTGTGGATGATGCAGAGGGTCTTGAATGTGATGCTTGCAGCAACCGGGAGCCATTGGAGAGATTTAGTGGGCCAGGCCCATGATGTGAGGAGAGAAGGAGAGGGAAGAGTAAAGATGACGGCAAGTCGTAATCCGTAGGTTGCAGGTAGGTTACATTTGCAGCACAAGGCTGCACGAGTCCTTATCGGTAGGTTGCAGGTAGGTTACAATTGCAGCACAAGTCATAAAAACAGCATTTGTTTGGGTGCACATTCCGGTAGAAGCCTCACCTCATGGTGCAAAGGGCTAAGTGGGAAATGTGATGGTGTAATCTAGGGGTTTGTAGGTGCAGAGTTTGTAGAGTATTCCGAAAGTAAATGTACTGATGAATCAAATATGAGGGTTTGTGAACAGTGCGTACAGACACCAGTGAGTAAGTTAGTAGATGGTAGTATGGAAACTACGTCTGACCCAGACTGGCTGAGACAGTCATGGGGCTTTAGCAGGAGGATTTGGGAAGGGCCAATAAGTTTCTAACTGGTCAATAATGCAGAGTTACAAAGAGCATCCACAGGCTGGAGGCATGACTTGGTGTAGCAGCAGAGGCCACAGTAGTGTTTGGTACCTGGAATTGTTAATAGAATCGGAACGTGGATGGTAAGGGTGGACTGCACACTAGCCACGGTCAGACAGGCCATTCTGGATAATTAGAAGTGGGTAAAGTGGCAATGCAAGACAGGCAAGGCATGTGGCAATGATAGGTCAGGTGCAATGAGCCTGTATGTAGGGATGATTCTGCCCACCATACAGATGGCAAGGTCTTGGCCTGTAAGTGATCAGTTCCCATGTTGGCTGGGCTTCCAGAGAGGGGTGGAGCTGTGATAAGTGCTATAATGCAAGCGTGGCATAAGGAGTGCATGCTCATCGTTGTTGAGGTAGAAGTATAACTTTAGTATTAAGAAGGGGGTGGTGGGTTTGATCTGTTAAGAGGTTTGACACCCGTTGCCGGGTGTGTGATGGACTGAACCGAGAGCGGAATGGACGGGGGCGGTTACAAATATATTTAGCGCAGACCCTTTGCAGGTAGAACAATAGTAATCGAACGGCAAGGAACATGGCAATACTGGGACACTGGCACGCTCCAGATGCTCATGCTTACCTTTTCCGATGGTTGCTGTAGTGACATGAATCGAGTTGCTTCCTGCTTACCCAGCGGAGACCGGCAGAGACTGCAAGCTGCAGCCTTAACCTCAGGCATTCACTGAGGCCCAGCTGCGCTTCTCGACTTGGGTTAGCCGGCTCCATTGAGTCGCGCCCCAACCAATGGGAAGGCAGAAGCTGGTAGTCGGGCAAGACTGTGCAAAAAGCACAGTGGTGCGGTGGCCATCACAGGATGGTGTTGGGGCTCATTAAACCCAATGCATCTGGTGTAGATCTTCATGTTGGGCCTTAATTTTGTATGTAATTCTTTCCTGTTAGGTCTCTCCCAGTGAGTACATTTTCTCTAGGGGTGTAGCAAGCCCGTTTGTTCGATTGGCTTACCAGTTTGCTAGGATAACTTCTGGCTTTTGAATCTGTTATCTAAATTACTAACATGTAAGTAGAAGTCAGCAAGAGAAGTGCAGTTCAATTGTATTCGCAAATATTGACCATATGGGAGATTTTCCTTCAGTCTTAGTGGATGGAAGTTATTGAAATGCAAAATCGTGTTGTGGTCAGATGGTTTCCTGAATAGCGAACACACTAGCGTTTCTTGGTCGTTCTTCATGATCAGATCCAAAAGTTTATCTGACGCATGTTGCTTTTGATTGTAAATTGGATGTTTGGATTACACTCCTTAAGCCAATGATGGAATACAGTCAGAGCATGGTTTGTGCCTTTTCATTTGAAGATGATATTGTTAATATATCTCTTCCAAATATCACGAAACTGGTACCCTAGAGAGAAAATGTGGCCATAAATGTGATGGCTAGGCACACATGCTGCTCCTATAGCTGTGCCTAGAATCTGTACAAATGATTGTCAAAAATGAAATTGTTTTTTGGAAAGCTATCGTCCTCAAGTCTATGATAAATCCAGTAGGCACTCTATCCTGAATGTTTTATCTCACTCATACACACAATGGCATCCTCCTGATGGATGCTTGTTCACAAATATTTTATATCCATTGCGACCAAAGGTTCAGTGTTTGGATCAAATGCCTGTCTCTTGAAGACCTCAATAAGAAACATAATGTTTTTCAGGTAAGAGGCAGTGAGTTGACACAAGGGCTTTGAAAACAGTCCACAAATGTACATATTGGTTCAAGAATAGAACCACAGCCTTGTGGGTATTAGGAATTGCATAAAAGGATGGAGTACGTTCCTATGAGTTATTTAGAAACTCAAATTCCTGTTTAGTAATCCAGTTTCCCTGGAACCTGTATAGGGTGGTTTATGATATAGTTTAGTTTCCTGGGAAGGATCCTTTTTCAGTGTGACATAGTTAACTGGGTCATTAAGTAAATCTAACACCATCTGTTTATACTGATTCACATTGTACACCACACTGCCACCCCCTTTGTCCGCTGGTTTCATTATTATGTGGGGGTTCGAACTTAGGGTGTTGAGTGCTAGTCTTTGACTATTAGTTAAATTATGTCTCATGCGCCTATTCTTAGCCTGCATTGTGTTTCGGTCCCTAATAATACATTTCTCGACTGTGGCAGTCTCCTTAGGCACTCGATTTTCTGATTGTGTGAAAGTGGATACATGTTTTGAATGCCAGTATCTTCCTCTGTATCATGGTAAGAGTAGTGTGACGCCACGTCTCAAACAATATACTGGTCACCTTAAGTCTCCCTACTTTCACAGATCCACAGGAACTTATGTTATCTGTGGAGCAATTGATCATGTGAAGGGAGTGTCATAAATGTGTAATATGCCTACAGAGTAAATTACTTACTTTTAGTAATGTTCTTTCTGGTAGGCACGTAATTCCGCCCACAGGTTCCTCATCTTTGAAAATATCCCAGTCGACGCAGTTCACACCAGAAATGTTTTCTACCAGCAGATGACACAATTCAGCTCCAACCTTAATCATTCCCTCTCATTGGTTCTGTCTTGTCCTGAGGTTGCGTCATGCTAGTCCAGAGCCATTGGCACCATTTTCTCCAGTTCCACTTTATGCAAAGCAAGGTGGTGAAACAGATTTAGTTACCTTGGTAACTCATTAAAGTACATGAAGTTTTAACCTAGAGCATAGGTAGATTTGGAGACCAATCTGGTCCTTGCTGTTTTGAAGTCGACCTTCTTGTTCTTCATCTCCTTTCTATAAAATCATAACCGGAATCTATAATGCAACACAGTGAACAGTGATGGTACGCTAAAAGTAAGAGCCACCAAATGAGGTGCTGCAAAGTTTCATAAATGCCACCAAAAGCCCCCTAATTCATCATTGGTCATCTTATTCTTTACTCATTGAGTATGGAGCCTAACTTTATTTTATCTTCAGCAGATAGAACTGTAGGTTTTGTGCCAGCAGCAATGATGTCGTTTTTCCTTTAAGACATGTTTGGTTCTACTTTTCTCACTTTTACTATGTATTTTCTTCTCATCAGCTTGCGTCCTTTGACCGAACAAACGCAGATTCTGCTAAAATAAGAGGTTGGTATATGTTCCTTTCTGTTGATGTTTAGTTGTGTGATTTAAGATATTAACAGGCATTTTCTGTTTGTTTTCCATTTCTCTTCGAAGCGATTGAAAAGTCTGTTGTTCCATGGGTTAGTGACCATGATGTGCCCTTCTGCCCAGACTGTGGAAATAAGTTCAGCATTCGTAATCGGCGCCACCATTGCCGTCTGTGTGGGTCCATCATGTGTAAGAAGTGCATGGAGGTGGTCAGTCTTCCCTTGGCAAGTATGTATGGTACTAGGATTATTTCTGCATGCCCTTACTATTCATGGGATGAAAACATACCTCATTTCGGGACTGGTGTCGCCATGTCCCTTTTTCTATTTGTTGTTTGTGATCTTGTTGCACTGTGCAATTTAGGTGTGGCATCCTGCAGACGCCTCTTTCAAAGACGAAAGATATCGTATCAAAGGATGGGTATCTGTCCAGAGGAGCAAGAGCATTTACCTGTGTGGCCAGTGGCTAAAGTGAGAGCCCAGTGACAATCAGCAATTTGATTGCAATCAAACCAATGGCTTGCAATGCCAGCAAGATCCAGGCACAAAACCAGTTTGGGAGGAACTCCCATGGTGGACAGTGAATCCTACATTATGATCTGGGTCCTCCGTGCTGCCTTCTGTGCCAGAGCTCTCCATAGCGCCATTCTCTTAGGAGCTTGCGATGCTGATTCTCTGGATCAACATTCTCAATGTGATTACTCCATTACCGAGGGACTGGAACTTACCTTGTGATTGAAGATGATGCCCCCCTTGCTGGCTTCCTGATAATTTACCTGGTGGGAGTGTATGGTAGACAATGGAAGATTCTGGTTAAAGATATTAGGCTGGAGCCTGTGCTCCTGTAGAAGGCAGAGAGGGGCCCTTTCAGTCATGTGCCCCATCCTTTAGTAGCGGTGGAGCTGTGTTCGTCCAATCGGACCGACCACATGTCGGGTTCAAGATATGCTGCAGTTCCCCATTGGAAACTGGGGTGTTATGCACTGTTCCAGTAGTAGGGGAAGGATCAGGGAGACATTCAGATAAACTACTTGCTTGCTGGCTCTTCTGGGATGTTGGCCGTCAAGGACAGATTTGAGAGGGGAAGAATCGCAGGATTTAAGGATTTGTAAAGAAGGTGGATATGAGAGGGAGAGATTTAGGTAATTCAATGTATTTGGGAGCAGATACTGAAACCATATATGCAAAGGAGAGTGTACAGTTTGAAATGCATTCATTGTAAACTGGGCACACATCAAGGAATGGTGCATTTTCACCTGTGTTCACCTGTTAAGTGCTGCTTCCTCAAGCCTGCCAGACCAATCCTGTCGGGGTTAGTAAGGAGTTAGGAAACTGCAGCACTGTGCAGAGGGAGGCGAGTAATTGCAGCATATTTGTGACATGAAAGAGCCATCCAGCATCAGTTACTGGCAAAATAGTCACTGTCTACAATGCACATAAAGAGAGAACAAATTAAAGCCACCTCTAACCACCTTAAACAAATCGGAGTTAGTAGCTAATTGTCATCGCAGTGTATTTTTCCTCTGGGTGGTGTTGCGAGGGAGCTGATGGTCAGCCTTGTCAATGCCCCAACCAGGCAGTGAGATTCTGTTGTCCAACTACCGAACGTGGCTCCGCATTCCTCACCGGAAAGGGAAAGTACTGTGCGTGAGATGTTATGTAACCTGACGGGGACCAACTTTCGGTCACACGGAAATTAGCCTGTTGCATACGTTCTGGTAAGGGGAATGCACATTCTATCCAAGGGCTGGGGGTTTTGCATTTTTAAACTTCTGTGTCTACTTCTACTTAGGTGGGGGAGAGAGCCCCCAACGTACAAAACGGATCATCCTGGACTGTTATTTATAGCTTTATGTTTACAGACAAGTCCCTTATAAGGAAGAATAATCTTTGGATTATCCCAGGCATAATATTTGCTAATATTGAGCGTCTGTGGGTAGGGAGTAAGACTACAGACTTGCAGATAACTAATGGGGGAGATATTTTGCAGGGTAAGTGTAATGTCTTAGAGGGCCCCTCTGCCCTAAAAGAACGATAGAGGGAGAAGTAGTCTCACAGGATGTGGATTTTAGTGCCTGTATATAATTCTCTAACATTCAATATTGTGTCTAATCTAATGCTGATACCGAAATGTACCACAGGGGCCTCCAGAAAGGTTGTGTTTTATTGGTGCTCAAAGAAATGTGTGGCAGGTATGTAGATTTCATGGTTTTATTATTTCTTAACCATAATTGGAGAGAGATGTATGCGAAGTTGTTGTTCAAAACATCTTTAGAGCCAAATTTACTGTTGCTGGCCCTTTCTGAACTGAACTCTGCACTTTCAAGTAAGCAGAATGTTTTGTTTTAACTCCCGACAAGATGCACCATTCGGATGCATCAGCAGTATACTTTGACTGCTGTCCAGCATCCTCTCTAATGGCTCTTGCACTTGACCTGCTTGTCGGTCAAATGCTGGTGAGACTCTCCCATTTTTTTTCTATGACAGACAAACTCCCAGTTGAGGTAATCTAGGACCCCAAAAGCTCATGGGGAACTATCGCCCAAATGTGGTACCTGAAGGACCAAATTGATCTTGGTCATTACTTGTGTCCAAACTCCATAATCTGAAAATAGTTTCTAAGCAAAGTATATTTACCTGTAACATCCACATCATATCTGTTAGGGAGAATTTTTGCAGGCCTCTGGTGAGTGGTGTAAGACCATCTTACTCCGGCGTCCCTTCCCCTTTTCTCTATACTTGTGGGACAGTCCGTCCTTCGGGATGGGACCGGAGCACTTTTAAAGCATCAAAAATAAGAATGTTTGTCCTTCTTTTATTTTTCCGTGGGCTACCGCACGTTACCATAGCCCCGCCCTCTTGAGCTCCGCCCCGCGCATCGTCCTTCAGTCCTTTTCTCCGTGCGGTCGGGGTCGGACGCACTAGCATCACAGGAAATATTTTTCTTTTTTTTCCCTTGTCCTTCAGTCCTGCTCCGGTTCCACGGTCACTGCTTCTTCCGTCTATGCCGGAGCATCCGGAATTCATGTCCTGTTCATCCTGTGAACGTTGCTTCGCAAGGGCGGTTCCCCACTCCCTTTGCCTGGAGTGCCTAGGCCCGGAACACCGTTGGGACGCCTGCTTCTACTGAGGCTCCCTCTCTGCCCTGGCACTGCAACATCGGCTTGTCAGGTGGGGAGGAAGTGTTTTAACGCGTTCCTCCACCGCATTTACAGTCCTTCATTGAAGAAAAAAGGAGACAGCCGGTAAGTTCTTTCCTTTTCAGGACACCCCGGCTGGGGGACTCCTTCCCAGGGTCTTCTGGGTCTAGGAGGGGCTCAAGTGGCTCTATTACCAGGGATATCCCTGAGGTGTCCCGCAAGGGATCTAACAGGTGCACCAAATATCCTCTGAGGGGCTGTCAAGACTGGATCTTCATCCGAGGTTCCCCCTTGGGGGTGCTAAAGTTGGGCCGAGTTCTTCTGGTGCTTTCTTCACCGGGGTCAGCCTTGAGGCTTCCACTCCGGGAACTAAGTGTAGGAGTCTCGGCTCGGGGTAACTCTCAAGGCAGCTAAAAGTACCAGGGTTACTCCTGCGGTTCCCCTTCTTGTGGCTATTTCTAAAACCAGCAAGATTAAGGGGACCCCTTTTGAGGGTCCTGGCTTCAGGGGGTGACTCCAAGCCTTCTCATACTCAGGCCTGTGATAGAACTGATCGTGCTGAGGGGGCACAGAAGCCGGTCATGCACCATAAGTCTTCTACTACCGGCTCTGTCGAGGCTCCCCTATTCAGGGGTAATTTATTAGCAGTCTCTTAGGTGTCCGAGAAACACTCTAGATCTGCTAGTACCGGCTCTGCCGAGGTTCCTTGTCGCAAGGCTAAGATGGCACATAAGACCCCTGTGGTGACTACTGCCTCACTTACACCTGTGACGCAGTTCATCAAAATTGCAGTCCACCCCCTGCGGTCCACGACGGCCATTTTGACTACCTCTCTTACCATACCAATGTTCACCATGGCTGGTGCTGAGGGGCCTGTTTTTGAGGCAGAGCTGCCTGTTCCACGTTTCGTGGACAATAAGAACTTGTTCCGCCCACCAATGGATTGACGTGCTCGGACTCCGCTGTCGCATACAATCTCGCTCGCTCCGGGGTCCGCTCCTTTGATCTATGTGGATCCAGCTGGTGGAGGACCATCCGGGCAACCATCCTCTTTCCATTCCTGGGGGTGTGCCCCTTCCGAGCGGCCACTGCCCACTCCAGCGCCAGAGGATGCGTTTATGGGGAGGTTTCAGACGCTTATGCATTCTGATCCCATGAAGGCATACTTAAGGATTTATTTAAAGAAATGTATCTTAAGCCGCCTGAACCGGCCCCTGTTCCAGCAGTCCCTATGCCAACTCCTCCACCTCTGCCTGTGGGGCCTCCTCCCCAACTGCCTCCTCTTTTCCCCCGTGGAAAAGACTCAGGTGGCTCTGCCAAACACCACTTCAGGAACTGAGGCGCCACGTGCAGCGGACCAGTCTTCTGCTCCCGCTTCGCTGAATGAGGCCCGGGACGGCGATGACCCGCCCCACTCTATTCGAGCTTTTCACGACTGGGTACTGGATATGATGGCGCTGCTAGACATTACAGTACCCAAGCCCTAGCTCCACAGGAGGGGGTACTTTCTGGAGCCTTCACAGGAGCGCATTTGTTTGTTCCTACAGAAGGACGTCCTGGGTGAGGTCGTAAGGTATGGAAAAAACCTCATACTGGGCAGCACCTAAACAGAAAAATAAACGCTTGATACAAGCTTCACGCATCTGAGGACATATCTTTGTCCAAGGAGGACAACCTTCTGGACGCCATTGGGGGGAAAAGGTTTTTTCCAATTCGGCTCTTCAGCTACGTCAGGCTAATACTGAGATTATTTTGGCTGCTGCATGTGAAAGAAACATTCCCGAAAGAATGTTTTTTGGGTGCATACCCCAGAGTCAGCAAATTCAAACATGTGGTCAAATTTATGGACATGGCGTGTATACTGGCCAAGGGAACCATAGCAATGGCTTGGAAATCGCCCAGGGGCCCAAAATATTTACACAATTTGAACGTTGGGTGGAAGCAGAAACCAAAGTCTACGGTGAGGGCGTGGCCAGAGCAGAGGAAAATGTGAGTAATACATATGAAGCTTGGAAAGTGCTGATATGGGACATGTTCCTCCTCTCAGATCACAAGCCGTTATGAACGTGTATGATCTTGTATAATAAAGCTTACTAAGGTATCACTATACAATTGTATTTGAATCGAAAATGCCCAAGATCCACCACCTAGAAGTACATATCGCTTATACTGAGCCCAATCCATGCCTATCCGCAACGAATGAGAAGGCATGCTTAATGGTGCATGCTGTCTGTCAGGTGAAGAAAGGTTTAGTTTGTTAATTGTCAACCGGTTATTATCGGCAAGTTACTACATGCACATGACAGAATATTTCAAGACTGTATAACTGCTACTACATGTGTAATTGTCATATATAAGTGCTAATAAAAACATTTTAAAATGAAAACAACGGAGCCCGGCCAGAGTGAAAGTGGGAAAGCGGGAACAGGGGTAATGCTTCTTTAATTTCCCTTGGTTAACACCATGTTACCATGGCAATGGGATACATTCTACCTGTACTTTCTTCAGTGAGATCAGCATACCCAACCTTATGTGAGTGCTGAGGGGATCTGATTTATCCCTTTTCTCAATTCTCCAGTAACCTTGTTGTTACTGTGTAAGCATGAGGAGGGGGGAAAAAGCCGAAAGAGGATGAGGGTGGGCATCCTCAAAAGTCTTATTCCCATAAGGCCAACAAAAAGTTCCTTAAGAGGAGTAAGCCGGATCATCACAGAAATGGTTGTGGGAGTCTGTCGGTATTTCCTTTGTGAACCCTACTCATGAAAAGAAAGAGAGCAGGAGTTTCAAGATTTGTTGGGTGGTATTGGCTCCCAGGGAAAGGCTTTTGGGTATCACGTTGCGTAATCCACAGTTACCAAAATGTACCTGTTCCCTAATTTCGATGTTTCTAGGGGCCCCACAATGTTCATACCAATTCTGGCGAATGGAATTTCGATGATTGGCAACGGGTTTAAGGGAACTGGTGGTGGCAAATGAGTACTAGTCTTTTGACAAATCACACAGGCCTGGACAAAGTTTTTAATGTCAGCATGCATTCCTGGCCAGTAGAAAGTATTAGTGATTTGGGCCTGTTTCTTTGTCCTAAATGGTCTCCTGTCAAATGTGAGTGAGCTATTTCGTGGACCACTTGCTTCTGACTCTTGGGGACAGCCAATTGGGTTTTTGCTAAGCCTTCTGAAGTGGTGTCTCCTCAATACATAAACCCATGTTTCAAAAAGAAAAAAACTCCTTCTTTCTCAAGGCCCTCTTGTTCATATGTAACCTGTAAAAAGGTTTCAGCCAACAATGGGTCGTTACTTTGTGCAAAGACTAGGTCAAGAAAGTGTTTGTTTCTTCTTATCTGACTTTTCTAGGCTCAGGTTTTGGAGGGGCTTCAGGTGAATTATCTGCCTCCCCGAAACTCTGAGTACCTCTATTTGTTCTCTCCTTCCCGGCTTCTTCCTTGATCCTAGGGAACATGGCCCTCTCAAGCACCCCTTAAAAATGTTATCCCCTGGATGGATTTCGAAGAGATCTTTTCCGTGATTCTGTAATAACATTTTAACATCACCTCTAAAATCGGGGTCGATAACCCCAACTAGCACATCAATTGCAAACCTCCATGCTAGTCCTGATTTGGGAGCCAGTCTAATGGAAGTTTCAGGGGGTTAGAATCAGAATTAAATCAGTGGGCATCAGTCTTCCTTCGCTTTGGGGGAATAATCTCAACCCTACTGCTACAAATATGAAACCCAATAGAGCCCTTAGTGGCTACTGAGGGGTCTGATGCTCTCGTACTTAACTTTTCACATTCCATTCCTGACCCCATTTGTGAAGGCATCATGAAGTAAGAAACAGACAACAGATTCACTTTTCTACAAAATGGTTTATTCTTCTTAAATGTCAGGATGGAGTAAGACCTACCATGCCCTATGGTAAGGTGGGATTTCCCTTCCTAAAGAAACTAAGGATAGTCTGTGTC
The DNA here is from genome assembly GCF_040938575.1 of Ambystoma mexicanum. Taxonomy (NCBI): domain Eukaryota; kingdom Metazoa; phylum Chordata; class Amphibia; order Caudata; family Ambystomatidae; genus Ambystoma; species Ambystoma mexicanum. Next base: position 165,228,465 of record NC_090923.1, on the reverse strand, counting down.
ATTAAGTTCAACTCAAAAGTCTGTCTTTGTCCAAAGCCTATACTTGCCCTCACAACTAAAGATCTACAATGTGTAGGGAAGTCGGAAAAATAAAACCGTATTCCAACATAAAGTTCTAAGCTTCTTCCAGCTCCTGGTTCGCTTTTCAACTTCAATCACCAAGGCCTGCAAAGTTTCTAATGAGCCCGCACTTCGGTTGACGTTGCACCGCAAAATGGCACAGGACCCCAGGTATTGTTATGTTAATGTTAAAGGACATTTGTACCATGCACTATCACCAGCGGTTCTGAAAAAGGAGGGGAGGATGAGTTAGCGGGACGAAGCAGGAAAAATGCAAGAGAGCAGTGATATGCTGTTGGCGGCCTCAGCCCGGTGGGTCCGTTGGCTGGCCTGGGGTGTTTGCGGCCGGTAGACGTTGTGTACTGTTGTGCAAGGCTATGTGTGTTTTTGTTTTGTTGTTGCAGTGTAGTGAAGTTTGTGCGGTTTGTTGTGCTGTAGGTTTGGTTGTGTTTGGTTTGAAGTTTGAAATGTGTATGCAGAAAGGGAAATTGTTAGTAGGGTTGCTTAGTTTGCGTCTCTATCCAGAGTTGAGGCGCTTGGTTTGCGTGGTCTCTCCTGATGCGGCTCTGTCCAGATCTGGGTCTGACTGGCAGATAATGTTCCCTACTCTTCTGGCCCCCACCTCTAACATGCTCTCTCAGAGCTCCCTTTATCCTCCCTTAATACTCCTGTGGCCAGTGCACCTGCCAATGTCAAACTCTCAGGTGGTCTGGTGATTGCTAGTGTCTAGTCAATTCCATACCACTGTGGTGCCTGGCGGTAACTAAGGACGGGCGAGGTGTTGGTGGGATTGTCTGGGGTAGTTGACTCAGACTCCGTGTGCTCCGCCTGTGTTCCAGTCTGTCCGGTGTCACCCGTCTAGGTGCCGTGTGAGTTAGACTCTCGGGTATGGGCTGTCCGTCTCCTTTCTGGTTTAGTCATCCTTTTTTTATTTTTTATTTATTTATTATTATTATTTTATTTTTTTTGGTTTTCGGTTTCCAGATTTAGTCTGTGGTGTGGAAGAGCCAGGTTTTTAGTGATTTCCTGAATTTTAGGTGATCTTCAGTGTTTATTTCTTTTGGGATGTTGTTCCAGGTTTTTGCGGCTAAGTGGTAGAAGGAGGTGCCTCCAAGTTTTTTCTTAAGGTATGGTTTCAGTTCCAGGCGGATTTCGTTGCTTGATCGGAGGGGTCTTGTTGGCTTGTAGACTGTTATTTTCTTTTGTAGGAATTCTGCTCCTTGTCCGTTGATTGCCCTGTGCGTTATGCACATTGTTTTGAAGGTGATGCGATGTTTTAGGAGCTTCCAGCAAGTGCTGTGTGCCGGAATAATACATTGTAGATGCCAGAAAACATGGAGGAAAGTTTTAATCCATTGAAAAATACCAAAAGAGGTAAAAGGAGTTCCAGAGGTTAAAGTAAAAGATTGAGTGAGTGTGGAAAAAGGTTCCCACTCACTCAGGAGAATCAGTCCGAAAATACAACCCAGCAAAAATGCTGGGGGACTCACAAAGTGGGGAGAATTTCACTCAAGAAGGAAAATCTACCCAACATGTATCCTCTCAAGATAACTTATTTCTTTACAGATAATTCTATAGTATATTTAGCATTACTGACCCCATGTTGGGACAGAGTCTTTTCCATTGTTGTATCCACAACCTTTGCTGCAGAACTAATGACATTATGGTGCATTTGCATTATCTGTCTACCTTTCTTTTGCTTGCTTTCCCATGATTGTCCCTCATATTTTATCCATACACATTTTATCATAATAGTAGTGTATTTTGGTTGTTTATTAGTACAGTAGGTGCTGATAATGGCTAGTGAATAGGATACTCTAATACTAGAATAAACATTGCCCAAGTACCTGATGCTGTTTTGTTAGCAGTTTAGATCTGTTATTTAAAGTATTCTCTTTTTGTTGTTGTTGTTCCAGATAAGCTCACCAATGCCAGTAAGCAGGTCCTTGCTGCTCACAGCAGTCCAAATCTCTCCCCAAACAACAGCGCCCACACCTCTCGCCGTGGCAGCATCAGCAGCTTAAGCAGTGTGAGCTCCATACTAGATGAAAAAGATGATGACCGGATCCGCTGCTGCGGACACTGCCAAAGCACACTGCTAAAGCGGGAGCAGCAAATCGATGAGCGAGAGTTCACCCCTGACATTGTCAAATTCTACCAGGTACAATCAGAAAAAGCGGCCCCCACAGTCTGTAACAGAAGTCTGTAAGCTTTGTGGCATGTTTTCTTTTTTTTGGGATTACAAACCTGGCTAAAGTGTACAGATATCCATGTGTTATTTAAGTGCTCTGGCCTGCTAATAAAACCCTATCTATGGAGACAATGTATCAGTGTCTATCCTCTGTTCTCCGGTGGCTTCACTCCTACCTCACTGTTTGTCCAGCTGGGTATCTAAAGATCCCAGCAACACTTGATGACCTGTGTAATGCCACAAGGTCCTATCTTATCCATCTAAAATCAGCAGTATGAAGAGGATTTACAGCTCTACTGAAGGTCAACTGCACCAACTGCTTTCACCCCCGTGAACAATGCCTACATCTTTGATGTGCTTTTAGTGCTCTGGCAAATTCAAAACTAGGTGTGCTTTTCTAAAATGGCTGCAACCTCTATTTGTGTCCTTTTTAGAGATTTTTGGCAAATTCAAAACTACACCTGCTTTTTGAATTACTGCAACCTCCATTTGGTGCTTTTTAGTGTTCTTTGGCAATTTCAAATTTAGGTGTGCATTTGAAATTATCCATAACTTTTGGCTACTAGGCCGCTTGGTGAGTCACTCGTGCCTGTGCACTATCTCCCACTATCCCTTTACTCCCCTCTCTACCGCCTCCATGCCTCTCTCCATCTCTCCTATCTCCTCTAACTGCTATTCTATTACCTATCGGCCCACTCTCACGCAGTCTGGAAGAAAAATGTTTAAGAAAGATCTTCTTTCCTCTAATCCTGGCTTACCTATCACAGACACCAATGTCAGTGCTACTTCCAGTCAAATTGTCACTGAAATCCTCTTCTCTGTCCCCCCTCCAGACCTTTGGTCTCAACATCTGATCTCCACTCTCTCCCCTTCCTCTTCCATTAATGGTGGCACTAGATGGGAAGTTCTCTCGGCGGGCTTCTCATCCTCAAGGTGCATCATTAATGTCTGTCACAATGGCACCATCATGTCTCAGGGTCCTCAACCCAATCGCCTCCTCTTTGACCGGCGCCTGCCTTCTCTCATCAACCTCCTTCCCGCTCCTGCTATCCCTCCTTCCTCTCTCAGCACCACCTTCACCACCACAAACGGGTGTACCACCGCCTTGTACTCCACCACAGAAAACCTTCACGGATGGTGACCGGCTTCACTTGATGCTTGTTCCGCTACAAAAATAAATTCCGACATCTGCCTCCTCCTTGAAGACGTTGATCTCGACGTCCTTGCTCTCACCGAGACGTGGTTCAATGCCAGCTCAGTCACAGCCTTTGACTCCCTTCCACTGATGGCTAAAAGATCCTCTCAAAGCCTTGTCCCAACCGTGCTGGTGGCGGAGTAGGCTTGATCTTCCCTGAGTGGGTCCCTTCTTCCCTCCTACCCACCCGACCCTATTCCTCCTTTGAAAGCCTGGTCTGTAAGCTTGGCAATTCTCCTACTTCCTCTTTGACCATTACCACCATCTACAGGCCCCCGGTCCCCATCTCCTCTTTCCTTTCAGAATTGGCCGATTAATCTTTCTCTCTCCTGACTTCCACCTCTAAACTCCTCCTTCTGGGTGACTTTAACATCCACTTTGATTCTTCAATCACGGTTGGACACACTTCAATCACAGCTGGACACACTCTTGATGCCTAATGATCTTTTGCTCTCTACCCCTCTCTTCTGGTCTGACCACTCCCTTTGCCACTCCCACTCCCTCCTCCCACCTGGGACCTCTCAGCCCTTTGACCAAACCTCCCCCTGTTCTACCAGCCTCGTTTGCAGACATCTGTCCGATGAAACGAGTGTCAGTTGCTGCATTCACTTCCACCTTCATCTCCCTCTCATCCCATTACCGACTCAACTATTGACTCTGCACTCAGCAATCTCCATCTCGCTATCACTAACACTCTCGATATGCTTGCCCCTGTCATGAGGATCCGTCTGAATCCTGTCACCAAGCGTAACATTTGGTACGATTCTGACCTAGCAGCCCTGAAGTGCAGAGCTGCTGAACGGAAGTGGCAGACCTCGTCCTCAAGCTCATCCTCTGATAAACTGGCCTTCCGCCTTCTCCAAAGGCAATATCGTCTCTCCATTCGCTCCAAGAAGAGGTTACACATCCTGGCCCGCATCTCTGGAGCTTCTAACAACACGGCTGAACTCTTTAAAATATGCAAGGAACTAGCCAATCCAGTTGCAGTCTCTAACTCGCCTCTTCCCTCCCACACCCTCTGCACTGCACTGGCCACCCACTTTACTGCTAAAACTCTCCCACCTCCTCCCATCCTCCCTGAACCCCTCCCATCATCCACTCATTCTTCCTTCTCTCCTATCGCACCGGATGAGGTCACTAGAGTTGCCCGCTCTATGAAGGTGTCTTCCAAACAAATCGCCCCCTGTTCTTCCAGAACTATCTCTGATTTCTGTAATCACTCTTGCCACTTGCTCTTGCCCTTCTTCCCTCAAGCACTCCCCTATGCGCTCCCTCCTGAAAAAGCCTTCTGCCGACATCTCACTCCCTTTCTTGGGAAGTTTCTGAAGAAGCTTGTCTTCCGCCAACTGAACCAGCATACTGAGCTTGTTGGTTCCTGCCCGACTAGCAATCTGAATTCCAAGCATCCAGAGGCACGGAAGCTGCTCTCCTCAACACCTGTGAAGAATTGCTTGCATCTCTTGACTCCAACTCACTCACTGTTTTATTCTACTCCATCTCTCCTCTGCTTTTAACACAGTCAACCACTCTATCCTCATAAAGTGGCTCCATGCAACCCTTGGTATCTCGTAGTGGGCACTGGACTGACTGACCTCCTTCCTCACTGGCCGTCCATCCCAGGTTAACCTGGGTTCTTTCTCCTCACCCGCTTCTATCTCCACCTGTGGCGCTCCCCATGGCTCTACCCTTTCGCCTTGGCTCTTTAACATCTATCTCTCCCATCTTACTCACCTTATCTCCACTTTCTCCCCACACTTCCAGTGTTATGCTGATGACACCCAACTCTTCTTCAGGCTACCATCTGCATCTCTTCCCACTTCCTCTGTCATTCCTAATCGCCTTTTCCGCCATCCAGTCTTGGTGCACCTCCAGAGATCTCTGTCTCCATGCCAGCAAGACTGAGATTCTTCTTATCAGTACTCCTGTTCCCTCTTTCCTCACTTCACTCTGGCCACCCTCTATGGGTACCCCTTCCCCTGAAACCAGAAACCTGGGAGTTATTTTCGACTCCTCTGTCCCTTTCATTCCTCACATCCTGGATCTCGCCAAGAAGGCCCATTTCCAACTCTACCTCCTCAGAGGCGTCCTCACTTTTCCCCAGAAGCTCAATGTCTACAGAGATTTGGTACTCTCCAGGCAGGACTATTGTAACAGCCTCTTCACCTCAATTTACCTTCTTCTCTCTGCCCCCTCCAGCCAAACCAGAATAGGGCTGCAAGACTTATCCTTGGCTTTAAGCCCAGGGACCGTATCTCTCCAGCCCTAAATTCTCTCCACTGGCTCCCAGTTGCTGCAAGGATCGCATTTAAATCCCTATGCATCATCCATAAGGCTGTCTGGGGCCAGGAACTATGCTATCTGCAACATGCTTTCCCCAAATACTTTCCTTCCAGATCCCTCCAATCATCCGGCTCCAACTCTCTGCTTGTCAATCGCTTCTCTAAGCAGAGATTGGGTGGCCGTTCTCTTTCCTCGTCTGGCTCCCTCCTCTGGAACAGCCTCCCCCTTTTCTCTCTGTCTTGAGCCGGATCGCCTCAGGTTCTGCAAGCACCTCAAGACTTTCCTCATCTCCTACTCCTTCCCTCTCTCTCGCCCGTGCTAAACCCCTACAGTCACTGTGATTGGTGGCCTGGACCTGTATGTGTCCTTCTGGGTCCTGGCCTTCTGTCCAATCGCCCCCAGCATCTGCGCTCTTCCTGCACTTGCCTTTGGGCACCAACTGGCCTATGATGTATTACAGGCCTGCACTTATTGTATTGACTGGTGACCCCTCTTCCACCAAGTGGTCACTCCCTGGCACTTAACTGTTGCCCTTGCAACTGACTCTGGTGCTTTCCCCTCTGTGGAACCTATAGCACTTGCCCCCTCCACGATCCCTTATCTCTCTCTGCACTTTCACACTCCGAATGTTCACAAAGTCTAGTCGGAACGCTACTCATCGCTGCTATCATATTCCATTGTCTTGCTGTTGCCTTGTTCCCTTCCCTTTGCCCTGTGGGCGCTTTGAAACACCATTTCATATTGTATAAGCTCCTTACAAATGCCAAATAAAATAAATGTGAAGTGCCTACATGAAACTCAGCAAAGACTGAGTTGGTCCTTCTTATTGGTACCTACAAATCCAGTCCAGAACTGGCTGACCGAGCAGGAACTCAACAGCCTTTTATTGCAACTTGTCCCTAGTGGGGGATGGAGGGGAAGTGTCCCTAGGATTGATTAGGGCCTATTCTTCAAAACTCCCTCTGCAACAAGGAATACATAAGCAGCCTAACACAGCTCCTACACCCCTGCAGAATTCAACACACTAATGACAACAACTCAGTCATATCTAATAGAGAAATTCCCTACCTCTGGATACTGACACAAGGCCAAGAGACTTCTTAAGATTCTCATCTGGAGCCAAGACACCTCCATAATGGAATCTTACGAAATCCACGAAAGAGTTGACTAGAAAGCAAGGAGCCTCCTGGTAGACCTTCGCCGTATAATAAATCAAACCCATCAAAACAAGGTTGACTCCCTCATTCATCCTTGAGGTGAGAATTGGAGACCCTGCCCTTCAAGGAACTCTTAGTAAAATGTAATGACCACTGCATCATTATTCCTCTTGACTTTTACCTACCATGCACCGTATTGCAAAAACATTTAATTTACATAAACCCAAATTAGCATAGCATTTGCACAGAGCAAACATTGACTTAGTGGAAATATAAATTGTTTCAATTAATGTTTGCAGCTGAGCAATTCTCTATAAATACCAAGCAAACTGCAGCCTTTCAGAGTTTCTGTAATATGGTATGTCACAACTATCTGACCAGTCACATTCTGAAACATGAGAAGAAAGTGATTTAAACAAGGAAGTCTTATGTGGGCAAAATAATAAATTGGGTAGACAGTAAGTTTGATGGACACTGTTCTGCTATCTCTAGGTGTGTTGATTATCTATCTGAAAAGTTCAAGGGTAAAGGGCAAGTTACAAATGGCATATCAGCCTCAGGGTTCTGAGGTGCCCTCCCAGAAAAGTACTGCAACAAAATAACATTCTTAGCCCAGTCTTTGTTCCGGGGATCCCTTCCTGGCACGATCCCTTGACAAAGGGGAACTAGTTCTTTAAAAGTCGCTCTAAAGCAAAATTCCTTTATGTCTCCAGTAGTTCCAATGCATGTGACTTGGTTAGTGAGGGGCACACTCCAAAAGATACTACAAGTAATGGGGTGCATGTCGGTTCCCGACAACCTAACACCGCAACTATAAAGACCAGAATTCAAAGTACTCGTACAAATAGTACAGCCCACAACACCTGAAACTGCCTTCTTGAAGAAAGCAAAGGGCTCAAAAGTGCTGGAACATCAGAGTAGCATGGTGTACTCATTTGGGAACTGGGGCATGTCCATTACTTGCCAATCAATGCCTGGGACTTGCTGTATCTCAGGATCCTGGGCAATCTCGGAGGCACGTGTCTCACCAGGATGTCTCGCCTTTTCATCTCCTTCGAGACATGGTCCTGTGTGGCTGTGGTCTGTTCTTCGTTGGTGGGCTCCCTGGCATTGATTCAAGACTGCAGTAATATCTGGATTCCCTTGCCACGAAAGGGAGAGGTTGAGGCGACGCCCAAAGTCTGAGCAGACAAAGAGTGCAGGCAATTAATCTGTAGTCTACTTGGTGGCTTTTCACACCAAACCTGATCTCTAGTGACTGGCCTCTGTGCCACATTTAATCCTGGGCTTCCTCCCAATGCTGGCTAGCCTCTTGGATGTTTCTTGGGGTGTGCCTTCTCTTCTTACTTTCTCACTTATTTTCTCACTCTTCACTGGTAAACTCCTCTATCAGTAACTCTATAAAACTTCCTGGCTCTCTCATCCAGGTCTCTCCTTTTGTTAGCATTTCTGTTCTGTGTAATCCTAGAATTGCTTTTCTTTGCCCTCTACCTTCTTCAATATGATCACTATCCTCCCCTTCAAAGCTGTAGGTTCTACTGTAAACTACCCTCACATTCTTTACTACTCGAAGTACTACCCTCCTTGATACTATAGTCACTCTCTAGGGCTTCACCCACCTGGGAGCTGTGGTGAATCGAGGTTATTCTTTGATTTACAGAGATAACATATCTCTGAAACCCTGTGCTGGTGAAGGAAGATTAGCGGCTGATCAAGCTGACAACATGCAGCGAGACGCGCTGCCAGCATGGAGAGAGGAAAACACTTATCAGCTGCAGGAAAAAGACGTCTGCCTCCCTCACAATTATGTAGCAGCACCGCTGAAATAGCGCAGGGGTACAAGTGATACCTCCCATGTCAAAGTCCTGGATGTAATTCCCCATTAAGCACTGTAAAATAAACGTAATCTAAATGTATGAAATAACATCTATAACATCACAAAGCTTGGGGAAATAAAATAAAACCTTCATTCATAAAGCAAGGAGATCACAAAGCCTTGCCCACCATCTACCCAGGAGGACCAAACCAGATAAACTGGAGGATAGCTCCTATATAGGAGAGTTAATTGGAGCTCCTAATTGATTAAACTGTTTCGAACTAACCAAAAGGGGATGACCTACCCTGAGAGGATAATGATGAAAGCACTGCTTCCACCAGTGGTGAATCCGGCCAGTTCAGCCAATCAGTAGTTGGCTAAGAGGACAAAGGACTGAATAAAAGGAGAGCCAGTTCAGGTGCAAGTTGTCTCAGCTGGGGACTGCATCCGTGTCTCGCTGGTTATGGTAAAGCAGTGGAGAAGAAGCCTGAAGCAGAGGAGAGAAGGCTGACTTGTAGCTACCCTGCTATGATGAAGAGGGAAACCTGAGAGAGCCCAGCTGAACCCAGAAGAGGAGAAGAGGCCCACACCCCTCTGATCCAGGAAGGCCAGAGGAACTGGAAGAAAGGCAGCTCATTCTAGCCTGTAGAAGCAGATAGGCAACCTAAAGTTCCCCAGTGAAGCAAGAACTGTGGATAGCCTAACTACTCCTGGAGGGCAAGAGGCGAGAAGCGGTGATCCCAGTGTGAAGGAGTCATGTAAGAGACTTGTCCCTTTTTGTTTTGAGTGTAGACGTGAGAAGGGCTGAGTCCAGTTCGAAGGAGCCACATAAGAGACTCATCCCCTTTGTTAACCTAAGAGACTGAATACCCTAGAGGGAGGGTGAGAGTGACGGGAACAAGACCCATGTGACTTCAAGAGATGGAGAGGGGAAGAAGAGAGAAGGGGTGAGCCCAGTTTGAAAGAGACGCATAAGAGCCTCAAACCCTTGCTCAGCGTGATGATACCCCAAGAGAAGGAGTGAGATTGAAGATACCCCAAGAAAGGGGGAGTCAAGAGAAGGAGAGAAAGTGAAGATATCCCAACAGCAAGACCCCAGAAGAGGATCAGAGGATGAAGTTACCATGTAACAGGGATTAAAGAGAGAAATACCCTCAGTGGAGTGAATGAGTGTGTGAAGCCCTGTAGTGAACAGAAACACACTGCAGTGGGGTAAACAAGTGAAAACGGCACCCCGATGTTTCAGTAGAAAGAGACTGAAATACCTCCAGTAAGATTTTATTTGAACGGTATTCGGAACATTTAGCCGTTAAAGTGGCACCTAAAGAACTTTATATCCAGGGGAGAACACCTGGAACAGAAGCAGTAGTCGAGCATCTTTTTAGTTGTTGGATTAATGTGTGTTAGTTTTGCTATAAATGTGGTAGGCTAGATTAGGATTTGGACTTGGGACTTGGGACTTGGTTTTAATTCATCCGGGCGAGGAATATCTTTTACTTGGGGAATTTAGCCCTTTGTGATAATTTTCATTATTTTACTTTATTTTCTTTGAAGCTGGACAACCGGTCAGACTAATGGTAAAAGAAAATAATACAAATCCATGAACATGACATCCCAGAGTCTGAGACCTACTTCTGGTTCACCACAGCAGTTTGGTCACCCTCTTTGGCTTTTACTCCCTGCACCTTACCAGCTGCTCTGGTTCTCTTGGCTCCTCAGTTGGAGTCTTCTGGATCTCTCCTCCAGCTCCCATGCTCCAGGGTGCCCCAGCCTTCTGGACTCCTTATCCAGCCTCTTGGACTGTGCTCTAACTCAGGTCTGCCTTCTCCAAAACTGTCTGTGCTCTCCAGCTCCTGTTCCAAACATACACTGACAGACTGAGGCTGTGTTTTTATAATGCTGTGTCCCTACCTTCTAGTGCCCCTCTAGTGCTAGGGTATTCAGTTGTGTTAGCTGCAATGGGAGATGGCGGTCTGATTCTTACCCTTGGGATGGATTAACAGATATTGAACTGAGCTTAGCTTGTTCCTCCCCTTGAGGTGGCCTTCCTCTGCCTGCCACATCCAGGCCCTGCCTTCCAGCCTCTTTTGATTTGGGAACTCTAATGGTGTCTCTCGTCAGTCAGCTGAATATCTTCCATTTCTGATGTGGGACTTTGGGGTGGGATAGCTAGTTCCTATTCTTGGGTGCTGCGCTTAGACTCCCTAACATGTTGGCTGGCTGGCAGCTGGCTTGCCCGCCGGCTGACTAGCCTCCCTTCCTACTTCAGGTGCCTCTTTCTCTCTGTATGTTTAGACCCCAACTTCCTTGAATCCTGTTCCACCTCTAAGACAACAGCCCCTGTCGAATCTATTACGCTACCCGTGATTGCGCCCACAAGGGTCCAATGAGGGAGACCAAGGTATCTTCCCATACCACTCCCGACCCATCATTCTCTTGCTTGGGGAATTAATTGTACCACTTGCTCACCCCATTAAGGAGCCATGGAAGTAGAGAAGTCACTTTCTCACGAGTACCAAAACTACTTCTGTATAGTGCTAAGCTATAGCAGCATGAATAGTTTATCAAGAACAGAATAGCTGTGGTGAGCTCTGAATCTTTGCAGAAACAGCCTGACTAGGCTTCAAAGACACGCCACTTATTTGAATTTGTAGAGCTAGCACATTAGACAAACCTGGTTTTGTTTGTTGCAAGCTGAACTCTAAAGTTTAGAACCTTCACGTACCTCCATTACCGGGCTTACCGTGCACTAACATCGATGACTGGAGGAAGAATTATCTGGATCCGCAAATGAAATATGTGTGCTGAGGATTTCCTTTTTACGGTTACTGAGAGGCACTTTCTTCAACTTGAAATGCATTGTGTTTTAACCGCACTGCCTCACACTTTCTTGTAACTGCTCAGAGTTATTTTTGTGTTACTGTCAAAATTTGGATTTAATAGATGATCACTGCAATGAGGTGGGATTATCCCAGACAAATTGACAGGTGTAGAGTCATAGGCATGCACATTCTATGCACCTACATCTACTGAACTTCAACAATGTAAAGCATTTCTTCTGTTTTCTTCTAGAAACTTCGGCTTTGCATGGAAAAGGTTGACATAAAGGCACCGGAATACATAAGAATGGCACAGTCAATAAAGTGAGCAGCATTAACACATTTTATTTTTCTCTGTTGTATTGTGTATTCATGGTGGACCTCTTGTACAAGATGGCACACTTCTGTATTTTAGAAGTGATGTTCCTGAACCCAGTCTTAAAAGATCATCATAGACCGTATGTTTAGGGTTCAAGAAGATTAATCCAAAACTAAAATAAATCCTGTGAATTGCACATATAAAGATAGCGTCTAATGCCTAATCGCCATTCAAAATTGGTGTACTGCCAACGATCTTTGTCTAAATGCCAACAAGACTCATCGGTTCACCCTCACCATCCTTTCCCCTGACTCTCTGGCTGGCCTTCCTTGGCCCTCCTCCTACCCCTACCTGTGAGGCTCAGAACCTCAGAGTCATCTTTTGACTCCACACTTTCCTTCTCTGCCCACATTTCCGACATCTCTAAAAAGTCAAACTTCTTACTTCACCTCCTCAGAGGTACTCTTTTTCCTCTCCTTCCCCCAGAAGCTCACAGTCTCCCAAGCTCTGGTTCTCTCCAAGTTGGACTACTGTAACAGCCTCTTTCTAAATCTACCTGCCTCCACTCTCCGCCCTCTACAACTAATCCAGAACAGGACTGCGAGACTTGTCATTGGCCTCAAGCCCTTGGATCGTATCTCTCCAGCTTTGAAATCCCTTCATTGGCTCCCTGTGGATGCAATGATTACATTTAAAACCCTCTACATTGTCCACAAGGCTTTCTGGGGCCTGGGTCCAAAATACCTTCAACTATCCCTCCGTAAATACCTCCCCTCCCGTGTCCTTCGCTCCTCTACTTCAAATTCCCTCAGGGTCAGTCGTTTTTCAAAGAAACGAGCTTGGGATAGATCTCTGCCTTCGGCTGGGGCCTCCCTTTGGAAGAGCCTCCCTGCCACCTTGGAACTTGAGGAGAACCATCTCCGGTTCCGGAAGCACCTCAAGACCTTCCTCTTTGCTTCTTCCTTTGCCCCTCTTTTCACCTGATGACCTGTTTTCTCTCTTGACACTGTGCACCTGGCCACCCACTGTCCCTCTGGCCCAGGTACCTGCGCGCCCTGCCTCCCTCCTGCACTGCCTCCGGGCCACCCATTGCACTGGGATCTGTATCTGTACCCATACAGTCCCCCACCTTTCTTCTGCACTTATCAGATATACCCTATCCGACCAATCATGCACTTGCCACTTGCTGGCTGCACTACCACCTTTTTAATTGCCTGTATTTATTTATTTATTTATTTATTTCACTCATTATTTATTCTTTTCTCCCCCTCTGTTCTGCACTTTCCACTTCTCCCCCTTCCACGCACTTTCCCCCTGTTCCCTTCTCCATGCACTTGCGCGTTCTTAATGTCACTGGGCCTAGTAAGATCGTTGTTTTTATTTTTTTGTTCTCCCTTGTTCCTCTCCCTTTGCTTGGTCGCGCTTCGAAACACTTGTGTACGAGCGCGATATAAATAAAATATCATATCATGTCTCATACCCTGCTTAGTGTCTTTAGTCCTCTTAAAGTTCACCATGCACCCCTTGCATCATATGCAACATTTTAACCTAAGGTATTGCCTGTCATTCGAGTAAATCGTAAACACTGCGGAGGGTTGAACGAAGTAGTCCGACACACAGAAGACATGTTCCAGATTCTTTTTAATAAAAGTAATACGAAAAGGCCTGTCTCTATCATTAGAGTCCTTCTTAACTAAGAAACTAAAGCTGCGTGTCTGTCTTTGTAAAGTCAAAAAAAATATATTGTCCTCCATCCAACTGCCCTATCTGACCCTACCACTATTTGAAATAACTAACTTAAACAGACCAAGGGAAGTCTTCTCTTCACCTGGCCTCTCCAGTTCATTCACCATGTAAAGCAGGCATAACACCTGTATCCAATAGTGCAAGCAGTTTGCATTTTGGGCGTGTGTTAATTTTAATGTGTAACAGGCCTCTTCTAATAAGCAATTCACTTCTGAGTGATACCAGCCCCAACTCCAATCTTAAATATTCCATAGGGGTAGACATACTCAGCCTTAGAATACGTTTCCAAAAGGCTCCTTCGATATGATACAGCCATTGCAGGTCTCTCACAGTCAATGCTTTCAAACCATATAACACCATCCGGTTGAAGCATTGCTTGTAGAGTATGACGATTCCCTCTAATGAGAACAGAGCAGTATTCTTAGTAAAGTTGCATATTAGCTGGGTCATGCGAAGGACCTTGGTTTTCTTAATGGCCATTATATACTGGTAAGCCCTACTACCGCTCATCTCTAAGCCCAAGTAGGGATATGATACTATGTAGTCCACCCTGACGAGTAGTCTGGAAATCAAGCAGCTTCACTTTTTTAGAAGAGACAGCCATAATCTTAATTTTACCCACATTTATGCAGATCTCAATTGCTGCAGCATATTCAATCAGTGATTCAAACATTGCTTTGGCTTCCATATAAGTATGGTTCATCATTACAGAATTATCAGCATACATCATGCAAGGGACAATGCTGTCACCGACCTTAGGGCAACAACCATAATTTGTCAAGATACAAATTGGCAAATCTGCTGTAAACAAATCATATAGCAAGGGGGGCCAGTGTACAGCCTTGGTTTACCCCCCTGCGTATAGGAATTGCCATAGATAATCCACATTCCTCATTCATTCGTATCCAGCCCTGAGTGTAATATGAAGCCCTTTTACTGCATTAATGATCCATTCTGGACAGCCACAATCGAGCAATTTATTCAACAACAAATTTTCATTGACTCAGTCGAATGCCGGTTTAAAGTCGACAAACATCCGGTATAATGTGCATCCCCCAGATACCAGTGTACCTCTAATTAATGAGTCCAATATTCTTAAATTGTGTGTGGTACCACAACCGGGTCGAAACCCAGTCTGGGAAGGGTGCAATACACTGAACTCATCAACCCAGGTCTGTAACTCTCTCAAAAGTAGAGTGGAGAAAATCTTCCCCGTAACATCCAACAAAGGGAGGAGCCTATAATTGTCTGGCCGATCTCTTCTCTTGTAAACTCGAAGGAGAATGTAATGCTGCCATGGCACTGGTATTTGCTGTGTCAGGCACGCTTTGTCAAATAAAATTCTTAATATGTGGGCCCATATATCGGGATTTTGTTTTAATACTCCATTGGCCAATCCATTAGGACCAGGCGCCGTAGAGTTTTTAAGGTTAATAATGATCTGGTGGATATGCTCTTCAGCAAAATTCAGTGACCATCCGCCAACCATGTATACTGGCTTTGAAGCCACGGTACTCTCACCTCCTTGCTTTTCGATGTAATCCACCCAATCTAATTCACGTATGGGGTTAGTCATTTACTTCGATCCCCCTTAGCGTTACTCAGGGCACTCCAAACATTCCTAGAGTCGGCACTATTAAAACATTTTTGCCCGTTGGCGTTAAGGGTGGAACGCTTCCACCTCTTAAGCCAACTGTAATACTGTTTCTTAATGGTGTATACACGCTTGGTCAATACCAAAGTAGCTAAGCCAGTACTGCGTACCATGCATATTTTCTTCTGCATTGCACGCTTTGCATCTCTGATAGTAACATCGTATACACGTAAATTAGATTGATCACATGTTATGCCCTGTATTTTGTTACCTAGAGAAGTGATTTTGATGGTATATATGCAAAACCACTCCTCAATCTCCTCGCTATTCATGTATCGCAAGGCAATAGTCATCAGCATGCAAATTGGCGAGCCAGGCAGTCATTTTTTGTAAATAGCTTGCGGACCAAGAAATACGGTTACCCGCATGATTAACCTCAGTGCACCCGCTATCCATTAACCTCATGTCCTAAAGATTAATACTCAATGTTACAGGATTATGGTCACTGTATTCCATTGGATTAACCATTTGTTCCTTTGTTACAAGGAGACAAGCATTATTACCAAAGTAATATTCTAATGTAGCTTCACACTCATTCCCCCGCCAAGTGTACTTCCCGCGGCCTGCGACCTCCCATTTAGCATGAAATAGTTCCATTGATGGAAAGAATTAACACCTTCCTTGCCCTTGCGGTTTCCAAGACCATGGGCCATTGTACACTTTTTAGAAATGTTTGGATATGCAGCACAGGTTAGGGTGTCTGGACATTTAGCATTCATGTCACCTCCCAATATAATAATATATTCACCACAATTCTCATGGCCATATAACAAAAACTCTTCCAGGGCTGTTTGGACATCATCCAATAATTGTGTACTGGGTGGTATATATACGTTAATCAACAGGATCTTCTCGCACCCACTCTTCCACACTTCGACTGCCAGCACATTATCAGCAGCCAGAGTGCCCACCAGCTGGCGCAAGCAAAAGCGGTGAGCAGTTCCAGTTACAAGACCCTCGAATGGCCTCACCTTCAGTCCTTCAGTCCTTTTTTGGCCATGGTTTGATAAATATAGAATCTACCAACTTGTAGGGAACTGTCGAACCAAGTTTCTTGTAACATTAAAAAGTTGAAACACATCAGGGTAGCCATAGATCCTGACATAAGTGGCTAAAACCTCATGTGTTCCAAGTCACAGTATTAATATATCGATATGCCCCAGTATTACAATTGTTGGGAACTGAGGTTTTACAAATATCCACCCCATGTGATCGCTTCATAAGTGCTGACTACTACTACACACTGGCTGCGCCCCCCCCCCCACCTAAGAGGGGCCTTTCGCAAGGGCCCATCATTGTTCCAGGGGCCTGAGTTATAAGATTGGTAAAACCGGGTAGGTGCCTTCTTAAAATAGCAAACTGTAAGTTTCAAACCCAGTGATAATAGTACATTTGCACTTGCACATAATAACGACACCACAGCGGGGGTAGGAAGTTCGATCAGTGCCCAGTTCATCCTACTTCCCCACTTTGGAAGCTTTATTTTCAAGATGTCTTTAGAAGAAATAGACAACCAGGGAACAGCCGGCCAAAGTCTCAAAAGGGCAGATCTGTTAAAACATGGACTTGTATCTGAAGTGTTAATCTCGTCTAGCCGTATCTAGGTTCCCTGACACTACTCCCAGCAGCCAAACCGGGGACATCCAGCTCTTCTACTTTACCAGCAGGACCATTGCAGGGAGACATAGCGCCAGCCAAATTCGCCCTATTGGTGATCGGGGGCAGAGTTTCCAACACCAGGCCATTATGATCCGGCAGATGCATTACAATAATACAATATCGCTACTGCAATATTCCGTCAGCCTCTCTTTGACTTTACTCCCGTCCTCCATATTGGTACAGTGGCATCCTTAGGCTTTGAGGTTCTCAAAGGGGTTTCATCATGGTCACTAATATCATTACTCTTTAACTGCCTTAGGGGCATTTCACCAAAGAAATTGCTCCTTTGGGGTTGTTCATAGGTGGCTGACCGAGGCACAGCAGCAGAAGCGATCTTGGTTTTTATAAGTCCAGGGAGGGCCCATTTATCTAGAGGACCTTGAAATGACACTGTACGTCTGGGGCCATCGCCAAATGTTCTCGTGATCACGGTTGGTTCTTTCGCCCTTGTTTTTGTACCACCTGTAGGTGGCCGGCCTTTGGGTTCCGCTCTTTGCAGGCCGGAGTCACTGGGCCCCGTACCTTTACTACATTGTAAGGCCTCATATTGATCAGTAGTTTCTGGCTCTGTGGCATGCGCATTCATCAGAGAAATTATCACACAAAGTGCTTCAAGAGCACCTTCCTCTGACACTGCAGCAATGTTTACTGAATCTTCTGATCTCCACGAAACATCCAATCCATTAGGCGTCTCAATTAAGTCTTTTGTGTAATCTATAATCACAACAGCCTTAGGCTCAATAAGATGTACCAAGATCTTCTCTGCCCTTCTTGACGTAGCACTACTACGCTGAACGTTGCCATTGGGTTCAAATAGGCGACACATCATTGTATGAAGAAACCGTTGATCATGAAAATATTGCCTTAACTTTTACTAACAGTTCTGAAAGTAAGTCCTGCTGCTTGCTCCCAATTTCAGCATCCTTAAGGAGTGAGGAGTGCGTGTAACATGAACTAATCTCTTCCATAATGACCCTGGAGATAGCCAGTGCTTCTAGATTAGGGCTGGCTGAGAGGTTGGAAAAACCAGAGACATTCTTCTCTACAAGTTGTATCCCCAGAGACTTGCACCTGATGTTTTGGCACAGGCTCAACAAGGAACCATTATTGTCCAATGAGTGTTTGCGACCATGAGAGCTGGGGATCTTGAATGGCCTTAGCAGGAGCATAAACAGACCCAGAGGACTTGTAATGGCTACTTCAGCCAACTCTGTACTTTGGTTATCTTTAAGTACTGGGGAACTAGCTGCAGTTTTGTCGTTCCCTAAAACATACCCTGTAATCCTACTTTGTTCACCTTGTCTCGTGGCTCCGGCAGATCCACATTCTTTTTCCCCTTTTTCTGGGGTTTGGGCCATTCCTTGAGCTTTTGTTTGCATTGGGCTTCATAGGTGTTTTCCTTTAGTAGCCGCCCCACTGCTTAAACCGCGTCTCACGCCAAGTTTGAGCTTAATTTTTCCTTGCAGACTGTCTAATGTTTAGGTGTAACACAATACCAGTGTACTCCTCACAATACCCTGGATTCTGGCAGTAAAAGCATAATATACGTCCAGTAGCGATCCGCCACCGAATAGCACAATACGTCTCAATCAAGGAGCTATAGGCAGGCTTTAAACAAAAACCAATCTGAATCACATGAGAAGAAGTCTAGTTGCTGAGTAGACAGTGTGTATCACAGGGCCTTCCCAGCTGCATATACTTTCCTCTCAACAAAGCGTCGAGGCATAGGCAGGTAGTTACACAGGAAAAGCCTCACTTAGTGGGTACGGCAAATGTCTTACCACCTCTTTCAGCACAAATCATCCACTCCTGGGCAGTGTAAGCGTTGGAGTTGCCACACCTCCACACTCTTCCACCCCGAGAACACACAGCCGCACACCGCTGCGCATCCACTCTGTGTGCTGGTTTTAAAGGTAAACGCCGTCCCACGTCTGCTAGCCACTGTAGAAAGACTTCAATATGTAAATCCATTTAATTATGTTCACTGAGAACACACAATCGCACACCAAGTTTATGTCTTGCCTTTCTGTGGGACAGACATTCTATTTGTTTGGTTCCTGTAGCTCTTCAAGAAATCTTGCATCTCTTGCTTTCTGTGTTTCTCACATTATTGGCTCCTACTCTGTAACCTTCCTTGACACTCGGTTTCTGATTTATATTCTTTTCTCAGCTCTTCCTTTCAATAGTACTTGCCCGGGGTATTCTTTCTCCCCTTTCCAGACTGTCTTCACCACCAGTTCCCAATCTTATGTCTCTTCGTTTACTGCTTGAATCCCAGAGATTCCACTCTGTTTACTTCTATTCTGACATTGGCTGGTATTTAGGAGCCAGTCTTGTGTACTGGGACAAGGCTTCACCTTCATACAATAGTTCTCTTCCCCCTTCGAGGATGTTTATTTACTTACAACACAGTTTTGGGCCCTCTTTTGCATTCTCATTACTTGGATGAGTTTTCTTTGGTTCATAATGATATCCTGTGTGCCTCCCAGTCCCCCAGATACCTTCCTCTTGATGGGGGCCGGGGGTTGGGCATGGCACTTGCTCGGGGTGATTCTCTCGTTCTTGCTTCTCTGCTGAACTTCCTTGAGTCTGTGTCAGACTCCTGCTCCTATTTGGCACAGTGGCTCAGAAGCAACATTCACGTTCGGGCGGTCAGCATTGTTCCTTGGGCGTCCTGCCCACCACTTCCACTTCGCCGTCACGCCACCACCGGGTTGCTGATTGCTCTCTCGAACCTGCCGACACTCCTCTCATGTCTGGACACGCTTGCAAGTAGCGGGCACTGCAACAGACCTTTGCGTCGCCTCTCATCGGCGTAATGATGTCAGGGGGCTTCCACTGTGCACCAGGTTCTCCTCCTCGGCACAGTTACATATACATCTTCTATTAAAGGGATATCCTTTCGTTGTGCACTTGGCTATTCTTTCATTGCCTTAAGCCAAATATAACTGTGTTCTATTCTTCAGCTTACCATATAGTTCCATATAGGCAATTGTATTGGTTTGCCTAGGGAGTTTCCTACAGGAAAGGGGAGTCCTTGTCCCCAAAGGGTGGAGTCCCTCCCGGTGAGGTCCCACTTGCCTCAACCCCTTGGGAGGGTGTTGCGGAGCGGGCTCACCGACCTTAGCCTCACCGGGGGAGCTGGCAAATACCTACAATTTGTCACACACCCCTCCCCTTAAGATGGTGGCCTTCCCAGCCTTCTGTAAACTCAGTAGTATTCTGGGTTGTGTTGGGTTGAGTGATTTTCTTTTGGGTAGATCATAGCTCCCCAGTTGCAGGTGGGACCATTTGGTAGATGTATTGAGATTTCCCAGGACAACAGGGGAGAATATTTTGGGACCGAGTTTGGTATTGGAGAAGGGTTGAGTTCTGGGAAAGTCAATGCCAATGATTGCTTCATTCGGGAGTCCAGGTACAATGGCAGTTCGTTCAGTGGTGTTTTCATTCCAGACTTTTAATAGGAGAGGGACCTTAGGATACATCTCTACGTCTCCATGGACACAGTTTATTCGAACAGCTTTGGTACTTTGTAGGTCTTCGGGATATAGGAGGTCAGCTCTTACTGCACTCTGCTTACTGGGTAAATGAGAGATTTAGCCCAGAGCCCATTCACGTGAATCTTTTTGTGTGTTTGGGAAGATTGAGGGGTACAGTAATATGCCTCTGTCAGATCTGGGTCCTGTTCTACATTCTCTACTTCCTTGTCCCACTGGTCTGCATTCACTTAGCCAGTTTCCATAGGTTCCTCCAACTTATTCTTTGTACATATCCTAGCGACATATCCTCCCTCTCCACACGAGAAACAAAAGGGAGAGGTCGCAAAGGTGTTTTTTGTTTTCCCTGCTTCTTCCTGAATGGTTTGTGGTATTTTATTCATTGGGATTGGTGGGATTTGCTTTGGGTCTCACTCTTTTTAGAGGATTTTCTCAACCTACAATTTTCTAGACTTTTTTTGTTCTATACCTTTCCCAACATATATTTTGCAGCCTCTGAATGTGCTTGTACAATCTGGACAGCTGTTTCTAATGAGGGTTGTGAGTGGTTTAGTATACCTCTTTGTAGGGAGGGAGATAATGCTGTGATAAACTGTCCAATGCTACGCTTTTAAAACCTCCAAGAGGGTTTTCCTTCTGAGCCATTGGGTCAGGCTGTTTTATACTCATCTGCTAGTTCTCAGGGATTTTCGCCCATTATCATTTGGATATCGTGAAATTTGATTTTAGAAAAGGTTTCTGGTTGCCCTACTGTTTCCAATAGGGCCCTCTTTTTAAATTGTCAAAAGGAGTGGTTTCCAGAGGATTTACAGTCTGATAGGACGCCTATCGTTCTCCTTTTGGCAACAGGGCTAAATAACATAACTTACATCATTGCCCTACTGAAAATGGGTGGCGAGATGTACAAAATTAATTTTAAAAGTCCCCAAATCCTCTCCATTCTTATATGGTTGAAGCACCCCATGTGGCACTATCCGGTGAGGTGACGGTATCTGTACTTGGGCAAGCGCTTCTTGTACTCAACGGTCCACTTGGATCTGGTGATCCACGATCTGCTCGAGGAGAGATTTAAGCGTCATCTCGGGATGGTCACTATCTGGGTAAGAGAACAAACGGAACTCAGAATCTCTGTTTCCAGTTCCCACTCGTTGGAATCGTCAGGGAGATGGGATTTCATGGGAGAGATCTGGGAAGGTTTGCCACTACATTTACTTCCTAAGGAAGGTTCAATACTGAGACGTACTATGGGAGGGACACACAAAACAGTCTGGGAACCCCTCTGCCAAGAGTGAACACGGCCAAATAACCTTTTCTATGAGTAGGTTTCCACTCTGGACGATTCACAACCACATTTTAGCTCACTGTACTTTTCACAGAGGAGAAATAACTATTTGCATCTCCATCTGGTCCCACCCACTTGGGCAGTCCAGCCCCGAAAGGCTAGGCAATTCTCCTCTGAACAAGAGCACCAACAGCAACTCCCTATATATGTGTTTTGGCCTAGTCGGGCCTCCTCAGTGTGGTGAAACTGTGTCTCTCTAAGGCACAGTGAGCAAGGATCACGTCTGGATTACCCTTGGTTACTTGGGGTGGAACCCCAAGTTTTACAAAATTGAAAAGGAGTGTGGGGGCCCCTCTACTGGGAATGAACATGGGACAAATATCCAGTTCTATGGAATTTCCTCTACTCAGGAGAGTATACAACCACGTTTGAGCTCCCTGCACCATTCACAGAGGAGAAATTTCCATTTGCATATCAGTCTTTGTCCCACCCACAAGGGCAGTCCAGCACCGAAATGCTAGTCAAATCTGCAATTCTTCTATTAAAGGGATATCTTCCATTTCTTGTGCACTTGGCTTTATTCTTGCATTGCCCTCAGCCAAAGATGACATTGTTATATTTTTCAGGCATATAGGCAGGGTTTTTGGTTTGTCTGGGGCTTTCCTCCACATGAACGGGAGTCCTTGTCCTCAAAGGGGGGAGTCTCTCCAGATGAGGTCCCACTTGCCTTGAACCCTAGTCAGGGTGTTGCCGAACAGGCTCAACTCCCTAGCCTCAGAGGGGAAGTGAGGGGGGGTCATCCTTGGGGAGAAGGGGCGAATACCTGCAATGCGTCACAACACCCACTGATGGCTCAGCCGACTCCAAGCTGGAATTGTAACAGTCTTTGTCTTCCACCATTTGTTACTATGTTATGTTATCTGTTTTTGTAAAGTATGCATATACCAGAGGAATCTTGGCGCTGGAGAATACAACAGGAGAAAGAGAGCAGCCTAGAAGAGATAGGTTTTTAGAGCGCAACGAAAGACCAGATAGTCTTTCATGGCTCAAAGGGAGGGTAGCATAGAATTCCAAAGTTTAGCGACCACAATTGAAAAGGAGCGGCACCCACCCTCTCCATAAGCGTTCCCTAATACATGTCACACGTGGTAGCTGTTAGGAAAGATTTCTCTTTTGGCAACTTTACCTCAATATTCTATGGACCCCTAAACCTTTTGCTTCTGTTTTAGAACCTGCCCTTAATTTTAATAGGGAAGTTAAGCCTCTTCAGTCCCCTGGCCTTTTGTTCATTTTGTTATGGGGAAACTCAAGTAAGTCCTTCAGATTGTCAGTATTGAGAAACTATGTTTCGAGGGGATTGGGTCCTCCGACGTATTCCATATCTGTGACAGTAATCACCACAGCTGTGCTGCTTCAGAAAACCTTTCGGCCCCTGCGTCGATGACGTCGATACTCTGTCCTCGAGGGCCTCCGTCGAGCCAACGTCACCGGATGTTATAAGTAGGACGCCCGACGCCTGTAGCCCCAGTTCCGTTTTTTCCGCGAACATGTTCGCTTCGGAGATCTCGGCGCGCCTCGGTTCTTCTGAGTTCTATTCTTTCGGTTCCTCAAACCTTTTCGTTTGTGAAGATCCATGATGTCTTTGTCTTCTTCTACCCCGCGGCCGGGTTTTAAGAAGTGTCAGGACTGCGGGTCCTAGATGTCGTCGATGGACTTGCACGACACCTGCCTCTGGTGCCTCGGTGAGGCCCACGACACGGATGATTGTGTAGAATGCCAGTCGCTTACGTCGAAGGCCTTACGGAAGCGTAAGAAGAAGCTTTCTGTAGGTAAGGTGGCCAAGCCCCGGAAGTCGAAATCCACCGGGCTCTCGACTGACGATTCGAGGGGCGACTCTAAGCATCGTCGGCGTAGGTCCGTGGGGGTCTCGGTCCCGGAGTGGGTCCCGCCATTCCTCTGCCTCTTCGAGGCACTCACGGAGGACTCCGCCCGTCGGCGGGTGGCTTGTCCCAACAAGCATTCCACTCCTGCCGAATGGGATTCATTTCGGCAGGAGATGATGGTGATTTTTCAGTCGCAGGGCTCCGGTCCGTCCGCGCTGTCGAAAGACGCCGGACGTGACTGTGCTAGAGACGCCACTCGCATGCCTTCGTGCTCGAGTGGTTGTTCCGATCACCTGGTGCCTTCGAGGTCCCAGTCGGACAAGGATGGTCGCTCTAGACATGCCCGTTCCAGGTCCCAGTCCTCGACGCCCTCGAGACCGCCGGAGCTTGTGAAGTCTTCGAAGAAGACATTGACGCCTTCGGCGCCAAGATCGTCGAGGGACTCTCTTGAGGCTCCGCCTCCGAGGAAGCCATCAATGCCATCAGCGCCCAGGCTGTCGAGGGACATGCTCGTGGCTCCGCCCTCGAGGACTGTGTCGAAGCCGTCGGCGCCACGCTCGATGTCAACGCCGATTCCATCAACGCCCTCAACGCCTTTCGAGGCTGTTTTGTCGGAGGTACCCCGTGGCACTGTGGAACCCCCTAGAAATGCTCTGGCCAAGGCTAAAAATGTCTTTGTCCCTTTTTCTATGCCCTCATTCCAGCCTGTGGATTATATTTCTGAGGTGGATGAAGGATCTGAGGAAGGGTTTTTTCCTGATGAGGTACCAGATGAGATTTTGCCTGGTCATAGCCAGATTGAAGACCTGCATCAGTCGTTGCACGACGCCAGTGGTCTGGACACCTCTCCGGAGGTGGAGTTCTGTAGGCCTGAGCCTGGCACCCATGCCGAGTCCTCGTACCAGCGCCTTATGTTGAGGGTAACGGAATACATGGGGTGGTCTGCGCCACCAGTGGATTTTCTGCAGGATGACGGATATCCTCGACCAAGGTCCACCAACTGACCTGGTACTGCCATTCCATATGGCCTTGCAAAGAAGGGTGGCAGCGGCTTGGACTGCTCCGGACAGTCTCCTGGCAGTGAGCAAGTCTTTGCTGCGAAAATACCGCCCAGCTAGTGGCGACCCCTGCTACTTGTCCACGCACCCCAGTCTAGAGTTTGGTGGTGCAGGTGGCTACGGCCCCGGCAAAACAGGCGTCGTACCCTACCATCCCTCCTGATGGGGATGACCAGCGTTTTGATGGCTGGGCGAAGAAGGTATTTTCTTCAGGGGGTATGGCTTTACAGGCAGCCAACTCTGTGTGTGCCTTGTCACGTTTCACTCACACTCTGTGGAAATGTATTTCGTTGGCGGCTGATAATATTCCCGAAGGGGAGCAACGGGATGGTTTTCTTGCTACGGTGCAGGATGGCAAGGATGCCAGTCGGGTCTGGACATGGCAGATTGTGTCAGCTGGTCCATGGCGACGAGCACCGTCATACGCAGGTTTGCGTGGTTGCGGAAGTCGGGGTTTGCTTCTGATATGCAAGCCCGGCTCCTCAACATGCCCTTTGATGGTGAACATCTTTTTGGCAGCAAGGCTGACGAGAGCCTTAAGAGGTTGCAGACCTCCAAAGCTGCCGCAAAGTCGTTGAGCGCTGCAGTTCGCCAACCTCTGCCTTTTCGTCCTAGGGGACAGCAATGGAGAAGAGGTTCCTTTCGATATTACTCATCCTTTAGTAGATCGAGAGGAGCTGCAAGTCAAAGGGGCCAACGTAGGGGTACCATAGGTGGTAAACAATGTACTCGAGGTGCCATGCCGCTCGGGTAGTTGCCTCTTTACCCTCAGGCAATGCCGCAGCCGCTTCAGCTTAGTCATGAGGCCATGTCCCATGGTTCGCCAGTTGGGGGAAGGCTGGCACAGCATCTTGTGGAATGGCGTGCCATTACTTCAGAAGTGTGGGTTCTGGAGATCATAGCCCACGGCTACTGTCTTCCTTTCCGGCAGAGGCGTCACGACAATCCACCAGGGAATCTCTCTTTGAAGAGTCCGGTTCCGCTCCTTGCGCAGGAAATAAAAGCCCTGCTGGAGAAAGGCGCCATAGAACTGGTGCCTGTAGCGGAGAGGAACAAGGGATGGTTTTCTCCTTATTTTTTGATTTCGAAGAAAGACGGGGGCTTGAAACCCATCATGGACTTGCGCACTTTGAACAAGCTCCTCCGGAAGGACAAGTTCAAGATGGTTACTCTTTCCCAAGTCCACCAGGCTGGTTGGTGTCTCTCAACCTCAAGGACGCTTACTTTCATGTGCCGATCCATCCCAAGCACAAGAAGTACCTGAGGTTTGCGGTTGGCGACTCGCACTTTCAGTTTCGGGTCCTGCCATTCCGATTGTCCTCCGCCCGAGGGTTTTCACCAAGCTCATGGTGGTGGTGGCAGCGTATTTCAGGAAAGGGCGGATTCACGTCTACCCCTACCGGGACGATTGGTTAATCGGGGCGTGCTCTCCCAAGCAAGTCCTCGATCATCTGTCGGTCACCTGTCACTGGGCTTCTCCCTCCATTTAAAGAAGTCCCACTTGACGCCAACTCAGCGGCTCCAGTACATCAGAGCAGTACTCGACACATCCCTGGGGCAGTGTTTCCCTCCCCAGGTGAGGGCTCAGCACATTCAGCAGATGGTACACAAGTTACAACACGCCCAGAGTCTCCCGGCGTTCGAGTTCTTGAGGTTGCTCGGCCTCATGGCATTCTGCATTCTTCTGTTGCCAGAGGCCAGGTTGCGGATGAGATCTATGCAATGGGCTCTCAAGATGCAGTGGTCACAGTCCTCCGGCAGGATGTCGGACCCCGTGCAGGTGCTGCCCTCAGTCGCCCAGGACCTTCTGTGGTGGGCCGGCGAAGGCAATCTGATGAGGGGGCCTCCGTTTTGGCTAACCTGGCCGGAGGTGACGATCGTGACGGACGCATCCCTCACGGGATGGGGAGCTCATGCCAACGAGTTGACAGTCAGCGGTCGTTGGTCTCCGTCGGAGTCCAGACTCCATATCAATCTGTTGGAGCTGAGGGCCGTCAGGCTTGCCCTGAAGGCTTTTCTGCCGACTGTGCGAGGAAAGCATGGATCTCTTTGCCTCCAGTGTCAACCGGAAGTGCGAAAGGTTCTGCTTGCGGGAATTTCCTCCAAGAGGAGCGTTGGAAGACGCGTTTGTGGTGGAGTGGTCTTTCCCACTGCTGTACGCGTTTCCTCCAGTCCCCGTCATCCTGAAAGTGCTGCAGAGGTTAAGGAGGTTCGGTTCCCGAATGATCCTCATTGCTCCGGAATAGGCCCGTAGGACGTGGTACCCGGACCTTCTCGACTTGTCCATCTGTCCTTCACGTCATCTTCCCTACCGAGACGATCTGCTCTCATGGGAGGGGGGTCGGGTTCTCCATCCAGAGGTCAGATCCCTCAACCTTCACGCATGGCTTCTGAAAGGTTGAGGTATAAGGATTGGGACCTCCCTGAAGACGTGATGGAGGTGTTGCTTTCGGCCAGACGGCCTGCAACCAAGTCCCTGTACCGTTGCCGTTGGAGAAAGTTCTGAGACTGGTGCAGGGTTAAGAATGTGGATCCTTTTTCATGTGACATTCCTGTGGTTCTGTCTTTTTTTTCTTTCGTTAGCCCACAAGGGCCTGCAAGTGGTTACCATTAAAGGTTACCTGGCGGCGCTGTCCATATTTAAGCGCTCATCTGAGGAGTGTTCTTATTTCAAGATTCCTTTAATTTCTCAGTTTCTCAAAGGGCTCACTAATGTGTTTCCGCCATCACCTTTCCAGGTGCCCGGTTGGGATTTGAACATTGTTCTAAAATTCCTAATGGGTGCACCATTTGAGCCTTAACATTCTTGTCCTTTGAGACTGTTAACCCTTAAAACAGTGTTTTTAGTTGTGGTGAATTCTGCTCTCAGAGTGAGTGAGTTGCAGGCACTTTCTGTTAAGCCACCCTTCACGGTGTTTTATAAGGACAGGGTTGTTCTTAGAGTTCGTCCTTCCTTTCTTCCAAAGGTTGTCTCGGAATTTCATATAAGCCAGGTCACTCTTCCGGCATTTTATCCTCCACCCCATCCTGGTAAGGAAGAGGAGAGGCTCCATAGGTTGGATCCTAGGATAGCGTTAAGTTTCTACATTTCACGCATGTCCCGGGTCAGAGTGGACGATGAGCTCTTTATAGGTTACGCTGGAAGGCGTTTGGGACAAGCTGTTACTAAGCAGACTTTGTCTAGATGGATTATCTTGGCAATTTCTGAATGTTACCACTTGGCGGGTAAGGACCCTCCGGTAGGCTTACAGGCCCATTCTACTAGGGGTATGGCTGCCTCTACTGCCCTTGAGAGGGGTGTTCCTATTCGTAACATCTGTGAAGCAGCCACATGGGCTTTGGTCCATACTTTTGTAAGACACTACTCCCTAGATTCTATCTATGGGCAGGATCTGGCCTTTGGCAAGGCGGTCCTTTACTCTGCAATTTAATTGGGCATTCTAAATTTCTATATTCTAAATTCTTTTCCCTCCTCCATATGTTGGTACTGCTTTGGGAGTCTGTCATAGATATGGAATACGTCGGAAGACCCAATCCCCTCGAAGAACAAGTTACTTTCTTACCTGGTAACCGTCTTTCGATGGGATGGTCCGACGACGTATTCCATATTGCTACCCTCCCTACCTGCCCCGCTACAGAATTTCTTATGCGATTGCAGCTTACGTTTCCGCAAGGCTTTCTGTGGTCATACTGGCAGAAGAATGGTGCCACACGTTCTGGGAAAAACCTATAACTGAGGCTACGGGCGTCGTGCGTCCTACTTCCTACTTATAACATCCGGTGACGTCTGCTCGACGGAGGTCCTCGGACAGCGTATCGACGTCATCGACGCAGGACGCAAACGCCAAAAGATTTTCCGAAGCAGCACAGCTTTGGTCATTACTGTCATAGATATGGAATACGTGGTCGGACAATCCCATCAAAAGAACGTTACCAGGTAAGAAAGTTACTTGTCCTTCCCTTTTGTCTTTGTACCTTTTTGGTAACTTTTTGACTGTGCACACAGCATCTTAAATGCTGTGCATTGGGGATACTTTCATCACCCTAGACTTTTACACTGGGGATTTTGGTTACTTTACCATGTCCCTAAAGACAATCTGGTGGCAGCAGATATATTTTTGCATTATTTCTAGTGTGCACATTCGCGTTTACAGTGTATGGCTACTAAACTTGGCTAGTGCCCTAAAATGGTCACGCAATTAGATTTCCATTAGATTTCCCCTTGTTCTTTGGCCATATTGTTTTTTGACCTTCTTCGTTCCTTCTTCCTGCCTTCTTAGGTCAGGAAATACCATATAAGGTCATGCGCTTGACTGGGAAAGTTGCTACTTTTGTGGGCTAGTTATGCCTTTGTGTGTGCTTAGCTCAGGAAAGGGTGGGACTGTATGGTCCATGAGTGACAAACCCACAGTGGTCCCTGATTGGGCCACTGCTGGCTGTTTGAATGGTGCAGATCCTTACCATTGGTAGGTTTGGACTTTCTTCCAGCCAGGATTCAGGATAAGAAGAGGACTCCAGCAGCCATTTCAGATCAGCGTTGGAACCAAGTATCTTGTGTAAGAGAGCAGCCGACTGAAGATCTATGGACGACTCTTGAAGAGGCCCGGCATCCCCTTCCTGCGTTTGGCCCAGTGAAGCCCTGCTGTGCTACCTGATCTGCAAAGACCCAAGCGGGGCTTCAACCCTTGGACTTGTGGGGCAACCGATCTTCACGCAGAGGATCCTGCTGTCCTGAGCCTTCGGTAGTGTCCCTGGACCACCAGGTGGATTAACCAGCTCTCCAGTGGGCTGCCTCGGTAGAATCATCACCATTCCTCGTTCGTCGCCAGCTCATGCCACAAGTCACCTTCCTGCATCTTCAAGGGATCTTGCTCTGGAAGGTCTTTTTGAACCGTGGCTAGAGAGAGACGGCTGTGTAAGTAGGATTTTCATATCAATGTTAAATCTTCCTGACCTGTGTCAACCCCAGAACTTTTTTCTTTGACTAGGTCACTATTTTACCTTGTCCCTAGGTGAAGGGGAATCTTTTCCCCCTCTCAGCTAGTCTTTTAATCTTTTTATGGGTGACCTTTTTATGTCTCTCCATAGTGTATGGTTGAAGTTAAAGTTTCCTACAACTTTTGGGCTTAGGCTGGGTTGCTCCTATGGGCGTCCTGTTAATTTCTCCTTCATGTACTTGGATGAACTACAGTTCCCAAGTAGTAAAGTGGGATTTTTATCCCCCTTTACATTTTATATATTGAGCCAGCACGCCCCACCTTATGTACAATCTATCTCATTTCTTACCTACCTGGTAACATTGTGTTACAATTGCAAGTTTGGGTTGGTGGCAGTGTAACTACTTTTATGACTTTTTAGTGTTCATTGATCGCAGGCTGCTAATTCGGAATTGTACAATCGGACCGAGGAAAAAAGGTCAGACCGTACAAAAAGTCTGAGAAATGCTACCACCAAAGGTTCGAACACCAAAAGTCTGTGTGGTATAGTGAGCGGGTTGTTGCGGGGGACACCCAACAGGGGCTGCGGTATACTGTGTGGTATAGTTGCGGGGGACACCCCTGCAGCTCCCGAAAAAAAAGAGAAAAGGACCCTGCGGAAGTGAAAGGGAACCGGCGCTGCAGGGACACAGCATGTAAAAAAGGTAAGTAGGGTTTGTTTATGTAGTGGGTGTGGGTGGGGGTGTGTTGAGGGTGTGGGTGGGGAAGTGTTGTGGGTATGTTGTGGGTGGGGGTATGGGTATTTAGGGGTTTTGAATGCGTGTCCGCATGGGAAATGTGCAAACCTTTTGTGGTTCGCACATTTCTCATGTAAACTTTTCAGTTGCAGACTTTTCCGCGATGGAAAAATCATGGAGATCTGCTAATTCAGCCGCGGTAATGCACAGAAGGGGCACTATTTTGCTAAAATGGTGGGCCCCTTCTTTTTTCTCCATTTCTTGTGTGCTTGCTGTTTCTGAGGTCTTACCCTGCCATTCTAGGCGGGAACGACCTTAGTGGCTGTTTTGTCTTCGGCTGGAATCCTTTAGATTCCCCGCCCAGGCGCAAGAGTGTCTGGAAAGGGAGGAAGCGAGGGAGGAGTCCAAAACTCTGCAGCCCTTTGTCTTCCACTTTGCCTGAAAGGAACAATTCCCTGTGGGGGGCTGGCTGTCCTGATTGGACAACCAGACCACCCTTTGCTGTAAAATGCAGGGAGAGAATGCAGAAGTTGTGCTGTAGTTCCTGATAAATACTCTGAACGTGGAAGCTGCTGACAAGTCGACCACTGGAGCTGAAACAAAACAGGAAGATGAAGAAACGATGGCCGTAGCCATTTTCAGCAACCGGAGAGCCTGCTGTGTATCCAGAATCTGCTGTAACCCTTCCAATCGACCTGGGGACTCCGAAAATGATGACCCATAGCCTGGTGAGATTCACTAGACTCAAGAAGACCTGGATTTTGAGCCATCCCACATCGTGCTGCGACCTTCTGTGGCTGCAATACCCTCGGACCTCGAGCCAGTGTTCGGTGCACGGTCTTCCAAATTCCGAATCAACTTTGATGGAATCCTGCTGGAACTCCAGAGACGCGATTTGAGTCCGAAGTTGCCTCACCAGAGTGCTCGACCTTCCAACTGCCGAAAATCTAACTAGCGATATTCAGTCTTCTTCTGCCTCTGTTAAGGGTGCCAAAACCATAGTGCTGCATCCAGCCTCGAAGAACCTCTTGCCCACAGCCTTGTCCGTCGATCCCCGCTGCAAAATCCCTTCCAGAGTCCTGTCTTCCGTCTTCATGACAAAGGAATCCATCGACTGGGTTTTTGGTTGCAGATCCTGAAGTCTCCCCTGCTGCAACTCTTCTTCCATGCTGAGGTACTGTGCTGGCTGGGGTATTTACCTACCTTAAGCCTTTGTGATTCCTGTGTAGCGTTGGGGTGATACTTGTGAGTGGGAGTCCTCTCATCCAGTTCACCCAGGCCCACTGCTGGAATCCCTCTAGGATGCCTTCTCCGAAGTCCCTGGACCTTAGCTAACTTTAAAGTGAAATACTTACTTGTTTGAACAGTCTTCCACAGGAACTCAGACTTTTGCGTGCAACTGAACCCTACCCCGCCCCCTGCCTACAGCTGGCGCCTAAACCACTGGGGTCCCTCTTCTGCCTCTGAGTGAACTCATGCAATAGACTAGGAAAGGACTGGATCAGTAAAGGATTCTGTGTTGAAAAGAATAACAAGTGTTTGAAAAGTACCAACTTGTGAAAGAGTTAGTTGGTAACTGTAACTCTGAGAGTGAACAGTTACAAACGTTCTTACTTACCTTTGAATGTGCGTTGTGCCATTCTGAAAAGTATATGTACGTTTATTTTACTCCCCTGTTAATTGGTTATGCCTCTTTTCCAAAAATAATGCTGTTGGCTTCACCAAGTATTTCTTTCAGAGAATAGGTGTATAGGTTCCCCAACTGAATCTTGTTTCCCCTAACTTGCTGTATATCCTGTTTAGAATAAGTCTGCCTTAGGTTTTTACCTACCTGGAATAACATTGAGTCGTTCATAAAGTGTAACATTGGGTTTTGCTTTCCCTGGTCTGTTTTATACAGATGCTAAAACAGTCTTAGGTTTATACTTACCTTTAAGGTGCTGGTAGCCCCTTTAAAAAGTATATTGGTTTTACTTACCTTGAGTAAGTTGTGTGCCATCCTAAAATAAGTTGGAGTAATTGCTTACCTCCATCTGTGTTCCACTGAGCTGAAAAGCAACTGTAATAGTATATACACTTACGTCCCTTCCCCTTTCCTCCATACTGTACGGGCATCCCTTCACAGGGACGGGAGACGGAACCCTTTTCACAAGAAAACCTTCTTCCCCTTTAAATTTAGAGGCGCGCAGGGGTGCGGCCCAGGGAGCATTTGCTGCCCTGACTCGGCCCTCTGGCGCCACACCTTTTCCGTGTCGACTGGAAAATGCCGAATTCACCAGCGCTCCTGGGTTTGGCTTCGGCCATGTAATTCCACGCACAGATACTTCTTTGTCGTTTTTGTCTTATCTATCATTCAGGTACTCGGTCCTCAAGCATCACGTTCCTCCTCTGCGAGTGTCGACTTCTACAGGTTTAAGCAGGTGTCCATCCTGCAACGGGCTCTTCCCAACTTCAGACTCCCATGCCCTCTGCCTACGTTGCCTTGGCCCAGACCACGGTTGGCAATCATGTTCGGCGTGTGACTAGCTGTCCTCGAAGGCGCTGAAGAACAGACTAGCCAGGTGGAGGGAGCTCTTCCAGAGGTCGCCTCCAGAGGATCTCAAGAACTTCGTGAAGCATCGAACCAGGCCCAAGGTAGGGCCGATATCTTCCAGCGCACCCCCCAAAGGAGACTCCTTCCCAGGGACTCTCCCGCGCGGGAGGAACCGGTCAGGTCCTTCTACGTGCACCGAGGCTACTTCAGCTACCGGCCTTCAGCTCGAGGGATTCTCGGATCCTTCCGAGAGCAGTGTTAAGTGGCACAGCCGGTCAAGTGGCACAGCGAGTAGAGCGCCCGCTTTGACACCCGTGCAGAGCCTGTTAACGCAGGTTCGAATCCCGGCGGGGCCAAACTCAGCCTTTCATCCTTCCGAGGTCGATAAATGAGCACCACACACCGTGGGTAATAATAAGCAGCGCTCAGATACCTGAGGGTTTGTAGCGCTATATAAAAGCCTAATTATTAGTGTTGAGGAACCGGAAGGTTCTTTTACCATTTTACCGGGTCTACACCCGAGGGGGCTCTGCCCTTTTACCGGCACCATGGCCGAGGGGCTACACCCTAATAGCGGCAATACGTCAGAGGTGGCGCCTAAACGCAGCTCTACCGGACCCCAGGTCAAGGGTGTCACACCTACCCGGACGAGGCCTGAGGAGCAGGGTCGGCCTCGTGATCCACACGCAAGAGTCTTGGATGAGGCAGGGCCCAGCGGGTCGAGCACCACTTCGCAGGCAAATGGCAGGCAGCTTGACAAAATGTCCGCCGCGCCAGAACGAGGCACCCATCAAACACTGTTCCATGATTTCGGCAAAGAACGAGTGTCCAGGTGGGACTGGCCTCAACCATGTACGTGGCCTACAGTCTGTCGCTCATTTGTGCAGGGCAGCTTTCCTTTGTTTCCATATGGACAGGGTATGCAGCGGCCCCAGCAGCTCCCAGCTACCCTGTCGGCACCCCCTGCATCTCTTTGGCCAGTGAGGAAGTGCTCTTCGAGAACGTCCTCGGCCTCATGAAGTCTCCTCAGATGGTGGTTATCATCAAAGACGCCATCCGGGAAGTCCTCCCTGCAATGCTTTAGGCACCACAGATGCCTCCGCCGACGCCCCTGGCCCCGGCGAAGCCACCTCCTCCGGCTCCCCAGACGGCTCCACAGGGGGCTCCGCCGCCTCCTCAGCCTCTGGCCGCCGGCTCTGTACCCCAGCCACTGGCGCCGACTACTCCTCCTCCTCCACAGGATCCTCCAGATCCGCAGGATACGGATGAGGAGGAGGATCCGGACACGTCATCCTCAGCCAGGGCCTTCCACGAACATGTTAATGGTCTGGCGTCCCCCAACCCGAAGTCGAGCAGCCGGCAGAGGGGTTCTCGCTGAAGTCCTCACGCAACGCCCCTCAGCCAAATTGGGGATTCCTATGCAGACCGATGAAGTCTCCATGGCCAAGAAGGGCTGGCTCAAACCTCACTCGGCCCAGCCGGTCAACTGACGCCTGGACACCAAGTACAGGCAGGTGGAGGGGGATACTCCCAAAGGTTGGGGAAGAAACTCTTTTGGCGGAGATCTGGTCGCTCGTAGAGAGCCAGGCTGTTAGGGAGAATTCTCTGTAAGGCTAATTTCCCAAACCTAGTGAGTCCCCCAGCAGCTTTGCTGGATTTTTGGGGTTTATTTTTTTCTCCTGCTAAGAGTGAGACTCTTTTTCTCCCACTCTTAGGCATGATTTGAGAATGTCCTTTGACTTTGTAATGTGTTTTATGGGCTATGGGGTCTTTTACTCCATACTTCATGTGTTTTTGGGATGTATGTTACACAGCACCCTCAGTACAGTAATACAGGTGACTCCCAAACATAGACTCCATACCCTGGGACTGGCTACTGTCTCCCAGGGCATGTGAAGTCACCATTGACTTTACTAGTCTTAAATTGTGAACAGAACCAGTACAAACCATCATATTGTGGAAGTACTGGTAGGGGTAATTAGATTGCCCCTGGGTCTGTTTTTCGAGGGGGCACTGTGCAGTCCCCCCTCGTCGAGTTTCTGGCTGGTGGCAGTGGTTACCACGCGAAATATTCCACCGGAATATTTCCTATAGGATTTTCCCATTCATTTTAAACGCACCACTTTTTTGGTGCAATGTTAAAGATACCACCGGGTTATTTATTTAATATTTATTCCCTGGTTGGGTCTTTTTGCCAGGACTCGGTTTTAAAATGGCGTTTGTGTTCGCCTCTGTAACTCCAACCCAAGTCGAGCCCTTTGTTCCACTTTTTGGCGGGCTTCTGCACAGAAGCCTCCAAAAGTGGTGCCACTCTGTCTGGGTCTACAGGATGTGTGGGAGGGGGGTTTAGACACCCTGGACTGAGTTGCCCCGGCAACTCAAGTCGCACTCTTGTGCGATTGGCCCAGTGGTGAGCCGCCCGGTTCACCACTTAGCATGTGTGAGTGACAGCTAAGACTGGTGAATGGGGGTTTTCTGCATAAAAGCAGGGCTTTGGGGACTGGAACTTCAGAAGTCGCCACAGGACCTAAAGAATCCGAAGAGGGAGAAGCTGAGCCGGCCTGCAACGATGACACCACCGGTGGAGCCCTGCTGAACCGCCTCACCACTTCCCGACGACAGAGAAGATCTTCATCCTGGAGAGTCTTCTTCCTTTGAACTGGTGGGGTTAACCAGTTCGCCCTCTTTTCGCCTTCCTGGATCGTCTCGTCGTCGAATCACCCGTGCCAAGCACCCCGGCGGCCGGATAGCCACGCTTCACCACTACCGTGAATAAAAGGGTAGTACCTTTTAACCGAGACACTCTGCGGTTGGTTTCTTCCCTGGCAGTGCAACGACCTTCAGCTTTCCTCCACGTCAAAACCTTCTCTTCCCCTGGACGAAGCACCGACTTGCAACCGCTGCCAGGAACAACTGACCCCGCTGGAGCTTTCTCACCATTTCAGGTACTGTGTCCCGCCTGGTCTCCCTTGCAACAGACTGTTCAAGGTGTCCCGTAAATCCTTGACTCTCTATCCTGGGGTGACCTGGGACCTGTTAACTAACTTTTCTGAACTGATCCAACTCATTTTGAACTATCTGCAAAGACTTTTAAAGTGTACTTCAACTGTGTGATCTTGGGCACATTCTGCCTTGCTCTCTCCAAGAGTGGGCCTGGCCTATGAACTTTCTTGCTCTACAGTAGACTCTGCCTTTCTTGACTTGCTGTGGTTCTTTTAAAAGTGTTGGTATTGTGTGCTTTCCTAATTCTGCCTTTTCCCTCCCTTTTTAAAGGAATGGTTTGGTCAAAACTTTTTATTGCCCCTATGGTCGGCCATGTGTTTTTAAGCCTAAGTCGCTCGATTTTAGAAAAAATTCCTATGGACCTTACCCGAGTTTTCGTCCATTAAACGCACGCGAAAACAGGCATCAGGGAGCTGCCATTTTGTGATAATCCTATCACTTGCCGCATCGCCCTGGCTGATCTGCTTTTGCGGCACTAAATCATTTCTCCTGAGCCTGACATTATCAAAACATTCATATTCCCCAACTCTCTCCATGACGTTTCTGTGATGCATAGGCAAACGCGCCCAGTCGTCTTCTACGTGACTTCACATAGAACCCGGAAACCAACACAGATCAACTCACAACACAGCGCGCCACAATTCAGAATATGAAACTGTACTTTAAAATCAAACAGCAACACGGTACATTTGGTAAGGTACATTTATTTGACATTAAATGTTTATAGAATATTCAGCAATTGCCATATGAACTCGGAATGCCATTTATTTTCTTTTATCTCTATCCGGAAAAACTGTTCCGTTTTATCGTGAGTCACGCGCTGTTCCTTCATGGCACACAGGATGTTGGTTTTCGTTAAAAGAAGCACTTTGGTCGCACGGTGAACCGCAAGGCTGTTCCATCACGTAGGCACTAGGCCAGCGTAAAGGTTGATATGTTGCTTCTAGCCGCTAGTACCGCGTAAGGGCATATGGGCCCTTGGCGATCGTCCCATATGATTGTCAAAGTGGTGCAGTTGTTGACAAGAAGCTGCAGCTGGCGGTTGAAGAAGCCGTCTGCCGGGGTCTGAAACTGGTGGCAGTCGCAGTTGGGAAGGATATACCTGTTTTGAAAACATAAAAATTATAATTGGTCTCGCCAGCCGATCTTTATTAATATTATTCATTTTATTTATTACGGCCGAGCTGAAACTATTTGCTTTCAAGGATAGTGCAATGGAGTATGTTCTGCTCTAAAATCAATGCGAAAAGTAACGAAATAAATCGAGGTTAGCACACAATGAGAAACAACTGTTTGTCTACATGTGTGTGGAATGTGGACCTGCATGCCCATGTGCCCGCTACAAGGACGATCCCACAAACGTTTCCTAGCTCCTCATTCATTCATTTATTCATGCATCCATTCATTAATTCCTCATTCCGGTATAAAAGCGTCTAAAGAGTTACTTACATTATATTTGCAATTTCCATTGTGTCTCTGCGTAATGCAGTCCGTAAATCCCACTGTGCTCTTGACAACGATTTTTCGTATACTGAACTAACATGAAACTCGGTCTAGTTTCAGAATTTTCTTCATCGTCTTACGTTATTGAACCCCCCCCTTCAAATGAAGTTCTTTCGGCATAGTCCCTGTCTCTCAAGGTCAAAAAACAATAGAACCTTATACTGCCAGTGTGAGTTGTGGGCCTCTTCAGGCCGCAAGCTGAAAATCAAAGCCGCAACCATCACTAGAAATGAGCATACATTCTTTCTTTGCAACATCCCGTAGTAAAGCCATCTGTGAGAACTTGAAGTTTCGAATCCATCTATGTACTGCGCCTCAATGTGCAAATGCGAACTGGCTTCTCTCCCATCTGCAACGGCTCACTTGGCGCGTTCTAAGGCCCCCAATTTTGTCCTTTGTCTGCGAGCTTTGCAGCCCCAAAGAACCATAACTATTGAGACTTTTAATTTTTTGGGGAAGGTCAGGGAAAGTATAAAGTACCCGAGGAGTTGAGTTGAAAGTGAGATTTATTGTTGGTTTGTTTTATTATTTGCAATACGCAAGCCTCCCCTCGGTTAACAGAGCACAGCATTTACATGAGATTGTGAAAATTAGTTACATCAACAAAAATATATACATACACATATAGACAAGATCAGCAATATGAGATGAATAGAGAGAGAATTCAAAGATGACACCCAGGTTGTTCACCACCCAGGATGGTGAAGGTAGGGGTTAGGGTTAGCATACTTTGTATGTACACTGT
This sequence comes from Ambystoma mexicanum, assembly GCF_040938575.1. Classification (NCBI taxonomy): domain Eukaryota; kingdom Metazoa; phylum Chordata; class Amphibia; order Caudata; family Ambystomatidae; genus Ambystoma; species Ambystoma mexicanum. The sequence goes on along the minus strand of NC_090923.1, from coordinate 165,190,391 downwards.
ACAATAACATTTATTTACAAAAAGACAATCGTATTACAATTATTTAAACCGGGAATTGTACTTCACAACCAGCTCTCCTTTGGGTGGACATGGCACAGTGGCAATGTTGGGTGGCAATGGATCAGGTGCTCTGCACAGAAACGTTCAAAATTTCTTATCTGTGCTTCTCTAATACAGCAACAATAAGGCTTTTGACAAAGTTGAGCTCCATTTCCTCATAGACTGGTTTGATCACCCATTGCTTACTTCTTTTTGAAAAGGCCTTAGTGTAGCGAGGCATCCTTACATTATCCGTAGTCCTAGATTGTTCACAGCCGAGATTCTCGTTATGGGCCAAGACGGCAAGTAGAGTCCTATGTCTCATGCCCTGTATGCTGAAATGCAAGCGCTTTGGCCTGTACTTTAGGCACATATTGTGGAACACCTCCAAACCTCCTGTGTGACAGAATTCTGTCAGTCCCCTCAAATCTCTTGATAGAGTTTTATCGAAAACAATCTTCTCAATGGCTTTGTGTGTCGGTGAAGATGGAATCAACCACTTCTTCTTCCGTGCCTCCACTGGGGACAAAGGGCCATGTTCATATTGGTGGAAATGTAGATTTTCTGACCAGCAGTGCACGTTGGTACAGTGGTGCATCAGTGACCGCCATTTTTCAAGTAGTATTTCCACTGACCCTTCACAAGTTTTGGAGCTCCACCAAAGATGGTTGCTGATAGACTGGGACCACTCTGAAATACTTTCCAAACCTTTTTTTTCCCCCTGCAGCCGAGATTTTCTTATTGATTGATTTAGCAAGATGCCATACGTCAAATTGATGTTTAATATGTGGGAACTGCTCTCTCATTGTCCTGGCAATTGAAACGTGTCTGTCCGTGGCTATGAGGTCGATGTGCATTCCCCGCGATTGTAGATATTCCACTGATTTTTTAAATCCTTGTTTCTCCATGGCCACTGAGGATGTACATTGTGTTACCTGCACGACCACCAAACTCACAATTTTCTTACTATCCATGTCCTGAAAGTGGTAGGTGCAGTACTTCGCAGAAAATCCAGGGCTGTCGCACTGTCCATCGCCGGCTAGCCTGAATCGTTTCCCTTCGAATGTACTTGCTAGAGACAATTGTTCAATTTTCCAAGCATCACGAATGGCCGGAAACAGATAATCATGTTGGTATTTGTAGTACTGCGTTTTTTAAATGAAATGGAGTCCCACAAACTGAAAGAAAGACTCTAACTTTCTAAAACTGGTCCCACTAAAAAGTGAGGCAGCTGCACACAGTAGATTGCCTGCTGGCAGTTTCCCCAGCATGGGTTGTGCAGACCATGAGAACGTATGATTTAATCTACAGGCAGCATTTATTTTGACGTTACTGCCTTGTTTTTGACGAGTCACATGAATCAATGGCTTCCCACATACTTTTCCTCTAACTGCCCACATTTCAGCATACCACTAATATTCATCAAACAACTGTTGAATATTATGTATTTGCCCTCTTTCATTAGACTGTCATCCGGCGTCAAAGTTGTTTCGGCCTGTGATGTTGAGGACATATCACCACATTTGAAAGAAATATCGCTGCTATCAGGTTCTGATGCGTCGGTGAATGCTGCTGCTGGTTCATTCTGTCATTTCAACATCTGCTACTTCAACATTGATGGGAGAACACAACAATGCCGACAGCTTTTTTGGTGGCAATTTTTTGGCGGGTGTAGATTGTGTGAATTGATCTGCGACTACTTCAGAGCTATCTTCAATACATCCAGTATCATGTTGTTGCAGTGGTGCGGTTGTACTGTAGCAATGGTCCAATACAACTTTGCTGGATTCTCCGGACACATTAATTTCATGTTCTGGCCATTGGACATGAGCATCCCGAGTCTCAACACGCTGCGTCTGAATTAATAGTTCCTCCATAGTGTAAATGGTCTGGCAAGCAACATCTCTCATTCGCTTCACTGTCTGTGTATGTATAGTTCGTAGACCCACAGGTAACTAGAGGACAGATTGGAAAAGGGATGTTCAGTTTAAACACAAGATAAAGTATAGTACAATTGACTGGAAAAAAACATAAAATAGTCCCCAGCACAAAATTTTTTCTAAAGTTATGAACTGTTTGTAACTAACATTATTTTTGTTTTCTTTGCAACTTCTTTGACTCGACCTTCAACATCTGCACGCTGTTGCTCCGATTCGTATCCGGATGTCTCCCCTTCCTCTTGCGCTGCAACGCCTATATTTTCTGTATCCGCATAGACCGCACGGAATGAGGCTCCATCGACTCCCTGAAACATAGTATTTTCATTACTGTGTATCAAAATATTGTTAGCATAAAACATACGTGAGGACGAACACACAGGAACATCTCAATAGCCAAACACGATTTAAACATTGTGTGGAACAATCAAACGACAAGTATTCGAGCTCTGATGACCTAGTTCGATGGAGCTGTCAGTATCCATACCTCTGGCTCTGCATGGACTGCCACGAATGATTGTATTGAAGAGGAGGCATCAGCAACTCCCTGAAACACAGTACTTGCGTTAGTATGGTTTTCAATATTGTAAACATAACACACACTTAGGGTCGACGGCACAGGTACATATAAAGAGATAACCACAAATGTTGCATTGTCTAAAAGAATCAAGTAATATTTAAATATGATCAGATTTAATCGACTTATTTCTCTGATTTCTTTACATCTGCATCATCTAAATGGGTACTTGTGATTGTAGTGGACGCTCCATCGTGTCCCTGAAACACAGTACTTGCGTTAATAGGAAAGAAAGTATAGCAAATGGAATCCCATTATATGATCACGCTCGATGGAAGGCTCCAACACATCATGGCAGAGACCTATGATCAGGACGAGGACCTAGCAGTACTCTCCTTGGATGCCATAAAAGCCTTCGATTCCATCTACTGGGAGTGGCTGATCGAAGCGCTAAAAGAATTCGGCTTTGGCGAGAGCTTTGTAAAGTGGGTTGAGGTATTGTATAACACGCCGACAGCGAGAGCGAAGACTGGTAAGACGTTGTCCGAAGCCTGGCTGATACAGCGGGGCACGCGGCAAGGATGCCCGCTATCCCCAATGTTATACATACTGGGCCTGGAGCCAGTGGCTGCCTACTTCAGGACACAACACTTTGACGCGGGCATTGGACTGGGCAGTGATCACGCCATAATATCCATGTATGCGGACGACGTCCTCCTGTACCTGAATAACCCCCAGCTCAATGCACAAGTCGCGTTGGACATCCTCGACAACTATGCCCGATACTCTGGAATAACATTTAGCAAACTAAAGTCGTGTGCGTTCCCACTGGCCAGACTCAGGGGTCTGGATAAGCCCGACCTCCCAGATGTCGGGATACAATGGCAACCAGAGCAGTTTAAATACCTGGGAATCGAGGTGTGTCATACTCCAGCGCTCACGCACGAACACAACACGGAAAAAGCAGTAAGAGCCCTCCGCAAATCTATGAACTTCTGGTCGAAGTTACCACTGGCAGTAATGGGAAGAGCGGCAATAGTCAAGATGATAGTTCTCCCCTGTTTCTTATACCACTTCACGAATGTATGCTTCTACATCAGACCTCCCTTCTTCAAAAAACTAGACTCTCTAATCAAGGACTTCATATGGGGGTCGTCCAGACACAAGATCTCCCTGCCCACACTCACGCTCCCGTACAAAGAAGGTGGGATACAACTACCCGATCTGCAAAGGTACTACCTAGCCGCACAGCTCAGCCACACAAGGAAATGGCTCTCTGACGACCTGTCAGCAGAAGTAGGGCTCCTGCGACATCCGACTCCCAAGCTGTTCCCTAAAGAAATGCTTTGGAACCCGACGAAACAAACTTCTGGAGTCCCCATGATTGTTACCCTGGGCAGACAGGTATGGGCCAGAATTGGCTTCCTTCGACAACTGAAACACCCCTACAATCCCAATACTCCCATCCTGGCGAATGTGTGCAAAACTCAGGCAGACTTAGCGACAGGTAGGAAATGGGAGAGAGCCGGAATCTATACATGGGGAGATCTGTTTGAAGACGGCACCTTCAGAGAACTCGAATCGCTACAAGCCAATGAAGCCATCCCGAACACCCAGTTCCTGTGGTACCACCGCCTCAAGCGGACAGCAAAGGCACAGTGGCCTGTCTGGCCAGAAGAACCCCCATCGGACCCCCTCCTCCAGGAGATGTACGATTTAGCAGACGGTTGGAAACCGGTCTCCCGCCTGTACACCAAACTAAATGACAGACCCAACCCGAAAAGCGTGTCCCTGAGACAAAAATGGGAATCCGAATTAGGGACCACGCTAACTGACAGTGAATGGGAGCGAATACTACTATACCCCAAAGAGGTGTCGAGGAACATTAGATTTAAACAAGTTCAATTGAACGTGCTATACAGGACATACATGACCCCACTAAGAGTTGCTACCTTCAACAAACATGCACCGCCGAACTGCCCCTGGTGCGGAAATGACAATGCAGACATGATCCATATGTTTTGGACCTGTACCAAAACAGCGAATTTCTGGTCCATGGTGGAACGTACCTGCACCGAAGCGGGACTCACGAGATATGAGTGGAACCCAAAGGAATGCCTACTGGGAGCCCATCCCAGACTTAGCAAATACAAACACCTGGTCAAACTAATGGACCTAGCCTGCATCCTCGCAAAAAGATCCATAGCAATGGCATGGAAATCCCCAAGGGGCCCAAAGCATGGACGTTGGCTTAAGGACCTGGAAAAATGGATGGAGGCAGAGACCAGGGCCTGGCAGGAGGGAATCCGCTCAAACGATGATGACTCCAACGACACCCTAGACTCATGGAAGACCCTGGTGCGCGACATCCAATTTGCCTCCACAAAACCCCCTGAGCTTTCACCCCTACTAGAGACTTGCTTGTGACTTACCCCCAAGAATGGTCAACCTGATAACCCAGCCCCCGTGACCTTGGGTGTGCCGCACTCCAGCCCCTCTCCCCCCGCCACAATTACGAACAATATATTGAGCTACGAAGACTATGGTAGTTAGTTAATTAGTTAATTTGACTTAGTTTGTTGTGTTACCGTTTGACGGTTGTGTTGTATTTATATAAATGCCAATAAAATACTTTTTAAAAAAAAAATGATCACGCTCGATGGAGCTGTCAGTATCCATACCTCATGCTGCTGAAGAATATCTATGGATGTTTTAAATGTGGTGCGCACTTCCGAAAGCTGTTGCGCCGATTCGTATCCGCATGGTCCCGCTTCCCCTGGAATTACTTGAATGTCAGGCTCTGCATCAAGTACGTGGGTTGACGCTTCAACAACTGCCTGAAACATAGTATTTGCATTAGTAAGGATTACAATATTGAAAACACAACACACACTTGGGGTCGACCGCACAGGTACATATCAATGGCTAACCACGAATGAAACATGGTGTAGAACAATCAAACAACAAGTGTTCCAGTCCTGATGATCACGGTCGATGGAGCTGTCAGTACCCATACCTCGTGCTGCTGAAGAACATCTAGGGCTGTTGTCAATGTGTCTTCAGCATCTCACTGAAAGACAGTACTTGTGTTAGTATGGATAACACTAATTATAACTGAAAACAAACACCAGGGGACGAAAACTAAGGTGTATATCAATTGGAAAGCACTAACCAAACAATTGGTAAAATAATCACACGATACATAAAAACTATTACTTGACATGCATAAAACAAGTCTGTAGCGGAATAGCCAAGTATGATTACCTGATACACGCTAGAAGTGGTTGATAACTGCGGGCACGTCACGGATGTAGAATGTTCTTGCTTCAGAATCAGTGGATAGTCAAGCGGTTGTAAAGGTAAACTATTGTTTGATGATGAAATGCAAATATTAAAAAATTGACATGTAAACCGACAGAATACTTGAGAATAATCGAAAAATAATTTATTGATAAATGTCATTATTCAAAAAGCTATACATTCATATCAATATCAAAAGTATTACAAGGGAGTATTACAAGGGACACAACACCTAAAATATAAATTAATCCATTCGGCTACCTACACACTACCGCAAGGCCTAAAGCTAAATCCGGACACGTGACTCACCAGTGGCGGAATGTGGACGAATAGAGTTGGAATAGCGTTTGCAAGCAATTTTCGTGTCGTTCGCCGTTTATTCTTCTTTGTTACCCAAGATGTGGCGTACATGTTCGAGGAAAAGTGCCGGCTGCAGATGCAGTATTGATCACCCCTCTTGTCCTCTAAGACTTGTTGGACTCTACTTTCCAGCTCATCCAGTGGATATCCGCAATGTCTGACCCATTCTCTTAGTCGATCAACAGTTTTCGGGAATACATGCATTGTAGTGCCTTCAGATTTAGCATATGTCTTCGAAGGGCAACCGCTAATCGAACAGGCAGGCATTGTTGAAAATTCTGAAAAGTAAATATCAAGATTATTATAAAACCTTGAATAAAAATGTCATAAAAAAGTAAATGAACCATACCATGCTCAATGCAAGGTTTGTTTTGGTCGCCGGAACTATACCAGTTCATCATGTGCGGCTTAGTATTTGCATAAGTTACAGAAATTTTTTTAAATATGTGACTAAACTCTGAACATGTGACTCGTCCCTTGGATGTTCTGTCTTGCACGAAAAGGAAACATGCTTACATTATAGACTGGACCCCCGAAGGATGCAATTCGATGACAATTGACACAGATGAAAATAAATAGATCTATTGATAGCATAACAATTGAAACTCAAGTCAATAGCAATGAGACCAATGACCATAGCTCTATTGGGCACTGTAATCGTAAATAGATAGAAATGTAAAAATGACCGAAATATGACTAGGATACATGGCCTTACCTTGACCAACAAACAGTTGGATTCAGCAGGCCGAGCAGTATGTTGCAGGAGAACAGGTAGATGGCCACAGGTAGCACACTGACGAGTTTGCTCGAAGCGGTCACAGATAGCACGACGACAAGCAGATTAGCATAGATCTCAGTGCTTCTCTGGTAGAAGGTTCAGGAGGTGACTTGCAAAGCACAAAGATGTTCTCATGAGACATATCAAGTGGTTTATAAAGTATTAGAAACAGGGGTGTGTTTGCGAATGAATGACGTGTGTATGTTGTGGTATTATGTGATTTCCAGAGGGGCAGCCTGCCTCAGGGGAGGCCTGCCTGGAGACACAGGGTCTGAGGAGGCCATGTGAGCGATGGCCCCTGGGCGTGGGATACCTTTTGAAGTGTACATGCTGTTTGGCACCTTGGCCGTTTGCGCCCGTGACAGCCCCCCATGCCAGCGCTCATCCCCGGGTGCGAACCGCCTTTGATAGAGGGGGGTGGGATGGATGGGCCGGTGGGCATGTAGGCAAGTGTGTGGGAGCGAGGGGCCATCAGGCCCCTCTCATCCTTTACTTCTCAGTAGAAACTCGGACCAAGTGCCTCCAGTAGTGGGTTCGCCCCTTGCCCTTATGTGATGTTAACTTTGGTTGACATTCGCGTAGATGGGACCACTGAGCAGGACACGGGGCATCCATTTTTGTACCCCCTTTCCACTCCATCTTGGTGACCAGGCCTCACTGCGCAGAGCACATGGCCCCCACCCTCGTTCCCACTCTGACTGGAAAACTCCAGAGGTTTTTGCAACAGCTAATAAATGTAACCCATCACTCTTCCTCTGAGATCACTGTCCTGCATGTAAACCAGCCTGAACTAAGCACATAGCTCGTTCATCTCCTCAAACGTGTCCTTGCCCACGCACCCTCGCCAGTGGAAACTTACTGCCATTCTGACCCTGTGTCCCTGCAGGGTATTCGCTTCATGTGCCAGACCACTGACCACGCCATGATGCCCACCTAGCAGATCCCCCAACTAACATTAGACCCCTACTGCAGTATATCGTTGCCTATCAATAACAAATGCCACATACCGGAGATTCTTGTGAGCACAGACCCACACTTCAAACAGTGTATTATAGTGGTCAAGACCCTTAACATAAGGCCTGTATAATCCAATGTTGATTGATAGTATAGATATATGTGTGACTTTTATAGAGACATAACCGACCGAAAGACTTTGAACAAGTGTTATTTAGTGCATGCATTATTGAGAATATATTATGTTAGCTTAGATAGTGACCACCCTGCTTCACAGCGACCTGACCTTCACCCATTCGGAGCACAGATGTCTGACGTCCATCCTTGAATGGAGACACACTTGATTCATTTAAAAAATCGAAACAACCATTGTTAAAATATATGTGGTGTTTTATTTTTTATCTTATTTTGATGACACAAAAATACAAGACTTTACACATTGTACAGGTCAGGTTGCAGCACAGTGAGAGAAAATCCCCTGTACTGACCGCTGTCACTTGGGAACGTTTCTCTTATGGCACGAACGTCACAGGCGGGTATTACTCTTCGAACGCGGTGTCCAAGCCTCCTGTGAAGCCACCATGTAAAGGAACGATAGGCCACCAGCCTGTACCACCTGTGAAAAGGAATAAAACAAACAGTTTTTAAATGACCAAGATAAGTTTAATAAACGTTTGTTGTCAATGACAGTTCTTGTAACTAATGGCATTCTGCTCGGACAAATGCTATCTAGACACTGCACACTATTGAACGACTTTCATGCGTTACAATGATATGTATATGTAATTTTGGATATAGTAGAAGGCCATGAAATAGGAGTGGCATGACAAGCAGAGTATACTTACTCGTTACTCGGATTACGAGGACGAACAGTTGCGTTAAGTTCATGCATAAGCACCATCATTATCCTCAACACGGACCGTGTGAGGCAGGCTGCCCTGAAGTCTGACAGCTCGGTGATGCATTGCGGTCGTGGCTCGCCTTCCAAAATGTAGGCCACGCATCCCGAGTTTTCACAGCAGCAGCAGTTCTCGTCCTCGGTTGGCATTAGCTCGCACCGATTGCATGTGCACCAGGTGGAAACACCGTCCATGCGACTAGGTCCAGGCTCTTCAGCTGTTGAATCGTCCTCCCAACTGCCGTCCGAAGACCCATCGTTTTCGCGTGTTTCCATTTCCAGTAGTTCCTCCTCGGTATACTCGGGCTCGTACATTTTGGCATTATTGTAGCCATTGTGTGTTAAACAAACTAAAATGATTTATAGCAGTGGTACTGGTATCTGTTCACACAGGCTACAAGCAACGAAGGTAGCTGACCAGAGCACAGAAACGAGTCACAGAATACTCAAAGTAACACAGAGAGAGTAATGAAATCAAAAATCTGCTGCAGTCTGTTTATACTTATTGAGGAAAGAGGCGTCCTGCTATTTCCATTGCGACACGTCATTAGCTGAAGCGCAGCGAATGTTGACACGAGACGTGCTTTGGCGTTGTTAAAATGGGCAGTACGCGTCTGCTGATGACAGACTCAGGGGCGGGGGATATGATTTAGTGCCGCAAAAGCAGGTCAGCCAGGGCGATGCGGCAAGTGATAGGATTATCACAAAATGGCATCTCCCTGATGCCTGTTTTCGCGTGCGTTTAATGGACCATAGGGTAAGGTCCATAGGAAATTTTTCTAAAATCGAGCGACTTAGGCTTAAAAACACATGGCCGAACAGTAGGGGCAATAAAAAATGTTGACCGAACCATTCCTTTAAATAATTATTGGAGTGCCATCTTGGTTAAGCGCTCACCTCTGCATTGATAATAAATAAGTGGTGTTCTTTTCCTAAGACTTGTCGAATAATTAATCAGGGAGGTGTATATATTTATAGTGACTGTGTTTGAACTTGCTTGACATATTAGTTCCAGTGTATTTTTATAAGTGTGTTTTTAAATAAATAATTTTATACTTTTATGCCCAAGCTCTGGTCAGTGTTTGCTTTTGCTACTGTATTTTTGTACCTAATGTGTATACTCGATATACTGCCTAACTCTTTTTGAGAGAAGTCTGACTGCTCAGCCACAGCTACCAGGTAAATCTGGGTGGTACAGACTAATACCAATTGGGTTTACTGTCGACACCTGTAGTCTTAAGCTTTTTGCAGTGGTCCCTAAGGGAACTGCACAGGTTTCTGCTTAACACAGGCAGTGGAGGAAGTGCCAGCCTCCCAGCAAGGCTTTGGCTTTTACTCCAGGATTTTCGCCATTCAGAAGAAGAACCAGGCGAGCCTGAGAGTTGTGCTGGACCTTTCCACCCTCAACCTCTCCTTACCCCTGCAAAAATTCAAGATGGTTACGCCAGCTTTTATAGCGGAGACATTGGACAAGGGAGAGTGGATGTGCTCCCTGGATCTGAAGGACGCATACCTACACGTCCTGATTTGGCAGCCCCATCGTTCTTTCCTACTGTTCAGGATCATGGGCTACCATTTTCAATACAAGGTCCTTCCTTTTGGCCTCAACTTGGCCCCCAGGGTCTTTACCAGACTCATGAATGCCGTGGCGGCCCTTCTCAGAGTGCAGGGTCTCCACATCTATCCATACCTCGACGACTGGCTCGTCAGGGCTACATCTCCGGAAGCGGTTCACCACTCTTCCCATGCCCTTATGAACACACTACACGATCTGGGCTTCTCGCTCAATCTCAAGAAGTCACAGCTGCATCCCACGCAGACTCTGACCTTCCTGGGCCTCATCTAGGACATGTGCTCAGAGAAGGTCTTACCATCGGAGGACAAAATCTCGGTCATCAAGAGGTCCACTGCCAACTTCCTCAGCAGAGCGTGACCTCGGCATAGTGGTACCAACATCTCCTGCGTCTACTTGCAGCTGTCCTATTAGCCTTTCCGCGCACGAGACTAAGGATGAGGAGGATTCAGTTGCTCTTCGCGTTCTCATGGAACCAGAAGAGGGGCTCTCATTCCAAGAGCATCAACGTCCCTCCATCTCTCCACCCGGACCTAACATGGTGATGCAGGGACTGCAACCTACGGACGGGCAAGCCCTTTCGGCCGCCCTCCCCGTAGGCCACCATCACCACAGACTCCTCGCTTGAGGGCTGTGGAGCCATCCTGGACCGCCTATCAGTCCACGGCACCTGGACTCGACAGGAGCAAGAATACCACATCAATTGGTTGGAGCTGAACACCATCTGGCTAGCACTCGGAGCATTCCTACCGCTTCTCGGGGGCAAGGTTGTCCTCATCCAGACAGACAACTGGACCAGCATGTACTACGTCAACAAGCAGGGAGGCACCAGATCCCCTCCTTTGTGCAGACTGGCGATCAGCATGTGGGAATGGGCCCTAGAAAACGGTATTTAACTCACGGCAGTCCACTTGCTGGGGGAATCCAACCTGGAAGCGGACAGGCTCAGCAGGCTGGGAGCGACAATTACGAATGGCAGCTAAACAACCTTGTTCTTCAGGAGATCTTCAACAGATGGGGTCACCCCCACATGGATCTCTTTGCCACCTGCCACAACAGGAATGTGCCCCCAGTTTGCATCCTGGCAAGGAACAAGGCCCTGGTTCTCTGGGCGACACATTTCACCTCCAGTGACCCGGCATGAAAGCCGACACCTTTCCGCCCACTCCCCTGATCCACGGGGTAATTACAAAATCAAGGCATCTCGCTGACTCCTCATTATTCCGATAGCTCCATGGTGGCCGGCCAGGCCATGGTTTTCGGAGCTTCTCAGCCTCTCGGAGGGGCCCCCGATGCACCTTCCGACTGGCCCAGCTCATCTTCTGGTACAGCAGGGGGGCAGAGTCTTCCACCCTGCCCCAGGGAAACTGGCCCTCAAAGCGTGGTACCTGAGCAGGTAATGCTTCGACACCTTAGCCTCTCGCAGGCCAATCTGGAGATCATACAGGAGCAAAGCCACCAAGGCCAGTACCAAAGCAAATGGACCACATTCTGCCACTGGGCAGACTCCAAGGGTATCGACCCCTTGGCGTGCACTTTGGACGACGTGCTCTCGTTTTCGGCGGATCTCGCTCATTCAGGTGTGCAGGCGACACCTGCCGCCCATACCTTGCAGCCATTGGGGCTTACAGGAACTCGGAGGAGGGCATTTTCTCCTCCTCCAACCCTATAGTCAAGAAAAGAAACATCTGACGGGTCTTGCTAGGATCTACCCGCCCGTCAAGAGACTGCACCCTGTGTGGGACCTTAACATAGTCTTGGGCGCCCTGGCGCACAAACCAGTCGAGCCAATAGCGTCCGTTGACATCCGAGGTAAGACGGCCTTACTAGTCGGTCTTACCTCGGTTCGCAGAGTCAGCGAGATCCATGCGTTGGTTGCCTCTAAACCATATACCACCTTTCACAACGTCAAGGTAGTCATGCAGACGCACCTGGCATTTCTGCCCAAGGTTCCGTCTGCGTTCCACTTGAACGAGGAAATAGTCCTTCCTACGTTTTTTCCCGATCCCAAGGACAAAGCACAGGGAGTGCTGCACTGCCTGGATGTTAGGCATGCCCTAAAATTCTTCTTGGACAGGACCAAGGGCTTCTGCAAGTCGGACGCCCTGTTTGTCACTTTCTGAGACTCAAGACTAGGCTATCAGGCCTCTAAGGCTTCGTTATCTCTCTGGATGTTCTCTGCCATCAAATAAGTGTACGAGGGTCAGCACAAGCCACTTCCGGCCAACATGCATGCACACGCAGTTAGGGCCAAGTCAACGGCCATCGCAAACCAGCACCATTTCCCTTGACAAGTCATAAGCAGGGCGGCCACTCCCTCGGCTTTCTGAAAGCATTACTGTTTGGATGCCGGGTCTAGATCGGATGCGGCCTTCAGACAGGTGGTTCTCAGGAACCTATTTGCTTAAGGAGGGTTTCCTCTCCACCCTGGGCCTACATTCAGTTGTAATCAGCCATACAGTATGGATGAAAGGGGACGGGACGCAAGAGTAATTATAAGTTACTCACTGTAGTGACTAATGTACTCTTAGTCCATAGTCCCCTTTCCTCCATACGTCCCACCAGCCTCCCCCTAATAATACTGGTGTCATTAGGCAATGGTAAATCTATTGTCGATGCGTCAATGGGGACTGAGGTGTGGCGCCGGAGGATGGAGTCAGGGCAGCGCATGCTTCCTGGGCCGCACCCTCGCGCGCCTCTAAATTTAAAGGGGAAGAAGGTTTTTCTGGTGAAAAAGGTTCTGTCTCCCGTCCCTGGGAAGGGACACCCGTACAGTATGGAGGAAAGGGGACTATGGACTAAGAGTACGTTAGTCACTATGGTGAGTAACTTATAATTTACAACCTTAGGTTTTACCTGCCTAGAATAGCTGTGTTCCTTTCTTAAAAAGTGTTCAATAGGTGTAGCTGACCTTGGTCTGCCTGGTGCATCCTAAATTAGTGTAAAGAGTTCTTGCTTGCCTTACTTTTTGTTCCACTGAGCTGAAAAGCAATTGTTATTGTATATTACACCAAAAGGTTTTACTCGCCTAGTAGTTAGAGGTATATAATGTTCCTTGAATCTGTGTTCCGCTATTCCGAATATTAGCTTGGTAACGGGGTTAGTTGATTGTGATTTCTTTGTTGAGCATCACTGCGTAACTGACCGGGTCTACTACCCTTGTATTACTGAAAGTAATCTAAAAGTAACTAATGGTTTTTATTCCCCATGAATAGGTGTATCCTATACTGAACGTGTATAAGGTCTGACTTGCCTAGAAATACTGTTGGGTTTCTGAATAAGGTATATGCCTTGGTCTGTATACCAGCACAGTGTTGTGTTTTTATAATTGTGTTTATATATAATGTGATAGTATTCAATTGCCCAAGATTTACCTTGGTCTACTTGTATTTAAATAAACCCTTTATTTGTACAGTACATAGTGTTTCAGCGTTTCCTTGGACCATATGTATACTATAATTTATTTGTACTGATTCTACAGCACTCTCTCCCTCCTAAATTAAGCCTGGCTGCTCTGTCTACACTACCATGAACTCAGGTGGTACAGCCTTATACTAAGAGTGGAGTCTTGTACTGTCCCAGTTGTGTGGTTTTACTAAACCCTTAGTTGGACTTCAGAAAACTGTCCTAACAGTCTGCCATTGTCACTGTGCTGTGGCCATCAGCGGAAGTAGCTTCCCTGTGTCCTGTGAGGTGTCCAACTGAGGTTGAGGTAGTTGGCCAAGCCCCTGAACCTGACAGAAGAAGGACTGACTGAAGTACTCGATCCCCATGAGCACACTGAACTGCAGCGTTTTCTGGAAGAATCGGGTCCTTCAAGGGATGATGATTTCATTAAGGTCCCACGTGAGTGCCCATCACTTGAAGGCCTCCAGAGACATGTCTGCTCTCAGTTGGAGGGTGACATGGGAATCATAGGATTTATTTGGGAAGGTGGGTTACTTTATAGTGAACCTACAGTGTCCACTGAAGGAAACTATAGGAGGTGGTGGTCCCCCTTAACATGAAGCCCTTCCTCCTGCAATTGGCACATAAGGTCCCTCTTGCAAGTAATTTTAGCATCAAACACACTAGGGAGGGAATCAGCATGCACTTCGACTGGCCTAAGATGTAAGCACAATTAGAAAGTAATTGCTGGAGTTGCACTACTTGTCTTTCAAGAGTGGAACACAAATTTTGCCTGTAGTGGGTATACCATTTGAGAGGGTAGGGATGATGTTTGTGTCCTTGACCCTCCAACATTCTCATGCAGTAGGTTTATCCTTGTGGTCGTTGATTAAGCCACAAGATACCCTGAAGCCATCCCGAAGCCATCCCACTAAAGACTAGCTGCCAAGTCAATTGTAAGAGCATTACTGGGCGTCTTTACTAGGGTTGTCTTCCCTAAAGAAGTTGTCTCTGACAAGGGCAGCAACTTTAGGTCTACGTACATGCATGGGAAGGAATGTGGGATGTCATACACATTTTCATCTGCATACCATCGACAAACCAATGGTCTATTTGAGAGATTCAACAGAACTCTTAAAAGCATGATTGGAGCTCTTGAGGAGCCCCACAGGAGAAAGTGGAGTCTCCTCATGCCATGCTTACTTCTTGCCTTCAGGGAGGTATGCCAAGAAGGGGTTGGCTGTAACCCCTTTGAAACACTTGTGTATAGGTGCGTTATAAATAATATAATATTTGGTCACCCTATCAGGGGACTTGAGTATGTTGATTGGACCCGAGTGTATGCAGAGCTTGATTGATGTCAGTGGCTGAGTGATGCCATGTGTGGAATGTTGGATGAGTGGAATGTTGTCTGGTGTGAGTGTTCCACCCTAGGCAGTTGGAAACCATGTATCCTGGGTGGTGGGAGCCACTGGGCTTCCTCCCTGCTCCTGTCTTGTCCTGTCAACTTATGTACCTGCTTGATGTAAATAAAGTATTCATTACTGCCTTACTTGGTATAGTCGAAATTGGTATAGTCGACTGCTAACATTACACAAAATAAGGGTGTTAAGCAAGGCTGTTTTACAGCGCCCCTAATATACAATCTATATGTGTTTGACATTCCCGAAGTAATAGCCGCCGTAAACAATTGCCCGCCAAAAATTGGCAAAGCCTCTTGCCCTGTCCTGGCTTATGCCGACGATCTGGTGATTTTCGACTATACCATCAGTGGAATATGCAGATCTGCGGCGGCCCTCTGGGATTATGCAGAGGTGAATGGCCTGAGCATTAATTTGGAGAAAACAAAGGTTATGAGATACACAAAAAAGAGAGTATCATGTGTATCACTTAAGGTAGGTTTGGTAAATATTACTTACGTTCCCCAATATCGGTACTTGGGTATAGACTTTGGAACAACTGCCGATTATGTGGCCTGTAAACAGGTGCGCGTAATTGGAGTGGCCCAATTGACGGCCCTGTTCCACAGGTACACCATTAAGCAGTGTGGTTTTACGCTGTGGGGTATTCGGCAGCTGTATATACAGGCTTTCTCTCCGGCCATAATGTATGGCTTAGAATCCCTATCGGAGATGGATCTAGGCTGGCTACAGGTGATCGAAGGGAAATTTTTGCGTAGAATCCTCGCCCTTGCCCCTTGTGTACCAATGGCTATAAGAAGATTAGTATTGGGCTTGATTTCTCTTAAGGCACTCGTACTGAAGAAGCGAGCATCAATCTATTTAAAAATGACTTGTGATACCAGTAATGGTCTACTAACAGCAGTCCATCAAGAAATGGCCAGGGAGAAATCGAGTACCACAACTATTG
This sequence comes from Ambystoma mexicanum, assembly GCF_040938575.1. NCBI lineage: Eukaryota > Metazoa > Chordata > Amphibia > Caudata > Ambystomatidae > Ambystoma > Ambystoma mexicanum. The sequence continues at coordinate 165,174,278 of NC_090923.1, read as the reverse complement.
ACCAAATGACTAAACTGTATTTTGAAATTGGGTGGCAAAATAAGGAGGGGGGTTACTCAGAGAAAGCTCAAAGGGCTCTGTGTAAACGTATAGATCTCTGGGACTGGATTGAAAATGTTGAGCATTTAGGGAAGTTGAGAAGCTACAAATTCATTCAACATAGACTTTATGATTTTAAGAAACCACAGAGATACCTCAACATATGTCCATCAGTCAGACTCCGACGGTTTATCTTGTTACTTAGATTGGATCAACTGCCTACGCTGACTGTTACGGGAAGAAAGGCCAAGATAGCTATTACTTTGCGAACATGCAGTTTATGTAAAGTTCTAGATTTGTTGGAAACGGCAAAGCATCTCCTAACCGAATGCACTGAGATGGCCAGCACATTCAAACCCCTGTTGGATAAATATGTCTTCGACAATGAGTATATTAAGGATGATCTTTTTTGGAACCATTGTATTAATTCTAACAGCATGCGTTTGTTGACAGCATTGTATACTATCTGGCTGACGATTGAAGTCAGACTGGACATATAACACTCTAAATAATTGCAGGGACTGAACAATTGTATATTAATATCTGTATTTTAGATAACTGTATGGTCGATATTGGACTCATGAAGATGATATTTTGTTTGTTTTTTTACTGTATATTCTAATTTTATGATATTTATTTCTTTTGCTTTGTGTAAAGTTTATAATTTAAACTATATCACAATAGTGACGAAGAGGAAATCTGCTGCAGTGAATTTCAAGGAGATGCAAGAGCAGTTCGAGAGATGGACAAGGACAAAGAGGACGAGGTGCTGGGGGGGCTGGGGAGGAGAACGCAAGAGGAGCATATGTTAGTGAAAGGAGAGACCCCACTTCCCCCATTGAAGTTTCCCACTACCCAGGGCTATTGAGGCTGTGAGACCGTCACCCAGCATTGAAGAGAGTAAGAGTTGCTCTGTTCTCAGGACATTGGGGCCACTGTGCATCCAACTTGACTGTTTCCTGTATTTGGGTTGGCCTGTAGCCAGCGGCACCTTTAAGGACTGTACCTCCAATTTAACAAGCTGTGTATCAGTTTGTGACACAATTGTTCTATGAAGATAGCCCCTGGGAACTGACTGCTCTGACTGTGTTTGTACTGTGTTAAAGGAGTGGTCCGCTGCGTGTGTGTGAAGAATAGAAGGGCTGTTTCATGCTGCGCGCCTTGGGTCCCCTACAGCTGTTCAATGCTGTGGCACAGCTGGAGAAATAGCGTTAAGCAGAGCTCCGGGGCCCGACGTGCCAGAATTGCAAAGATTGCGTCACAAGGGCATGCTGAGGGGCTGGTGATGGTGTAGAAGGCTCCAAACTTCGCGCTCTCAGCTTTCGCAGAATTCTCGGCAGGGGTGCAGAGGAAGGCACCTCTTGCACTCTGCAGGACGTGGTGACGTCTGTGCTCTTTCATTTTTGTTGAATCCGGGAATGGACTGGTTCATCCCTCATCCAGTATCCTGCGAGGGAGATTTGAGCACTGGGGGGACAGATTTCTATGACCGAGCGGGAGCGACGCTCTGAGGAACTGTTTGTGCTCCCGCTCCGGACCTGGAGGTCGAACTGCGACAAGTGGCGTGAACGCCCGGCAGGGACACTGAGAGAAGCCCAAGTCCATGACTTTCACTTTATAGTAACATTTGCTGTCCCACGGCGAGTCCACCATTTCAAAATGCTGGTGCTTAGTTGGTCTTCCTTTTTAGTGGTAGACTGGGCTGCCGTTGAATAAGGAGATGCTATTTTTAGATGCGCAATTCTGAAAGCGGTGGGAAATGTTACTTCTCAAGGTTCATCACTTTTACATGGTTTTCAGTGTTAGAGGGAAATCTAACATCTATGAGCAGTTTTAGAGCGTAATGAGATGTAACGTTATGTTTAACCTTATTGCTGTTTGCCACAGTTTCATTATGAGCGCAGGATGGAAGGCAATATCACAGACCAGTTTATCTGAATAGATGCTATGCCAGGAGTTTGTGGTATGTCATTAGTGATACCATATTGCCATTTAGGACACTGAAATATATGTTTCGAGGTGAATGCAGTGTTGCTTGTGAGCAAGATTCATGGGTGGAAATGTTGGACTGTTGACTGGAGCATATTTGTGTGTTAGAGGATTTCTTGCAGGTAGATTATTCAACAGGTATATCTTGGTAGCAGTTTAACTCTTTGACGATTTGCAGGACTGGACTTTCACTTCTCATGCTGCAGCATGGACCTTTTCAGAAGCATAGGCTTTGACCGGACTCACATAAAATGAGTTATTTAGTTACAGTGGTGGTGTGCTGGAGTGCATGATATCTATTAGATACGTTAAAGTGTCCATGAGTCTAGCTTAACAGTTTGAGGATTTGCAGCTCGTTTTAAGGATTTGATAGTGGTTTCAAATTGTAGGAAATGTTTTAACAGTTTAAAGGAAAGCACTTTAGGAAACGTTTAAACAATTTAAATGGAAAGTGTGCCCAACGCATTCTAATTTTTATTGAAGTACGCTATAGTATTTGCAGCGCAGACCAGCTGAGTCAATGTGTTACCAGTTGGTATATTTTAGTGAGTGTGTTGATACTCATTGGTGTGATTGAGTGCACGTTGAGCTTAGTGTACTTGGTGAACACAGTGTTTTGCGTGATGCGGTTATCTCTGGGAGTGTGTGCAGAGTACGCCTGAGGGCGGTATAGTATAGAGGTGCTAGTGTGTGTTCTGAGCACTGGCACGTCACTGATGATTGTGTGAGCTATTTTGAGAGTGTCGTGAATGCAGCACTGAGTGAATGTGCAGACATGCCAGAGCTTTTGAGACATTGTGCAGGTTAGAGTATCTTGTCAAAGGCGTATTAGGAATTGTCCTAGGAGGGCACGGTAGTGTTGTGGTCAAAGGCATGGAGTTTTATCACCCAGTGGTAAAAGTTATCCCACGTTGGTTGGGTGCGGGCTGTGGTATAAAGTGCTCACAGCTAAGTAGTTGGCAACATACTGTAGGATTGAATCGTAGTTGCCATTGTGTAGAGGTTTTCCTTTGATGGAGGTCTGCTTTTGGAAATATATATATATATATATATTTATTTTGCGATTATTTTTCATCATCTTGGCAGCATTGTGTGGTATCCCCACGCTCATGCTGTTGGATAGTAGTACATCTAAGTGTTGAGTTCTGGCGCTCAACACTGTTACACCGCCGTTTGGAATGTTGTTTTGGTTTTTGCTGGTTGTAGGTTGATCTTGCCAACAAATCTGCATTCTGAGAGTGGTATAGACTTGCTGCCTTAGGGCACACTGGGGGCGTTGGTGTGGGGTGGTATTGCCATCCTGTGTTGTGGTTTGTGTTTTCGTCTCTGTCTGATGTGTCTGCAGGTTTGATTGTGTGTAGTGAGTTCTGTCTGAGGTTCTGTTTTTTTATTGAAGAGTGAACGACATGCCCAGCATGGATTCTTATGTAGTGTTAGCTACCCCCTGGTTGTGGGCCTCACATATGTGTCAGTGCTCCGTGTTGGACAGTTGTGGTTAGGTGTGGCAGCCCTAACTAAGACCGCTCGGTGGCAGTGAGGGGTAAAAGGTGTTTTGTTTATTTTAGAAGGCACAGTGTGGTTGATTGGGTTGCCCCGGTGGGCAGGTTTGAGGGGGTGACAGCCTTAAGATTCATGGGTGGCAGCCATGAATGGAAGGTGATTGGTATTTGTTTCTGGTGGTTGGTGAACATGGTTTCGGTTGGCCCAGGTGATGCACCGGTTGGTTAGTTACACCCTGTTTGTCGGTGTCTGCTCTTTGTTTTGCCCATGTGTGAGCTTGGTTTAGTTGGAGAATGTGTGTTATGTGTTGATATGCTTTTGGAGGTGAGCAGGTTAGGTTTTCGTGTTTGATGGAGAGGTGGTGTGTTAAGTTCTTGTGTTTTGGTTGTGAAGGGAAGGAAGTGTTATGACTGGACTTGAGTATGTTGACTGGACCTGAGTGTATACTGAGCTTGATTGATGTCAATGTCTTAGTGATGTCATGTGTGGAATGTTGGATGAGTGGAATGTAGTCTGGTGTGAGTGTTCCACCCTAGGCAGTTGTAAACTCTGTGGCCTGGGTGGTGGGAGCCAGTGGGCTTCCTCCCTGCTCCTGACTTGCCTTGTCACCTTATGTACCTGAGAAAGGCGAAGTGGGGTACCTATTATGTTATGCGCTAGGGCCCAAATGATGAGATTGTACCTGTATTGGATGAGGATTTTAGCAGTGGTTTATAGGGAAAAGTGGATCCCCCTACCCACTTGCTGGAGAGTACTTGATGAAAGGATTCCCCAACCCGCGCTGAAAACCCACTCGCATAAATTTGTGAACAAATTTTGTGGAAACGGAAAGGGTTTGGTGAAGAACAGTGTGAACATTTATTGTACTGAGTGGAGATTTTAAACAAATAACACAATGGTCAGCATTAGGCACTTTGTTCCATACTGACTCAAAAGTGATACCCAGCTCTTGTATTTGCACAGTATACCAAGAACACCACAATGTTCCTATACAATTTGATTTTTCACATACTAGACAGTAGCTTCCTCAAATTTTGATATTGATGTATAATACCAAAGTGCCTCTAGAAAAGGCCCAATTTTCATACAAGTAACTTGTTGCCAAAAACAAAGATGCAAAATTATCTGATGGATTATACCAAAGCAATCATGGAAGATACCCAGTTATCATGCGAGTGTCTCAATGAAGATTTGTTATTTATATAGTAAATTGCTTTAAGACATTTGTACGGTTTTAATATTTGTGCTTGTTTTGACTCCTCAGCGCAGGGGAGACCACCTACAATTTGGAGCATGCTAATGATCTGCGTGTCGAAGTTCAGAAGTTGTATGAATTAATTGATGCTTTAAGGTAAGAAGAAAGAGCTAATGATTCCTGACCTGATTCCTTTTACTCACATCTCCTATATCCTATGCACAATGTAAGACCCACTCCCGCCTGCTAGCTATAAAGGGTGCATTATTACAGCTTTTTTTAATGTTCAGCTGGAAATGTTCAATATTTAAATAGGTTGTGAACAAAGTCTATTAAGTGGGTAACTTTCACAGCTGTTTTACATAAAGCCAAGCACTCTTTGAAAGAGGATCAAAGTTTTTCCATCACCACCTACTTCCCACCGCTCTCCAAGACCAGCAAGATACTAACTTAACGCTAATTTAAACTCTGAAAAAGAAGACTGGTGTCATGTTTGTCAATTTACCAAGCCAGGAGGGTACCCTATAAAGGAAATGATCTGCGAAAACATTCAGGCATCTGAAGCAATCCCGCTGATGTGCCTAATCAAACATTCAAATGTGTCTGTGTTAGGATTTATTTGGTTTTTGCTGCTTTCCTCCCATGGACTTCTATGGGACACCATTTCTTTTTGCTTGTTTTGAACTCAGACCTGACTTCTTTGGAAAGCCTTCTGCTTTACTTCACTTGCCCGTTTGCTTATTCTTATGGGGGAACAGACTAGTCCTTATGGCTATATCTCTTTGCAAATTCTTGTATTGTTACAGTTGCACACATCACCTTCCAGTAACCTGCAGTTAGGATATTTTGTATATTTGTATCCTTATAACTTTTTATAGAATGGCTTTTAGTTACTTTTACAACGTGCCTAAGATAAGGTAGAGGTGATATTTTTACTGTTTTTTGGGTCCGGTTTTACTCATGCACTTTTGCATTTACCACAAAGAGCTTCTAAAGGTGGCTAGCACCCTAAAATGGCCCTGCCACAATGCCCTTCGCTTGTTCTTTGGCAATATTGTTCATTGGCCTTCTTCCTGCCTCCTCGGGTCCTGAAATGCCTTGTATGAAATTCCTTTCCTAGGAAAAGCTGTGCCTTTTCGTGTGCTTCGGGGCACTGCCTGTTTAAGTGGTGCAGATCCTTACCATTGGTGGGCTTGGGAGTTATACTCCTACCCCAAATCGTGGATAAAACGAGGGCTCCTGCAGCAATTCAACAGATAATCATTGGAGCCTAACCTCTCTGAAGAAGTTCAGCCTGCTGACTACCCGGACACCAACGCTGAAGCTGACCAGCATTGACTCCAGTGCTGTCCCGTTGAAGCCCTGCTCATCTGCCTGATCTGAAGAAGACCCTTGTTGGTGCTTAGAGCCCTGAGGCAACCGCGCTTGAGGATCCATGCCTGCTGAGCCTTCAGAAATGTCCCTGGAGCAAGAGGTGGACTGACCAGCTCTTTCCTGGGCTACCTCACTGCTGCTGTCAGCGTTCTAAGTGCATTCTTGGAACTTGGAGGATCTTCCGCTTATGGAACAAGACATGTGCTCTTGCATTATTAGCCTTCATGCATAGACTGACGTAATACTGGGCCTGCTCCTGTATTCGTTGCCTGAAGATCGTCTGTGGCTACCTGACCGTGCTGACTCCTGTTGCCACACTCAACCCATGGAGGTGTCCCGAGGTTGTTTGCACCACAGAATTCTTATCCTTTTGGTGTTCTACTGGAAGCTGTCTGCAACCAATTCCTAAACACGATGACTAACAAAAACGGAGTCCCGCATCCGAATGTGAGCTCTGCTCCCGCAACCTCTGGGCCTTCCTTGAAGGGACCAAGCACAGAGGAGTGTAACCACAATGGATTCCGGAACACTAGCTGTGGTCCCTTGAGAAATTTGAGTAAGGGTGGGGAAAGCAACCTACCTTTTCTGTCCCCCTACCCATTCTCCTTACATGGGCATAAAGACTGGTCCCTAAATTCTCCTTACATGGGCATAAAGACTGGTCCCTAAATCACTCTTTACTGACTTTGGTAGGTGGAGGCCTGGTCAAGAAGCCCCTCATAGGACTATCCTAAGGACTGGGGTTGTGGGATTCGACTTTCCTGTAACATTGACATGCAAAGGCATCATGAAGTAAGACATAGACAACAGATTTGTAACGCTCACCTGACTCCCACGGGGGCGCTGGTCTAGTCTGGGTTGCTGTGGCCTCTTCGAGCGTGATGCGCTGAACTCGGAACACCGACTGAACAGGACCCTCAAATCTTGCTTGTCTGGCCCGTAGGAATATCCTTCTGCAGATGAGAAAGGGGATTAACAGTCTGCAGAATAGTGTGCTTGCTCTCCCCTTTCCCCCTTCGTTCTTCTCTAACGTCCTCCGAAATCCCCGGTTGAAGCTCACCTTATGGTTTGAAAGGATGAACTCTCCATCCTGCTTCTGGTGCAGGGGCGCGTGTTTGTCCAGTCACTTCACTGGTTTTCAGAATGGCGCTGGTAAAATCCACTTGACTTTTCCGAGCGGAACGCCGTAAGTATGAAGATTACAAAAGTTCAAGTGTTGAGCCACCTTTTCTGTTGCCTTCCTAACCTGTGATCTGTCCTTTATTTCAGGTGCAGAATGAAGGCGATGCGTTGAGGGATTGAATTGCCGATGGTAAACTCAGGTGAGTTAGCGATGGGGACGATCCCTCTTAATGTCTTTATATTCCTCCAGTAATGTCTTTTGTCCTTTCCCCATAGGGGCCGGGGTGCGGTACCTGCCAACGAAGCGGCGCCGACCCGAAATGAGGAATGGTCCACCAACAGAAGACCGGTAAGTGTTATGGCGGAAAATTAGGCTTTCCTCATATGTTCCTTCTGCTCACCTTTTGTCTCTTCTTCTCTCCCCTAGGCGCAGAGATGTGGCGACCAGTGCAGACAGTCGCAGTGGAGCCAGAAGAACTCCCGAGGACCGGTGAGTGAAGCGCGGCGCTGCAGCGAGCAACGCGGTGCTTTTAAATGAAAGTCTTTTCTCAGGAACGCTGGCGTGAAGGTTCCGGATGCAGGTAAGAAGTTTGATAAAATTCTTGGTTTTCACCTTTCTCTTCTTTCCTTACAGGTGTTCCAGGATCGAGGCGGGCGTGGCTGGAGACCAGATGCAGGAGCAGACACGGTGAGCGTTCAGCTGCTTGGATGCAGAACAACACGAAGCATGAGCTACTGTCTGGGCGTGGCTTAAATAGCCCCCAAAGTAGTTCCAGGTAAGTATCCTTTCCTGGCCACGCCTGAGTGGCAAAATAGTCCCAATGAAAAAATAGTCCCTTTCAGGTCTCAGGGAGGCCTGAATCTTGCAGCATGGCCTGCATCAGGTAAGTGCACAAAACACCTTCCTTTATGAGCCTGGCGCCTATGGTGCCGGGACTGATGTCCAACATGAGCCTGGCGCCAAAGGCGCCAGGACAGAGTCCAAAGAGCCCCTATAAGGGGCCGCTGGGCTTTTACCCGGGGGCATGATGCCTGCTCCCGGGGGTGCTGGGCCTGGCCTGGTGCTCCGGGGGTAGGCATCATGACAGCACTCCCCCCCAAGGCCCCTCCCAAGGTCGTCTGGAGGTTTAAATTTGTTTGGGAAATTCCGATGGAACCTTTTTACCAGCCGAGGTGCATGTACGTGGTCGCTGGGTTCCCAAGACCTTTCCTGAGGCCCGTACCCTTTCCAATCAATTAGATAGAAAAGTTTTGATTTTGAGATCTTAGAATCCAAAATGTTCTTCACCTCGAATTCAGGCTCCCCATCTATCTGGATTGGTTCTAGTGGCTTTATTAATCTGGTTCCTGGTTGCACTGGTTTCAAAAGTGACACATGAAAAACGGGGTGAATCCGCATGTTAGCTGGTAGATTGAGCTTGACTGCCACTGGGTTAATTATAGCTTTGATCGAGTAAGGGCCCAAATACCTTGGATTAAAAGTTTGAGGTCCCTTGAGCAATAAGTGTTTGGTAGCCAACCATACTTGATCCCTTATTTGGTATGGAGGCGCCTCACTCCGATGCAGATCCGCATTCTTTTTGTATTTCCCTTTCGTTTGTTGCAAATGTGCAGTTGCATCCTTGAAGGCTTGAGTTATCGTGGAATGCAATTGGTCCACAGCGGGCATTTCAAGGCTCAGAGGTGAGATCAGGTCTGAAGTACGAGGGTGATGTCCATATAGGGTATAAAAGGGGCTTTGTCCAGTTCCAGAGTGTACCGAGTTATTGTATGCATATTCGGCCACCCATAAAATATCCTTCCAATTACCCTCCGATTGGTGCAACATACATCGTAGGTATTGTTCAAGGGTCTGGTTCGTTCTCTCCGTCTGACCATCGGTCTGTGGGTGGTGGCTGGTTGAGAGTCTTACGTCGATTTGTGCCTTTTGACAACACTTTCTCCAAAAATAAGAAATAAACTGGCTTCCCCGGTCGGAGACTAGTATGGACGGGAATCCATGCAAACGGATGATATTTTCGAGGAATTCCTTGGCTAGGACAGAAGCTGAAGGTAATCCTTTCAACGGAATAAAATGGGCCATCTTGGAAAATAAATCCACCACAACCAGAATAGTATTGTATCCATTACAAGGGGGCAGGTCCGTGATAAAATCTAGTGACAAGGTGTGCCAAGGTGCTGGTGGAATGTCTAAAGGCTGAAGAAGACCGGCGGGTTTTGTCTTTTGGCCTTTGTTTTGGGCGCAAACTCCACAGGACATCACAAAATATTCAATATCCTTTCGCCAGGAAGTCCACCAGAATTGTCGTTAAATTTTTTCCTCAGTTTTGGCAATGCCAGGATGTCCTTCCATCAGGGTATCATGATGACGGAAAATAACCAGTTCTTGCAACTCCTTTTCTAGTAGAAATAAGCGTCCTTGGAAGTAAGGTAGGCCATCGTTGACCGAAAAGTAAGACCCCCTTTGGATCCAATCCTGCAAGGCTGTAGAGTCCAGGAGTTGTTTTACCCATACTTGAATGTCTTCAAGGGTTTGTAAAGAGGTTATCCCCAAAATTCTTTGTTCGGGAATTATCGGCACAGGTTCTGAGTTTGTGTCTATTTCTCCCATTCCTATTCGAGATAGCGCGTCCGCTTCGCCATTCTTACAGCCGGGGCGGTAAGTGCTTACAAAATCGAACTCAGCAAAGAACAAAGCCCATCGCAGCTGACTTGACGATTGAGCCTTGGCAGTTTTTAAATATTGCAGGTTTCGGTGATCAGTGATCACGGTGATGGTATGCCTGGTGCCAAGAAGATAATGCAGCCAAGCCTTAAAGGCGGACTTAATGGCTAATAATTCCTTGTCGGTGATTGCATAATTTACCTCAGGCGGCGAGAACTTTCTGGACCAAAATGCTACGGGGTGCAGTTGGTTGGTTTCAGGGTGTCTCTGAGACAGGACAGCTCCCATGGCTAAGCTGGACGCGTCGGTTTCGACTATATATGGGAGATCGGGACGCGGGTGCTTCAAAATAGGTGCAGACGTGAATTTAGCTTTCAATTCCTGAAAGGCCTGTTCGGCTTCCTCGGTCCATTCGAAGCGTTTATTTTTCTGCAAGAGTGCAGTGATGGGTTGTACCACACGTGAAAATTCCGGGATAAATCTGCGATAAAAATTGGCAAACCCAAGCATGCTTTGGACACCTTTCACCGAACTAGGTGATGGCCATTTGAGGATGGCATCCACTTTTCGTGAGTCCATTCGGACCCCTTTAGGTGTCAGGATGAATCCAAGAAACTCAACCTCGGTGGTATGGAAAACGCACTTTTCCAGCTTTGCAAACAGTTTGTGCTGGCGCAATTTCTCAAGGACGGCCCTGACATGCTTTCTGTGATCAAGATTCCGAAGAGGAGTACACAAGAATGTCATCGATATATACACAAACACCGATGAGTTCCCGAAGGACATCGTTCATGAAGAATTGGAAGGCAGCAGGCGCGTTGCACAACCCGAAAGGCATCACCTGGTATTCGAATAATCCATATTTTGTACGGAAGGCCGTTTTCCATTCGTCACCTTCTTTTACTCGCACCAGATGATAAGCCCCCCCGGAGATCTAACTTGGTGTATACGCAAGCGTCCTTCACCTGGTCAAGGAGTTCAGGGATCAGAGGCAGAGGGTAACGGTTTTTAACAGTTATCTGGTTCAATGCGCGATAGTCGATACAAGTTCTAAGATCGCCTTCTTTTTTGGGCACGAAGAACAAAGCCGAGGATGCCGGAGACTTTGACGGGCGAATGAAGCCATTGGCTAGGTATTGATCTAAATATTGTCTCAAATGCAGATTCTCAGGTTCAGTAAGGGAATAAATCCTGCTACAAGGGGGTTGCACACCGGGCACCAGATCGATTTGGCAATCGTACGATCTGTGGGGAGGTAACGTGTTGGCCTGTTACTTTTGGAAGACGTCCTGAAAGTCTTGGTATTCCGGAGGTAGTTGCATGGAAACAGAGGTTACAGACGCTAGACTAATCTTCAGATTTTCTGGGTAGCAGGTTTGTGCACAATCCGGGAAGGTTATTCTCTTTGCACGCCAATCAATTCGAGGATTATGTGTCTCTAACCAAGGGATTCCGAGAATAACCTGAAACTGTGGAGCCTTGATTACATCAAACACAACTGCCTCCCGATGGCCGTCCGGACTTATAAGCGTCACCTCAGCAGTGGAATGTGTTACCGGTCCAGAGGCAATTTCGGTTCCATCGACTGTGGTGATGACATCTTTGCTGGTTTTAGGACGCAGAGGGAGGTTAATCCTAGAGACCAATTCACGATCCACATAATTTCCTATAGCCCCACTATCGATGTATGCCTTTATTGCATGCAACCGCTTAGGCTGTTCCGGATCTACGAGGACCATTGGCACAATGAAGTGCGAGGTCTGAGAGTTAGTTTTCAAGCTCGGCATGATGCCTGCTCCCGGGGGTGCTGGGCCTGGCCTGGTGCTCCGGGGGTAGGCATCATGACAAGATTCACGTTTCTACAAAATGGCCTATTCTTCTTAAATTTCAGGATGGGGTAAGGTCTACCTTGCCCTATGCTAAGGTGGGATTCCTAAAGAACGTAAGGATAGTCTGTATCATTAAGTTCAACTCAAAAGTCTGTCTGTGTCCAAAACCTATACTTGCCATCACAACTAAAGATATACAATGTGTAGGGATGTGGGCAAAAAAATAAACAGGGTTCCAACATAAAGTTCTGAGCTTCTCCCAGCTCCTGTCTTGCTTTACAGCTTCCCCTTCCCCAAGTTCAAAACAGTTCCAACGGGTCTCGGGGTTACCTTCCCCAAGTTCAAAACAATCCCAAAAGGCATTTGGATTCCCTTCCCCAAGTTCAACACAACTCACAAAGTCTTTGGGTTCCCTTCCCCAAGAAGGAAGCTCTTCCAGCTTTAAAACCACAGTCCGTTCAAATCTCTCAGCTTTCAATAATAATTCCAGATCAACTCTGTAACCATTCGGGCTTGTCGGTAGTTCACATAGATTGTTCCTTTTTTCAATCACTTCAGCACATTTACAAAACAACTTCTGTATCTTGAATTTCCTTGATTCTTTCCAAATAGGGGTTACTCGGTCTAGGCATCGTTGTTGGACCACACAGTCCACCCATTACAGGTCACGCAACCGATAATCCTTGGCACCTTTTTAGACTTGTCTGTTCTCTTTTGACTTTCTTGCCAACACAGGCTTTCTCTCTGAACCTGTCTCACTAGTCCACATTCAGTTCGGTTTTTCCTTGACAGTTTCTTGGTCATGCCACAACGTGAATTTCACTGAACTCTGGTGTTTATTCCTACCCACCACCTTGCTTTCACATTGTCCATTAGTGCTCATCACTTGCTTTGCACTTGGTTCATGTGCTCATTACTGGCTTTCACTTTGTTCATACTTTCACATTGTCCATCCATGGTTAATACTTGTTTCTTTTGGTGGAACACATTTAAGGCTGTGAACTGTGCAACAGCAGCCTATTGACTTAATTTGGCACTGCGAGCCGTCCGAGGCTCTTGCCAATTCGAGCCGTCTACGCGCTTCCTGGAGGAGGCGTGGCCTTAACTGCACGTGACTTCATCACGTGTCGACTTGCATCTTTAAAGTCCGGAGGCTGCCGGCTGCTCAGTGCAAGCGTTTCTTTTGGTGGAACACATTTAAGGCACGACAAAAAACTCAAATGGCAAATAGAGATATAAGACAATTTTGTCCAATGACTAAAAATCTCTCTTCGTCTCATATTCTACCTGTTATGCCACAAGAATCTAATGACGAACTTAATGATCAAGTTTTGTCTAATGCTGCTTCATCATCACAAACGGAGTCTGTTATAAACCTGTCTCCTTGCTGTAATGAAAAATCCAATGAAACGAGCTCAAACATATCGACTCTTGTACCAGACTCAAATCAATTAGACCCGGTGATAAATAAAGTCTTGCCCAGCGATGGGGATGATCCGAATAATCTGCCAATCTCCGATAACACTATGATACAGTCAACCACCCAGTTGGAACACAAAAAAGATCCAAAACTACATCTGGACCATATCCCTGAAATCCCAGAGGAGGAAAGCTTCGCAAGCAACGAAGATGTTTTTCTAAAAGAACAAAAGCAAAACATGCAGAGATCAGAAAATACAACTCCAGGCAAATCTAATGTTGATTACTATAAACGTGGCTCCATGGATTCAACCACTTCGGAATCTGCATCTTACATACTCCCAACACCAAGACATCGTGAATCTTCTCGTGAAAAAGAACATGTCCCTCCAAACACAGGTCTATTAGAAGTCACTCTTATGGCAGTAAATACGACAATTCAGAGTCTGTTTAAATTATTCGAAACTCTCGAAAACAAAATAACTTTACAATCTGCAAAAATCGACCAAATTTCGGCTCGGATTCAAGCTCAAGCGAAAGAAAAGGAGCCCTTGTGTCAGTTCACTGAACCTATTAATGATCTGTCCCAAGACATTGAGATCATGACCATCCCTGTAATCCAATCTACCACTCTGCCTATGTTCAATGAAATTATATATCCAATTGAAGAGGCGGACAACGAAAACTCACACAAAAACACTTCCTGGATAAGTGTTGAAAGTTCTCCTAAAACATCAAGTTGTCAAAATGATAAAACCCAATATGAACTTTTTAACAAACATCAACGAAATAAGGGTCGATCTAGGCACCTGGTAACTAAACCTTTCCAATCTACAAAACGATCTACTAAAACAAATAATCGCATCATGCGACCACATACAGTGGATATGACCAAAACTGTAACTACGCACATTGACCAAGTAGGTGAAAATGATTTATTGAGACACAAGTCTCCTGTCACTAATTCAATAAATCCAACCTGGAATGCACAAAATAAACTTTCTATACAGTCACCTCTAAGCCAAATCGTTGCAGTATTGGAAAAACGGAAATTAAATGACCCTTTATCAATCAACAAAAACGCGACTTCTGGCACTAGCTTAAAAGCTCAATCAATAGATGCCCGTAAAAGTGTGGATCATGCATTGTTGCTGCCAGTGGGATCTCAAATCGATCAAATCAAAGCAGCAGTAGATTTATATATCCTGCGGCGAACGTCTGAATTAAGTGATCTGACAGCTAAAATAAATCTGCAGAATTGTGAGGGGCAGAGCTATGCGAATAATGCCCGTCAGATAGAACAGGCTGCTGATCACGACAAGCTTTCTTGCGAAAAACTTAGAGAACATGTATCTCAACGTACATCAGAAATCCACGACGTAGAAGTTCAAAAAGGCTCACAGAATAGTTGGGTAAAAGGCTCCGCGGATAATGCCCATCTCACTGAACACGATGTCGAACACGAAACTAAGATCTTCTCAGAACCTAGAAGCCAAACTCCATCAAGGCGTAGTGATGGTCCTCCGACAGTACTTGCATCACAAATGGAGGACCTTTGGAATACTCCAAATGAGAAAATCAAATTAATGGTCGACTCTTATTTGGCAACTCATTTGGACTTAGTGCCCGTATTACAAGACTCATCGAATAAGGTGTCAAGAGTTAGATTCTCTGGTGATGTCAAGGAGGCTAATGATATTAACCTATGCCGCAAAGTGATAGAAACAAGCAGTAACTTGAATTGCAATCAAATTCTTCAAAATCAAGGCTCAATGAGTAAACAAAAAACACGCAATCTCATAAGAAAAAAAGAACAAGCAAGCTACCACACACTAATCCTGAAATGTCGCGCGGCTCCTTATCCTCAATATGATTTATCCCGTGCAAGCGTTCTAAACATCTTCAGTGATGTGCCCGAACTAGGTGATCTCACATCTTTTGATATTAATCAAGTAGAATTTATCTGTGACACCAACCTGGGCATAGTCCGATTATGGATGAAATCAGGGTTAGTAATGAACTATTTATGGCAGGCTCGAATGAAGCTCTTTGCAATGGGATTTTTACTTGCCCAAGATCCCGAAAGAAGAAACTATGAATCCATCGTTGCAAAAGACGCAAATACAAAGCTATCTTCAAATATATGCCACTGTGCAAAATGCAATGCCTTCGATTTGACACCCGAGATTCTGACCACCTCACAGTCATAACCATCACTGACGCCAGATTCTTACGACAAAAAAAATGGCTTGATAATCTTGGCTAGCTGGAACACCAGAGGTTTTTCCCATTTACTCACCAATGCCCATCCCGTTTTGGTTGATGCAGATATTATAGTCCTCCAAGAAACTTGGTTAAGTAAGCCTCCCTTATGGGACCATCATGACATCTTAATCAACCCAGCGATCACTGCCCAGAAAGGGCGCCCTATGTCAGGATTATTAGTCGCTGTTAAACTGGGATCTAAATTTAAATTACAGGCATGGGACAATCCAAACAAATTTATACAGTTGGTTAAACTTTCGAATGAAGTCCAAAAATTGGCACTAATCAATGTTTATAGAAATCCAGCCGCCATCACAGATGACCGATTCTATAAAGATCTGTCCAAAATGTTTGTCCTAATTGCACAAACTTCAGGAATAACAGATATCATTCTGGCCGGCGATCTCAACATTGATTTGGTCAAAAGCGCATCGAAGAATAAAACAGCTGAATATGTCAAGTGGAACCATATTATGAAACAATTTAACATGAGAATGGCCAATGGTTCACTCCCGGGTGATATACCTCATCAAGTTACATGGTATAGAGGAAAGACGACAAGTACCATTGATTACATATATTTATCTGCAGGGTTATTCATGGCGTCTAAAGAATTCAAGGTAATAACCCAATCCAAAAGTGATCATCACATGTTAAGATTGACATGGTCAGGAGCTAACCAACAAGACCATGCCAAATCGGAATGGATGCCACAAAATCTATCAATTAACAATGCTAAATCTCGTTTTAGGTGGACTCCGACTAAACTTGCTGCATTGAATAAAAGTATTATACAACAAAAAGATTTTCAGACATCACAGTCCTATGTGGACATCTTGTCTATATACAGAACTTTTCACCTCCCTTCAAACCAATCTCATCAACATACATTTGATCAACAATTATCACAGAAAAAAAAAGAGTACTATAGAGGTTTGAGACAAGCCAAACGGCTTTCATGGCCCGAACGGCTTCAAGCTTGCAAAAGGTTAAAAGTGCAGTACAGATCTTGGATACGTATGTATAGAGGAAAATTATTCCAACAGGATGGAGAGATCTTTCTTTCAGCTATAGCAAGCAAGAACTCTGCTCAAATTTGGCAGATACTTAACCTGAACTCAAATTTGAATAATTTAAAGTCACAACTTAATGGAGTTCCAGAAAATCTATGGGTTTCACACTTTGCTCTACTATACTCGGATAAAGCTTTTCATACACATATCCATGGATCTCACTCCTCAGGCTCATGGAATTTAGAATGTTCTGAAAATCTAATTGAGGCGCTCATTCTTAAGTCGTCTTCCTCCCGCGCGGCAGGCCCAGATGGTATCACCAACTTCATGCTTAAGCAACATCCTCAGATATGGGCGAAAATCCTAAATAACATCTTTCATCGTATATTAAAAACTCGCAGCATTCCCGATTCATGGCGCTCATCGGTCATTGTGCCAATTTTTAAGAAAGGGGATCGCTGCGCACCAACAAACTATCGCCCGATTGCACTGTTGGATGCTCCAGGTAAAATCTTTAATCGCCTAGTGCTATCGGCCTTTAACCTCTGGACATGTAAATACAAGTATCGTGATAACAATCAAACTGGATTTGTACGTGGGTTAGGAACATCTGTAAACCTCATGATTCTCAATACATTGAAAGCTCAAGCTCATCAAACTAAAACATCATTGTTTTTTGCATTTATAGATTTAAATGCTGCATTTGACTCGGTTTCCCGTATAAAACTCTTTCAAAAATTAAGGAAAGCTCAGTGTCCTCAAGACATCGTGGATATCATTATTTCACTTCACACATGCACATCTATACGAGTACGTCTATCTACTACTGGCCTGTTATCTACAGTCATCAAAACATCAAGAGGATTAAAACAAGGGTGTATTCTGGCATCAGCGCTATTTAATTTTTTCATTCACGATGTTCAAGAAATTTTCCTCAATTTATCCTCTGATTCACCAAAAATGAATGGTTCCACAATCCAAGCGCTTTGGTATGCTGATGACCTAGTCCTAATATCCAAGACACCGACAGGTCTTCAAAAACTAATTGATGTACTCTCAATGTATTTCGATGACAACGAGTTATCCATGAATATCAAAAAATCGCAAATTGTAGCCTCCGTTGTGAAACGATCTCAGAGAACAAGGTTTGTGTGGAGGGTAAAAAACATCGTCCTTGACACTGTGTCGAGCTATAAATACTTAGGAACTCATTTTGAAGCCAGTTCGGTGGCAACAGAGCATTTTCAATCACTACAAAGCAAAGTGACAACTGCAATATCACAATCCAAATTGATATTACATAAATACGGTAAATTTTCAGTGGAGGCTATCTTACATTATTGGCAGCAGAAAGTGATACCAATAATACTTTATGGCCTGGAATCTCGAGACATCGCAGATGTGAAGGAGCTCGACAAAATCGAAGCCAAATATTGGAGAACTCTCTTGAATCTACCACAATCTGTACCCATTGCGTGTATCAGATACGAACTTGGTCTCATCTCTCTTAGGGCCAGATATCATTGGCAGCTCTGCGCTCTGCTCAGGAAATGTTTAACGAACATTGAATCTGATACCATAATTGTTTCATTCACCTCAGAAATTTACAGTGAAATGGACTACATATGCATATGGAATAATGGCAGCAGCAGATGTTGATGTTGAAACCTTGATCCTGAATCCCGTCCGTGCAAAAAATAAAGTGTATATTCGCGATTGGCGGACGAATCGTGAATCGTGTTTGAAATATAAACATTTTGATACGCACCTCTATCCGGATAAAAACATGAGATGTCCAGAAAAATACCTGCTAAAGTCACCATCTCCATACATGCGCAGTGCATTTATGCGAATACGACTCAATTTATGGTTGACTAAAGACATCCTAGCTCAGCGCAAGCAAATACCCATGTCGGAGAATTTTTGCCGGTTCTGTCTTGTTGTGTCTCAAAAAGAAACTTTAAAACATCTATTAATAGATTGCACGGCACTTTGTTCAATCAGACACAATATATTCGGGAAAAAAAATATGTGTGTGGTTGCTTTGGTTCAGTCATCTATTGCATCAGTAAACTTTTTTAATAAATTGTGCTTAGATACCCCTGCACTCATCTAAAAGCGTTATAAACACGTGGAAATAAACACACAAAAAAAAAGTTGAATATGTATACATTGTGCACACAGATAACAGAAATTTGTATCTAGACTATTACATTGAAAACGTTGGAATTTTTTTTTTGTAAAAGTTCTTGTAAAAATCTTATGGTTAAAAACAAGAATAATAAAAAAAAAAAAAAATACTTGTTTTCACTGCGTTCATAAATGCACATCACTTTCTTTTCACTCATGCAGTAATTTCATATACATATATTTTCTTTAGTTCGGTATTCAATAATACAATGCATTTCAAAGTACTTTGCAGCTTGTTCGGTATTCAAAATTCTTCCATGCGGTCTTCAAACCCAATTATTATAAGTTTCCGTTCGATCAGCATTTCCATCTGCCCAATTCCTGCCCCTTGAGTGCCCCGGTATGAGTGTTGCCTTTCTTTCACTCACCGGTGTGCGGCCACTCCTGCGGGTGCCTTCTTTCTCCTCTCCAGCTTCCTTTTCCTTGTGCTTGTCGGGAGCTCCTACGAGCATAGCTCACCGCCTTCAAACCTTGCTGCAGCGGTCTACGTCTACATGGTCCTTTCCGCCGGCCCCTCTCCAGCCGGCTCCACGTCGGGTCGCTGCGTCCTTCTCACCAGGTGGATTTCTAAAAGCGATGGTCTTTCCCTGGCCACCTAAGCAGAGCATGTTGGGGTGGAAAAGGAAATGAGGACTCCCTCAGGTTTCTCACAAATGTTATTAATCATAACCACTCGGACTGCAACTCAATTTATAAACCTACCTGAAAAGTAGCTACTTTGGAACTAATTACTTTTGGGCACAAGGCCCCAAGCCATTTTAGGATATGCTGCTCTGTGAGTAGAAGAGTTATTTCCATTTCTAAGGCATATGAGTACTTGCCTGTGTTTTACTGGTAATTGAATCAAATTCTATTCCATTTCTCAGAAGGGTGGATGTATAGATCTGTTTTAGGAGTGTTGGTGTGACAATATCAGACTAAAGGTTTTACTCAGTGTGTATTTTAAAGGCCTAATACATTATTGTATATTTGTATACTTACCTGTCTAACTGAGGTTATTGGTGTTGCTCTGTGTGGACTCATTGTAGCCCTTGACCACTCTCAAACCCTTCCTGAGACAAAGCCTTGCCGCTCTGCTACCTTAACTTGTTTGGCTTTGGCTAAACTCTGTGTTTCCCTGTGGATCATAATAGGGTGGCCTCTCAAAATCCTCGCCCCCTGGCTGATTTTTGGAAATCCATCTTAATGGTCTGTTACAACCAGTAAATCACTAACCACCAATTAAACCAGTATATGCAGCCCCGTCCCTGAAAACTTGAAACACACATAAAACTGACCTGTTTGCAGATTAGATATATAATACCAATTCAACCTGTGTGCACTCTTAAAATCCACAATGCAATCACTAAAGTCTTGGTTAGACAGAAACCATTTTCTTTGCTAACTTTTCTAAAATAAATTAATTTTTTTATATTGATGTTTTTATGGGCATTTGTCTATCATTTGTCTATTTTCTCGGAAAGCAATGCAAAGGATGGTGTGACATTTTCAAATAATTGTCATTGTAAACCTATTACATATCTGTATTTGCAGGTTTTTAAGGAATTAAAATGCTCCAACTTTCTCTTCAAGCTTTGTCGGGATTAGCCCCTTGTAATATTTTTAGTTGAAGATGTCCTACGTGTATGTCTCTAGCTTTCAGCAATGGTGTAAAGTCTTGTTTTGCCTGTTGTGGTGGGCCCCTGTAGTTGTTCCTGAATGTTTGGTTTTTGACTGTTTCCTCAAAACCAGGTATAAACTAATGTTTCTTTGAGAGTTTGACTCTTTATGCTGCGCCTTAAGAGTTCTTAGGATGCCTAAGGCAGGCTACTCCAATGGTGCCGCGTAATGTCCTGTGGAATACTTGCCCTATGTGGTTAGGCTGATAGCAGCTTTCCTTTGTGCAAAATGGCCTCCACTAGATGGAACCTCTTTTTCTAGAGGACGTCCTTTTTGGTCCACTCCTAGAGGTATCTAAAATGCAGTTGGTCTTTGTACTCTGTCCTGAGGAGGTCACATAATTATACCATGCTCCTTTGTGTTTGTGTGTGAGTATGTGTGTGTGTAAGCGGGTGATGCAATTTGTGGCCACAGAAGGGGTGTCTCCTGAGCTGGTTGGTGGCTGTAGGAGCCTGAACCAGTTCTGTTCAGCAGATACCTCTCACGGGAGTGTTTGTTGATTTATGCGAAACCTGCCACAAAGTGTTTGGGAATGATTTGGTTAGTGACCAGCTGTACTTTTTTAATCCATCTTGGTTTGTGATTGAAGACTGGGGTCACCCCCAGCCTCATGTTTGGGGATAAAAGCCCTCTTACCCACTCATCTCGTCTTGCTGCTGGACCACAGACCTGCACACCTGGAAAGGCTGCTGCTCTGCGCCAGCATCTCAAGTGCTCGAAGAAATCGAACATAAATGTTCTATCTCTCCACTGTATCAGAATGGGCAGGCTTTCTACACCATTATATTTTTAGACCATCTCCACCATTGTACTAGTGGTCTAGCCATAAGCAAATCATACACCTGAGAAGTGACCTGGTGCCATCTTCCTTCCCCTATCTTCTAAGCACCAGGGGCATATGCTGTCCATTGTTGCCCATCCTCCGACCTGCTGCCCTGGGATTTCAACCTCTCTGGCTTCTCCTGTTGTCACAAGGATGAATTTTCAATATCCTTTTTCAGTTTCCTGACACCGACCCCATCATTGAAATCCTGCTCCTGGAGGAACTGAGCCTCTTGGTGACGACCAACCACAACTCTGAAGACTGACATCTGCTTCCTGCGCTGTTTGCTTATACCAGTGGCTGAGCTAGGGGAGAATCTTGAATAATCCATCCTCCCAGTGGTCTGCTGGTCCGTCTGCACCAGTGCACTGTTGCTGGAACCTTCAGGACTCTGGAGAAGCACACCACTGGATCACACCTGCACTGGGACTGGCTCCTGGGAACTGGGATTCATCTTTCTACCCTTGGGTGTTGCTGGAGGTCTTCTTGATACTTATCAAGGGGGGGAATCCCCTCTTTGTATCAAAGGGTCTGCCATCCTTCAGATCTGTACGGAACGATGTGACTGCAACTGTGTATGCATTCATCGAGCTAGTCACCAAAGAATACAGCTTTCACACAAGAATTTCACCCATTGACTTCCATTGAACTCTTTTCCCTCCCTTTCTGAAAAGATAGGTATCCTTATCCTTCCGCCCTCTGAAAGATTTTTCAGAGCAGCCAATAACTTTGAGATTTTAAACCAGTGTTGTTTTTTTTCTGAAAACAAATTGTAGACAATCTTTTATTATATCCATTAAAGTGGTTGCTGTACCTTCTGTCACCCTTCCCGCCTCATAGGTGTGGGCTGCTCTGCCATCTTCCCCACTGGAAAGCCTGGTATAATGAAAGGAACAGGTTCTTGTGTTGGTCACTCTTAATAAAAACAGTGTCTAGGCAGGCATGTGTGTTGTGTGTGATTGTAGTGTCCGTACTTTATAGTTCTTCTTTTACTGCATAGTCTAATTGTCTCTGCATTGAGTTTGGGAAAGGATTGGACTTCGAACTCACCAAAGTCCTCCCTATCAACTCAGCAGACTGTCGCTGTGTCGCGGAGATCAGAAAGTGAATTGTCTGCAATATAACACAATTTGTCTCAACCGTTTCATCATGTCAGTGCTGGTTCACTTCACGCTCAGTTGTTATTTATCTAGCTCACTGGGCCTTTTGAGAGTTTAGCTATTTTATTCACTGGACTTGCTTAGCACTCGAAGTTTATCTCACTTGGGTTTCTCAGAGCTTCTTCTCTTGATGCACTTGACTTGATTAGCACTTTTTCACTTGTCTTTCTTAGTACTTGTACACAGATTTTGTTTAGCTTGCGCCTTGGTATTGTAGTCATTGGAGCGGCAACCATATCTCCCACAATATGGACTCAAGACTAACTTTGTACAGTAGGAGCCAATGGCTCCTAAGCCTTAAGGTTTGAGTGCCAATTCAAATTGTAGGAACCTCAAATTTGCAATATAAATACAAGTTCAAAATGAATAGTGTTACTGTCAATTAGTTAGGCAATGGAAAGCATGTGCAAAAGTATAGCAGGTTGTCTCTGTGCTATCTCTTGCAGTTCTAACAATGTTCTGGTTCCTGCTGTGATAATGAAAAGGACATTCAGTCCAACACATTTAAATTTAGTTCATGTTTGGCACTCATTTCAATGTATGAGGACCAACATTACAATTTAGTCAGTTTAAGAACTAGGATACTGTTTACTATGTTCTAACTGCGTTTGTCTTTAAAATGGCTTACAGGACCTTCAATTGAGTATAAAGCTGGCTGTTTGCCTTAACAGGCTTTGGGAAAGTAAATGTCCTGTGAGAGGACACCTGCATAATTCCCCATCACCATTCAGCAGCTCCTACCCTGGAGGTATCTGTGGAGCAGATGAGGTGGATGAGGAGTTGGAAGCTGCTGGGCTACATAGAGTGGAATGGCAGAGGTGTTCTTTAAAGAGGACTGCTGCTGGCAGTGTGTGACTGGGGTGGCCACCTGTGTGACGCGGTCGACCCACCATTCTCCTTACGTTTGCCCTTGGCTTATTCGTTTCTGCCATTGGGTGGCAGAGCCACTTAAAAGCCGGAACTATTGAGTAAAGATTGGGTGAACTGGCATGTGAGGAGGGACACAAAGCTTGAAGGTGTTTGGTTATTTGCCCGCACAGACTACCCATGGCCATGCTAATCGCTATGGCCATTCCCACTCAGTTCCTGCCCTCCCCGCTCAAAACACCACCTCATGGAAACTCTTTGAGCTTGTGTCACTCAAGCCTTACCATCAAATTCTGCACTCAAAGTGCCTGCCATTATTTTTTCAAAGCAGCCTTCTGAGAGTTAATGACTTAATTGTAGATGTTAACACGCTACTGGTGTCATACAGTTGTCTCAACCAGGTCTGCCTTCAGCCACTCTCATAAACACTATGCATGTCCTTCGCTGAAGTCCTGTTAAAAACCCACATTGACAAAGCCAACCATTTTCGCTTGTGTATGTTTTAGGCATTTGCCCGGCACTGCTATTGGATACCCAGGTACTCGCACCATTTTGCACCTTCTACCATCAATGGCCAGTTAATACCACTACGGCAGTGCCTGGAAAGTGCCTTTCTCATGCCTACACAAACTGTTGTCATTGCTAATGCTTGTTTTTTTTCATTTTATACCAGGCTGTGGACTTGTGGTGCCCAGCTGTCCTGGTTCTGTGGGGCCCTGGGCTTTCAGTCAGGCTTGTTCACGCACCCGTACCATCATCTGTGCATGACACTCTGTTCCGTTGATGGTGCACTGATTACATTGGCGGGCCCATGCCTGATGGTGGATCGCTTTGTTTGCAGCAGTTAGGTGGTGTCCTGTTGCCATTTCGGCTCTTTTTATCGGCTGGTCACTTTCGCTGGACTTGCTCTTCTATCATGATCAGCAATAGCCCTCCTTTCTCTTTCCTTTTTCGTAAATATTTGTGCACATTGGCCCCCTTTCCGTGGTTTTAAACCGATAATGGCTGGTTTGGTCAGTTTTGGTTTTACAAATCAGTCTTTTATATTTTTCAAGACATTTATTTTGGACCATCTTATTGATCTTGATCTAATCCTATCCCATTACATTTCTATCTTATTATTTTTTTGTACACTCTGATTCCCATCAATTCTGTTGTTGCTGCACAATTCCATTAATGGTGTATAGTGCTTTGGTGTAAAGCATTATAAAAGCACAGTAAACAACCAACTGAAGCTCACCACTGTCAAAACCTTCTAGAATACTATTTGTGTCTTTAAGAATAGCAGTCCTTGTTGAAGAGTTTAACAAATTGAAAATCTTGACAACGTTCACCTTTCTGTTCTCAAGTGCAGATACTTTATTAATCATGTTGGGGTTGCCCCAATAGACCCACTGCAAAACTGGGTTCTACACATCGATACCTTTGTAAATAAAATCTGTCTTGCTTAAGCACAACATCAGTGTTAGGGTGTGTTTTGAAAAAAAGCTTTAAACTTTCTACATGAAATTTGGGAGTAGAATAAGCCACAGAGCAGGTTTCTGAGCGACTTTGCATGGGATGGCTACTGTTTGATGCTGCGGCATGCATAGCAATATTTTAGCCGTAGCCACATCTTGTCCTGGCTCTTTCATGACCAACAGGAGGCAGGGTCTTCACACTGTTGTCACTCCAAATTATTTACGTAACATCAAAGGACTTTGTGCTTCAATCTGTTTGGACTACCACAAGGAAGAATTACTGGTACCGTAAGATGGGCTATACAGGAAATGCCCAAAAGAGTTGTCCTGTGAAACTAAAGAAAATTACAGTCTATTCAATTGGATTAAACTGATAAATCTGTGTTTTTAGCTGCAAGCCAGTTTTGATATTTTACAATTAATTTAGAGGGGCTACTCCGAACGGATCCCCACCACCTGTTTTGTAATGGTAAAATCCCATGGCTGTGGACAGGATTAATATTTAGTCCAATTTGGATATTTGGTCCTTAAAAAGGTGTGGTTTGAAGGTTGTCAGAGACGCCAAACACACCTGTGAAGCAATATTTTTGGAATCTAGATCAATTGACTGTATAAGCCCATATTAGATAACTTGTGTTAAAATGTATTGATGTATTCCTTTAGGTTAGCAATCGTGGCAGAATGTTTGTATGGTTGAATTCAGTGTTGCTATATATATCAATCTTAGGGGTTCTTTATTGTATGAATTTGATTTGATTGTTTTTTTGCGATTTATATTTTAGGATTTATGAGTATTTTATTTGTGGTTATTGGAATGTGCAGTGTATGCAAGATTGTTTTCATAGTACACAGGTGTAAACATGAGTGTTCTCACATGCACGGAGGGGGGGCGTTTGAATTTGTAGCCAGCAAAGAACTGTTGTCTTACTCTAGCACTCGTTATTGGCTTTAAGGGCAAAGCCAACATGAGTGTTCTTAAATTCTTTTTTTTTGGTGGGTGAGGGAGGCATATGTGTACCGAGCAAAGACCTGTTTTCTTACTATGGCACAGCAATACTGGCTTTAAAGGCAATGCCAACATGATGATTGTTCTTACATTTGAGGGGGATGTGTGCAGCCAACAAGGACATGTTGTTCTCTTACTGTGGCATAGTATTTCATATTGGCATTAAAGGCAAAGAACATGATGCATGTTCTTACATTGGGGAGTGTCTTATTGCAGCACCCAAAGACCTGTTTTCTTGCTGTGGCATGCTATTTTATACTGGCGTTAAAGATCAAACCAACATCATGAGTGTTGTTACATGGGTGAGAAGTGGCATTTCAGCAGTCGGAAAAGGCTTGGCTTATTTGCAAGTATTATGGGCAAAGCCGAGATGGGTGTTCTTGCATGGCTTTACTGGCCTATTTTGGTGCAACCATCCTGGGCAGTTTTTCTTACCATGGCATGTCATTTTTTACTGGCGCGGAGGGCAAACCCAACAGGAGTATTTTCTTATGTAGGGATAATGGCATACATTGGCAGAGCCAGCATGACCATTGTTTTTTTTAGTATACCTGGCATTATGAGCAAAGTAAAAATGAGTATGTTAAGTGGAAATACTGGTGCACTAAGAGTTTTTTCTTATGTAGCATCACATGTATTTTTTTCCATCCCACCCTATAAAACCGATTGTACACTGCATGGCATTTTCATCAATTGTTCACACAAAGTAAAATGCACCATTTTAACCCATTATTTAGAAATGGCTGGGATCGGGCTCCCATGCTATGTTTGTTCACTCATACATATTCATGGAAAATGTGTATCTCCAAATCTAAAATTCACCATTCGCCACTGGATTCCCTCTAGTTCTGCAGTGAGGGGTGGAGCATGCAGTTTACAGAAGCACTTAGTCATCAGATTGTCAACGCCGGGGTAGAGCCTTTGTCATCTTCCCAGTTTGTACATATGACTGACATTTGAACAAAATGAAGTGTTCAACTGGAAGTGTACAAATTAGGAAATTAACGTTGGAGTGCTTCTTTGTAGTTTCAGGGCATCCCAAAAGTGACAGAAGGGATCCCAGCATGTTTTAGGAGTACAGCGTCTCCTAAAGCAATGCCAGAATTTTATACCAAAAATGAAATTGCAATGCTTATCTCAATCTGGCCACAGAAGAGACTCCCATACCTGAGCAAGTCCACTCCAGAATATTTCGTTTTTGATGTTTAGAGGGTGCCTCCCACAAAAAGGAATGAGGTTTTAAAGTCTGTCCCCACCTATTGTAACTTGTGTGGTTGCGTTAGTTTGCTCTTGTTCTCTTCCACAGGAAGGAACGTGGGACTTTTCTTTTTTTTTGCTTACTATAGTGAGCAAAACACCTGTCATTTTTACTTTTTCCCTTCGGTTCATCAATTTATTTTCCATTGAGATCCCATACAGGGCACACAGGAGTTTGTGTCCATACGACTCTATTTTTCAGGGTGCTTAAAAGGGACACAGTCATCTGTTTCCCTGAGTGAATCAACCTGCTCAGCATCTTGTTTTAGCTCACTACCTGGTGGCAGCTGCGTTGTTAGAAAGGCTGTTCTCCCACCCCAAAGTGACTGCAGCAGCACACAATGGTTGGCTCTATGCATATTCCTATCAAGATGCTAAGCAGGATTTAGCAGTCCAGTGAGACTCCCCAAGGATGGGATTACCAGGGTTTGAGGGGTCAGAAATAAGAGGTGGGCACAAAGCGGTAATATTCTCAACATTAGCCATTTTATTAACAGAAAGGGGCTTAGATCAAGGCCTGACTTTATCTATCCTAATGTGAATATCGCTTCCAATGTAACTAAGACTAAAACGGGCTGACCTTGTGTCCAAACTAAATTTGGCTCTCATACTAACATATACAAGCAAATGGTGTAAGGTAAATGTTTCAAAGTTCAACTCAGAAATGTGCAAAAACACAAACCTATAACTTCAACCAAAACAATCCTTGTGTCCCGGGGTTGGGATCCCTTCCCGTGGATTGTTTCCAGAAAACTGTTCATAATGTTCTGTGTCAATACCAGTCTCCTAAAGGCAATACAAATGTCTCTTTTACCTAATACTTTCCTCGGGATGGAAAACAAATGTTCCTTCCACAACACTGGTTGGAATATAGCAAGGAGGAAGTCTCTCCTAGTCTTTCAGAATGGCGAAACAAAATATCTTTTCCACAACACTGGTTGAAATATGGCAAAGGAGGGTCTTTCCTATTTTTCAGGGTGGTTAAACAAATGTCTTTTCTCCAATAGTAATTAAAGTATGGCAAAATGCAAAGTCTCTGATTGACAAAATGTTCAATTGAAACAACAACTTAATATGACCAAGTTTCTTTTTAACACACCAGTTCAGAGTGAGTTTCCCAGTACACACTCATGCCAGGAAACATCTCAACTGAAACTCTTTTAATCCTGGTTTACTCTCCTGTCACAAATTCCCCCCACCCCTCTTTTTGGCTCACATAGATACCCTGGTGTACTCTCCTGCCCGGTATCTCTTTCCAAAAAGGTTTCACTACCTGATGTTCTTATCAGGTTTCTCTGCAACATTTCCATTCCTCTTATGTATCACACAATTGTACTTCTCCACTAGCACAAATTTGTTGACTTCAGTTGTTACGTGTGCCAATTACCCCCATACTGACATCCCATTTATGAGGGTTTGTTCAAGCTCTGTCTGACAATCTTTCTTTCAATCTCTCTTGGCAATGCTTGTTCCAGGTTTCCCCCAACTGACATCTCATGTCAGGAGAATTGTACCATATTTGCCCCTGTTGTTCTTTCAATAATGTATTTTGGCTAAGGTACGGCTAGTTACAAGTTTCCCCCAACTGCCCGCTCATGTCGGGAGAATTGTACAGTGTTTGTCTTCTCTTTTTCCTTTTATTTAGTCGGTATTGAAAAATACTTTCCAAATACTCTTTAACATGTTCACACGTCCTGGGGCCCCCTAAACTTCTAGGCTAACTCATCAGTTCACTGTGTGGCTGCTGTGAGGAGCTTGTGTGGAGGCAGGTTCCCTTTCTTGGCAAAGTCTCATTTGGTTCCTGCATTGGCTTCAAAGTCCTTCGCATCCACAACAAGTGCAGCTCCGCAGGACTGCGTCTCCCTGGGCCCCCCTGCACACAGTTAACCTGCGCTTTATCAGCGATCCTCCTCTCCGGTCCCGAATGCTGCCAATCTGCTGCTGGCAGACTTCTCCTTTTCTCCCCATGGCTCTTCTCCGTGGGATTGCCTCTGCCACCGGTCTCACTTCCCGTCCGTTCACTCTGCAGCCCTTCTCCCTCTCTCTGTCTTCGTTCCTCTTGCTGCAGGCAATCTGTGGGTTTAAATGTCCCATGCAGCTGACTAGGTTTGTGACCACTAGAATGCACATCACACTTAGTGTCACATTTCCTCCACATGGACTTCTTGTTCGTCGCAGTACCTGAGACTTTATGGGACTTGGAGTCCAAGGAAGTTTCAAATGCTATTAAGTCACATGAATAGTTGCTTTTAAAATACAATCGCCATAAACATCAGATGTTTCATATGTTTTAGGTTTACCATGCTCATCCAATCCTTCGGCTTCATGTGCTACTCCTATGCTGATTATACCTAGATCATTGTCCGGCTGGATTCCTCCCAGCCGGACCTCCCATCTCAGCTTCGGAGTTGCTTTGCGACCGTGTGTGAGTGCATGGGCATCAATTGGCTGAAATTGAATGGGGATAAGATGGAGGTCCTGGTGGTGCACCCCTCGTATGGCCCCTGGCGTGCTGTTATTGAGCCCACCCTGTCCTGGTCTCCGGCCTGGGGACGTGTCCTCTTCCGATCCTGGAGGTAAAACATCTTGGAGTCATTCTTTCTGCATCACTGTCGATGAACGCCCAAGTTGGGGCTATTTGTAAGGCAAGTTTTTTCAACTACGTGTCCTCCATAAAGTGCTGCTGCTTCTTCCAGCTCGACTCAGGCCCTTAGTTACGGCCTCGCTAGTATTAAGTCTATTAGACTACTGCAACTCGCAGCAGATATAAAGGTTGTTCCTGCAGAAGCATCGGTTACAACTTACAAAACTATGCGGCATGTGTCTGAACGGGATCTCCCTACGGTGTCCATATCTCCCCCGTTCTCTGATCACTACACTGCAGCAGGTGCAGTTTAAATCACTGGTGATAGTACATCGGGCCTTCTATGGGTCAGGTGCAGAGTATCTTCAGTAAAAGGTTTGTCCCCATTTGCCCTCCCGTGATCTATGTTTGAAGGACTCCTGCCTCCTTATTGTTCCTCACTACATGTTTGAGCGGGTTGGAGGCCGTTCATTTTCGGTGGCCGCTGCAACGTTGTGGAACTCTCTGCCTGCTCCACCAAGATCTACTGATAATCATTTGGCTTTTCGTCAATTGCTGAAAACCTATCAGTTTTCATTCCTCCTTCTCTTTGTTGATAGTTCATTTCCCCGGTCAGTGACTGCGCCAAGATGCTTCGGCAGCGTGCGCTTTATTAAATAAATTAACATAACAAAACCATGTACACATGAAGACTGAATAGGGTTTTGTTTAAACAAAGTGGCTTTCAGAGTTTTATAATTGGATGGTTCTGAATAATGACAGCAGGCCATTAAAGCTCTGGAATTAAGGGATCTTTCTTACAAGAAAGAGAAGTATGCTGCCTCGCTGCTATTGGAGTCACCACTCACCCCTGACAGCTATCTCCTCCCTCGTGAACCACCCTCAGAATACCACCACCAGGGCCAGGATTGTGTAGCGGCTGCCTCCCCCAGGCCACATGGGCAGAGACGTTAGACTGGGGATCCGTGATGGCGTTGCAGGATTCATCACAGTAAGCATAGAAACAAGTTTGAAAGCTGTGTCCAACATATGTTTGAATGGTACAGTGTCTGATTGAAAGATGGATGTCTACTTTGCCTAAAAATATTTGAAAACTCTGAAACTGCCCACTGCCCCTAACCCTATCATTTGGTTGCAAAGTACTGCTAGGCTCTACAAACTCCAGACCTCACTTCACACTGCCAGAGGGAATCGCACCGGTGCTTCAGTCAATTGTCTCAGCAGGCACGGTCTAGTTACTCAACTCTGGATTCCATTAAACAGCACTTTGGTTCTTTTGTGTCTAGCAACCCCGACTCCCCTGCAAAGGACTAGCATCAAGAACTGCGGTTTGTCCCATTCATCCATCACTTTGTCCACGGTTATATAGTTGTCCAAGAGATTTTGTAAATAATTGCCATGTTTAACAGAGCACTATGTCAAGTTTCTTCCATTTAGAATCTGTTGGAGATAAGAATGAGAGATCCAGGAAAGGAATTGAAAGGGAAGGGCAATAGGACCAGAGCGAAAAGAGAGGTCATACTGCAGTTGTCTTACTTCAAACCAATAAAAAAGTTACCTTCAATCAAGTCTTGTACCGCACACTGTTGCCACTTCTGTGGTCTCTTGGTGAACTGGCAGATCTGCAATGGAAGGAGGGTTGCGGGTATTTTAGTGGGATCGAGAGGGAGAAGAGCAAGAGAGCTTTGATTTGCTGTTGGCAGCTTCAGTACAGAGAAACCGGTCACTGAGCATAGGTGCGTTTTCTGAAGGTAGCAGTCATGTGGTGTTGAGGTACGATTATGTATGGTGGTTTCGTATTGGGTGTTAAGTGTGTGCGGTTTATGGTGCGGTAGAGGTATGGTTGTGTTTAGCTCAGTTTGAGGGTATTGTAAGTAAGGCATGGCATCAACAGTAAGACAGACACAAGTGACCACATTTCTTGGGTGTTCATTGAACTTCATTTGGGTTTGAAAAACGCCCATCTAATCCTAAATCTAAAGATGGGAGCAAGCTACGACCATCAAATAATAATAACACAGTCCTAGTGGTGTCTTGTCAAAATAAAGGGGCCTATGGCCAATTACAAATAGTGTGGGAAATTTTATGCAAAAGAAACGTGTTCAAGAAATGATATGTCAGGATATTCAAGCCGTTGGATCCCCTTCCCTGCGTTTTCAGCACGGAACAAGACGGCACACTCGAGCTTAGCACAGTCTCTGGCACGAAGGTGCAGTTCAACCCTTCAGCATCATTCATGTCCTTCTGTGCCAAAGTCTCTTTGCCATTCTAAGTCTCTTCTTTCATAGGGCCTGGTGCAACAAACAAACCATGTTCCTTTCTATTAGGCAAGCTTGTATGCAGTAGTCCTTGGGTGCACTACAACAACCGTAACCTCCTGACAATAGGAAGCCATCCTTTGGTATAAGTCTGTACTATACAGGTTGGTAGCGTGTTGAGCAGCCAGGCTTATCTCAAGAGGGGTCAATGTGAGCTGTAGGGGAGTAACACAGAGATTCAGTGACTAGTATTCAAATAAACACTTACACACAAGGCTTCTTTAATAAAGAATAATTTATTTATTTATCAGTCAGTTAGAATAAGTCTTCAGAAGGGAGCAAAATAAAAGCAACACACAAATACACTTCAAATCGACACACTCTTAGTTTCTAAATCAGTAAAGACTCTTTTGGGATGGCCCACAGTCACAACCTACACCCTCGGGGGACTTCAATAGCTAGGGTGCTGGGGACATTAATATCTTTCTGCGTGCATTTTGAATACTCTTAGAACTTGGTCAAAGGAAAAGGTTATTAGAACAAACAAGAGACCACAAATATTCTTAAACAGGCAAATACTTTTGGATCCCTTAAGCAGGGTCATTCAGTATAACAGGTTACGCCAAAGTCAATGGGCTGAAGCACTTCTGGTAGGTAAGTAGGAAAGTCTTTGCACAATGTTTTAGAAGTCTTTGACGAAAATAAGAATCAAATGTAGGGCTACAAACTGTTTAGACTTGTGCGTAGTAGAAGATGCAAGCAACTCCACAATAAGAGGGAAGTTCTTTCAGACTTTACAGTACCTTTGTATTGAAGAAAAAGTGCAGCAGATGACTTCTGTTCCTGTTCAGCTCTGCAGATCTCAATGTTCCTGGAGGACTTCTGGGGACTCCTGCAATGGGGCGGTCACTGCTCGCAACCGGCAATCTTTCCAACAAGTGGCACTTCAGTGTTTCAGCTCCTTGCGACTACCGCAAATAGCAACACTGCGGTTTCTGGCTGCCGAGATGGACTTTCCTAACTTCTGGGGTCCACTGTTACCCTCACCTGGCTCCCACAGGGGCGTCGGTCGGACCTGTACTGCTTCGGCCTCCACCCACGTGATGCGTAGTCCAGCGATGACTGACTGGATCTGCCCTCCTAATCTTGTCTGCTTGACCCGTAGAAATATTCTCCTACAAGTGGCGAGATGGATTTAGCCACTTGTGGATTCAAGTGATCGCACCCCCACAGTCCTCCCCACTAATCACCTCTGTGCCCTCTCAGCAATCTCACCTTATATTCTTGAAGAATGAGCCCTCCATCCTGCGAAGCACGCAGGGGCGCGTTGATGACCAGTTACTTCACTGGCCTGAAGATATTGGAAGAATCCTGACTCCAAAAGGTCCTGGCGAAGAGCCGTAAGTATATAGTTCGTAAGAGTTCAAAATGTCTGGAATTCACTCCTGCCCAATTCCTCTTTTATCTTGCAACTTTGACAGATTGACTGCGGTAAAAGTCTGTGTTACCCAACACTGTCCGGTAAATAATGCCAAGGGTTAAACTTTCTGCTTTCTCCTCTTCTTACAGGTGCGGCATAAGAAGATGTGGCGTGCTGATGAATAATACCTCTGGCGGTAAAATCAGGTACGCATATGGCGGCTAAAGAGATTGTCTTTTGTCTGTTCTCTCTGCTCACCTTGTTGTTTCTTGTCCCCATTAGGTGCCGGGATTCGGAGATGTAAATATGGAGACAGCGCCGGATCGAAGAAATGCTGCGTGGAACGGTGAGTATGGCGCGGCGCTGCTGCTGAGATGCGACGCGTTTAAAAACAAAGTCTTTTCTCTGGTTTGAAGATGCGATGAATCCAGAATCAGGTAAGAAATCAGGTAATACTCTTGTTCTAACCTTTGCTTCTTTCCTTCTTTTTAGGCGCACCAGATTCGAGGCGGGCGTGGCAGAAGGCTGGATGCTGCTGCTGGCACGGTGAACGTTACGCTGCTGGATGCAGAATAATGCGAAGCGTGTGCTGCTCTTCGGGCGTGGTTTAAATAGCCTCCAAAGTAGTCCGAGGTAGGTATTCCTCCCCGACCACATCCGAGTAACAAAATAGTCCCTAAGGTAAAGTAGTCCCTTCCATGCCTCACATGGGTTTGGATCTTCTTGCAGCATGGTCTGCATCAGGTAAGTGTGCACCTGTGAGCCTGGCGCCTATGGCGCCAGGACTGAACCCAGACAGCCCCTAACAGGGATTGCTGGGTTTTCTTAAGGCAACATGCCTGCTCCCGGGGCTGATGGACGTGGTCTGGATGCCCGGGGGTATGCATCATGACATCCAGCACTCTGTTGAGGGAGCTCAGGCTCGGTCAGTCCTGCATCCTGGGAGTCAAGAGGATCTATTTTGAGCTCTTGGCCAACTTAAAAGCAACGCACACAATCTGGTGTTCCTCTCCCTGGCGTTTCGTTTTTCTAGCAACAACTCTGTTGAAATGCAACCAGCTCCGAGAGAATGTCCAGGCGGGTTACTTTGGAGTTGATTGATCCCACCAACTCAAGGGGAGAAGTCGTCTTTGCAGGGGCTTCTCTGTCGATACTAATTTGGAGTTTCAGCAAAGCCGCAGGGCTTCACCAGGCAAACCAACGGTCCAGGAGTTGCAACAGGCATCCTCTTCAAGTTCTTCTTCGGTTCCTTCGTCCAGTGGTCGACTCTGCCTTCCGAACAAAAAGCCTCGCCTTTTATTCAGTTCTCTCCCATTCATTCCAGCCTCTGTCCTTGCCGGACAGTCAGCCGCCAATCATCACAGAGTGCATTTGGGTCTTCTAAAAGACTAAGCACAGGGAGTTTGACAAACATGGCACCCGTGGTGCTTTACTGTAGCTGCGAACACAGCCTGCGGTAAATGCACACCACAGTAGTTAAAAGCAAACCACTGACATCAGCCATTCAGTGAGGAGAGGGTAACATAAAAAATGTTACATGAGAAACTAGACAAAGAGGATACTAAGTAACCCCTCCAGCACCCTATTGTAAGATAGTGTGTGCTGGGTCTAGAAAGTTACAAAAGTAAGTAAAGTCAATTTCACTCTACTGCTCTACGAAACAGTAGTTTATACAAGAGAGGGTATTTAAACCTTTGGGAATTCTGAAAGACTTCCCTGTGTCGCTGCACTGAAGGTTCTGTGTGACGCAATGTAAAAGATGATGCCTATGGAGTTTGTCAGACTCCACAACCAAAAGAAACACAGAGTTCAAAATCACATTAAAATACACGAGAAAACGGACTGGCCACCAGGGGGCGCACGGATGGGTCTTGACTCCGTGTGAGCTCCGCGACTCTCGGACCCTAAGCTGGCTTGAGCCCCCACCTTAGGATCCCCCCCGAGATCCAAACCCGCTGTGGTGTCGTCTGAAGATTCCCCCACCCTGGGAAAAAATCCGAACAAAATCGGCCCCCGGAAACCCCCAAAACTTGTCCCGGAGACAAGCGACGAGCAGAGGAGCTCCGCGGCCCTGCATCAAACCCTCCCCCCGCTTCCCCAGCCGGAGACTGCACAAGGCGCGGGTGATCCACCGGCGCTGGGATCAGCCCAACGCATATCTGCTCTCCGCGCCTGACACATACCCTTCCTCCGAGCACTCCGTTTGAAGCGTGTGGGGCTTCACAAACACAGAGCCCTGCACACGTCTTACAGGCACTCACTCTGCACCTCTGCTGAATCCCCTGCACTCTCCACAGTGAATCACACGGGTGACCTCCCCGGCACGGGACCTTATCAACATGAACTTGTGGCTTAGATCTATAATGGGGTGCATGCCCTGGAGGTCTCCTACACCTCAGAACCAACATACGAATGTAATAGAGGACACATAAAAGAAAAGGAACGGATGAAGAGGGAGAAATAGGAAGAGGGACAGGGAAAAGAGAAAAGGAATCTGAGAAAGACATAAAGGACAAATCTACAGACACCCAGGCGCACAGCCCCCCACCTAATCATAACAAACAAGGCGCAAGAGATCCTCAGCAGACACCCAACGAATGCCCTGACATCCCTAGCCATACCTGCATTTTGAGAAGCTTCGGATGCCTCTGCTGTTAGAACCACCGCTGCGCACGTTGAACTGAAGCCTTCCACAAGAGAGATAGTTGCTGTACCCGGAAGAGGACTCGGGGACGCTCCCCCCTCATCCATACATCTGCCTCTGGACCATATTGAAAACACGTGCACCCGTGGGAGAGAATATTTCACCTCGCCACTGCTCCCCATAGGCACCAAACGATATTGCATGGATACAAGGTCCCCACCCAAAGTGGGACTTGGGGCCACTACTTCCGAACACTGAACCTTGAACTCCATAAAGACTGGGAAGAACAATTAAGATCCCTGCAGGCCTGAAACTCCATCGAAAGAACTCCTGGAGACCTACTCTGCGCACTCTCGGTCCAACACCAGGGGGCACACGAGCCCGTCTCCCAACGCGCAATAATTTGATCACGACGGCGAGCAGCATAGTGCAGAGGGTTGGGCCCCTGACTCAGGGGCATGTGCCTCCTCTGCCCTGCTCCCCATCTCCATACCGGACACCTCCAGTGCTACCAGAGAGGCCTCATAGATCCCATGGACATAAAAGAGAAATTAGCCTCATTCACCTACACCCTGACTCCCACTAAGAACCTCGACTCCAACATGGCGAATAAAGATAGCCCGATAAGTGAATCAGCGGCCACCAAAGGAGACATTGCCTCCCTACTAGGTGAAATAAAAAACATGGGTGCCAGTATTAGCTCAAAAATAGACAAAATCAGGCAATGCCTAGACACCATGGAAGAAAGATTAGAAGGTGTTGAAAACAACCAAGCGTCCATAGACACCCTGGAAGCACAGCTTGACCACCGGATGACGGAATTGGAACAACGGGAAGAAAACTTCAAACTAAAACTCGACGACTTAGAAAACAGGGAAAGACAAAACAACCTGAGAATTTTTCGGCATTCCAGAACGAGAGGGGGAGACGGAGAGCGACTTGAGGAATACCCTACATGATATCATCAAACTCCTAGTCGCTGATGACGCGATCGACGAACCCAAAACGGAGAGGATACATAGAGCTGGAGGACCTCCAGACGGACCGAGATCGGTACTTGCCCGTTCCATCGCTTTCAGGACAAGACCAGGATTCTCGAAAGGGCGAGGGCTAGTGACTCAGTCACTCTGGGAGGTGCCCAGATCTCAATATATCAAGACCTGTCGTCTCTGACGCTCGCACTCTGACGGATGTGTGGACTCCTCACCAAACACTTGAAGGAAAAGGGCATAAGGTACAGGTGGGGCTACCCCTGCTCCCTCTCCTTCGATACTACGGCAACAGAATCAAGTTAAGCTCAGAAAGAGAAATCAAGGCATGTATCTCGGACCTCCTTGAGCCGGGTGCTGCAGAAAAGGATCGAGAAGGGCCACGGCGGGGAGATAGAGGATGGCAAACACAAGGTCCGAGAAGGAAATGAGTGAAAGGCTTGAGGAAATTCAGAAGAGGTAACACCCCTCCAGGGGGAGAGAACAGATGATCCGCAGCTTTGGTAAGGAGACCATTATTCCATTACACATGTTGATGACCTGAATAGAGAAAGAAGTGCAGGCTTAATATAAAGACAGGTCATGGACATGAGGGGGGGGGGTTTGAAATGCGGCACAATCAAAACTGAGATGTTATGTTAAGTAAAGGGGCGTGAAGTAATGGTCCCCACAGGTGGTTCGATGCAGGGCCAGAGTTTCTACCTTGGTTCAATCGAACGCCACCAAATTGGGATGGGTGGGGGGAGAGGGAGCTTGGCCGATCAGGAAACGGGTCAAGTTTGGGGCTACATTGATAACTCAGATCAACCAAGTCATTGTGGAATGCAATGTACACACCACCTACTGGGCATGGGTCACAAATTTGTGCCAAATAAACTCTAATAATGGCCCGAATGAAGAGCAGAAGGGGAAGAACTCCCTCAGGATAGGGTCACTCAATGTGAAAGGACTAAATTCGCCTACCAAGAGGTCACTGGTGGCCAGGGAATTTCGAAGATCTCAAATTGACAATCTTCTCCTACAAGAGACGAAGTTCGCTAAAGGGGAAGAACGATGTATTATTGAAAAAAAAGGGGGAATGGAATTCTGGGGTTCCGGGCCACTCAGGAAGGGAGGTGTGGGTATCCTGATCAAGAAGGGAATCAATCTAGAAGTAGACAAAACGTGGTCCGACGTAAGTGGACGTGCACTTCTGATTACTGGGAGCATTGCAAAGGTGAAAGTAACGATTGCAGTGATATACTCCCCTAACACTGGACAGGTCAAGTTCCTAGAGAAGACAATACCCAAAAAAATGTTGGAAGCCTCAGGCCATATCGTTCTGGGAGGTGACTTTAATCGATGGGCAGACCCTACCACAGACTGGAACCCTGGCAATGCCGAAACGAGAAATGAACTTAGAGGTGATCGCACTGAACTATTCGAAATAATGGAGATGTATGATTTAAAAGATATATGGAGAATCAAACATCCTAATGAAAGGGGTTATACAATCTACTCCAATCCGCACAAAACATTCACCCGAATTGACTATATATATATATATCTCACAAATGATCTCCTCGAAACCACAACACTCTCAGAAATTATACCAATAACATGGTCAGACCATGACTTGGTCATGATGGAGAGAGAATGGATAGATCTACCCGTCTCTGGAGGGATGTGGCGATGTAATGAAAGTCTGTGGAAAGATGCAGTGTTTAAGACTGAAATGGAGTCTGAAATCAGTGAATATTTTTAAATAAACGACAATGGTGAAGTATCCAAACAAACAATATGGGAAGCGGGTAAATCCACTTGGAGAGGTATCCTCATACATGAAGGGTCTTCCAAAAAAAGAGAACGAAAGATCATAGAACATGAACTCAGATCCGAAATATGTAAGTTGGAGAACGAAATAAGGGGGAACCCAAACATAGATATAGAAAATAAATGCATCACAATGCAAAAGAGAGGAGCTACGTCTATTAGAACATAAACAAATAGTACGCAGACTCCGACTTCTCAAACAAAAATTTTACGAAAAAGGGGACAAAGCCAATGCCCTACTCGCTGCTAGGCTCTGGGAGCAAAGGGCGGAGCGAAGAGTGGATGAGATAATTGAAGGAAATCCCCCAATATTACGCAGCCCCATACCATTCCCGAGAGTTTTGCCAACTTTTATGAGAAATTATACACCTCCAAACTGAGTCCTGAGCGAACAAATACAGATTACTATCTAGCCTTGATTGACATGCCTACAATATCACACCCTGAAGCTGAACTCTTGGAATCCCCAATATCGGAAACTGAAGTCCAAGATGCAATTAAAAGACTGACAATGGGTAAATCCACCGGAGAAGACGGCTACACCGCCGGGTTCTACAAAACCTTCAGCGCACAGCTCACGCCGTTCGAGACAGAACTATTTAATGAGATAATAGAAACAGGAGAAGCCCCCCGACTCTTTCATGAGAGCGCTAATAACGGTGATTCCTAAAGAAGAAAGAAATCCTAAATACTGTGGATCATGCCGCCCCTCTCCCTACTTAACCTTGATGCTAAAATTTATACCAGAGTACTAGCCGCTAGATTGGAGAGACTGATGCCTCACCTCATACATAATGACCAGTTCGGGTTCATATTGGATAGGCAAGGGGCGGATACTATGCGCAAAACACTCCACCTTGTCCACTCAGCACACACATTGCCTGGCGACCCCACCTTACTGTCAATAGACGCAGAAAAGGCTTTCGATAGAGTAGAGTGGGAATTCCTGAGGGCAGGTATACAGGCAGTATACGCATTTGATTCTGTTATCCGGTCATGCCTCTGGGCCAAACTTGCCAACTGGGGTATTCACGATGGTCTGCTAAAGTTAATCATGTCATGTATGAACATTCGGGGATGCATGTCCGCCTGAATCTAGAGGCAAATCTGTCTAGACGGATCAGAACTTTTGTAGGAGTTAGACAGGGTTGCTCTTTGGCACCATGTCTCTACGACGTGTATGTTGCCGATGTTGGTTAATATTTGAAAGAGACTGGACTTGTAAGTGGAAAACAGGGGGAAATAAGGATATCGTAATTGGCACATGCTGACTATTTCCAACTTTTTGATCAAACTAGGGTGGGACTACAGTGTTTGACAAATTCGCTGAACTTGTGGAAATCAATGATCTAAACATAAACCCCAGCAAGAATCGCATTCTGGTCGCCTCTAAAGGAAGAAAGGGAAAATAATTGGACTGGAATTTAGGAGCCCAACCTATTGAAAGGGTGCAAAAAAATCTATATTTAGGCTTCCCAATAATGGCACAGCCATCAAACTCTGGGCTTGTACTTTTCTAAAACAGAAGGCTCTGCCTTTGACAGCCCAAATAGTCAATCTGGATAGACATTCTCTAAAACCAGCTGTTGATTTCTATGAAGGGAAAATGGTTCCAGAAGTGATATACGAGATGGAGCTTCATTTTTTGTCGGAAATTCGATTTGAATTGGGCCTTTTATCTTTGAAAGCGAGATCACTGTGGCGGATGATGGCTCTATTTCGTAGCTTACTAAACCCACTAAGCGAAACCCTCTGAGGACTTAGGGAAACTGATCTTTACCCAGGGATATACTATTGGGAATAAATAACTATGCACTTTCAGAGACCTATGTGATCAAACCCTACGACATCTGTCCATGGATAGGGAGACGCTTGTGAAAAACCCAGATAAAGTCAAAAAGCTAATATATGATAACGACTGGATTAGTACGACGGAGAAATTCCACAGTTATCCCTCTCTTTTTCATTTAAAATGTGAGCATAGGAAAAGGGAGTCACTTTCGTTTATGATGACACAGTTTCCTAATCGCTATTATCGTTCTCTTCTCCTTAAATTAAGGTGGAATATTCTGCCAATTGAAGAGTAATGAAGAGAAGGAAGCTTGTTGAGGACACAAATACCCTGTGCAGATTCTGTCAAAAGATAGGGGTTTTGGAAACTAGTCACCATCTCCTTCTTGAATGTACTGAGCTCAAGGAAAAAATAAGTCTATATATGGAGAAATTTGCCAAATTGGGTAATATGGGGGAAGATGACTATATTTAGTCCAGATGCCTATCAATTTGTAATATCGCGGAAGGACTGGCAGTGGCAGGCTCTATTAAATCTGTAGATCTTTTCATTGATTCTTCTCTGTCTGTGGGAAATTCTTAAATTAAGAAACTGCTACTATTGACGAGAACCCGGTAAACAAAGGTATCTTCCCCTTTCATTTTCTACTCTTCCTCTAGGGTATTTGGTTTCTTTAAGTAGTTCTGAATAAGAAGGACCAGGATGATTAAATCTGTCTAATACTGATAGACTGTTTGTATCGAATCTGAGTAATGAGGTAATATACATTATATGGAAATCATTTCAGTATTTTTTCTTTTTTAATTGTGTATCTGTAATATGTGATATTGACTGTATTTTACTATTGATGAATTTTGGGCATTAATTGTAAAGGTTTCATATGTAAACCATATACAAATAAAGAAATAATAAAAAATAGTGCTGAGTCCAGTAGACCTACATAATCCTGCACTATCCACCCACTCGAACCCTCTGATCTTGCTTCACCCTAAACCCAGTGTCTGCAACCTTTAGCTCACCATATGCTTTGGGTTACAACTGGATCATGGGAGTTGTAGTCTAAAGCATATTGGGAGCCACAGGATGCAGACCACGAGCTAGCCATTCCATGAGGTAGCTAAAACACAGGGAGGGAGAAGTCCTTTGCTCTAGGATTCTACCAACAGTGCTAATTTGAATTAACAGTTTTACCCAAAGTAAACCATGTTTTTATGATATTTTGTTTCAAACGACAGTCAGTTTCTCAATATTCTTCCACGATAGTAAACATTGTTGGAACCGAGTTTTGTTGTACAGTACTCCTGGTACATCACATTCGGCAGCACTGCTTCCTGTCCCAAGCAACACGTCTGCTTTGAGGCTATGTGCTGACATAGGGAATGGAATCTGGGACTGTGAGATCTGAGGGACCTGCAAACCGCTACTCCTGCACTCTGCTCTGGGGCACAGTACTCTGGTGGAGAGGTCCATGCAGAAAGTAATTATTTTCAAAGCCCATGGGAATATAAAATGTTCTAAAAGAAACCTCTCAATACACAATTCAAGTCCAAAACTGGAGTGGGAGACCTTTGGGTGTGCAGAGGGAAGAGGGAAGACGAGAAAGAATAAAAGCAGATTGATACATTTTGGTTTGTAATTCATTCAGACCATCCCAGCAGTCCTCACTGCGAGTGCAGGAGTTTGCCAACTAATGGAGACCATGGGGGGGTCACAGTGCCCATGTACAAATGTTATACCAGATATGTTATGCTCTCCTCAGTGCATATTCATGGATCCT
The DNA here is from genome assembly GCF_040938575.1 of Ambystoma mexicanum. Lineage (NCBI taxonomy): Eukaryota > Metazoa > Chordata > Amphibia > Caudata > Ambystomatidae > Ambystoma > Ambystoma mexicanum. The sequence goes on along the minus strand of NC_090923.1, from coordinate 165,132,170 downwards.
CAAATGTTGTTTCTTAATTTCAGTAAGAAAATATTAACCCTTGGAATGAATGAGGAGCCCAAGCCCCACCCTAAAGCGCTACAACTTCAGAAGATGATTCGTTACTCTGCAACTCTCTTTGTACAGGTAAAAATGATAGCCCAAATTTTGCTGTAAGCAATAAATGCATCTCCCGTGTGCGGAGTGTCTGAGGTACAGCAAACAAATGTAAACTGGCCTGGGGAAGAGTGGATTTTTTTTTTGTTTTTAGTGCCATTAGTTTTCTCAAAGTCATGGACTAGCTATTAAAGTGTAGGTGGAGGCCGTCCGCCAAGTACAACAAAAAGTACTTGGGGAAATCGCCAAAGTCATGTACGAAACATCAGAAGCAAGTGTTTTATTAAGTCATTTCTGCTATTTGACAACTGTTCCAAAGCACTTATCCCGTATCTAAAGCAATATGCTACATAAAATGGTAAGCCCAGAGTATGTTTGAGTCTGTGAAATCCTCTCGTCAAATGTCCTGTTAAGGCGGATTTCCAAAATCAACCCAGGGGGAGGATTTTGGGAGGCCGACCTATTATGGGTAACTGGAAAGACACTGAAGTCCAGCCAGACCCAATCAAGGTAGGTAGCAGAGCAGCAAGGCTTAGACACAGGAGCGGTGCGAAAGTGGCCGAGGGTTGCAGTGAGTCACACACAGAGCACTCCAATCATTCCAGTTAGACAGATAAGTACAAAAATATGCAATCATTTATTAGGCCTTTAAAATAAACACTAAGCAATGAAACCATCAGGTAATTGTCCCACAACTATTACCAAATATATATACACAATTGGGGGTTCTCACTAGAACCGCTACACTTTACCTTCAGAACAGTGAGGCAATAGAGAGAATAGCATAAGTTAGACTTTCAATAACTGCGTGCAGTAAAGTGAGTGAAGAGAGAGGAAAACAGTTGATACAAAAGCAGTAAATACAGTTAAGCAATCAGATTAGCAAATTAGTGCTAAAACATGTATGAGAAACATCAAATTTGATTCATAACTCTTTAGTAAATCCAACCCTAAGATGGGATGCGGCCTAGCACCCTAAAGTCACCAGTTCAAGATGTACTGTTCAGATAGGTACATTATTTGATTTGAGTAATGCCAGTGGTTGCGATTAAGTGTTCCAAAAGATTAGAAACGTGCAGGGAAGAACCTGACCGTACTGCCAGAACCTCTCTATTCCTTTCTAGGGGGATCAAGAGGCCTGCCAAAGGGCACTAGTAAGCTGTTAGAAATATACCTTCTGTTGACAAGGCGCTGTATTCTCTGTGGCTGGACGCACAAATACCCACCCTACTGAGGAAGTCTGGATGAGAGGCCTTATCTGGAGCTGTGATCTAGAATCTAACGTGCAGGACCCAACAACTACAAGCCTACGACAAGGCAATATATGTGCTCCATTTAAGAACTACCTGACCACTCTGTCACCTTGAACAACTGTTCATTGACTTTGTATGGACTGGTAATAGGTGGCGTCTAGACCCCTTGGGCCTGTGAGCCTGGATAAAAGGAAATATAATGGCTGTAGTGCTACCAATTCCCATCTGCCCTTGCCTTTTTACAATTGTAATCTGTTGAAATGATGATGCCTCTGTTTTTGTTTCTTTCTCTAATTGTATACTCCGTAGTTCTGTGAACTCATAAATAAAGGTTAAAAAAAAAAAGAGAGTTCAGGTAAGTGTCTCTCTCAATCCTACTAGACTAGGGTAGCCCAAGGAGGGGATCTTTGATTAGACCACCAACTATCTAAATCAGGAAAGAGAGAGGTAGGGACAGGACTTTACTCCCATCTAAGCCTATGAAAGAGGGGAAGGGAAGGGCCCAGGTATTTAACTTCCTCCTCCTTCCCCCTTACTTAGATTTTCACTGGAGACCAATTCACGGGGTCCGGAATCCGTTGGAGCCACACACTTTATGCTTGGCATGGTCATGGGAGGCCCAGGGGTCGCTGATGCAGAGATAGTTTTTGAGTGCAAAATTTAGTTTCGGTCAGTCTCAGTACTTGTGGTACAGTTCCAGATACTGGGCAGCTCCCCACCCCGCCCCCATTGCCATGAATAACTTCTGCAGAGCAGTTGATCACAGGAGGCCTCCAAGTAGCGATTAGACTTGATTCAACAGCAGTCACCACAGTCTGGCGGTGAGGGCGACTTTCGGTTGGTGAACGAAGGAGCATATTCTGCATGACTTCTGTTGGAACTCAGAGGAACTTCAACTTGTGCTTCAAGATATCTGCATTTTTAGCCTTTTAATCCCAAGGATGCACTCTGAACAGCGACGGTTGCAGAGAGGTAGTCCAGGTGATAGCTGGTTAGGCCGCTGAGAGGTTCAGGTCACTTCAGAAAGCTCAGCAGCCACGGATCCTCAAGCAAGGGTTGAGACTAGTTGTTCCCTCTGGTCCACTGATCAAAGCACTGACATGGGACTTCTTGAGAACAGGACAGAGGAGCAGGGCTTCACTGGCACTTGTCTTGAGACAGTTCTAGTCAGCTGAACAGTCGTCCTTTGGTCGTCCGCATGCTCGACTTCTTCGTAGAGGTCTTGGATCCAGCAATGATCTTTCTTCTTTTCCCAAAGAATGGCGAGTCTGCCTACTAACTTGCTCATAGTGGGCAGAGCCTCACTGCTCCTGGACCTAGCGGATTGCTCATAACCCACACTTTTGCGCGGAGCACAAGTTGTGGTAAGTGGTCTTTTGGTCTTGTGGGCGAGTGCAGCGTGTGGTGCTCATTCTACTTCATCTACTAAGACACGGTAAGCAGCCAGTTGTGTGTCTTATTACCTCTGTAACCACTGTGATACATCATGACGGTACCTAAACTCCTGAGCGCAAGGCTCCTAATCACTGAGACGGGTTTAACTGCCCTTAAATGGAGAGGGGGGGCTCTCCCTGACTCTGAAGGGCAGTTTTCTGACAACAGTGTTGTCAGACAACATTCTCTTGAAGGGATATGAACAGCATGCGTCCTCATGCCTTTCTTAGAATGCTTACTCTTCTTCTCCACCCACCTCTTTTATCAAGTATTGATCGGTTCAGTCCGCAGCACTGGGTTATCAGGGCCTCTTAACATGCAACACACTGAGGACCGAATGATTCCTCCAATGTCAACTCCAAGACATACTGCCCAAACCATCGTACTACTTTAGAGCTGGAACTCCATTCTCCCGCCCCTGCATCTATGTTTATTACACAGGGCGAGAGGGAGTGTGGGAGTCCAAGTCCTACTCTGGCTTGCAGGCCCCCTCAGTGCCAATTCTGAATCATTCAATGACTTTGGATGATTCTTTTGAAAAACTATGTGACAACTTGGAGGGGATCATTAACAGAACTTATAGGTCCCACTCCCTGGGGGCCAATCCACCTGTGCAACTGAATAATCTTCTTACCAGCTTGCCTGACTCACCAACTTCTGCAAACCTCACTCCAAAGTCCATCTTAAAACAGCCTCCTACAATTGATTTCTTCATGCCCATAAATATCGAAATGAGAAGGGATTCCACGATACTTCCACAGATTGAAACACTGGGGCCTGCCTCGATTTCGGCACTCCACTTGGTGCTAGAATCCATGCTTAGGCTATATGAGAACATTAAAGAATTTCCCAGGACAATTCTACGAAGCTAGGCATAATGGATTCCAAAATGTCTAAGTTATTGAAAAGCTAAAAACCTCCAACGTGCTCCTCCATTTTTTCCAAATGTGATTGCGTGGACGAGGATGTCTGGGAAGTTCCTGTAACATCTGCTCTGGACTCACAAGCATCTCTTAACACAGAACGCAGCCCCACTCCCGACACCCCCTCAGTGCTGGTAGACTTACACCAACGTGAGGTGGCTTTGATACAGGCTGATGGGGATTTCCAGAAGGCACCTACCAGAATACGGAAGAGTCTCTACACCTACGAGAGCCCTCAAGAATCCCAGCCAAGGAACCGACGCACTAAAAAAACTAAAAAGAAACAACAGAAAAAGAAAACTAAAAAACTCCCAGCTGCAAACCTGAACAAAAGAAAGACTTCCAAGTTCTTAAGCACCCTCTCGGGAGAGGACACAGTTAAGGACTTGGCTGCAGAATTAATCTCATTGTCAGCTACGGCCCATGATCTACTGGAGGGTGATATTCTCCAACAGCAGAGTCCCAAAAGATTAAAAAACACCAAACAAAGCAATTTTTTTGGCAATCCTATTCCACTAAATCCCACTCCACCTCAGTCAACTAGTGTGACACATATGGTCCCAAACTCTCTGGCCACCCAGAAAGTTGAATCAGAGCCTATGGTTCTACCATCTCGGGCGAGGAATTCAGGAGAGGCTCATTCTGTTTCTAACAGTCCATCAGATACACACAGACAATATTTTCAAGGGGGATCATCATGGGATGGGATTTTGTTTTACACTGAAACGACAATCAATGTATAAACAAATTGCAAATGTTTGGAGGCTTTCACGAAATCCCATTGCTACGAGCTCTGCGTTCTGATAACATCACGTGTGTCATTTTCCCCAAGTCAGGTTCCAACAGATCGGTTTGTCATTTCAAGTCTAATCTAATTGCACAAATCATATGGAACGAGCATGAATTGCTCAAGGTGGTGGGCTATTTTTTTTTTTATTCTCCATGATCCAACTGCTCTGGCTGACTACTTGACACCTCAGTCCTCCTCCTTGCCTTTGAACTTGAACCTACAAGAGCCAAAGACTTTGCCTGGACAGACAGTGGCCTTGGAGCAGTGGTCTTGGCTGGAGGCCGCAGTTCAGAGGTTCTCAGAGAACAAACAATCTAGAAACCTGCTGTAGGATAGGGATTGCAAATTCTTATCTTGGAATGTCTGTGGTTTTCATAATTTATCTAAGGGGATTCATACTAGGGTTGGGGAGCCTAACATTCTTTTTTTGTTAGAAACAATGGCCACGTGTCCCTTTGTCTTGCAGGGGTTCCACTCGTACTGCAAGAATGCAACTAGGGGGCCTTAGGGCCATCCATCAGGGGGGATCGTTGTTGCCATTGACTTGTGCATGAAGTGCACCACTATGTCCCCTCCACTTTGCAGGGAATCTTAGCGGTTAATATTACATTCAGTAATTGCTTGGAAGATCTCCTCTTAGTGAATGTTTACTGGAACCCTGCCAAATACGCCCTCAAGCTTGTTTTGGAAGGTCTTGATGGCCTTCTCTAGGAATGGCTGGCAACCGTGAAAGGCACCATGATTATTTTGGGAGGTGATCTTAATGCCCGATGTGGTGAGGGAGGGAGGCAGACGAGATCATGACCAAGGTAGATGGTCCTTTAATCCTTTACTAGACCCCTCTGGCCCCTCCCTCATTTGGCCTAACCATCTGCTTAACTGGGATATGGGCATCTGTTTGTTTGCACTCCCTTGATGAAGTGGCTTCTTTTTATACTTGGTCCCGTGGTATTACTAAATCTTGGATGGATCTTTTTTTTTTTTTTTTTACTTCTACCCCTTTGTTAACTTCCTGCGAATCGCTGACCGGGGGCGCGTTTACGGGCAGTGACCTTCTTCCTATATCCCTGGTGGTTCATCTAAAGTTGGAGTATTTACCAATTGAGTGGTCAACTGCCTTTATTTGTCCAGCCAGAGGAGCTTTGACAGTCAAATGGAATGCCTCTACGTGCAGGAAATTTCTCAATATTGACAAACATACGACAAATTTAGAAGGCTGCGCAGGGGTAGACTCCTTTAACACTACAGTTAAATCCGGCCTGGCCTCCTTGGTAGCGAAGGGCAAGCCTAATTTTGGGGAAAACCTCTTCATAAATATGTCGTCACATTCGCTCCAAGCAAAGAAACATAAGGGAAAGGCATTGCTAAAGGGAAGGCATTGCACTCTCTCAGGTCTATCCAGTTGCCGACAATACAATATGTGGCTACAAAGAAGCAAATATTAACTTGCTATAATTCAGTGATAACTCATGGTAAAGGGTAGGCTCATATTGCAGCCAATCAGGCAACAACTATGCCAACTTCTGGACAACAATTAGGCATGTCTCAAAGGGTCTGGTCCCTACCAGAGGTTGTGACATAGCTGAGCACGTCTGGGTGGGTTATCTTCAGTAACGAGCAGGACTGTTCTATCCTCAACATGGGCAACAAGGACTGGGGGGCCTGTCCTTGGGGTGAGGGAGATGTTAGATGGGCTATTGGTAGGGCAACGTCATCCGCGGCCCCTGGTCCTGATTGCATTCCGCCTATGCTCTTCAAGCAGGAGCCGGATCTATGAGTCAGCCCCCTGCTGACTCTTTTTAGGAGCATCTACAGCGAGGGCAAAATCCCTACCACTTGGAAGCAATCTATTATTATTCCAATCTTCAAGCAGGGCGATGTCTGATTCTAAGAACTACAGACCCATCGCCCTGCTTGATGCTTCCAGCAAAATCTTCTCCTCACTTCTCCTGAGAGACCTCTCTCGTCATGTAGAGGAACTCAACCGTCTGACTAAATATCAGACATATCTTGTAAGTCTCAATGGAACTTCGGATAAGACCCGTCCGCTTCTTCCAACCTGGCAGAGGGGTCTTTCTATTTCTTTGTAGATCAATCTTTGGTTCCATTATCCTCCGAAGTTCAGGTGAACAGCAATGATTGGAGTGATCACGGGACCCTGACTGTCGATTTTCATCTGCCATTTAAAAAATTGCTCATAGGGGGCCCATGCAACCTGAGAACTGTGGGACAAGGTACAGGTGTCCTTTGGTCCCCAACAAATATAAAACTCTTTAACGACCAACTCATATCCACCCTCAATAGTACATCCCTTTTATGGAAACAAGTGGTCTTTAATATACCACACTACGATACATTCTTGAAAGCGCTTCATGGTAGGGCTGATGATAGCTTGAGAAAGGGCCACTCTAAAAGGTAAGAGGTGCATGTGTTTGACGAAGAGGTGGCCAAGGAAAGGTCCCTTATGCTGAAGTTGCTCAGAGAAACCCGTAATCTTGATACCGATCAGTTGGACAAAAATGCTAAGTTTAGATCTATCCGACAGAGATACAAAAAAATGTTATATTGCAAAAAAACGCAATATGCTCCAAAAAGATGCTGAGCTGATGCTACATGTCCTGGTGAAAAGGGATCTTTGGGCTTTCTGGGCTCTCTTCTCTTTCCAAGACACTGGTTTAGTAATTGACCAACTGAACAGTATTTCAGAGGCCCAATGGGTAGAATTTTTCTTTGAGCTATTTGGTCATGGGGAAGAGGGACTCCAAGAACCAGCTATAGGGGAGTGCATAAATACTATTTCATGGGATCCGATCATTAACTATGAGAATGTATTAAATCTAATTATTAAAGCTAAGAACTCAAGGGCTTCCGGTCCGAATGGACTGACAAATAATACATTGAAAGCGCTATCAGAAATGTGGGCTAATATACTAACCATGCTTTTCCAAAATGTAGTGAGGAGCGGAACAATATCCATTAGTGTGGGACTGCACACATCATTCCCATCTTTAAGAGAGGTCAGTGGAATCTTGTTAAAAACTATAGACCGATTGCACTGATAGATGCGGACTGTAAGCTAGTTGCCTCGCTGCTACAATCTCATGTTAATGAGTGGATTACGAAGAACCATATCTTAGATAAATATCAGACAGGGTTTAGGGTTGTTCACTCTACCAACCTAAAGGGTTTCATTTTAACTGCTCTCCAAGACTCAGCTTGGAGTAAACATGGGGGTCCACTATATGTTGCCTCTATTGACCTGTCAAAGACTTGGTTATCAGATCTTGGCTCTGGCCTAAACTTTCCAAGTGGGGCCTCCCTGCAGGTTTACTGAACCTTATTATGGCTATGTATGAGAATCGGGGATACATGTACACCTGAATATGGAAGGGAATCTTTCTAGAAGAATAAGAACATGGATAGGTGTGAGAGAGAGGGTTGCTCTCTGGCACCCTGTCTCTTCATCCTATATCTGGCAGATGCTGGTGAGTTCCTCAGGGATGCTGGGCTGGTGAGTGCTAAACTGGGGGATCTCAGGTTTTCGTGGTTGGCATATGCCGACGATTTCCTCCTGTCTGACCACACCAAAGTCAGATTACAAAGATTGATATATAAGTTTGAACAGTATGCTGTAACCAATGGGTGAAAAATGAACCCAAGTAAAACCCGTATAATGGTATTTTCTAAGGGGAAAAAGGGGAAAAACTTGTTTGGAAAATCGGAGGGGAACCGATTGTAAGAACCCAAAAAATTGTGTATTTGGTTTCTCTGATCTTAGCCCAACCTTCGGTCTCTGAACTTAGACGGTTTATCAGACATAAGGCCATGCCACTTATATCCCAGACCATTAAGCTGGACAAAAGATATGGTAGATTCTCCTTAAAGCCAGCGGTAGATTGTTTTGAAGGGAGGGTCGTCCCAAAGTTTACATATGGTATGGAGCTCCACTATATGGATATTCATACTTTCTGGGATACTCTAGAGGGCATCATCTAGAGAAAGGTGCTGAAATTGCCCAACAATATTCCAACTGTGGCCATAAGGTTCGAATTGGGACTTGTCATTGAGAGCTAAATCCCTTTGGCAGGTTTTGGCTTTATTTCGTTCTTTGCTTTGCCCTAAAGAGGATTCCCTCTGTCGATTTAGGCAACATTCTTTTTTTCAGGGATGTTTGGTTCGGAATGCATACCTTATTAAGTTCAGAAAACTCTGTGATAGGACTCTGTTGGATTTGTCCACGGATAGGACAACATTAACGACTATTCCGGACAAGGTAAAAAAATCTCCTCTATACCCATGATTGGAACAGTACAATCGAAAAATGTCACTCTTATCCCTCCCTTATTGATTTAAAATTTGACTATAAGAAAAGAGGAACTTTATCTTTTATTATGACACAATTCCCAAATTGCTACTTTCGTTCCCTCCTTTTAAAACTTACATGGAATATTCTCCCCACTAAAGAAGTTCTGTATAGAAGGACACGGATTAAAGAGACCCACACCCTCTGTTGATTCAGTCATAGGCCTGGGGTTATAAAAACTGATTGGCATCTGTTTCTAGATTGTGAAGAATTAAAGGGCTCCAGGGCTCTTTACCTGGGGAAATGTAATACTCTAGGACTTCTGGGGGCAGATGACTATATCTGGCTAAGGGTACAATGTCCTTTCATCGCGGGACGTTTTTTGGCTGGGTTTTTTACTGTGAATTTTTTATCGAAAAAAAACCCATCACATTTGTTTGAGGGGGGTTAAAAATGTATATGCGATGTGGGTTTTTGGTAATGGATATAAAGTGGAATGGGGGTTAGGGGGGAACCCCCGAAATAAAAAAAAAAAGTGATGGTTTTTTTTCACTAAAAAATTTGCGGTAAAAAAACCCCACGAAAAAACGTCCCACGATGAAATAACATGGAACCCTGGTTAAGATGTCTTTCTATTTGTAATGTTGTGGAGGAATTGGCGGTCGCAGGATTTATTAAATCTTTAGAACTTTATGCACCCCTGAATTGATTAGGGCTCACCCTAACATTAAGGGCTTTTCTTGTTTTGAATCCGTCTGCAACTTCCCCTCCCTTGCAGCTTCTCCAGTCAATCGGTTTACATTTTAAGCTGCTATTGTAGACTATGGGTGGTGGCAATGATTCTCTCTATGTATGAAATCTGGAATTAATATTGTAATTTGATATTATGAATTTCTCTTCTTTTGCACTGACTTTGGATACATTTTGTATACATTTTGATATGTACTTTTTATGAATTTTATGGCTGTTGCTATTAAATGTAATTGATATATCAGGGGGGTTTCCCCTCGGGTATGGGTCTTCTCTAAATGGTACAATCATTTACCATCTCTCTGGGGCCGTTAATAAGGGGGCAATGGGCTCTGTCTATATGACCTCCATAGACATGTCCAGTGCCTTTTGATAAAGTCAGCAGATAAACCCTTTGGAGTAAGCTCATCATATGGAAGTTTCAGCTAAAATGTGTCCAGATCTTGGCACTGCTACATAGAGAGTCTTTGTTGATGGTCCAGTTGACGAGGGATTGGTCTATGTCCGCCCCAGTTCTCACCTTTGTGGGGCTGAGACAGGGCTACATGGTGGCTCCAACCCTCTTCAATCTGTATGTTTCAGACATCGCAACCCTCTGGAAGGCGGGTATCACCAATCCGGTCAAGATGGGCAGTTCAGTATTAAACTGGCTTGCCTTTGCTGATGATGATATTCTTTTTGATAAAACTCCAATTGGCCTCCTCAGGAAACGGACCCTTTTCTTCCAGTATGCGGTTCAGAATAACGTGCAAATGAATGGGCAAAAATCAAAGGTTGTCATTTTTCTCTACTAAGAAACGTCCTGAACCAGTATTTGGAGAGTAGGAGAACAGCCCTTGGAAAGGGAGGGATCAATGAGATACCCGGGTTTCAATCTTGTAACTAACTACTTGTTAGGGAGAAGTCTCAGAACTGTGCTAATTCCTCTCTACCTTAGAGACCCCCAGCTCTTTTGCTGGACTCTAGGACTTTAATGTTTTGCCTGGAGAAAGTGAGACCCTTCCCCCCCCCACTCTCTTGTGTATTTTAATGTGATTTTGAACTCTGTGTTTCTTTTGGTTGTGGAGTCTGACAAACTCCATAGGCATCCTCCTTTTACATTGTGTCACACAGCACCTTCAGTGCAATGGTACAAGGAAGCCTTTCAGACTTCCCCAAGGTTTAAATACCTTCTCTTGGATAAACTACTGTTTACAAGAGAGTAAAGTGAAATGGACTTTAGTTACATTTGTAACTTTCTAGACCCAGCACACACTATCTTACAATAGGGTGCTGGAGGGGTTACCTAGTTTCCCCTTTTCTTCTCATGTAACATTTTTATGTTACCCTTTCCTCACTGAATGGCTGGTGGCAGTGGTTTACCTTTAACTACTGTGGTGTGCATTTACTGCGGGCTGCATTCGCAGCTGCAGTAAAGCACTCAAGGATGCAATTTTTGTCAAAATGTCCCGGTCTTCTTTTTTTCGCCATTTCTTTGTGGAAAGGTCCTTCTTGAGATTTACTCTGCACGCCTAACCAGGTTTGGTCCCTTTGTTGGCTTGCCTTTGGTGGGATTCACAAGTGAAGCCCACCTCTGGCTTCAGGGTGTCTGGTGGTGTCAGGAAGTGAGGGAGGGGCCCGAAACTCCCTGTGCTTAGTTTCCTGGGAGACCAAAATGCACTCTTTGGTGATTGGCCGGCTGACTGTCCGGCAAGGACAGCCACCCTGCTGGGTGACTGACAGCTGGGCTGGAATGAATGGGAGAAACCTGCATAAAAGGCTTGGCTTTTTGGCTTGGAAGGCAGAGTCGACCACTGGACGAAGGAACCGAAGAAGAACTTGAAGAGGACGGCTGCTGCAACTCCTGCACCGTTGGTTTGCCTGGTGAAGCCCTGCTGCTGTACTGGAACTCCAAATTTGTATTGACGGAGAAGCCCATGCAAGGACGACTTCTCCCCTTGAGTTGGTGGGGCCAATCAACTCCAAAGTAAGCCACTTGGACATCCTCTCTGAGCTGGTTGAATTTCCACAGAGTTGCTGCTGGAAACCGAAACGCCAGGGAGAGGAACACCAGATAGTGTGCGTTGCTTTTAAGTTAACCAAGAGCTCCAGGAAGCAGGACTGACTGAGCCTCAGCCACCTCAACAGGGTGCTGCACCCCAGATGCAAGGAAAGCCCATCTCGACAGCCAGAAAACGCGGTGTTGCTATTGCAGTGCAGGAGTCCCCAGACGTCCTCCCTCTTGTCCCCACGACTGAGGCCCAGGAACAGCAGGCTCTGCAGAGCTGCACAGGCACAGAAGTCATCTGCTGCACTTTTCTTCAACCTAATGGGTACTGTACAGTCCAAGAGAACTTGCCTCTTGTCGTGTAACTGCACTTGTCCTCTGTTGGGGAGACTTGTTGTGGTTGCTCTGTAGAGTTGCTGACCGTTTCTTTACCTCACAAGCCTAAACAGCTTGTGGCCCTACTTTGAATTCTTCTTTTCTACAAAGACTTCTAAAAACATTGTGCAAGACTTTTACCTACCTCTGAGAAGTGCTTCAGTTTCACCTAGACTTTTGCCCAATTGACTTTGGCTTAGCATGGCTCCCTGAACGACTCTTCTTCCCGCTGTGAATGTGTTTGGTCTTCCTTCCAGGAAAGGGTTAACTAACTTTACATTGGGGGGTTTTACAAAAAGTACTTGCCTGCTTTTGAGAATATTTGTGAGATGTCTTGTTGTGTCATAACCTTTCTCTTTGACAAACTCTTAAGTCTGATTCTAAATGCAACAGTGATATATTATTGTCCCCAGCATCCTTACTATTGAAGTCACCTGAGGGTGTAGGTAGTGTCTGTGGGCCATCCCAAAAGGGTACTTGCTGATTTAGAAATATTAAGAGTGTGTATTTTTTAAGTGTATTTGAGTGTTACTGTTATAGTGTCCCCTTCTTATTCTAACTGACTGATAAATAAATTAATAATTGTTTATTCAGGAAACCTTGTGTGTAAGTATTTATTTGACTGCTTGTCACTGTTAATCTCTGTGTAACTCCCCTACAGCTCACAATGACCCCTCTTGAGGTAAGCCTGGCTTCTCAACACGCTACCAACCTGTATAGTACAGGCTTATACCAAAGGTTGGGTTCCTATTGCCAGGAGGTCAGGGTTGTTGTAGTGCACCCAAAGGGTACTGCATATAATCTTGCCTAACACTACTCTAGGGGGGGTATGGATCACCCTCTTCAGGGTGGGGTTTCCAGTTATACTGGCAAAAATGAAGCAAATGTATTCCCAACTTTGTCGCTACTCCCTGATCCCTTTGATTAGGTTTTGTCTTCAAAACATCGAACCAGCAATTCTATACGGCTTGGGTATAGTTCCGTTCGACCTGGGGGTCCCACTTAACTTCTTCAGGGGCTCCTTTGGAAGAGAACATTGGGTCTGAATCAATCTGTACCCAATGCTGTGGTTAAACATGAGTTGGGCCTAGTTTTCCTGGCGGCCAGAGCCCTATGGAAAAAGTTAGCCGAATAGGCCAAGATGTTGAATCCACCAAACAACTCCCTTTATTGGGCGAATCATCCCAATCTCATAAAGCTTCTACCCTTGCCCAATTAACTCACTATGTGTGGCATACTCAATTGTATTGTGTCCTCCTCAGACGAGTTGAGTCATTTCCGGGGGTTTGATTGATTGATTGATATTTTATTTCTATCGCGCTCATACACAAGTGTTTCAGAGCGCGTCAAGGCAAGGGAAGGGGGACAGGGGAGAGCAAAAACAATGATCTTACTAGGCCCACTGACATTGAGAATGCGTAAGTGCATGGGAGAGGGGGAGGTGTGCATGGAAGGGGGGAGAAAAGGAGAGTGCAGCCAGCAAGTGGCAAGTGCTAGGTTTAAGGCAGTAGGTTGGGTAGGTATGATAAGTGCAGGTAGAAAAGTGGGTGAGACTGTATGGGTACAGACCCCAGTCCAAGGGGTGGCATGGAGGCAGTGCGTGAGGGTGGCAGGGGGTTGCAAAGCGTAAACTATACACTGCAGATTGGGATGAAACATCCAACCTACTGGGCAATCTTTCGCTCTACATGGAGTATGCAGGGTTTAGAAGGAAGCGTGGGAAGAACCTGATGCATTTAGCTCTCTTTTCCTGGCCAATAATCCGGGCTGTTTACCTCTGCTTCCGCCTGAACCAATTTGCAACCCTGGAAAGGAGGTTGAAGTGGGACAAATCACTAACAAGCAATACTTGCATATTTTGTGTGTCTACCACTGTGGAAACTCTCAAACATATCACCTTGGTCTGCCCCGGCTTTGTGGAGCCACGGTTGCGTTACTTGGGTGAGGTGTTGTTGAGGTGAGAGGGGGGGGGTCACACACCCCCCACCTTAACCTTGGAAATCTGAGACTTTGCCTGGGAAAGTGCTTTCCACATATGGACCCAAGACAATAGGAATAAGGCAAAGGGACAATCTGACCAAAGAACAGGCGAAAAAGAAAGGGTGTCTCCTAGAAGTCTATGAGAGGAAAGCAGCAAAAATACAATTGTTCCTGATGTTTTCTTTGTGTAGGCATCTGTGATTCTACCGAAGCTCAACTCCCTGCATTTCCCACCTATCCGATCCTGCCCCCCGAATTACTGTTTCCTGTGGTTCCACCCACCAAATAGTTTTTGTTCACCCCTTCTACCACACCAGTTCCACACACACCTATGCCCCACTAAACGTACTCCCACAGGCAACCCCACTCTGTACTCTCCATCCTCGCAGCATCACACTCCACTTTCTGCCTCTGTGTAGCAACACTGGACAAAGAAAAACTGCATCACTTCCACCGGCCCTGTTTGCTGTGTACAGTCTGTGGTCCATGAGTATAGTGATCTATTCTTATTGAAGATGGATTCAGTGAATCCATCTTCGCTGAAGATGGGTAATTCCATATATAATCCGTATAAAGCTAATAACCGTGGGGTGTTCATTTTAAAATTGTATCCCTTTTGTGACAATTATTCCTGACCCTCCGCACTCCCTCATAACCTTCATGTAATAGTACTTTGCAAGGACTAGGTGTGCGTCCTTTGTATGACAATGTGCCTGAAATCCTAGGATTGAGTTTGGTTGATGAAAATATTGCAGGTCCATTTTATGAACAATGAAAAATGCTCCAAAGGGACAGGCCTTTCCCAGTTGGAGGGTGAGCCCCCTGGGAAGCATGGTCTCCAGCTACTGTAAAGGAACCCATTTTTTCGAGGAATCCTATAACAAATTGGTGGTTCTCTAGACTGTGAGACCCTTCCTCTTGCAGTGGGGAATCCAGTCTCCTCTTGCAGGTCTTCTTGGACCAAGAGAACAAAAGGGAAGTCAAGCATGTTTTTTTTCTACTGGCCTAAGATGGGGGTCCAGGTAGAATAGCACTGCAAGAGTTGCCACACGTGCCAATTGTCTGGAAAAAATAGTAGAGCAAAGATCCAAGCTCCTTTTGGTACCACTACCAGTATTAGATATACCAGTTTGATGGCTTTTAGTCCCTAGTCCCTGAAAACCCTTATCCACTTTTACATTCTCTGGCAATAGGTATATCTGAGTGATAATTAATCATACCAGTAGATATCCTGAAGGCATCCGTCTAAGAACAGTGACTGCCAACTCAGTTGCTTGAGTTGCTTGAGCCCTGCATGCTGAACTTACTAGAGTCAGTATTCTTAAAGAAGTTGTATTTTGTATTTGTATTTTATTAGGTTTGTAGAGTGCTCTCACTGTTAGTTTTTTTTTTGACAAAGTCCTGTCTGTGACAAGACTTTAGAAAGCACTTTGGCATAGGCCGCTGTTTTGTGGTTATCTTTATACAAATACAGTCTTGTTTTATCTGAACCCAAAGTTGGATGTAAGTCTTATTTAATGATCAAACCGGAAGTACTTTACATCTATACTGTAAAACAATGTTAAACTAGCTCACACACTGGACAAAGTGTGTGCAGCCCTCAACGCTGTCTTTACTAGCCAAAGTTCACAGTTTTGCCACTATTGTCTATGGCCCGTGCGTTGGAATTCTCTACCAACAGTAACTAATTGTGAAAATAGAATTTACCCCCAGCGGTGCCCACTGAAACAAATAATGTAAGACTTTAGAAAGCCCACCTTGGATGAACAGGGTGACACCCCTTAGGTGTAGCCTGAACTTCCCAAAGGTTTGCTTGCAATGACTGAGCAGCCAGTCTTGGTATAGGAGGGAGGAGGGCTGTAGTGAGGTATACAGTACTCCGAGCATACACTTAGTTCAAGGACACTCTTACACACTAGGAGTTATATAAAACAATAGGTATTTATTTATATACACTAAGGTTTGTAGAATTCAAGTAAGATAAGTTCTATCACACAATAATATAATAGAACAGTTGCAATATTCACAGAGCTATATAGACTTTATAATAGCAATAAAGGGAACAAATCACATAATAAAGCCTCCTGAAACATATATTCCAACTTATAGAAACTTTGATAACTTTGTATAACTTTAGCCTATCTTAGAAAGTCCAACCTGTTCATAGGTGAGTCTCACAAACTCAGAGGGGGCAATGGGGGACCAGTGACCAAGGGCTGATGAAGACGGGCCAAGAAAGCAGAGCATAAGGAGCGGAGCCCAGCAGAAAACTCTTAAAGTTTGCAGGTTGGTCACAACCAGTCCTGGGGAGGAATAGTCTTCAGGAGATCTTCCTTGTCGCTCAGAATTCGGGGTCAGATCGGCAGCATCGACTCAACGGCTCTGGCGGTCGCTTGGAAGTTCCTAGGAACATCCTTCTACGAATTCCTCTTTGGATCTTCAGTCCAGTGGTCGACTGAGTTTCGGCTCCAGGGCTTTTGCCTTGTATGCAGGAAAACTGGCTGAGCCCATCGATCACCATACATGCATTCATTCAAACTTGGGAGGAGGATGTCCAATGGTGACAGCCAGCCTCCCAGCACAAACTGGTTTCATGCTGGCATGCTGCAGGACAAAGACCAGTGGAGTTTCGGTCACCTCACCCACTTTTGTCCTTTGAGGTACTTGGAGTCTTGGCAGGCTTTCCAAGAGAAGCCCGTCAAAGACAAAAGACCCATCAACACCTCCCACACCTAGGCAGGTAGAAGAAGGCTTAGGAAAGAGCAAGTCACCAAGAACAGGGCTTAAACAAGTACAGACACAATTTTAGGCAAATGGTGACCCTTGTGTCCCCTACCGCAGCTTGCAAAAAAAGTCATTCAAAAAGGTACACTCATCAGTCTGTCGTATGAACTTGTAACAGTAACTAAATGTTGCTGGATAAACGAGAAATGGGAGACATTGTTTCCCCTCAGCTCTCCACCTAAGGTCGGGTGTGCTGATCATGCAAAATAAATTACAGGTGGCACAAAAAGTGTCCCCCTGACCTGGAAACATGTATTAACACAGGTCAAATAAAAAGGGAAGTTCAAGGATCTCCCAGCAACACTGCACAGAAAGTGATGTGTGCTGCAATAATAAAAGGTAGATGCTAGAAGATATGGAGATAAACATAACTCCATTTAAAAATTAGCAACCAGAGGTAAAACTGGTTACCAGGGTCATAGTAAAAAGAATTGGTGGGTGTTGAAAAAGGTTCCCACTCACTCATGTGAATAGTACAAAAACCCAGTAGTCTAACAAACATGCTGGGGGACTCACAAAGGGGAGAGAATTTCACTCAAAAAGGAAAATAACTAACATTCACCAAAGAGCTTGACAATAGATATTACAAAGGTACAATTTAATAATGAGAAATGATGAAAAGGGGGTTTACAACAGAAGCTTTAAGAGGAAGAAAGGCAGAAGACTGTTTTTTAATTGAGTGTGGAAGATATGAAAGGAGAATGAAGCATGAATGGGCAGTGGAAGAATGTTCCAATGCCATGGGGCAAGGAGTGAAAGCGAGAGGGCTCACATGGTGGCTTAGGAACGGAAAGAAGGAAAAGAGATTGAGCGCAAAGAGAGTCATATGGAATATAAAAGGATACAAGAGAGCAAATATAAGAAGGTTCAGTGAGCTAAAACGTGGCTGTAGACCCTCCCGAGTGGAAGAAATTCAAACAAACAGGGTATTTGACCCATGTTTGCTCTCAGTAGAGGGGCTTCCACACACCTTTTGAATTTTGTAAAACTTGGGGTTTCACCCTAAGTAATGAAGGGTAATCCATACGTGGACCCCTTGTTCACTGTGTCTTAAAGAGGCTCAGCTTTACCTCACTAAGGAGGCCTAACAAGGCAGAAATGTATGTCTGGGGTTGAGGACGGTACCCTGTTCAGAGGAGAATTGCCTAGCATTTCAGGGTTGGACTGCCCTTCTGGGTGGGACAAAGACTGATATGCAAATTATTATATCTCCTTTGTGAATGTCTTTGTGAATGGTGCAGTGAGGTAAACGTGGTTGTAGACCCTCCTGAGTGGAAATAATTCCAGAGTACTGGGTATTTGACCCATGTTTGTACTCAGTAGAGGGGCTCCTGCACTCCTTTTGAAAGTTAAGGGTCAAGACCATTCAGGGCTTTATAGACAAAGCAAAGACAGTGAAAAAGAAAGTAGTGGTCAAAAGAAGGAAGGGAAGCAGAACGGAGCAACATAGTAACGGAGGAACGCAGCGGCAACTGGAAGAGTAGTCAGATAACTGAGTTAAAGACAGAGTTTAAGGGGGTAAGAGACATACGAAGGCCCAGCAGAAGAACAGAGCAATAGTTGAGGCGAGACAAAATCAGGAGCTTAGTAGCCCTGAATGAAAGAAAAGGGAATACACAGCAAAGATTATAAAAATGGAAACGGGCACAACAGGCAGTATTGGAGATATGAAGAGAGAAGGAAAGATAAGGGTAAAAGATTACAAGCCGAGAAAGAAAAGGGAAAAATGGATGGTGAGAAAAGAAGACCAGGAGGAAGATGAGCAAAATTCTCTTGGCACAGCCATCTTAGGATGCTAGTCACCTTTAGTAGCCATTTGCTAAAGTGCACGTGTAAAATATCACAAAAAACGTACAAATATCACTGCTGCCACCAGCTTGTCTTGGGCGCAAAAAGTAACCAAAACGCCATTATAGAAAGTTATAAGGATACACGACCAATACTCGAGCCAGTGTTCCTACAGAGGCATAAGAGTTACAGGATGTCAAAGGGAGATCACACATCAAGCCTTGGGTCTGCAAGATGTTGGAACTTGGGGTGATGAAGCCCCTTAGTAGTACATGTTCCAGCCAGTGATCTTGGTACCAAAAGAAGTTAACTCTGATTTGAGGTTATGTGTGGATTATAGAGCTCTAAATGCTATCCCTTGCCACAAACTGAGAGATAGTGGACAAGCTAGGTGCTGCCAAGTACTTTAGCACTTTTGTGCTTACTTCTGGCTATTGGCAAAGAGCCCTGACTGAAAAAGCTGAGGAGAAGACCTGAGGGTCTTTGCCAGTTCAGGGCAATGCACTTTAGGTTAAGGAATGCATCTGCTACCTTCCAGAGGTTGGTCAACTATGTTCTGAATGGACTTGATCATTTCTGCATGGCATATCTTGATGATCTTGCCGTCTTCAATCCTACTTGGGAAGAACTTGTGTAATACCTTCAGGTTGTATTGCTGGCCTGTTGACAGGCTCCCATGACAATAAAGACAACCAAATGCCAGATTGGAGAATTATCAGTGACCTGCCTTGGGCATGAGGTTGGTGGGGTCAGGATTTAGACTCTGCCCAGCAAAATACAAGTTTCACAAGACTGGGAGACCACTACAAACCAAAACCAGGTGAGATTCTTTTTGGGTCTCACTGGGTATTACAAGAATTGTATGTCAGACAATCGCGCCAAAACTGCCCCTTTTTCTGTCTCTGTTTCAGGGCTGAAAGGCTTCATTGTGCCTGACAATCTGACACCTTTGATAGTAAAAACTGTAGCCTCTGACACTAGAATAGGAGCAGTCCTTTCACAGCTGGATGACTAGGACAGGGAGTATTATATCTGTTTCAGTCGCCAGCTTAAGGACAGACTTGAGGTCGATATATTTGGAAAAATCCATCGTGTCTTTACGAGTCAATCCCCTACTCTTTGGGACTCACTTAATCATTAAAACGGACCATAAGCCCTTTAAGAGGCTTATGAACATGAAGGGTGAAAATCCTAAATTGCTCAGGTGGCCCATAAGCCTTTAAGGCTTTGACTTCACTATTAAGCATAGACCAAATATAGCAATGCAGATGATCCATCCAGGATTTATAGCTAACTAGAACAAGTCATCCATCCATCCCATATTTACTTTTTACTGCTTTCCCTCTATAAACATCAATGGGACACAACCTTTTGCTATTGTTTGGCACCTGTTCTGAGTTTTGGAGGCCAGTGATGCCTTTTTTAACTTAATTGGCCTTGTTAAGCTCATCTGTTTTGGGGGCACTGATCAGTCCCTATGGCTATCGGTGCAGGGAACTCTGTCTCCATATTAAAATTCAGTTTATTTTTTCTGCAAACTTCCCCTTACAGTGAAGTACTTTAGGGACACTCTGGGCCTCATTACGACTCAGGCGGTAAGGGGTTTACGGCGGCGTAAACAGCGCCGACCCTTACTGCCTGATTTCGAGGTCCCTTAGCGCCATGGAGGTTTTAACACCTGCCTTTAGCAGGTGTTAAAATCCATGGCGCTAAGGGACCTTGAAGTTAATTACGCCACCGTAATTTACGGTGGCGTAATTAACGCCTTCCCCACTCCCATTATGCCCTATGGGGCAAAAATGGGGAAGGGTAAATGGGGATTGGGGACTTACCGCCCCGCCAACCTCGGAATGGGGCGGTAAGTCCGCCAACCACCATGGCGTAAACGCAGTTTACGCCATGGTGGTAAAGGTACGACCCAGGCGGTAACTTACCGCCTGGGTCGTAATGAGGCCCTCTGTGTCCCTTTTAGATTTATTTGTAACTTTCTGGCTACACGGTTGATGTGTCCAAGGCTGGCTGGTGACAGCGGATACTTTTCTGTTTTCTTTTTATGATCTTGTGCACTTTTGTGTTTTAGCGCATAATGCCCTTTATGGTACCATCAAGTCTAAAAGGGCAGCGCCATGAGATTTTCGCCTGTCATTTGCAGTCTTGTACTTTGGCCTTCTTCCCATCCCATGGCGGATTTTCCACATATGGCAAGCCTTTTCCCGGGGAAAGCTCCAGCTTTCGAAGTGGTGATTTGTGTGTGTGGCCAAATAGGGGGTGGGGACTGTCTTGTCTCAGTCAACATCCACTATCCAGTATCTGTTGCTGGGCAGAGGTGTGGGATTGGACTGCCCCTGCCAGTTTGAATGCAGTGGATCCTTACCCTTGATGGGCTTGGGGGCAACTCCAGGTCAAATCCTGGATAAAAGGGGGACTTCTGCAGCCATTCTGCAGATCATCATTAGATCTGGACCTGTCATTGGATGCAGCCAGCAGCACTTTCTTCAGCCGTCCCGGCAAAGCCCTGCTCCTCTGCAGATCTTATTGGCCTAGGGGTTAAAGCACTGATGAAGGCATTCAGAACAGCCAGTCTCTATCCCTACTTAAGGATCCTGCCCCTGGGAGACTTCAGAAGCGTCCCGGTACATCCTGTGGATGGACCAGCTTAAAATTGGGTTACCTTGCTGCATTGGACCTTTTCCTGAGTTGAGCCTTGGGACTCCGCAGATCCTTAACGTAAGAAACAAGAAGAATCCTCCTGCAGTTGTTGCTCACTACCACAAAGAGGGGTCTAGTAGTAGTAGTTTCATTTTTCTTGCCACAAGGTTTGACTTTCACTGTTTCTTCGGAGTGGCCATTGCCAGTAGTCGCCTGCATCATCCCCTAGGGTCCTCCTGATGTCGTCGCCAGAGTGGTGGTCCTTTCTTTAGTCCAGTAGAGGTATCCATTGTCCAGAGCAAACACATTGGTGCATCGGTGCGTGGAACTGCAAACTAGAAAAACCCAAAACCTGATGCCAAGAGTGACCACTGCACTGAAACCTCCTGGACCTCCTAAATTAGAACTAAGGTACGAAAAAAGGGGGCCCAGCGATTTCAGTAACTACTATAGTGGTCGCTGAGTGAATCTAAGCACAGTGAGTAAGCAGGCTTACCTGTTCTGACGCCCACACTCCCCACTCTCCATAGGGTTTAACAGCCGTAAAGTCATTTACTTGGTTTTTATTTGCTTGCTTTACTACTCTACAGTATTCTAAGCTGCTTCACTTTATTCTAAAAGTGAAGTGATGATGCTCTTAGTAGAGCCCACCAAAGCAAATGTGGTATATAGTAGTAGTGAATGTTTTAGCAATTAAAAACTGCAGGTAAGTAATTCACTAAGGGTTTGACTAAAGTCTAAATAAACTATTTTATATTTTCTGCCTAACTTGTATTAAGAGTTCTGTGTGTGCTTGTGCTTAACTGAACCGTTCAACACTCTCACATTTCCTAAGTCTAAGCCTTGCTGTTCAGTCATACTACTCTGCTAGAATTTGGCTAGGCGTTAGTGTCTTTCTCTGATCCGGGTGGCCTCTCTGAACCTGCTCCCAGGGTTCATTCTGAAAATCCATTTAACATTGTTAAAAAGGTGCCATCCACAAATGCAGTCAACTTTATGGTGCCCCAGGTGGAAAGGTATGGATAGAGGGGTCTGAATCGTAAAGCCTTGGAACACTCTGCACCAAGGGTGAAGGGAATGGAGAAATTAAGGATGTTCACTGGTTGTACTGCATAAGTGTAAGTGCAGGCAAAACGGACTAAACAAGGACTGCCTGAAATAGGGCAGTATAAGTGCAATATAGTAAAGTCCGACCGGGCATTATAGTCAGTGGGGCACTTTGCAATACCCTATTAAAAATACTGGGAGACTGGGATGCTGCTGAGCAGCAAAAAAGATGGCGGCCTGAGTTGGAGCTCCGTTATCAATATAATCCTGTTCTAACACATCCTATTGTGCGCCACCGATCTGAGTGCTGTTGGTGCTTGTGCACAGCTAACGGCACAGAGCGTCTGCTGACCGAGATTCGCTCCGTGCAGGCTTAGCTAGGAGCCGTTTAGGAGCGAGGCGGGGGGATGGAGAACTGCAGCCGACCAGCATTTCCAGGCACACCAGTTCGCCGGGCCACGCCGCCTACGTGTGGCAGAGGTCTGGCCAGCAGCAAACGGTGAGCTGGGGCACAGGGCTGGGTCCTATACTGCTGGCTATGAAGTGTAATCTCTGTGTGGTGCTTCACACTCGAGGAGCCCTTGCATGTAAGCCCGCGACTGCTTGCTTTGCGTTCCTATACTATCGACTTCATGGAAGTGATTGATCCTAAGCATTGCACTCGCCAGGGACTATCAGGCTCACGTGGAACGTAGTCCGGTGCCATACAGCACGGGGGCGTATTTTCAAACACAACGCTGCACCTCTTTGATATTTATGGGTGTCAATTGGACCTGCTCTGCTGCCTCTTACTCATAGCGCCTTGCGTGCCCCCAACAGCCATTGCAGATTTGCTGAGCTCTTCATGAGTGTATGATCTAAGTGCTGCCAATCCGTTGCTGTGCCGACACCCTGAGGTTTGACTAACCGCCTGGTGAGGAGTACTGGGGCATGCATGACACTGAAAATACACTTATGGCAGCCCAACACCTTAATGCTGTGTATATACAGACCTGCTGCTCTGCGCATTGATTGGACTGAATTGATGCTGGTTCCGTAACCAAGGCTCAATACCTCTTGAGAGTTTACACATGGTCTAAACATCCACCGGCGGCTTGTAATGCTTCATATGCTTCAAATTAGACCAACACCCAAGAGCGGGGACTAACATACTCATGTGCAGGTGGCGGTGTTGTGGTCGCCTCTCTTGTTGTGGACTCACGCTATACCCTATTATGTTTGACCCTCTTGTCTACGGTCGATACTGGGCTGAATCCCCAACATACTCCTCTGTGTCCGTACTTTGGAATGGGAGTGCATTGCCTGGGAAACTGAGAGGCTGCTCCAGCAACAGACTTCTTTCAATTACACCCACTTGACCCTGGTGGCCCTGAAGCGCAGGTACTTGATTTGCGTACCAGACTCTTAGCTACTATCAACGCCTGCAACAAGATTGAAATCATGATGAAAGAGGCTGGGGGAAAAAAGGGGCCCATGGATTCATTCACTTATACTCCTGCAAAGGCTTCTAGGTCTGCAAATCCCATTTCCAATGACGATCATGGCACGACCTCCGGAGATGCTCGTGAGGATCATCTGTTGGCAGCAATGCAAAATAGCTTCATGTTAGCAAGTATAAATAAATTGGATGATATTGTGTCTACCATTGTTTCATTAAAATCCAAACTGGAAAAAGAGAGCGGCTGCATTAATGAGGCGGGGCGACAGAAGATAAGGTCAACAGACATGATCTCAGCATATCAAATCTGAGGCTGGAGGTGAACAAAATTTGCAATAAGTTTAACGGTTGGTGAAACAAACGGGAATAACCAGGATTGTTAGCGTGAAAGGATCAGAGGGGATTGTGGGAATGGTAGTGTTTCGTCAAGGCAGACTGGGAGTTTGGGAAATAATAATCAGACTGACGTGGAGAAGAATGACTGGGAGTGTTCGGTTAGGAAACAAGAAAACCGGGATTCTGGGAGATGTGGTTTCCGAATGTAACTGGGTTTGGGCTTCTAGGGGATGTACCAGATGTGAAGGGTTGTTGGATACAGGTAAGGGAGATTCTTTGGGTGGAAGGGAGGTAGATGTAGAGCAACCTACAAATACCTCAGGGACCTTGTCCTTTTTCACGTTCGTCCCTGGTATAATACAGCGTTTCATCTCGGGTATTCCCCCAAGCATTACCCCTACCCAGGTGATCATTCCTTGCTCGTCCAACCCCAGGGTGGGGATCAGCCCTTTCCTGGTCACCTGAATAAGGGATTGTCAAGGTCTTCTTGGGAGAACACTGTCAGGTTTCTCACACACCGCATATGTAGAAGCATTAATCCCTCTACCGCAGAAAGACTGCGGTCACCATCGCAGTCCTCGAGCACATAACAATGAGTTGCATGCCGACTTGGGTGACTGAACTGCACCTGCTCTGGCTGGAGCCCGCTTGCAATATGAATAAGCACTGGCGCACAACACTGTTATATGCTGGGGCCAGTTTCTCTCTTGGCGATCTGTTGTATGGTCACTGTGGCTGTTCGCAATGCTCCCCAGGAGGTTTCCATAGTTACTATTGGGTCACATCATCAAGTTGGGGGTGATGATGAGGGAGGTGTGGGTAATATTCGTCAAGTTGGGGATAATGTTGAATATGACTATCAAAGCTTGGAGGGGAATGAAGTTGAGCAGTTATATTTTGAAAATGAGCAGACATGTTTTTTGACAAGCATGCAAATAGAACTATGTGCAAAATACGAACGTGTGATGTACTTACTATACGAGACAAATGGACAAGTGAAATGTATGGGTGAAAAGGTTAATTTTTTTACATGGAATGTTATAACCCTATTAAGGCAAGGAAAGTGCTTGCATATTTAAATAGCCACAGTCCCAAGATAGTGGTGATGCAAGAAACCCATGTCCAGGGAGCGCTCAATAAGGGATTTTGCACCCAGTTGGGGAGATCAACGAGGCTATACTGACTATTCATCACAGGCCTGGGGCGCGATTACCCTGATACATCGTTTGTTATGCTTCCAAGAGGATAAACGCTCTTTAAACCCTCAGGGGCGATATGTGATGCTATGAGGGAAGGTTTCCGGTGTAACTGTTCTGTTGGTTAACACATATGGCTCCAATATGGAGTTATATGGGTGTGTATCAGAGATCCTGCTGGGGGGACTGCCGTCCCGATTATTTGGGGTGGGAGGGCCACTTTAATACGATTTTGGACTGTGTACTGGACAGATCAAGAGACACTCAGCACAGTCTGTCTAGTGCAGGGCGCATGATACATCAAATTATGTTACAGATGTAGCTGGTGGATGTCTGGAGAGACCGTAACCCTAGTGGGCGTGAGTTAACCTATTATTCATCGGTCAACGATCCACAGTCCAGGATAGATTACGGGTTGGTTTCTGTGAGGTGGATGTCACGTATATGGGATTGTGTGATACACCCAAGAACTATCTCGGATCACTCACCAGTGCTGCTGCTGATACAGTGGGAGGGTCCTGGTAGCCTCCGTCCAACATGGAGGATGTCCCCTTCGTGTTTACTTGATGCAGATTTGTTAACGATGCTACGGGATAAGATTGTGGATTTTTTTCAAAGAAATGAGGGATCGGTACCATATTACTCCACTGTTTGGGAGACTTCCAAGGTGTAGTTGAGGGGAGATCTCTATGACGGCTGGAAGCTTGAAAGAGATTAGAAGGGAGTTGAAGATGGTAGAAATAGATTTAAGGCAACTTGAAAATGACTATGGTACTTCACATGACAGAGCACTATTGGGCCCCATTAAAGGGAATCTATTGAAATTCAGGGAATTGGCAGATGGGGAAGTTCATTTTGAGTCAACCTGCTCAGGCACAGCGATATGGGGAACCGGATAGGCCAGACCGTCTCGTGGCAGGTGCAATCCGGTGTGAAAGAGGGACACAGGATATCACTTGAATAAAAGGGCAGACAGGTAACATGTTAACCACGCATGAGGAATTAACAGAGAATTCCACTGATACTATGAGGCCTTCTATACTAATACAGATGCATGCACTGATGTTTTATCCCAATATTTGGATGGCGTCTCTCTGCCGGGCCTCTCCGATGAGGCACAAGCAATTCTCAATCAACCACTTAAACTAGAGGAAGTCATGGATGCAATTATGGCCTTGTCGTCTGGGAAGACCCTGGGTCCAGATGCAATAAGTATTGAACTATACAAGGAACTTTTGAATAGGAAGTGTACTTTCGAACACAATTGAAGTAGTTGTTTGTTTTCTACAATTAGGAGGAAAAACAACTGCGAAAGAGTTCAGATGTTTCTTTACTTAATATAAATCGAGGTTCGTAACACCTTGAATGGTATTTTTCAGGCCACCAGTTGTTTCTTGAGTTAAGTTTGTAAGATAAAAAAAGGCCTGCTAATTTTTACAGTTATATTTTAACTATTCAAGAATTTTCTTGTTTCTTTCCTTTTTTCTCGCAATCTGGGCCCTTTTGTGAGGGCCTTCTTTCAGGTCTTCACATCAGTCCCACCACTGGGTCTCCCTGCACAACTTATGGCATTTGCACTTTACTCCATTCATATCTTTCTACATAGATTTACTAAAATGCTGGCAGATATTTTTCTACATGAAAATGTTTGAAAGACATAGTCTAAAATGTTTTGTACTACCTCTTTGTGGAAGCTTTTCTGAATAAGAAATACATTATCTTACGTTTTATGAATAACCTCTACCAGGTTGTGTGTGTTTGTTTTTTTCTGGCACCCAAATTGCATGTTGGCTTGGATTTTTTCATATTTAATTTAGAGGTTGATACCATATGGTTCTGATTTAGGTACGCAGACTCTTTTGTATTTTTTCTCAGATAAACCCAAAGGCCAAGGCAGTTGCGGCCTCGCTAGATGCAGAAAAGGCCTTTGATTCTGTTTCATGGAAGTTCCTATTTGTAGTCCTACATCGAATGCGGCTAGGTGACCATTTCATAGAGTTTGTACGGTTATGTATTAAACCATCTGCTTAAGTCTGTACTAATGGTATGCTGTCACCCGCCTTCTATATGGATTGTGGGACAAGGCAGGGTTGTCCCCATTACTGTTGCGTTAACGATAGAGCCCCTAGCACGAATAAAGCGTGATAGACACAGACATAGGGGGACTCGCATAGCAGGCCCGTTACAGGTTATATCCTTGTATGCTGATGTCACACTGTTATGTATCCGTGAGACGGAACAAAACATAGCTCCCATTCTGGATATCAACAAGGCAAAGTCGGAACTGTTCCTATTGACTGATGTCACACATATACCAGTGGACCTGCTAGGATTTAGATGGGTCCCACACAGATTTAAATACTTGGGCATATTGATCTCCCGCTCACATCGTTCCTTACTTGCCGACAATCCTGAGTTTTCTAGACGCACTGGCAAATAAGCTACTTAAAATGGTGGTAGTCCCTAAACTACTATGTTATTTCAGCAATATTCTTATATGGCCTGGTCAAACGTATTTTAATAGACTTCGCTCTTTGGCAACCGAAAATGTATAGGGGACAGGTGTACCACGACAGAAATGGGAAGGACTGGCCGAGCCATTTGAACAAGGCGGCCTAGCAGCGCCCGACTTTGAGCTCAATTGCATTGTTTCACAAGCCCAGTATGCTGGCCATTGGTATTCCACTGATAAGGATACTATACACCAGGCCCTGGAGTTGTATAGCGATGCGCCAACACATTTGAAGTCGATTATTTTTGCTGACCAACATGAGGATTTGTGTTCGTTTGACCCAGTGCGCATAACAGTACATGTTTGGTCGAGATTGTTTAAGAGGCTAGGGGTGGTCCCATATTGCGGATCTGGTCCCCTGTGGAATTGCCCAGGACTTCTCCAACATATGACAAAGACACAAAGAAAATGTTTGATCCATTATCTTCACTCCTACACCCTCGTCTTGCGAGGATAGCTCAGGGCCAACGTGCTCGCCTTGGAAGCAAGACGTCACGGAGCAACACAGGTTCGATCCCGGGTCCGTGCTTAGAAACCTCTGGGTATTAAGCGCGTTATGAATAACCTATCATATCATACTCAGGGTTCCTGTTCTGTATCGGTAGTTACTGATAGTACGGGGCATGCCAAGGCTCCCTGTGGGCTGTCCTACTGAGGCTAAGCATTTGTTCCAGGGAGCGGGAAAGGATTGCCTCCTAACACGCTTGCTCCCGTGTAGTGAGTGACTCTGCCCTGTGGCAGGGAATTCTTATCCCACGGTTGAGCAGGGGACTGAGTAAAATGTAATGCCTGCAGCCGCATTTATTGTTATTGTACGGAACCTGGGGCATACAGGGTGAGTTGTTGTGTGGGGCCTGGAGCATGCAGGTCAAATTGGGGCTGTGGATTAAAGGCTGGGCAGTAGGCTGGGACATTGTAGTTGAATGGCATGGTCGGATGGCTCCTGCATTTTCATGCAAAATTACCCATCTTCCTGCAAGACCAACATTGTGGTCCCGATTGGGGTCACACATTTTCCGTATTTCCCCCTCTGCCCCTATAGAAACATCATCTTCCTCTCTGGATACCTTTTGTTCCCCTTCCATAATCTCTCGGCCCGTCTACCTATCCCTATGTGGGGCTGTGTTCAGGCTGCCCTTCCGTGGTGTTAGTTATTAGTGCACCTTGCATTCTTAGCTTTACTAATTTCATCTGTACCAACTTTGTTTTTGCCCTCTGTGTTTGTTTTGCCTGCTCCTTATCTATCTTCTGTCTGTGCCGGCAATAGTGTGTGATGTGCGCCTGTATCTCAGGCCATGATTTTGCTTCCATCCCAACCACCTTATTTAAAGCTGCCTGTACTTCCGAGTGTAACCTCTTGTCTAACACGTGATCCAAAATGACAATGTTTTTGTCCCAAACCTCCCCTCTCTGTAACCGCCACATCTCCTGAATCTTCTGCATGTACAGGGTGTGGGTCCTCATCTGCTCTTTGTTCAGACCGTGATAGAATTCATATTGGGTCTGTCAGAGTACACGTTCCTCAAAACCTTGCATACCTGTGCTCAACAGTTATTACATGGGGCCCCATTGTGGGTGGTGCAGTTCAATGTTACCCCCTTGCACTCCCCTAGCAGGGAGGCAAACACACTTTTTATATCCCCATGGCTAGGGTGATGACTGCTGTGTGCTTCTCAACGGTGTAAATCCACTTGGCAGCTCCAGCAATAAGGGAGGGCAAGGTGTGAATTAAATTGACCCGATCCATATGGGGCCAAGACCCATAATTGGGTTTCCCCAGTACCTTCTTTAATGCTGGTTACGCTTGAAAGCCCTCACTTAGTTCTTACTTTTAGCTGGGGCCATTTGTTCCGGCCGTGATTGAAGTCTGCGGGCCCATGGTGATACTCCTGCGAGGCCTCTGACTCCCACTCGTCGCTGTCTTCCCCATGGCTTCCCTCTGCACTTAATAAATCCCCATGATGACATACCCCTATGTTCGGCCATGAATTGTGATTCCTCACCTGCACCCCATGGCATGGTCTTGCTGGGGGTGGCGGTCTCTGCTACCGGGATCTGGTGAACGTTCACAACTTTGCCATCGATCTCAAAGAGGATCTGTCCAACACTCCATTCATCACTACCTATAGGCGCGCCCTGGCCACCTCCCTACCCTAGCCCCTGCTGTCTGTTCTGGCCCTGCAAGACTCACATGAGCTCCTGTTCTGCTTTTTGCAATGCTGCCTTCACCTGCCTGTGAGCCTTGTTATCGATTACTCAAATCATCTGATCTTTAGTGGCGTCTCCAGGCTTCCCGGCTTCCCTGATTTCTCTTTCCGGTCTTTCATTGGGGAAGGTTAAAACTGGGGGTTGGTGTATCCTACGGCAAGCTTTAAAGGCTAGGACCCTTAAAGGGTTGTGGGGCTTTAGACACTTTACGCACCTGGGTGGACCCCTCCCCACCGTTATCAAAAGCACCCTCTTCTTCCATGAACATTTTCCCTAGATTAAGCATGCTCTACCTTTTTTTCAACTGCTTCCCTTTATAGGTTGACAATAAATACGTGTGCATATGTTCCAATACAGTCTTGTCATGTGTCCCCGCTTCAGGCCATGGTTTAAACAATTTTCCCATAGTTCCACCGGACCCACTCCTTGTGATACGTTAAAATATTGTCCTTCTATTGCAGAAGCGCTTTACACAATGCTCCAACCGAGTTCAAAAGAAAGTCTGTTGGCACCCTCCTTTAGCAAAAAATGGCAAACGTTCACAATCCTAATGGCAGATCTGCTTCTTCACACAACAGCATTTAACAGAAACCACAGTCTTAAACACAATTGCCAAGTCGCATCCGGCTCCAAACCTCTTCCTCTACACAGCTGCTAACAATACTTTCCAACAAACACCTTTTATATATTCCAATTGCTATCCATACCTAACCAAATAACACCTTATTTACAAAATGGTCAATAGTACCTGCAATAAAACACATTTATTTACACAATGATGTAGATCCTTCCTCTATCCCCGTAGCTTGAGATGATGGCATTTAAACCGCCTCGCGTTCCCTTCTCTGGCACAGAGGGATATCCCACATGAAGTTCTTTCCCCGCTGAGGAGGAGCTTCACCACAGAAATTTGTTACTACACAACGCCCCACTAAAGGGAAGCTTCTCCACACTCCTTTGTCACTACACAACGTCGTCTTTCGCCTTCAGGGGAGATTCATCTCAATATTTCGTCAATACACATGCAATATTACATGACATTGTCTTTCCTCGTTATGATATGGCATTTATAACGCGCCTATACACAAGTGTTTCTAGGTGCAACAAGACGAGGGGGACACAAGGGAGGACAACATAACGATCTTACTGGGCCTTGTGTCTGTCAGATCGCACAAGTGCGGGGAAGAGGGAAGGAGAGAAGTGCCAAGGGGACCGGAAGGGGGAAGTTCAGTTAACCCAAAAGTGCAGCCAGCGGGTGGCTCATAAGTGCAGAGAGAAGGGACTGTAGGGTTGCAGATACAGACCATTAAGTGTCGGGGTGCCGGTAGGCAGCGCAAGGGCAACTGGACATGCAGGAGCCTGGGCCCGAGTTCAGAGGTGACTAACTGACCAGTGCACGGAGCAGTCGGGTACATCAGCAGGGGAGAGGAAGAGAGAAAGCGAAAGTGAAAAGGAAGGTCTTGAGTTGCTTCCGGAACCGGAGCAACTCTCTCAACTGTCTCGAGTTTGAGAGAGGCAGGGACGCTGTTCCAGAGGGAGGCCCCACAATACTTATCAATTCATAAGCAATAGCAATTGGCAAGCATTGTCAAAATGTCAAAATGCTGTAGTTTGTACAAAGCGTACGCCCAACTCACTGTGTCCTACGAGTCCTCCCAATGCCACGTCCCTGTCAACAGCCTGCACAACCCCTGGCCAGGCGCCTCCAAACCAGAACCGAATCAGACGTTTAGAGAAACACTGCATATGCTCAAATCTCTGATTTGCGCACAAACTGATTTTAGGAGGCAGGCACCATGGTCATGCAGCAGGAGACCCCCCCCCGGCACCCTCGGGAGGCGCTGGAGATCACATTGGGGTCACCACTTTGTAGACCGTCATAATCCAAACCGTGATTAGAGGGCCTGTATTGTAGAAAACGCAACTTTATTGCAAATGCAAAATAAGTCAATCAGTCAAACCAAAAAGCCATATTCTAAACTTCCTATTAGCTTCTGCCTATATAAAACCTAAGTCGGCATAAATTACTCTATTCTAATTGGTTAGCACATTGCCCGATTCCGATTGGTTAGTACAACAGTAGGTTTACATTTTAGCTCTGCATCCCTCCCGCAGATGACCAAATCTTGCGCTGTCAGTGTGAAGAGCGAAATCTGCGATCCCCAGCAATAAACTAAAACAAGGCCATTCTCCTTGGTGAGACCAAAAATCTTGGCATCCCGTGCTACTCTACGCACCTGCAGCTCTCCCCCGTTACAACCTGTCCTTGTTACTATTGCATACTTTTCTGACTATGCCAAGGACCAAAACAATTATTTTATAGTGTGCTAAACTCCCTTGGGAAAGATGTAATAAAAAAATTATAACAGAGACCTAACTCTTGGAATTTTAGCTATTTGTGCAGCCGGGCCATCCTGCCACGTACTTACTCGGCAGCCCTAATGCTCTCTAGGATGCGGCAGAAACTAAACCAAATTCATAATGCCAGAACACTCAAGGCCTACTTCTTGATACAATGGTTAATATTTGTGCTTGCTGCTAGCTCACCCTGCCACATACTTGGCAGGCCTTGGAATCTCTAGAGTGGTGCAGAAACAAGACCTAATTTACTCAAATGGAATAAAAACATATGTTAATGGAAGTCTCCAAGTCTATATTTTCTCTTACGTTTAGGTCGCTGCATCACCATATTAAGATACTCTTTCTTTCTTATATCCCACTCATCTGCTTTTGACAAAGGATTTGATTTCTACTCTTCCCAGGGTAGAGATATGTCCACTTGATTATTCACTATTTTGATTACCTTTATTATTTACTTTCATTGAGATCATGTGTTATTAATATTTCACTTTCATTCACCTCCCTTCTAGGGAACGTTAATATACTCTTGCTCACGTTATCACAGTTCAGTTTTATCAAGTTTACTTTCCCGTTTTTCTCATTTGTACTGACACATTTTCTGGTTTATATGATAGTCGGTTGGCTTTCCGTGCCTCCCATGTACCCTGTTACATTCCTTATTATCTGGGAACGTTTCTGGGGTTCTCACAGGCCTTGCATCTGTTCCCTTCCTCCACTGCACTTGCAATCCGTTCCCCTCTGCATCCTTGTTAGGTGGTCTTCGTTATTCCTCTCGGCTTCTCTGTATTTCAAAGAGGATCTGCACTGCTTACTTTGGTTTCCCTAAGGTGGTATCAGCACTGTTATGCAGACAGGCTGCGCACCACGGCTCTCTCAGGATTGCGCTACCACCAACTCTCAAGCCCCACTAAACTCGCCTTCTCTCAGGCTCTCGCCTACATGGATCTCTCAGCGTTCTGTGTGCTGCTTCCCAACAACTTTGGGTTTTGTGCGTCCCGTGTCCTGCTGCAGCTCTGCCTTCTCCCAGTTTCACGTTCTCAGCTTTGACAGACGTGCATCTCTTTCCTCTCGTCCCTCTCTCTGCCTGACGAGTGCTTTTCTTTTAATCCACTCGTCACAGTGAATTGATTAATTTCATTTAAAGAGACAGTTTATCCTTCATCTGGATAATGGTTTCTGCTAGCTTCTTCTTCAGCCTATTGTTTTATTATTTGATAGGTTTGACAGTCCTAAATATGCCAATCATGTTTCTTGTTCCGGGGAGTACCTCACAGGAACGGGAGTCCTTGTCCCATAAGGGGGCGTCTCTCCCCGAGAGGTCCCTCTTGCCTCGACCCCTAGGGAGTGTGTTGCGGAGCAGACTCACCTCACAGGGTGGGGGGGGGACTCCCCTTTGGAGTGAAGAGACAACTTCCTTTCATTCATCAGTCTCTAACATTTGTAAACCTGCCCTGTCCTATATTTCAATAATTTATTTTACAGAGATTGCAGGGCATACAATTCAAGTGTGTCTGCACAGATGCATAGAATTGATGCACAGCCAAGGATGCTCCCTTTCAAGCCCTGTTCCCCATTTTTAAGATTGCGCTTGAGAAACTAATTGTCTGGACACCTAGTCCCTGCTGAACAGGCAAAGGCTTGTTTTATCTCCATGCCAATAATTGAGAAACACACATTTTTGAAAATGTCTTTGCACATAATGTTCTCCTATTAATGTCCAGGTAGAGGGCACCAGAGTTAGCTTGAACGTCCTATGTTGGAATCCTACGGCAGGGCTGACTATGGTCATTATCTTTCCAAGGTTACTAAATTGTATACAGTAAATCTGGTAAACATAAACAGTAAATCTAACTACCCTGACTTGCATGACTCCACTGACGCACCTCCCTGACGCCTACCCTCTGCTCGCAGATCTTACTCATTATGTGCTTGAAGTTCTGCGCGCACCTCATTACCAGGATACCTGAATCTGTTCTCTCTTTTTGTAATGTAATGTTCTTGGTGCAACTCGACCAGATAAATCACACTGTATATCACTGTATATTATCCTATGACTATCCATTATACTTGTACCCTGTAATTTTTCTTTCTTGACCTAGATCCTGCATTGTATATACCTGCCTACTGTAACATGTCTGATGTCCCTGTACTTTCCTACTTACCATGTACCTGCAACTAAGTTGAGCATATTCCTGTCTTTTGCGCCCTGATGCCCCAGGGTCTGGTGCGCTCTGTAAATAATAAACTAAACTAAACTAAACATATTTTATTACTTGGCATAAAAGTGGGAACAAATTAGAATGCAGCACAATATAGGAATACAAAATAGGATGAAGGAATGAATCTTGAGTAGAAATCTGACATATACTTCCATACTGATAGTTAGTTTCTGACATCTTCTTGACTACTTTTTCTCTATTCCCTCTGTTCCTACCAGGAGAAATTACTGGGACTGATGTCACTTCCAACTAAAGAAAAATATGAAGAATTGAAAGAAATTCGTAAAAAGGAAAATGAACGCAAACTGTTGCTGGAAAGAAAGGTACAGAGATTTGTTGTGAATTGTTAAAGCCAGCACAAGCAAGAAAACAGCATTTTAGTGTCACTAAATGGTTGAGAACAACTAATCATATCAGTGTTTATAAACATCTATTTTTGTAATGCTCTGATGACAAGTAACTGAAGAGGTCCCTTTAATGACTTAGACCAGACTCTTAAGAAATATCATGTTTGATTTGCCGAATCATTACACTAATGGCTTCATGTAGAAACTTTTTCTCTTAAAGAAAATAATGGACCTTCTTTGTAAAGATTGCACTCTGCTCCAGTGTTTAGGCATGAGTTGACAGCCGTTGTTTGTTCTCGGATACTTGCCTCTCCTATTGCTAAACTTGCTAAACTCTGTGGAGGCGATCAGGATGGTGAAAGCTACAGTCAGGACTTTATAACAGTCTTTAAGTGAATCTCCACACTATGTTAAATAGATATCTGTATCTGGTTTTCTGTGTGTTAAATACCACTGGTGTAGTGTTCTCAGTGGCCAACATTAGTTTCCCCCCGAAGGTTTATCACAGAGGTCTAACCAAACTCTTCCTTTGTAATGAGGCTGAGCAGTAAGGCTTGTACAAAGAAGATCAGGGGTTCGGTGTAAAGCATAATTAACCAGAACTGGAGATTATCAAGTAATAGTTAAACAAGTAAGTAAACATTTTTTTTTTACCCCACAGGTGCATTAATTAAAAGTACTAAATGATAAATAAACGGATATATGCACACAATTGGTTTGGCTTATAAAATGGGACTCACATTGCACTTTAAAACGTGCACAGTTACACGGTAAGTCCTTCCAGTGCCTTAAGTGGCACTGGAAATAGAGCTGGGGCGCATCAAGGGTGCGTGGTCTAATGGGGTGGAACGCCTGCTGGCTCATTTGGCCACTCCTCCTTGACAAGCCTCGGTTTAATGGGCTACAGGCACCTCTGCGAGGCAGCCTTTTGTAGAGATCAGGACCCTCCCCCCAATTGACGAGATGGTGCTTGTTAGACAGAAACCTGTGCAGTTCCCTCTGGAACCACTGCAAAAGATTTAGGACTACAGGTGTTTGGCAGTAAACCCACTTGGTAGCAGTCTGTACCACACAGATTCACTTGGTAGCTGTGGCTGAGCAGTCAGACTTCCCTCAAGAAGAGTTAGGCAGTATGTAGAGTATTCACAATAGGTCAAGAGAACACAATAGAACAAGTAAACACTGACCAGGGCTTGGTGTAAAAGAGATATCATCATTATTTATTTAAAACCACATCTAGAAAAACACACAAAACACGGTCACTAAAAGATATACACTCCCTTAAAAGAATATTAGACAAGTCTTAAGTAAAACCCCACTTATTTTCAGACAGCGGTGAGCGCTTAACGTAGATGGCACTCTAATAGTTCGTTTTAAAAAGGGAGAGAAAAGCAGAGAATAAATTGAAACAGATCCCAACACTTTTTCACGAACACAACAAGAGAGGAAGGCAAAGTAACACCGTGAGTTTTAGAGTCAGTAGGCCGGATTCGCTTTAAGAGGATCGAAACGAGATGTGTCCAAGGTCAAACGGTTGCAGTGCACAAAAGTCTTGAAAAGGTTCAAAAAAGAGTTGGACCAAAGAAAGGGACCAGTTACAGGGTCAAGGCAGCCAGCCCAGTCCAGAAGGTTAAAGGGTTATTATTACCTTGTAGCAATCTTTAGAAAGGGAGGTCTGGCGGACACGGTACCTTAAAGTGGTGAGAATACTCCAGCGGGGGCAGTTGTTCCTGGCAGCGGATGCAAGTCGTTGCTTCGTCCAGGGGAAGAGAGGATCTCGTCGGGGAGGAAGACAGGAGTCCGTTGCACTGCCAGGGAAGAAACCAGCCGCGGAGTTTCTCAGGTACAAGGAGCGGTCCGTTGATTCGTGGTTGAGTGGTAAGTGGCTATCCGGCCGCCGGGGTGCTTGGCACGGGCAGTTCGACCACAAACCGTTCAGGGGTGCGAAGAAAGAAGGTAAACTGGTTGTGCCCACCAGTCGGGAAGAAGCCTCTCCAGCCGGGAGATCTTCTCTGTCGTCGGGAAGTGGTGAGTCGGTTCCGCAGGGCTCCACCGGTGGTATTGTCGTGGTAGGTCGGCTCAGCTTCTCCCTCGTCGGATTCTCAGGTCCTGTGGCGACTTCTGAAGTTCCAGTCCCCAAAGCCCTGCTTTTATGCAGCATACCCCCATTCACTCAGCCTAGCTTTCAATCAAACATGCTAAGTGGTGAGCCGGCCGGCTCACCACTTGGGCCAATCACACAAGAGTGAGACTTGAGTTACCAAGGTAACACAGTCCAGGGTGCCTAAACCCCCTCCCGCACCCCCTGTGATACCCAGACAGAGTGGCACCACTTTTGGAGGCTTCTGTGGAGAAGCCCGCCAAAAAGTGGAACAAAGGGCTCGACTTGGGTTGGAGTAGCAGAAGAGAACACAAACGCCATTTTAGAATCGAGTCCTGGCAAAAAATACCAACCGGCAAATTAATATTAAATAAACCAGCGGTATGTTTGAGGCTATGAGAATTAAATAATTAAAGTTGGTAGTCTCGAACAATGGAAAAATCCCATCGGGAAATATTTGCGGTCGAATATAAAAAGTAGTTTCCACTGCCACCAGCCAAAACTCGATCAAGTAGGACGGAGACGAGCCCCCTCGACTAACAGACCCCGGGGCAATCGAATTGCCCCGACTAGTACGTCCACAATATGATGGTTTGTACTGGTTTCTTTTAATAATTTGGGACTAGTAAAGCCAATGGTGACTTTACATGCCCTGGGAGACAGTAGTCAGTCCCAGGGTATGGAGTCTATGGTGGGGTGTCACTATGACACCCCTGTGTTACTGCACGGAGGGTGCTGTGTAACACACATAGTAAAAACACATGACACCCTATGGAGTAAAGGACCTCATAGCCCATAAAACACATTAACAGTCAAAGGAACACCATAAATCATGGCCAAGAGTGGGAGAAAGAGTCTCACTCTTGGCAGGAGAAAAAAACAAACTCCAGAAATCCAGCAAAGCTGCTGGGGGACTCGCTAGGTTAGGAAATTCAGCCTAAAGAGAGAATTCTCCCTAACAGTGCTGATCTCTGCATTTATTTACTAACAGCTTGCCTGACGGGAGACAGCGCCTCGCCTTTTCAGCCTTAATGGTGCCGCTGCCCGTCGCCAGGCATCATGCCTGGGGAGGCACAGCAGCACCATTAAGGCTGAAAAGGTGAGGCCTCTGGAAGCCAAGGCCTTTTTTCCTAAAGCTTGAAGCTCATTCGCAGGAGCTTCAGGCTTTAGAAAAAAAGGCCTTGGCTTCCAGCAGCCACAGCTTTTCTTTGATAATAGTGGCGCTGGCCCACGGATATCTCTTGATTGAAGGGATGCCTCTCAGGTGGCGGTGCTACCATTAAGGATTACAGGCATTTTTTTCTGACGCCTGAAGCTCTTGCGCATGAGCGAGAGCTCCAGGCTTTAGAAAAAAGCATTGTCCTCTAGCGGCCGGGGCTGCCAGAGGACATTAGTGAGCCCCAGCAGGGCCACGCCTCAGAACAATATTTCTGAGAATGCCGTGGCTCGGCCCTGGCAAGCCCCAGCTAGCCCCGGTCCACTTAAAGCCCTGAGAACTTCTACGATACACCCTAATTGGGGATCTGTTTGACAAATTATCACAGGCCTAATAAGTTATAAGGCAGTGCAAGTTCACAGTGTTACTTAATGAGTACAATCTCTAATCTAAGAACAAGTGGTTGTTGAGATGGATTTTTAAAACCTGGCCTTGTGGACATTTTTTAGGAAGCCACCCTAGTTATAGTGAACAGGGAAACTCTGAGGTTGGCCAAATCCAATCAAGGTAAACATGGAGAGTGGTCAAGGCGTAGTCTCAGGAGTGAGTGAGTGAGTGAGTGAGTGTGGTCAGGGGTCCACAATGAGTCCACACAGTGAAACACACAATAATTCTGCTTAGACCGGTAAGTACAAAAATATTCTATTATAGGCCCAAAACACACTAGAAAAATGAAACAAGCAGGAAAGATGATAGCCCAACACACAGTTATTAAACATACATACAGTCACTTTTGGTTCATAGAAATTCATAAATTTCACTTAAACATCTGAAAGGAAGGTAAGTAATGATGCAGTAAGGGGAACCAGTTCACAAGAATAATATCCTAACTTTCTAAGTCCAGTCCCTATGTCGAATGGGGCTTTGTTCCCAAAGGTCACACAAGATTCTCAGGAGAGGAGACAAAGGTAGGAAAGGTTCTTATGGTGGTGAAAAATGTTTCAGAAGACTTCGCAACAATATTACATGTAAGTAAGATGTTTTTTCTATATTTTAGAACCGCTTTTAGAACAATTTTATTTAAAGTAATGGAATTGTTTAATGAATTGAAAATGTTCAAATTGTTTGTAACAAATGTGGTTTATATTATGAAAAGTTGATGTGTGTCGGCTGTGTCATAAATAATAAAATAATACTTTTAAAAAAGCGATGGAATGGGAGACAGAGGTGTATGTAACTATTGTGATTACTCACTACCCTTCCTCCGATTTTCCCAAGTGACTAGGCCGGTCGACTGGGAGTCGCTGGAGCTAGGCTTTTTTGCTGTTAGATCCAGTAGAGGAAGCCCAGGTGCTGCGAGTGCAAGGTGGATTCCGGTCGGGTCCAGGAGCCGAGTGCAACCCTTTTCGATGATGTAGGCCTCTTCAGGACCCTCTACGAGACGGACGAAAGCTTGTTCCGGTGACAGTCACCACACACAGTCTTTTCAGCCGCGGTCAAAGAAAAGCTTACAGGGCAGGATCTCTTGATGCTGGGAAGCTGAAACTTGGCTGGAAGGAGACGTAGCACGAGCTGGCGACAACCGAGATTCTGAGCGAAAATGCAGAACAGTAAGGCTTCTGGCACGGTAGTCCAGTGCATAGTTGGTCAGCCCACTGGGTGGTCCAAGGCTGATTCAGAGGGCTCAGGAATGCAGGAGTGCGAGAGGACATAGACTGGTTGGCTCCACCAGTCCAAGAGTCGAAGCACAGCAGAGGTCCTTCTCAGATCAGGTAGTCCAGTAGGACTCCCCCGGGCAAGGTATACCAGCAGGGCATCACCGGGGCAATTGCAGGAAAGGTCGGCAGGACTCTTCAGAAGTCGTCCACGGGTCTTCAGTCGGCTGCACGGCTACACAGGATACCTGGTTCCAACGCTGATCTGTTCGAATGGCTGCCAGAGTCCTCCTCTTATCCCAAACCCAGGCTCATGGCAAAAACAAGCCCACCATTGGTAAGTATTTGCACCACTCACTCAGCCAGAAGTTGTCCAATCAGGGACCACCATGGGTTTCACTCCTGAATGCACACCAAACCTTCAGGCATTAAGGTTGTAGAATGGGACCAGATAGTCCCACACACGTCTTGAGTCCACACACACATGGCATGCACTAGCCTGCAAAATCAGAAGCTTTATCCGGGCAAATGCATGACCATATTAGGGATTTCCTGACCTAATGAAGCCAATTAACAACATGTGAAAAATCTCCTGGCAAAGAATTTTAGGGCACTAGTCAAGTTTAGTAACCAGGCGCGGTATACACGAATGTGCACACTAAAAGTATTGCAAGCATTGTAAAAACGCAACTGCTGCCTCCAGCTTGTATTTAGGCACATATAAAAATAGCCAAAAATCTCCAGTGTAAAAGACTAGGGTGATACAAAAGTATCCCCATGCACTGCATTGAAATGTTACCAAAACAGGTAAAAAGACAAAAGGGAAACATAGTTTCCCCATACTGATAGTCTGAAGGACTAATCAGTTTCCCCATGATAAATGAGCAACATGCCAGGGAAGTGAAGGTGAAGGCTTCACTTCTCTGTAAAAGGTCGGGACAGGTTCAAAAGCAAAATGTTTGGGGATCCAAAGAAAATGGAGGGAAAGTTGCATAAAAGAGAAATCTTTCCTAACAGTGGTCCACAATGGTCAAGTTAAGTAACACAGTTTAGGCTACTGGCTACTTGTAGGTGGGTAGAGGGGGCTAGTTTCAAATCTTTTTCAAAGTACTCCCACAGAGAATAATGTAGTTCAATGCTGTAGATGGCAATAGTCCACGACTTAATGTGTTTGATTTTTAAAAGTGGGTTTTCTGCAATGCAGTGTGGTAGCTACCAGTGCCCAGTGGGAGGGGTCAGTAATGCAAGGCGGACAACTGCTTGTGGATTTATCAAAATATGCCATTTTATTAAAGAAAATATATAAAAAAATGCCTCACTATCCCTTCTCTGCCAAGTCATTCCCTGCCTAACTAAAGCTAGGGGAAGATTCTCTAATGTAGGATATCTGGCCCTCACACTAAACAACAAACACATAAAGAAATGATATGGCAACATAATATAACAAACAATATTAATACAATATTTGAATGATCTTCTCCTGTCCTGGGTAAGATCCCTTCCCCAGGATTCAAATTCAAGCTGCAATGTTCAACAAAGAAAACAAAGGTTTGGAACTAGCACTTGATAGTTCAAAGTCAAAACAAAAGTTCAGCTACCTTAGTTCCACTGGTAAAGAATCTTGGTTCCTGGATGGAAAGATCCTCTTCTGATTTTCAGGAAAAAAAATAGCACCAATGATAATCCTGGCCAATTTTATTTTATCTCTTCCTGTTTGTCCTAATAACAACTTGGTTCTGCCCACAAGACTCACTTCTCTCTGGCTTCCACAGTCTTTGGCTCCACAAGTTTTGTCTACTTCAAATATTCTTTACAAGGAGTTTCCCTTCCCAGCTTTACCCGCACCTTTTTGCCAGCTATCAATCCAAGTAATTACCCAGAAGCCTTGGTGCCACCCTCTCAGCTTCAGTTAATACTTGCACACTTGTTTCTTCTTATGCCATAATTGTAAATAACTTCACAGTGCAACAGGATGGCACTTGATCTCTTAGAAAGGCTGGTTTCACTATTAACAAGAGTGAGCCTCCTAGCTTGGGTAATACATGTTCTTCTCTTCAACAGTTTATATTCTTTACTTCGTAGAATTGAAAGGCATGTCACTTATAGATACAGTATAAAATTCAATCTTTCATTTGAAAACACAATTAGGCACACACAACCTCTCTTTAAAGTAGATTTCAAGGTTTAAAGATGAATATAGAAAGTTGTGACCGCCTTTGGGAATCCCAATTAGGCACACGCAACCTCTTTT
This sequence comes from Ambystoma mexicanum, assembly GCF_040938575.1. Lineage (NCBI taxonomy): Eukaryota > Metazoa > Chordata > Amphibia > Caudata > Ambystomatidae > Ambystoma > Ambystoma mexicanum. The sequence goes on along the minus strand of NC_090923.1, from coordinate 165,090,231 downwards.
TGATGTAGTTTTTACACTTTGTAAATTGTAACTCGTGTATTGTCAAAGTTCGTTTTTCGGGAATGGTTTGAACAGCGGTCCCTCTCCTTAATTAGGGTTCCGCGACCACTCCGTTAGACAGCAACAGGCTTTAAATATTGAGACAGTGGATTTCAGTAACTTTAGCTTCTCACATGGGTATTAAGTCTTTCACGGTCTACGCAAGTGCTACCTTCCCATTAACATTACTTTGGATGCAACAAACAACGTTTGTTAAAGTTATACGTGAGTTAACAAGGAGCTGGATACTGCTACCGGCAAGGCTTGCGCAATGCGTTACAACGCTGTGCTTCACTCACCGGCTTCTTACACACTTGCGTTGCGAGTTGCACTGCTTTCCCGACTAACACTACAATTTCTTCTGCTTCTGGCTCACTGGGGACCCCCCACCCTTCTCTTGAACAGGTGTCTCTGGTCCGGCCACTCATGTTGGGAGTTTCCTTTTCTCCCGAGACCCTCGGTTTGCCACTTGCTTCTGGCCTTAGTTTCCTGCACGTTCACAAATCTGCAATCACGGCAATCAGGCTCAGATGGGGACAACTGTTTCTCCTGAAAGTCTTCCGCTGCACAGCCTCTGGACTTCAGATTTTGGGAGAACAAGAGGGACAGAAAGTGGACAGCAGATTTCGCCTGCAAGTTCTGAGAGAGTATTGTTCACTTATGCGTGGTTTGCCAGCCTCATGCCTGTCTTTTACTGGTACAGCCTGCACTCAAGATCACGTTCCAGCTCCTTCCACTCCTTTCTTCTGCCTGCACCTCGGGGTGCCTTTCGTGCCTCCCAGTTTCAGTGATAGTTTTCATGTGTGGGATATTATCCTCAATTACCTGACTACTGCAATGGCTACTAGGCATAAGTGCCTGGCTACTGCAATTGCTATTGGGCTTAATTGCCTGACTACTACATCTGCATGCCGCTTCAGCCCTCTTCTTCGTCTCAGTCACTCTTGATTCTGGGACCTGTAGTTTCTTCCAACAAAGTTATTTATTTCAATATTTGAATTACTTGCAAGAGTAGATTTAATTCCCTTAAAGTTCTTGAGAGGGACTATGAGAATTGGCTATTACAGAGGAAGATGGTTTATAGAAGACAACATTTCCATACTCCTTTACATGGGAGTGAGGAAGGTGTTTAGTTTGGGATACCCAAAAATATCTTTCTTTGAGTAAAGTTTGCTTTAGTGTCTCATCCCACAGAATCTTCTCACCACCCTGGGCCCGGTCTCCTCCCAGGTGATCCTCCCACAGTACACCACCCCAGTGTTGGGATCAAGAAGTGTCTGCCTTCCCCTGGCCACTTGGGAGGAGACTGTAGACAGGGTTTCAAAGAGGAATCCATAAGTTTCTTCACACCAGGTTCAACCCGCAAAGGCAGGATAGGGCTTTAAGTACTGATATCCAATAGGAACGTGGGGGACCTGAGGTATGGAAACCAGCTCCCTGTGTCCTGATCAAAACAAACCACCCCAGGCAGTGAAGGGTCATTGGGGAAAACTGTTCATGCAATCCTTGAATGGCCAATGCCACAAGTTACTGCGGGAGCAGCAGGAAGGCGCAGTTCTTCTTACAAGTATGACAGCTGGGTCTGGTATTTCTGATCTTTCGAACCATTAGGTTGCTAACAGACGGCATTAGGCAGGTGCCGGGCTCAAAGTGAAGGCACTTTGCTTCCGATCCTAAGACGTATAAAGGTACAACTGGACTCCACGAGGAGTGTTGTTACACTACAAAAAGTCTGCAGGCACGACAACTCAGGACTGTGGGGTCAATGGCTATTTTTTTCTCAGACTTTCCTTTGGGCCTTTATGGAGTACATTTTAGTGGTTAATGGACAGAATGCTTAAAGCCTATTCAACCTACTTGAATCCCGCCCGGACGATATTGTGGTTCATAGGTATAGTTGGCCTGAACATCTTCATCACCTATGAGATCACACAGGCCCTGAGAAAAGCCGGCCTCAGATCCAACCCACGCAAATGCCATTTTGGCAAGTCCGCAGTCAAATATCTGGGCTTTTTCATAGGCAACAGCTTAAGTGAAACACAAATTGTAAAGGTGGTCTTAAAAACACCTAACCCCAAGACCAAGAGAGAACTTTGCACCTTTTTTGGGTTGATGGGTTACAACAGGAAATGAATCTGTAACTATTCAAGTATCATTGCCAACCTAACAGATAAATTGAATCATGAACGTTTCCAGGGTCTAAAAAACATCCTTTGCAGCAAGCCCATCCTTGAGATGCTGGACTTTAATTTCTTATTGCAAACTGATGCCTTTAAGGTTGGGCTGGGTGCTGTACTGTCACCCTGTGTTGTAAATGAGCTGGGAATATTTAGCCAGGGAACAGTTTTATGCTACTGTGGAATTGGAAGCCCTGACCATAAAATGGGCTGTCACCCACTTAAGGTATTACATAAAAGGCCGAAAATTTAGATCACTCTCCCCTGACCTGGATAGGTTTACACAAAAACACCAACACCAGAGTAATGAGGCGGTTCCTGGACTTGCAACCATTGTTTTTCAGTGGAACGTCAAAAGGGACAAGAACTGGGGAATGCCGATTTTCTGAGACGATTTCCCCATCGGTTAAGAAAGTGAATCCACAGATATAAGGGGAAGGGTATGTGACCAATCGAGGGAATGCATCCCTTTCCCCCAAGCAGGTGCCCCCAGTGTGGGGCTAGTGAGGTGAACTTGCTCCCCAATACCCTCCCTAAGGGTAGAGGCAACTGAGAGCTCACAGAGAGAGATTCCCCCTTTTGGGACAAGGACTCCCATTCCCGTGAGGAACTCCCTCAAACTGTGCATACTATGGCCTACATGGGATGTTTTAAAAAAACAGAAACTGTGAAGTATCAAGACTGGGACAAAAAAACTCCTAATAGATACAGTTATCATCTCATGGGAAAAGATCATGTCCCTTTAAATCAGACTACCCAATCCACTGGGACTAGTATGTTGAGGAAAGTGCATCCAGAGAGAGACATAAGAGATGAGAGAGTAGAGAGAGGAATGCATATGCAAGCCGGGGAAGGCTGCAAGCTGCTTAACTCCTAAGGACAACGGAAACCAAGAAACCTGCAAGTTTCAAACTCGCTCGATATAGCAGAGCGGGACGCCAGAGCTACCTCAGACACGAAGTATGAGAAATCGCCCAGGCAGGAGCCCAGGAGAGGGTGGTGACGAGGCCACACAGGAGAATCTGTGGTGGACAGCTGGTCCACAAACCATCACTGATATCACCGGCAACAGGTAGTCAGATGGTGTCCGGTCATGCAGCAGTGCACTGGGACACCGCAAGGAAGCGGGAAAATGTAGGGAGAGGGATGCCAGAGAATGTGCCTGCGATCCATGAGCAGAGAGAGGGTCCCCGAGGAAGAGGTTTCCCAAAGACGTTCTCCTTCAAGAACAAAGGTAACAGGGAGAACGGGATGTATGGGAGGACCCAAGGAAGATATAATGCACAATTAACTCGTCTCTGTGGAAGCTATGAAACCGAGTTAACCACAACGCAAAGGAAGTAAACATTTTGTGATTCAAGAGAGAGAATTATTGAAAAGCTGAATGAGGGAGAAAAGCAGTGGATAAAAATACCCTGGGGAAAAAGGGAAAGTAACTCGACATTCTGTACAAGACCAATATAATGCAAAAGAGAAAGAAAGATATGAGTGAGAGCTTAGAGGAACTGAGCCATTGAGTCAAATTCAAGATCAATCAGACCAAAGCAAGCTGAACTGTTATTTCCCAGGAGGGAAAGACCCTCAAAGCAATACTACCTTCCAATGATACGCTGAGGTCTACAGCCAAGAACTTAAATCTAATAAGAGATTTTCTGCAAAAGCTCAGAGATCAAAGCATGGTGTGCAGTCTCTTTCCAGTATCTACTGTGTGTGGGCGTTACTATACAAAAGCTGAGCCCCCGCCGCGGCACGGCCGTAAAGTCGTCAGCAGAGTTGACTGCAGTCTCTGGCAGTCTATGGCCGTGGCTGCCCGGCCCCCGGTGGAAGAAGGTCTGCAGCTGAGAAGCGCCCGCCCCTGGATCATGGACAAAGCCTTATCGGAATCGCAGCTATTGAAGAGGGGCGAGCTCCACCCCGAATCGGCAGGTAAGAGAAGACGAGTAACTCCTACCGATCCTAGGGTGATTCCCAGGGCGATCCCTATTTCAACTACAATAAGTCCCCAGGTGATCTCCGAAACAAAACACCGGGGTTGGCTGAACCCTGCAAAGAGCATGTGAAACAAAAAACAGTTTCCGCCCTAACCCGGTATTTTCACCCCCCTTGGAAACCCTGCACCTAGGGAATGTACAGTCCACTCAATGAACATTTGGTGCAATGAAGGGGCATGTGTGTTTTGCCGAGAAACCCCATGCCGATGAGAGTCCTAGGCGGGCCGATAAAGATCTACTACCGAAGGCATGCAGCGGGCCTGGAGAGCCTCTTAACTCGCTCTGTGTTGTCGGTGGAGAATGGGCCGGCGAGCGGGACGAGGAGAACCCTAGTATAGCTAAAGGAACACCATCCCATCCAACTAAAGAAACTGATAAGACAACGAAGGGGATGGTGCCCCTGGCTCACCTGACTTTGATCGATACACACCCGACAGACGAGAGGGAAGATCTGGTGACCCCTCCATTTAATGAGTGAACATTCTGACGTCCACAAAGTCGTCCAAAATCCAGACAGTGGCAAAGGGTCAAACTCATTTGGAGAACCACCTTCTACTCCTCTACTTGGAATCCCTCTACATGCGGACAAAATATTGGCCCGACAAGTTAGAGCAGAGAGATCTCCTCTTCCGACAGTGACCATCGCGGAAGGAAGAATTAACATATTACCAAAAACCTCACAGCTACCTAAGAAAGCATCAAGTAAAGACCCGTGGACATACAATTCTTAATTCTCAAACACGCATTACATCAAGATCACACAGGAAGCCTGTGCGGGCCCCGCCAAGAACTAAAGGCCGAACAGGAAAACTACATCGACATAATAATGGCATTGCCCATTACCTCTGAATGTTTTGGAGGACTTCTTTTTTTTAAAAGAATTGCTGCAGCCGGCTAGATAGTGGCAGAACTATCAAATGCAGAGTTATTAGCAGAGGTGGAAGGGGTTTGGGAGCGCAGTGCTCCTCCTCCTGAACCAAAGGAATTTTCAGTAGCAGCATCGGTGGGAGCAGGTACTGTAGTAGAACAGCCTCCCTAAGATGGCATTTTAGCAATTCAGGCATGAACGGTTACAAAACTCTGCCAGAAAATGCTGACCGGTCAAGATTAAGAACGACTGCGTCAAACAGTACCGAACCTACTGTAGGGTCTCAGACTACAAGGGCTATCTCAACCGAAGGGCTTCTACAGGGAGTGACTAGCCATGAACAGAACCTTTGTCCTAAGGAAGGGCTGCCTCAAATTGGTCAAGAGGACATTATGGACCAGATAAACGGAGGGTCACCTCTTATCACCGAACCAGTGCCTCCCAGAGAATGCCCACTGCATCATCCATGGTACTTGCAGAAGGAAATGAGCTTGGCAACTCAAAGGTCGTCAAGAAACTTAGAAAGCACAATAATACTAGCACATTACAGAGAACACCTCCCCACAACAGGCGCCTGAGTGAGATCTCCACTTCTTTGCCAAAAGACTCCATCGAAATAACCTGATCTCATGTCGATAATGTCAACAATCACGATTGCGTTAGCACTGTTTAGTAAGCTTTATGAAGCACTAAATGACACTCTAAAGGACCACACCACCATGTTGGCTCTCATGCACACGAAATTGAACTACCTGGAAGGTTATATGATGGAGAAGTCACACGGAAAACCGTGCATGAAAATGCAATCCACTGAAACTCATCCATGGCCACTCCCTCATAAAACGACGCAGGGCGCAATCGAGGAGCGAGTGAGATGCCCTTTAAATTCGATCAGTACCCAGACCTTGGCCATTGAACCTAACAATGCACTACCGCCATCAAATCAAATAAATCAGATTCAGGCCTCACTGGTTAATCCTACCACGGCCCTTAATAAAACGGGTCCCAGTTGGTGTAATTCAAGCCACCAAATAGCCGAGAAACAACCTTTATTCCGGCACATTCAACAAGTGCACATTGAGAAGAATAAAGCAAACGGTTCAATTGTTAAATTCCCTATGGATACGAACCAGACAGTAACAGGGTTTCAACCCCCAGTCCAACTGGACCGAGAGAGGATCGAGAGCTCTCGTCCAGTCTCTTTTGATATCTTCTCACAAACAACTAAGGCGTCTCAAGAAGGGATGATAAAAAAACACTTAAACAACTGACTAAATCAAACCAACTTAAGTTTCAACTCACCACAGGGACAAGAGGGAAGTGCTACTGAAACGTCCATGGAATGAAACTTTCATTCCCTCTTCCCCAAAGAAATGAGAATTTGAAACCAAAGAAAGTAGTGAAAAGGAAAGAAATGATCGGCACGGAGGAGTTCACTCAGCCGGAAGTTTTTTTCTTCGACGACCCCCTCCCCCAAATTCCTAACATTGGACGCAAAACGGAAACTGATTCACAAGAAAAAGGTTCCAGCCGTCCTAAACCAGCATCACATTTCCAAACAGCTAAAATGAAGACGGGACGAACAAGACGCAGTTTCAAATCAGGAATCGAAAAGTATGCATAGTCGCTCTCAATCGCCCTCTTCTACAAACAGGAAACAATATGGATCCCTTCAGCATAGGGGCTGCTATAAACACCAAAACATTAACGAGACGTGTATTGGAGGACGTTTAAGAATGCCTGGAGCGAAAAAACATGTACGTTCCCCTCTAACGACAAGGAAAAGACTCTCAAGCACAAAGAAATCCTCAAGCCAGGCTAAATTGTCCTTAATGCATACTTTCAGATTGGAGAGAATTATCGAGCATAACGACAATTTGATCTTAAACCGGGGAACTATAGTAAAATTATTTGAGGAAATTAGGAGCCTAAGATGTCGATCCACAAACGACATAAAAATCGTAGAACCTAACTCAAACGGTCGTGACGACAGCTCCTTTCTTCATATTGACAAACGGAGTAAAGCGTACAATGTTCGAAGCAACTGCGAACTTACATTCTCTGGGCTATGACCTCAGTGAAATAAACCCTGATGGGAAAACGAGAAAGCTCCAACCCTTAAGGGAATAGAGTAATCACCTAAGAACCCAAACAAACTACCCATCGTGTAATGGGTGAGCAGCAAAATGGGCAATGTTACGGGTCAACTAACCATACACCTCTGGCTCCTAGATGGGATAATCTCAAAAAGCACCCTTCAAATACAGGATTAAAAATCTTGTCGCAGAAGAATCACAGGAATAGGAGAAAGGAGGGCTGAAAGATACGAAAATATGGCTCTTTTACGTCCATCGAAGAGGAATCTTCACCACCTGCAAGAGATCCAACGAGATTACCCAAAGGCCACTACCACAAGTGAAAATCACTTTTACTCGGGCAACTAAGGCACTGAATTTAGTGAAGGGCCATAATCCTACAAACGTAACTAATGGCACAGGAGAACAGAGCCAATGGACCTGGATGTCGGCGGCCCTTGTATCACATTTAGATCAGTAGCCACAAAAAAAGCAAGTGAAAGTGCTCTCTCGGCGTCCACGAACGTTCATAACTTTTCCCAACTACAATCTGATTAGATTTTCATGGGCGTTTGGAATACAAGGGGCTTCGGTTATCTGACCAGGCACAGTGACATCAATTTAGGCAGATTTGACGTCCTGTGCTCACAAGAGACTTGGCTGGTGTGGAAACCAGCTTTGAACTATCCTTCTCCTCAGCGACTAAAGGCCTAAAAGGACGCCCAATGTCCGCATTAATCACAGCAATTCGGTCAAATATTGGCCTCACTCTAGACAAAACAATATCTTCAATAGAGCTTATACTGGCCTCTCTGGTCACTTGGCAGCGAGAGGACCCGATGAGAAAAGAAGTCCACTTGGATAAGATACTTATAGTGAATACTTATTGGAATCCCCAAAAAGTATCCTATAGCTGCTACTTAAGAGAGATCGAAAGTATCATTGAAGAGGCGAACGATCAACATGTAATAAATCGCACCATAATCAGTAGAGATTTAAATGCAGTCTGTAGTGATATAGGTGTTTCGAATCACTGGCAACTAGGCTCATCCCAATCCAAAGAGCGAGGGCACCAATGGTCTGCGGTGATGGACCATAAAGATCTCCATAATGTACATTGGATGCTTGACAGAACGCAACCAAGCGTCCCAACATGGGAGCGATATGGACAAGAAGCCATAATCGACCATATTTATGTTTCACATGGACTTCTTGCTATAACAGAGACATTTTAAATAGTAAGAACTAAGCAAAGTGATCACAATATGCTAACAATCACCTGGAAATCGTCACGCAAACCAGACAAACGCATGAGATTAGAGGTCACATCCTCCGCTGGGGGAACTCAGCTTAGGCTAAGTGAAGCAGCCATTAACCAGCTTGGCCATACAATACTTAGGCCTTTCTCAGATACAGGATTAAAACACTTGTGTACGTGCGCGATACAAATAAAATATCATATCATATCATACCATATCATACATCAAAAAGACGTAACCCAAGGAGTGGACTACACAACGTTGTTGTCAGTACATAAAGTAAGTAGGGGTAATGGTCATCCCCCCGCTAAAACAACTAAGCATGTTTATAATCAACAATTGGTAGAAAAAATAATCGTACGAATCGCCAAAAACTCTAATTCAGAGGAAAAGAAAAAAGAGGCTAAGATTGCGGAGGCAAATTCCAAAACTTGGCTTCGACACTTAGACTAACCCTGTATCAAAAAGAGTCCGAAGAAATGCTGAGGGCAGTCTGCAGGGAAAAAGACCAGAGATTTCTGGTCCCTAATAAAAAGTAACGCAAAAGACACTGATACCACTATACAAAATAATGTGGGGTAAAACAAGTGGGTAAACCACTTCAAGGAATTATACAAAAACCAGCAGTGAACCCTCAAAGACAGCCATCTTGTTCAACCAAGGCCTGGACGATCCCGAGTAACGCAGAGTCGATATTAGGGAAGATCAAGAAATTAAACTTCTCGCCTGCACCAGGCCCGGACGGGATTACCAGCTTCGACCTAAAACAGCACCCAGAGGCTTGGGCAAAATTAAGTGATATCTTCCGGGATTGCATGAAAAAAAAAGAAATTCCATCTACCTGGAAGAAGGCTCACGTGGTACCCATTTTTAAGAAAGGTGCAAAAGATAATCCTTGCCATTATCAGCCTATTGCTCTTTTGGATATAATTGGTAAAATCTTTGGTTCCCTTGCCCTGGATGAATTTCAAAAATAGTATGAACAAGCGGGTTGCACTGACCAACTTCAAGCAGGCTTTATTAGGGTCCTGGGCATCACGGCTAATATCTTGCTCATTAGCTCACTGAAGGCAAGAATTTTGGAAGGGAAACCTCACATTTTTCTGGCATTTGTTGACCTGGTCCAGGCATTTGACCAGGTCAACCGCGACATCTTATGGTCAAAGTTGGAAGCAATCCCCAGGACCTATATTAGATCCAATAAAAGCCCTATACTCTGACACCTCAATGTGTGTTAGATTGAGTAGGACGGGACAGCTATCTAAACCAGTTGGTACGAGCAGAGGAGTCAAACAAGGTTGCCCTCTGGCTCCAGCTCTGTACAACTCGTATATTGCAGACTTCAAAGACGTGGAGCATCGAGCAAGACCTTTTCCACCTACACTGTGTTGTAAATAGCGTCACGAGAACGCTGCGTACCTGTTCGTCCGGTTGGGTTCCTAGATGATGAGGCCAGGCTGTCAGATGATCCGGATAGACGTGATAGATGGCGCGGGGAACCAGCCCAACACCAGCCCAAATAGAACCGGATTGGAGGTGAGCCGGCTCCCAACGCCACGGGTTGGCTCACCCCTGATTGAGTGGCGTCAGGACAGTGCAAGCACTGGCAGGGGGAGCCTCTGAGCAGATAGTCCGGATCCTTAGTGGGATTCCGATGGAAGGCAGGTCCGGGGACTGGAAGCAACACGGTCCCTCCAGGGACGATGACAAGGAAGCAACAAGAGCAGGCTGGTAAGGAGAGGAGCACGGAACAAGTGGGAAGGACTCAGAGCGTAAGGAGACCAGGAAGGACAGAGCGGGGACCAGAACCACGGAGGGAGAGCGGAACCACTGGAGCAGGAAGGACTGAGGAAGACGGGGAAGGAGGAAGATGGGGGTCCCCCAGACAGAACAAGGAAGGTGGTAGGCAGGGGTCCCCCAGGCAGAACAAGGAAGGTGGAAGGCAACAGGCAATGGGAATGCAATGCAAGGCAGCAAAGACACGATCCGAACAAACCGCGTTGAGACGCGGTTTGGAAAAGGATCAGGGCTCCTTAAATAAGCCCGCCAGCACCTGGGAGGCTTGCAACGCAAGCCGTGCCGTCAGGCATCGGGCACCCCACAATGAGGCTTGAGCCGCATACCCTCCGGAATCGAGCATCCTGCGCACTGCGCATGCGCGAAGAGCAGAGCACGGGCGCCCGCGCATGCGCAATGTAGTGCGCATAGGAGACCCGGAAGCGCCCGGGACCCAGGACGCCCCCGGACCCTGAAGCCGAAAACGAGGATACAGCCTCCAGGACGGGGAGCGCCGTAGCGGGTAAGGAGACCCCAGGACGGGCGGCGTGACACACTGGGACAGTGTCAAGACTCCTGTATGCGGATGACATTATTATAATGGATCAATCGGCCATTGGCCTACAAAGGCAATTGAACATCTTGCTACTCTACATAAAAGAAAAACACTGGAACTAAATAAGGAGAAAACCAAAATAATGTCATTTGAAAAAACAACGAAAAAGCAGGACCAATTCAATTGGAGTCTTGAAGGAGCTTTTCTGGAAAAGTTGAAGAGTTTTCGATACTTAGGTATCATCTTGAGCAACAGCCCTTCGGAAATCCCAATGCAGGAGCATTTGCCGGTAAAATTAAGAGGATCGATAGCACACACAAAAGCGATTGACAGGAAGTACAGCCGCTTTTTGCTAACTCCAAGGCAAAGGTGGCTCCGAGCTTAATATACAGAGTGGAAGCAATGCCCAATATTCTCGAAGGCTTATGGCAAAAAACTAGAGGGTACATTCTGGCGGGCTGTCCTACATTTGTCGCAATCAGTACCTGCAGCACTGCTACGGAGGGAATGCAACGGTCGAGTAAAACGGCCTAATGCTATACAGAAAACCCATCCTACCCTCACCTCTGCTAATCTTGAGGACTCTAAGAAATGAAATTAACAGAGAGAACTGTACGATGCTCACCAAATGGGCAAACAAGAACACTCTACTCTTAGAACAGTTCTGATGAGGAATTGAAGTCAAATCCAAGCAAGGTGAAAAAGAAGATGCTGGAACAAGATTGGATCAAAACACAGGAAGAAGCAGCAGCGTATAAACTCACTAAAGACTTATCTTACAACATTGGGAAAGTAAGCAAAACCAAATCTTACCTGACAAAATTTCCAGATAGGAAAGTACGACAAACATTTCTGAGGATTCGCCTCAATCAGCTATATACAAATGAGATCATGGTCATTAGAAAGAAAACAAACTCAAACGTGTCGGTACTGTAACCTTACAAAATATGTTGAGACAATTAGACATCTTTTATTAGTCTTTAAGGGGACAGAAGAGATCAGGATGATTTACCTAGGTCACCTATTTAAGGACCTCTGTCTACAGTGAGGAAGAATGGTAGATTAAGTTAATGGGTGGAGGAAAGACTGCATGGGTGATGGCGGTGGTTAGCTTTTTTTCAAAACTTGGTCCAGACAGGTCTGCTGAGCTCTAATTATGGGAACCCCCTTTACATTGAGACTGGAGGCTTCCCTAAGGTCTTGGCAGGGTACTCATTACGCATCTTACCACCTCCACCACCCACTAGTTACTGTTTCTTGAGCTACCTACTCCAGTCTCTAGCTCTCACCCAGGTGTATTGCCCAAGTCTTGTTCCAATAGGAGCCTGTCCAGGTGCTGTACCTCTCTCTCTCTCTCGCTCTCTCCATTCTGAGCTTTTAACGCCCATCACAACATGCTTGGTCCTCCAACCCTGTTAGGTGTACTCATTGATGTGCTAGGGTCCACCACCTTCTCCTCCATGAACTGTTCTTCTAGCTCTCTGCTGATGTAAAGTCTTACTCCTCCTTAGAAATATGCTACTTTCTCCACGCTTCTCTCTACCTCCTCCTACTTCATCTCCTCGATGTTACTTCACATTTCGCATCTATTTCTATCACACCCTCCTTCTCGTTCTCTTTTTGTGGTTTTGTATAAGATAAGGATTTCAAGTATGGAAATACTGTTATCTTGTAAAAATTGATTTTCAATTAAATCAAGTAATAAAAAAAAAAGAAATTAGAAACACCAAACAGGAGAGAAAACTCAACCCAATTGAGGAACTTAAGAGACTTGTCCAAGATGTCACAAGAGACTATTTGTGGGTTGTGTGTTAAAGACTGGTACTAGAAGTACCCTCAGGAGAAGGGAGTCCTTCCCTGGCCTAAGTTACTTTTCGGAGTGGTAGGGTCAGTAAGGGTAGGTTTTGGACAGTGCACTTATTCCTTTGGACGTTCATGGCTGACTGACATGGGTTACATGTGATTATAATGGTTCCATGTGTTAATATCCCAGCAAATATATCACCATACAAGAATGGCGCTGTATTTTTGCGGCATTATTAACCCATTGAACCTGCAGGGGACATCCCTGCAACCCCGCTCCCATTTACCACAAAAATGACCCCAATAATAATATTGCCTATGGCCGTTTTCCGACTACCATATATATATATATGGCAATATTATTGGTGGGGAAAATCTGATACCATTATAACTAACCAATAAATAATGAACAATACAAAATATCATTTATTTTCAAAAAGTATTTGGTGGTCCTCCCCCCCCCTCCAAGCCCCCTTTTTAATCCCTTACTGTATATTTCAAAAAATGCAACATTTTTTTTGTCATAAATGTCAGATCAAATTGCTGTTCGTTATTTTCCATTCGTTATAATCACTGCATAACACTGACCAGCACCTTAGTAAGATAGGTAGGCATCACCCATAGTGGTAGGGAAAGTTAAGCTTTATAATGTTTCTTTAATAAAATATCAGACACCATGTTCTCAGAGGTAGTGTCCGTCTGATTCGCCACAGACCCCGACACGCCACCAAATCTGCTTCTGGGGATGTCCTGGGTCATCCTCTGCCATTATCCTAGTGCTGAGATCGATTTCTGAGGGGCTACAGCCCCTCTTTGTCCACCAAACGACCACAAACCATCTTCACAGGTTTCTTCATCTTCCCAGAATTTTCATTGCTGAGTTACTCACTCCTGGTTTGAAGGTGGTCATCACAGGAAGGCTGTTTAATCCTCTTTTCCGCCATGGAGGTTTCTGTCAGCAAACGGTTCAAGCACTTAGGCACCAGATCCTGTAAACTGCAACTAGGAAACAAGCATTTGCTCACCCAGGTTGTTTCGCCACACTGAAGCTGTTTTCACCAAAACTGCATTCCTGGGGTGGGTGATTTATTCATGATAATCACTCTTGGGGATCCCTCTGGTCTGGGAATGGCATTCTTTGGACCACATGCTCAAATGCATTTCCTGTAGACTTACATTAGGTGGCCTCTGCTTTGCTGCAACTTCTCCTGGGGATTCTGGGGCTTCCACCAACCCCTGGATGCCATCATTGGGGTCTCCTCGGGTCCTCCGTTGGGTTGTTTCCTGCGGAGTGCACACCTGTGGGGTAAGCAGACTTGGCTTTTTCCTTGTGCAAAAGCGGATGGCCTACTAACTTTGTCCTATTGATTTCCATTTCTATTGAACTTTCTACTTACCCTGGAACTCTTGCGATTTCTATTGAGTGGTCATTGCAGATTGCTGCCTGCCTCACGACCCGAGTCCCTTGAGGTTGTTGCCGAAGTGGTGGTCCTTTCTTCAGTCCAGTAGAGCTACTGATCCATCGGGGCTCTGAACCACGAACTGGCTGACCCAAAAACCAGATGCCGAAAGTGGCCTCTGCACCCAGACTGATAGTACCTTTAAATCAGCATTACCTCTCTTTGAGTTTGCCTCCTTTAGGTTCAGTGGTTGTACAGCCCTTAGCAGATTTCTCTGACAACTTCCCTGCATTGTTTCTATAGACACAAAATCGTGTTGCTTTTGTTTGTGAACCTGTCCTGGCTTGTTACAGAGAAGTGAAGGCCTCAGCTTTACTCCGCTGGCTGTTTGCTCATTTTGTTATGAGGTAACTGATCGGTCCTTCAGACAATCAGTGCTGGGAAACTGTTTCCCTTTTTGTCTTCTACTTTTGTAACTTTTTTACATTGCACAGAGGATCTTACAATGCAGTGCAATGTGGATACTTTTGTATCACGCCAGCTTTTTACTGGGATTGTTGGTTACTTGTTTATGTGCCTAAAGACCAACTGGTGGCAGCAAATATATTGTTACAATTTTTGCGTTATTTCTAGTGTGCACATTCGCGTTTACCACGTATTGCTACTAAACCTGAATAGTCCCCTAACATGGCCTGCCACAGGTTTTTGACTTGTTCTTTGGCCAAATTGTAGTTTGACCTTCTTCCTGCCTTGCCAGGTCTCAAAATCCCATAAAAGGTCATGCAATCGCCCGTGAAAGCTGCAGCTATTGCGGGATAGTGATGCCTTTGTGTGTGCATGGCTCACGAAGTGGGTGGGACTGTCTGGTCCCACTCCACATCCATTGTGCCAGTGAGTCTAGGTGTGGGGCATTGGTGAAACCAATAGTTGTCCCTGATTTGACAGCTACTGGCTATTTGAATGGAGCAGTTCTCCAGCATGGGATCTGGCATGGATTCACATGCTCATAAATATTCCCTGTCGTCAGGCTGGGAATCCTCGGTAAAAGAGAAAACAGTTTCACTTTCACTGACAAACTGTATTTCTCCTTTAAACAAATTGCTGTCCTATGGGTCATACTGCCCCCATCCAAAGACAGTCCTCTCCCTAAACGCCTCCTCTGGCAGCCATCTTCAGATTTTTACTGCCTGTTTTCTGTAAATTTCAGTTCCACCTAAGGTCAAAGATCGTCAAAGTTTCCAGACGGCCATCAGGCCTACTTCGTGCCCTCTGACCATGACAGAGGAGAAGGAAGGAAGATCCCTCTTCAAGTCCTGCACCAAGTGCGGGCTATGGAATGTGTTTGTTGACAAGCACCTGCAATGCCTCTACTGCTTGCATCCAGACCACAAAAAGGAGAATGTGAGATATGCCTCGGTTTCTCCAAGAAGACGATGAAGGATAGGCATAGGAGACTAGTTGTGTGGCTGAACACCAAGGCCTCTGATCCGTGCTCTGAGCAGGGTCATGTCCCACACAGGACCGGACAGTCCGAGGAGCAGTCTTCTAAGTCCTTTGAGGGCGCCTCATCTGTGGGGGTCCAAGACAAGGCCAAGAACCGCAAGTCCGGTTCCACCGGGGCCACCACGGAAGCGGGTCCTGCGGGGGGCAGGGTGCGATAGACATCACCCGCTGACACCATTGCCGGCCGGCAATCGAGCGCCTCCTCCTCGAAAAGAAAATCGTCCAATGTAAACTGCGTGACAAGCCTGATAAGCCGCGGACGGAGGAGAAGAAGGCCGATCTGCTCAAGAAGGCCCAATCGGCACAGGTTAAGTCTTGGTCGATGATAGAGTTGGTGGTGACTGCTCTCACGAAGGCTAAGGGGGCTGACCCGTTGAAGGTGGCCCCCGCAGCACAGGTTCCTCCGCTTCGTAGTGCAGGGTCAGCAATAACAGTTCAAGGCCCTAACTTTCAGATTGAAGTCGGCCCCCAGAGTGTTCACGAAGTGCCTGGCACCGGTGGCGGCCTATCTGCGTCTACTGGGTATACACGTATACACATACCTGGCTCTTCCAGGCCCGCTCCCGAGAGTTGGCCGTCGAACACGAGGCAACAGTCCATCTGCTGACGGATCTGGGATTCTCCATCAACTATCCAAAGTCCTGCTTGACACCATTGCAGAACGCGCTGTTCCTAGGAGCCAGACTCAGTACGGTGTCCTGCCTGGCGTCGCCCTCGGACAAGAGGGTAGCGGCCATTCAAGGGAAAGTGCATCGGCTGTTGTCAATGAAGACCGCCACAGTGCGAACCATCAAGTCGCTGCTCGGCATGATGTCGTCCTGCATCTACCTTATATGATATGTTATTTATAACACCCTTAATACCC
Organism: Ambystoma mexicanum; assembly: GCF_040938575.1. Classification (NCBI taxonomy): domain Eukaryota; kingdom Metazoa; phylum Chordata; class Amphibia; order Caudata; family Ambystomatidae; genus Ambystoma; species Ambystoma mexicanum. The sequence goes on along the minus strand of NC_090923.1, from coordinate 165,073,919 downwards.
AGAGGTTTCTAAGCGCAGACCTGGGGATCGAACCTGTGTTGCTCCGTGTCGTCTTGCTTCCAAGGCGAGCACGTTGCCACTGAGCTATCCTCCCAAGACAGTACTTATCCGGCTCTGCAGGTTACAGATGCAACCTCTTCAGGAGTTCCTGGATGCTGGCTGGATACAGGTGTCCAGGAAGTTCATGGACAAGATCCCGCTCGACGAGGAGTTCCATTGAGCGATACGGTGGTGGGGGGGTCTGCTCCGACATCACCCAGGGTTTCAAAGCCCCCTATAACAGGACACTGTCACCACGGACGCTTTCCTGGGAGGTTGGAGAGCTCACACCCGGTGTCTGCACGCCAGAGGCCTGTGGCTGACAGAGGAGAAGGATTTCCATATCAACATCCTGGAGCTATGGGCGGTGTTCTGGGCCCCAAGTCATTCCTTCCATCTCTGAAGGGCAAGGTGGTGAGGATCTTCTTGGACAACACCACCACAATGTTCTACATCAGGAAGCAGGGGGGCATGCAGTCCCTAGAGCTCTCTAAGGAAGCGCAGGACTTGTGGTGCTGGGCCGTCAGACAAGAGATGTTTCTCTTCACCTAGCGGGAGTCAAGAACACCATTGCGGACTCCCTCAGCAGGGAATTGCGCTCCTGGTACGAGTGGGAGCTTCGGCAGGACCAGGTGGACTGCATCTTCGTCAAGTGGTACAGGCCCCAGATCGATTTGTTTGCGACAGCAGCGAACTCCAAATGCCAGAAGTTTGCAAGCAGATTCCACCAACCAAGGAGCTGGAGGACACATTCTTCTTCCTGTGGGAAGGCCTGTTTCTGTACGTGTTTCCTTCGTTCCCTCTCCTGGATAGAGTCATCAACGCACTCAACAGTGCCAATGCCGATGATACTTGTTGCCCCAGCTTGGCCGTGGCAGATTTGGTACCCAGACCTTCTCAGCCGGTCAGCGTCGCCTCCGGTCAAGCTGCCAGTGGTTCCTTATCTTCTCAACAGAGAAGTAGGTGCAATCCTTCAGCATGACCCAGAATCGCTGAACCTGTGGGCTTGGCCAAGGCCTGACTGGCACACGCCTCTATCAAGGTACATCTGGCGACTATCTGCCACTACACCGGGCCTCTAGGAAGATCTTCACTTTGGTCCCACCGACTCGTCAAGGAGTTCCTTAAAGGAAGGTTCTGATATTTCCCTCCAGTGAAAACTCCTGCCTCGTTGTGGCAACTCAACGTGGTGCTGACCAGGCTCATGGGGGGGCCCCCTTCGAACCTGTGCATCGGGCCCCTCTCAAGTACCTCTCGTGGAAATCTGCTTTCCTTGTGGCAATTGGCTCTGCCAGGAGGGTAGATGAGATCCAGGCCCTATCCTGCAAACAGCCATATCTGACTTTCCCACGTATCAGGGCGGTGCTGCAGCTGCACACCTCGTTCATGCCGAAGGTTCAGTTGGAATTCCACCTCAATGAGCCATTGGCGTTACCTGTTTTTTTCCTAAAGCCTTCGTCACCAGCTGAAAGGGCCTTGCACTCGCTGGACGTTGCTCGTGCCCCGAAGTTCTACGTGACACACACAAAGAGTTTTCGGAAGATTGTGAACTTTGGTCCTGTGAGCCACGGGAAGGCCTTGTCCAAGGCTTCCATCTCAAAATGTATTGCTAACCTGTATTGCCATTGTAATTATATTTTTTACCTTGGTCGCCCAAAGGCTGCTTGCTTCTTAATTGCTTTTTTCACTCGCATTTGAAGCTAGTCTTCTTTCTATTTCCATTTCCACCCAGCTGCTGCCTCCCTCACAGCATAAATGTGCCAGAGAGAACGCCTGCGTGGAGGACGGGCGCAGCAGGCGTGCCTTCAGCGTGCCGAAGGGGCGCTTAAGACAAAACTGCCTGTGCCCGTCTGGGACTCTGAGCTCTAGCTGATAGGGTGGGGCACCACGGCCTACAGGTACATTACACTTACTCAGACAATAGTCTGACTGCCCTTGCCCCTATTGATCTTTGCTGGCCTAAAGGTTTTATTATCTCTGTTCCTCGCGAGACGCGGATAGAGAAAAAAACCTACTCTGAAACCCATCTTCTGAAAGGCATCTTAATCAATGCTAGGTCAGCTGTTGCCCACCAGGATGATATTTACTCTATTCCTGAGGAATTTCACCCCGATATTGTATGCCTGACTGAAACCTGGCCTACCACCACTTCTGACCCTGACATGGTACAAATGCTCCCTCCTCATTACACTATTTTACATCATGACCGACCCGCACCCAAAATGGCGGGGTGGAGTGCCCATTACGTTTAAGAGCTCACCGAGCTGTTCTACAATCTCCTTGACTTACAAACTCCCATGTATAATACTACTAGTTAAAACTGCAGGCATCTCCTGGGGACTCGACTTATTCTTTAATAGTTTATCGCCTCCTGGGCACGTATCTAACCAGTTTTTAGATCACTTTGCACAGTAGGCTGTTGACCTCTCTTTGACATACTCTAATTTAGTCATCCTGGGTGATTTCAATCTTCATCCCAATAATACTAATGACCAACAAGCCAACAGACTTCTGTCTGTTTTGGCTGACTGCACTTTTATTTTGAGAAATCACTGCCCAACCCATGTGGGGGGCAATCCTTTAGATTAACTTTATGTATATCCCCTAGCCTTTGGCATGGTTAGACCACTGCCTACTGCCGTTCTCCCTCTCTCTTCCTAGATCTAAGATAAGCCCATTAGCCCCCTTCCAAGATTCGCTGACACTGGACTAGAGTCTCTTCTGAGTCCATCTCAGACTCGATTATTGCCCTTACCTGCTGGGGAATAGCAAATGAAACTAAAAACCCCTGTAGTGCTCTGATGGATGCCATACAGGTGACGGCTGATACCCTTGCCCCCTCTACACACTGAACTAGACGGGTAGAGCCCTCTACTCCCTGGTTTTCACCCACACTTAGGCTGCTGAAAAAACACTGCCGACAGGCTGAAATGAGGTGGCACACCTATCCCGATCCCTCCGCTAAACTAGCCTATTTACAGGCTCACACCATCTATCACACTGCAATATAAAAAGCTAAATCTTGTTATTTTGCAGAGCGCATTCTTACAGCCTCCTGCTCTACTAGAGAATTGTTTTGAGTTGCCAAGGAGTGCACTACTCCTACACAGGCTCCCTTAAATAAAGATCCTGCAAACTCAGGCTCGTTGCGATCGCATTGCCTCCTTTTTTAGGGATAAAATTTGCAACATTTGGGAGCTGATAAATGTAAGAAGGCTGTTTCTGCCCCCCACCCCCTGTTGCCATGTTTTATCTTTTTCCACCAATGAAACACTCCCTAGGGCCTTCCATTTCAATACAGTGACAGACAATATGGTCTCCACGCACTATTGAAACTTCGCTCTACTTCTCCCATGGATCCCATTCCCTTTTGTATTATCCAAGCGGCTTCCAACAACTCTATCTCCCTCTTCACCGCTGCACTCCATTACTCTTCTACAGGGCATATTCCTGAGCCCCTTAAACATGCAGTGATTTCTCCACTGCTAAAAAAAGAATCACATCTTGACCCTGCAATAGTGGAAAACTATTGACCTATCTCACTGCATCCGGTTCTTATGAAATTTATGGAATCTATTATGACCTCTCAACTGTCTGCCTTTTTGTAATCCAGTCACCTTCTCCATCATTTTCAGTCCGGATTCTACCCCGGTATGGGTACAAAGCCTGTGATGGTTGCTCTTAACGATGGCATTGCTTTGCTTCAGGACCACGGAGAGGTGGGAGCTTTGATTCTCCTTGACCTCTCTGCGATCTTTGACACTATTGATCATTAGAAGCTGTCCCCAGGAGGCTGGAAAATCTGGCACTCAGTAGAAATGGTTCTTCTTTCTGTCTGAACGGGTCCAAGCAGTCTCTTTCTCCTTTTACTTCCATGCCTACTGTTTTGAACTGTGGAGTTCCCCAGGGTTCCTCCCAATCTCCTCTTTTGTTTAATCTGTATATGCAGGCGCTGGCTAAACTGATTGCCAGCTACAGAGTACACTTTTACTCCTATGCAGGTGATGCTCAGATCCTCTTTTACCTGAATGTGCCATCATCTGATCCCCCTAACAAACTGAAAAACTGCCTTGCTCCGGCCAAAGACTGGATGGCCAATAATTGGCTCAAACTTAATGGAGATAAAACAGGGGTCCTCCTAGTGGGATCTAATATTGTGCGACAGCCCTGGTCTTGTGAGTATTGGCCTTATTCCTTGGGTCCATGTCCAGAGCCTACTCCAATAGTGAAGAGCCTAGGGATTAAAGTAATGGCCACAGGCTCTAAAGAAGCCCAGATCTCCTCAGTCTTCCAAACAGGCTACAAAAAACTGAACATTTTGAAAAAAGTCCTACCATTTCTCTCTGCTACATCGATGTCCAAAAGTGTTACTGCTTCTATCTTGATTTCCCCGGATTATTGCAATGCCATCTATCTGGGACAACAAGAGACGCTACTACAACGCCTTCAAACTCTCCAGAAGGCAGCGGCGCGCCTTGCTTTGGGAGCTCCCAGACTGGCACACTCCCAAGACCTGCTTTACCAACTGCATTGGCTTCCCATCAGGAGCCGAACCAAGTTTAAGGTGCTCTGTCTCGTTGACCATGCTACTCATGGCGTCAGGGCAGAATTATTTCTATGTTCCAAACGAGTGCCCTATATTCCTAGCAGACTACTACGCTCGACAAATCAATCACTGCAATGTAAGTTTCGTGGTGCCAGAGCGGGAGGAAGATCGTTTACAGTCCTTGCCCCTACGCTCTGGAATGCCCTGCCATTTGATCTTTAAAATCTTTCTGAATATCCTGCTTTCTGAAAAGCTTTAAAACGTATTTGTTTTAGTCCTTGCTGGTTAGCGGATTCTCCCTTACCACAGCATCTTGATGCCTTGCTGTCTTTGTTGCGCTTTATAAATCCCTATACAATAAAATACAAGGTGGCCCTCCGGCTGCATCACGCATTGTCATTGTTTGATGAGCCTACCGCTGCCCGGCCGTCCGAGAACCCACTCCACCAGAGCAGTCGCTGCTGCGATGACGTTCCTGTCTGGTGTGCCCCTGTCAGACATCTGCAGGGCGGCAACGTGGAGATCCACGCACACCTTCACGAAATTCCACTGTGTCGACAGGGTTTCCAGGGAGTAGTCCAGAGTCGGCCAAGTGGTGCTACACAACCTGTTTGCTTGAAGTGAGTCTGTTTCAGAGGTAAGAGTTGATTGCTTCTGTTGAGCCTTGCCACCTCCCGTGGTTGTGTAATGTTGTACTTCTAGGTATTCGTTATTCATGAGAATGTGAATCCATGCCAGAACCCATGCTGGAGAAGGAACAAGTTGCGTACCTGTAACTATGTTTCACTCCAGCATGGGTCTGGCAAGGATTCACATGCAAACCCTCCCTAAGTCCCCTCTGTGGATCTTCTTGATCATACTGCCACTTTGCGTGCTTACCAAATCTGAAGATGGCTGCCAGAGGAGGGGCTTAGGGAGACAGGGGTTGGTTTAAAGGTGAAATCCAGTTTGCAAGTGAAACTGTTTTTTCTTTTACAGTGGATTCCCAGCCTGGGGAATATTCATGAGCATGTGAATCCATGCCAGACCCATGCTGGAGAACAATAGTTACAGGTAAGTAACTTGTTCCATTCTTACCATTGGTGGGGTTGGACGCTTCCAGGCTGGATTTTGGAAAAGAGGAGGACTCCTGCAGCCATTTCTTCAGATCAGCGTTGGAGCCAGCAATCCCTCCTAGAAAAACAGCCGACTAAAGATCCGAAGAAGACTCCTGAAGAGGCCCAGCATCCCTTCCTGCGTCTGGCCCTGTGAAGCCCTGTTGGACTCCCCGATCTGCGAAGATTGTGTGGTCGTGTAGTTCCCTGGACTAGTGGGATCAACTAGTACTTACGTGTTGTCGAGGATCCAGCCCCCCTGACCCTTCAGAAGTGGCCCTGGACCACCTGGTGGACTGACCAGCTTTCCAGTGGGCTTCCTCATTAGATCGGTCGTCGTGCTGCATTTGCAGACGGAACTTCAAGTCACTAGCTTGTGGTTGCCTTCCTGCCAAATTTCAGCCTCTCAGCTTCAAGGGATCCTGCTCTGAAAGGACTTCTACAACCATAAATGGAAAGTTGACTGCCGTCATCTGTGTGTGGTGACCGTGGCTGGAAGTTGCCTTCCCCTGTGCTGTGAAGTGTCCCAAAGTGGTCTGCATCAGTGCTTTCTGCATTTCTCCATTGCCAACGGTTGCTCTTTGCTCCTGGACCTGACCAGAAGAATCCTTGCATGCGCAGCCCCTGAGCATCTCTCACTGAAAACAACAACGGGAAATGTAACCTCCAGACACCACCAGTCGACCCATCCAGTCCTCTGGGGAAATGCAAAGCATTTGTCTCTCCCTGTCCTCCACAGGATAACATTGAGAACAAGTCTCTTTGTATCCTTCCATTCCACTGCTTTTTGGTCATCAAACCTGAGTAGTAAAACCTGAATTATAAGAACATATGTTTACTTACCAGTAACTTTCGTGCATTTCTTCTCGTGGACTATCACCAACACAAGAACTTTACCTGCATCAGACACATTATGGGAGAAGTGTTGTGACGTTTGGGCACAAGGCCCCACTCTTCATAGGGATTGGGCTTCTGAAGCTATGGAATATTTCTTGTGACTTGATTAAAGGGATGGTCTAGTAAAAAATTTTATTTAAAAAATAGATAGGCCACGTAAAAAAAATATACTAGCATCCTCCGTTTTAAAACTTCCTATGTAAAATTTTGAGCTATTCAAATTCGAAAAAGCAAGCATAGGGGCGCAGCCATTTTGTGAAATGGAGGCCCTCCTGTGCTGGCTTTTGCGGCACTAATGAAGGAAAAGCCAGCCAGCTGTAGTAAACAAAGTCTACCGCTGGGTGGCTTTCCCTTCATTAGTGCCGGGACTCGGAGGACGCGGACCAGAGACCAGAGCAGGAAAGCTGCAGCTGAATCTCGGTAAGTGCTATTTAATTTTTTTACAAAAAATAAGCACTCGCTGCGGTTTTTTTTCTAAGTTTTCCGGGCTGGAGGAGCCCGGAAAACTTAGAAATAAAACCGCAGCTTTAAAAACATTGTATTTATGTTTGCGGTCGCTTTTGAAGCGACCGCAAACATAAATACAACGTTATTGTGTTGGAAAACGCTGCGGTTTTAAAACCGCAGCATTTTCCAACACAACCGCATTGTGTCTACCTGAATCTGCTTTTCCATTTGGGGCTCTCGGGCTCCCCACGGGGAGTCCGAGAGCCCCAAATGGAAAAGCAGATTCAGGCAGACACAACGCGGCATTGCGGAAAACAAACGCGTTGTGTCTGCCTGAATCTGCTTTTCCATTTGGGGCTCTCTGGCTCCCCCTGGGGAGCCAGAGAGTCCCAAATGGAAAAGCAGATTCAGGCAGACACAACGCGGCATTGCGGAAAACAACTGCGTTGTGTCTGCCTGAATCTGCTTTCCCATTTGGGGCTCTCGGGCTCCCCAGGGGGAGCCCGAGAGCCCCAAATGGGAAAGCAGATTTAGGCAGACAACGCAGCATTTAGCATTTCCCATTTGGGGCTCTCGGGCTCCCCACGGGGAGCCCGAGAGCCCCAAATGGGAAATCAGCTGCAGGTAGAAACACTACGCGGCATGTAAACATAACCGCGTGTGTTTCTGCCTGCTGTGGCTTTCACTTTGGGTCTCCGGTGCTCCCCTAGGAGCACCGGAGACCCAAATTGATAGCCACAGCAGGCAGAAACACACACGGTTGTGTTGGAAAACGCTGCAGTTTTTCTTTTCAAGTTTCTCAGGCTCCTCCGAGCCGGAGGAGCCTGAGAAACTTGGAAAGAAAAACCGCAGCGTTTTCCAACACAATAACGTTGTATTTATGTTTGCGGTCGCTTCAAAAGCGACCGCAAACATAAATACGTTTTTAAAGCAGCGGTTTTCCTCCAGCCCGGAAAACTTAGAAAAAAAACCGCAGCTAGTGCTTATTTTTTGTAAAAAAAAATAAATAGCACTTACCGAGATTCAGCTGCAGCTTTCCTGCTCTGGTCTCCGGTCCGCGTCCTCCGAGTCCCGGCACTAATGAAGGGAAAGCCACCCAGCGGTAGACTTTGTTTACTACAGCTGGCTGGCTTTTCCTTCATTAGTGCCGCAAAAGCAAAAGCCAGCACAGGAGTGCCTCCATTTCACAAAATGGCTGCGCCCCTGTGCTTGCTTTTTCGAATTTTGAGCTTGAATAGCTCAAAATTTTACATAGGAAGTTTTAAAACGGAGGATGCTAGTATTTTTTTTTTTATGTGGCCTATCTATTTTTTAAATAACATTTTTTACTAGACCATCCCTTTAAAGTAATTTAATGCATTTTAAGAACCTATGGTGACTGTATATATGTTTATTATTGGGTGTTGTGTGTTATTATCATCTGCTTTAATTTTTAGTGTGCATTTGAGGCCTGTATTTTTATACATTTCTGTCCAAATTGAATTATTGGGTGCTTCACTGTGTGGACTCATTGTGGACCCTGACTCCACTTACACTCTCCTGAGAATAGCCTAGACTGTTCTCCCTTGCTACCTTGATTGGGTTTTGCTAACCTCTGAGTTCTCCTGTTCACTGTAACTAGGATGGCCTCCTAAAATATGTTCACCAGGCCAGATTCTAGAAATCCATCTGAACAATTATGTTGTCTGCAGTGAAGATAAGGTTGTGGATACCCCAGTTTTCACTGGTGTAGTACTATAATTCTATTTACACAGAACACTGATTTTAAGTTAGTAGATGATATTTTAAATATGTAAATATTTACTCTTGCTGCTCTTAAAGTAAAACATTTAAAAATGTTGTGTTTAGATAGAGGATTACCATCCTCTGGTTTAAAGGCTGATCTGATACGAAAATTGCTAGATCACCAGGGGTCTAGAATTGTTCCTTTGCCATTATGTAGTGATGCTGTAGATGCTGGGGCAGGTCCGAGCAGTAGCAATGGGCCTGTGGTTACTGCCACTATTGAGAATGCAGTAGAAGAAGAAGAGGGGTCTTTATAATGAAGTAGATTGGCACACCAGGTAAGTGAAGCATATTTATTATATTAGTATCTTCCAGGCTGCAGTCGTTCCCCTCATCTTGACAGGCTCCAACTGACACACTTTCATTCCATCACCTTCCATATTCAGCATCGTCAGATTCTATGAGATCACAGCCTGTGTTGCCAACATTCTAAGCAAGCTATATAACACATCTCCTTCCCTTAAAACAGAACAACATGATGGGAAGGGTGGACTAAAAATAACAGTGAATCAATGAAAACAGTAAGATGAAGAACAATGAGATATCAATGACTTACAAGGGAGTGGGAACTCAAAGTTGCAAGAAGCACTCCACCAACTTTTGCTACTTGCTCCTTGTTCCATACCTCACCACCCTCCAATTGTACAGCATTCCCAAGGTCCTTCAACAAACTCCAGAATACTTGGAATCAATCTTCCTGCTGCATCTGGGTGAATTGATTCTGACACCATTCCCTCTGTTCAGATCCTATAGCTTGCTTCCATGTTTAGTATCATACAACTGCTTTGATGCAATGCCAACCACCTTCATCCTATCACGCACAGACATCAACACCCACCGTCCGAGAGTGTCCCATCCACCCTGGGGTCAACAACATGTTGGGTTTGCGTCCCCTCATTAGTTCAAACAAGGTTAAACCACTAACCGGATGGGCTGTACTCCTGGATTGTAATGCTCTCCAAATTATTTCCCTCTGTCATTCTCCACCACTCTGTAGCGACAAGCGGATTCCATCTATGAGCGTTCTATTAAACTGCTCAACACACCCACTACTCTGGGAATGATAAAGCGCTGTTCTGCTGTGTCTAATTCCAGACTCCTCCATCCATGATTGAAATTCCCTTCAAACAAATTGTGGACCATTATCGCTGACCAACACCGGCAGCCAGCCCTTCCTCCAAAATATACCCTCCAGAAACTTTACCACATTTCTAGACATGATATATTTGATCATGCCTACCTCCGGCCACTATGTGAGAAAATCCATAACAACTACCACATTACTATCTCTGACACCCCTAACATTCAAAGGTCCCAGTAAGTCTATGGCTATGGTTTCTGTAAGGAACTCATGGTGGCAGCATTAAAGACAGACACAAGTGATCACAGTTCAAGGGTGTTTATTAAACTGTATAAATGGGTGAGAAAAACGCCAATCTAAACCTAAATCTAAGATGGGAGCAAGCTACAACCATCAAATAATAAGGCAATCCTAGTGGCGTCTTGACAAATAAAAAGGGCCTATGCTAAAACAAACTATTGCCAATCCTTACCGCTAAGTTACAAAATAGTGTGGGATAATGTTCATCAGAAAAGAAAGAAGTGTTCACAAAATGATAAGTCAGGATGGTATAACTGGGGTCTACTTTCCCCACGGTTTTAGCACGGGACAAGGCGGGACTCTCGAGCAAAGCAAGCTCCTGACCTTCTCCAGCATGAGCTTACAGTTAGTTTCCCAAGTATCGGGGCCTACTGTGGCCATGTCTCTGTTACACTCAGTCTCTTGCCTCAGAGGACCTGATGTACTATTAGCAACAAACAAAAAGTTCCTTTCGAGTAATCTTCTTGTCCAGTGATTTTCCTTTCATCCGCGGATCCCCCTAAACCGGCCTCAGATCCTTTTTGTAACCTTGGCTTCCCTCAGTCAGGGTCACATTTGCCAGTTTCACACAGTTCACTTATTCATGATGCCTTGTAGGATTCACTTCCCTTAGCTTTCTAATACCCATTCAAGCTTTCCACATTTATCGTTCATACATTGTTTTTCCCTCAGCCAGACGCACATGCCTATTTCACACTGTCACAACTTTGGTAATGGGTTAAGGACTTTCGATTGTACAAGGGATTTTGGCTCGACCGTCGTATGACCACCTTAACTCTGTATGTCCGTCTTCCCAACGGCCTCTTGTTACTATATTATTCACAAGAAAAGGGGACACGCCAGAGTCTTTTGAGTGGAGGCCCAAGTGGCGCTGGACCACTCTGCAGCTGGTCTTTCCCTTGATTTTTAGTAGTAAACAAGTTCTTTGTTCATAACAAGTTGCAGTTTGCAACCTTCGCTCAACATAATCCGGTTATCTATCGGTTCTCCGATTCTCCCTCCGACCCACCAGCTGTGCTGACCTCCTTGTCGTTTCTTGTCTCTGGAGTCAATGACGATGCCACGGTAACAAGTTCTTCTCAGTTTGAACTTCCATCCTGGAATAGCTGCTTCCTCGTGCGTTTGTTCTTGCTCAAAGTGTGCTCTCGTGCTCCACCTTTTATTCTTAAGGGAAAGGGCCGTCCGGTGTGTGTAGTTATTGTCAATTGCCTGACTGCCTGACCCTTGTGTTGGGACACGTCAGGTAAACGGCTCTAGTGTTCAGTCCGTTGTCTTTCACGGTGTAAGAAAGTGTTTGCGTCGGAAGGGGGCGGGAGGGTAGAGCTTCTAAGTATCCTACAGGGTAGCCTGGGGAAACTGTGTTAGAAGGAAGGAGGTAACGCATCTCACCAGTCAGTGTCCCACTTTCACTCCCCGAAGACCCCTCATCCAGGATATCCTCCCTAATTGGTCCTCCCCCAGGAACTGGATCCAATAGCGATGGCCCTGTCCTGGCCACCTGGATGACAGATTTTAAGGGACTAGCAGGTGAGACTCCTTCAGGTTTCTCACATTTACCACGGTACTGTAAGGAAGATATGGTATCACACAGTAAGACAGACACAAGTGATCACAGTTCAAGGGTGTTTATTGAACTTCAGTTGGGTTTGAATCTAAAGATGAGAGCAAGCTGCGACCATCAAATAATAAAAGGGACTATACTAATAAACCTATTGCCAATCCTTACTTCTAAATACAAATAGTGTGGGAAACAATGTTATGCAAAAGAAAAGTGTTCAAGAAATGATATGACAGGCATCCCTTCCTGCGTTTTCAACACAGGACAAGGCAGCACACTCGAGCTTAGCACAGTCTCTGGCTTCTTTAGCATGAGGATGCAGTTCAAAGCTTCAACATCATGGTCTTCTGTGCCAATTATTTTTCGTTCAAAGTCTCTTATTTCAGAGTGCCTGATGCAACACAACAAACATCATAGTTCCTTTCTTCTTAGTATTTCACATGTACAGATTCTCGTGTGATTTTCTGTTCACCCCGGGTCCCCCTCCGCCTGGCTCAGACCCACTTTAACACCGAGCTTTCAATTGATCTCCCTCTGTCGTGCTCGGACTAACTTTATCTACTTTGCAAAACTTTCTTTACTCCCAAATCTATAGACTTTCGACTGTGCGCAGGTTTTTTCTCAATCCATCGCAGGACCATTTTAATTCACAATTACTCGCTCTCTTCGCGATATAACTTCTTTAAGAGCACTAGGGCTATTAGATCACTAAACGACAATGAACAAATGATGAGAGCAGTGTCTGCAAAAAAGTTGAAAGACACCTGGGAGCTAATTAACAACGGGGGCGTCTTTAGAGAAGCTACCTCGTCGAATATGGTCTCTGAAAAGGATTGGGTCAAACATTACTCTTCCCTTTTTGCAGATTCCAATTGAAGTGAGGAGGGAGATCCCAAGAGTCCCATTAAGAGATGAAATTTTGTATATGATGACCATGACGCGGACATGATGATAGGCAATCTCCTGGGCGGCAGGGTCGGATGGCCTGTCAAATAAAGAACTGAAAAAGAACAGAGTACCGTGGGCAAAATTGCTAGTCGTCAGGTTTTTGCGCAGATCATGGAAAACAGGATGATACTATCATCTTGGCGGGAGGTGAATATTGTGCCCATTTTTAAAAAAGGGGACACAGCTGACCTGAGGAATTACCACCCTATTGCTCTGTTAGATTCCATAGGGAAGATTTTTTTTTTGTGGGATCTCAAGGCTTGGGCTGGGAAGAGTGGTATCTTGGACCCCCGTCAAACGGGGTTCGTGAAGGGGGTAGGCACATCCCTTAATCTCTTCATATTGAATCTACTAAAGGAGAGGGCATTGGACTCAGGGAAAACATTATATTTGGCCTTTATGGACCTAGGGTGTTATCAGGGGGAAATTATGGGCTAAATGGGGATGCCCGGAGGACCTAGTGGAAGCCATGGAAGCCCTATATACTGACACATCTGTCAGGATCCGTCTGTCAAAGAAGGGGATTCTATCGGAAAAAATAAAAACCTTTAGAGGACTAGAGCAGGGGTGTGCATTGGCACCTCTTCTGTTTTGTCTGTATATTGCGGATCTGGCTGAGTCACAAGAACTAGTAAGGGCCTTCCCGCCGAGGATCAATGGTAGGGAGTTATCATGGGTCCTCTTTGCAGACGATCTGGTCTATTTAGATCAGACGCAGATTGGTTTACAAAGGAGACTAAGTGCCTTTGAGTCCTTCCTTTACCAAAATGGTATGAAGATCAGTGCCAAAAAATGAAAGGTAATGGCGATGAAAGCAATTGGTAGAAGCAGGTGTGAAAGGTTCTCTTGGCGAGTAGAGGGAACTCCCTTCGATATTGTTGATATCATCATATATCTCAGAGTGAACATGATCACTACTTATACCTACGATCCAGGCTTTCGATATTGATAAATCAAGGGCGGAGTTTCCAGAAGAAATACGGGAGATTTACGCTCATACCTATAATTGCTTTTTACAAGCAGAAAGTGGCTCAAATATGGAGTGGAAGCGATCCTCCATCTGTCTTTCTCTGTGTGGGATAGGTTCGAGGGCCTGTTCTGGCATAAGGTTCTGGGGCTCCCAAACAGAGTGATACGGCTAAAGTTGAGATTACAATCGCTTGAGTCCATGGTGGTATGGAAGACGATGGCTCTATACCGCAAATGCACTGAAAATCCCACTGCTCGCCCATTTGAATTATTGAAAGGGGATCATGAGATCTGTGATAAATATCTGGGTTGTTGGAAAGAAAAAGTTGAAAACATTTTGAAGAGGAGGGATGTTGTGATTGGAGATCTAATGACAAACCCTTGTAAGGTGAATAAGAAGCTCCAGGCGTGGGACTGGATTGACACTGTAGAGCGGTGTGAGAAAGATAAATTGGTGGCTTGATGATTGAAGATGGAAAGGGTATGAGCGTGCTTCCAATTTACCTCCAGAAATTTCCCTCTCCAAAGATACGTGATCTTCTATTTCGATGTCGATTAAACATCTTAGATACAAGGGAAGTGCAGTGGAGGAAGAAATTGCCAGGGGTTTTAAATCCATTGTGTGGATTCTAGAAGATGCCGGAAATGGTGGAATGTCCAATGCATCTGATAACCGCTTGTCAAACGCTGGTCCAAGTCACAAATCTCTTTTTGAAAGGCTATATATCTGCTTCTACCACTGATATGTTGAATGCTATTTGAGAGAAGGATGATGATCGAGTTGTAATGTTAAAGGTTTTTTATATTTAACAGGATCATGTAACATGTATTTGTTCTTGTTTTTTTTAAACCAATTAAACATTAAAACATTTTTTTTTAAATTGTTTCTCACTTTCACTTTTGTCACTTCTTTACTTTGCTTTATTTATATCATGCACAATGGACCCGCAGGCCCGATGGCGCATACAGACACACAAACACCAAAATATAAAAACATAAAACATAAAGGGAGAGCAAAGTGCATTATATGAGAAGCAACATATCACCAGAAGAAAAGAACAAGCAGCTCAAATGGTGAACACAGGTCAGTCCAAAAAATATTTAGCTTAGAATGCGGTGACAAGTACCTCAGGTTGGTATTTCTGTTCAAGAATGAGGGTAAGCTGCTGGAGCCAAATCCCACCACAATACAGTTGGTGTTATTGGAACTGCACCAGTTGTCAATCTGGACAAAGCTCCTTAGGTTAGGGTCCGTGATTTTTTCCATTGATTTCTTTTCTGTCGTGGGTCCTTATGTAGTGTGGGAGCCAATCAGGGAGAGGACTTGGAAGGAAATGGAATACCCTCCACTGGGACTTCAACCTCAGGGCAAGAAGCAGGGGCGGCTATTTTCACCTGCGGGCCAGACCCCAAAGAGAAGACTCAGTGGGGTCAGTTTGACAATCTTGGTGAAACCCAGGCTGGGCAGTAGGAATTTGAGAGGAATTTTCCATTCTTGCAGCTACTGGATGTAAGGATTTTGGTAAACTTAGCTGAGCTGTCATTTGAGAATTAGGACCAACTGACACCACCCAGGACAGGAAGTCCTCAAAATTTAAACAAGCCGCCAAGTCCCGCTGCAGCTGATCCTTATGAGACAATCAATTATCGGGTGTCTCAAGGATACCCAACCCTCTATTGGAACATTCTAGGGTCTTGTCTCCCGACTGCTTCCCTTTTAATATTTGCTGAGTTTACCCCGTCTGGGCACATGTCAAATCGTGGCCAACTAGTTTATCAGACTCCTCCTTCTCACAGAGCGCCCCTTTTACCACTCCTTGGTCGTCAAAAGGCTCAGGTACAAGAAGCTGAACGTGCGTGGGAATCGGTAGGGGGGAACAACTAGCTGACATCATTCTTGGAGTCGCTGTTAAGGTTATTGTTGTTGATCAGGAGTTTGGTAAAAGTAGGTGGAGGGGGGGCCTGCAACGATGACACCATTCTTGGAGTCGCTGTTAAGGTTATTGTTGTTGATCAGGAGTTTGGTAAAAGTAGGTGATGGGGGGGCCTGCAACGATGACACCATTCTTGGAGTTGCTTTTGAGGTTTTTGTTATTAGCCAGGAGCTTGGTACTCAAGAGCTTTTCCCTCTGAAGCTTTGGCCTCCTTTTTGCACTAAACGCCAAAACCTCTGAGAGGCAGCTGCCACCCCGTGATGATCCGGTGACGGTGAACATGGGGGCCGGGGAGGGAGGAACCCTACTCAGAGCATTCAAAAGATGTCTAGCAGGCCCTGGGTTGGTAACCAACTCGGCTACAATGGACGGGTCTATGACCATGTCCATGCTATGCATGGTTTGCAGCCTTGTCGTAGGCATGCCAATTATAGGAGGGGTTTCCTATAACAAGTGGTCCAGGACACAGACTTGGATAATGAATTCAAAAACAGAGGACAACAGGCGCTTACCCAAGAGTCAAGCCCAGGAGCCAGCAAAGCACTGAGCGACCGTTCAACCAGTGCTAAAGAGAACTCCCCCGGGACAAGCCACAAACCACCGGCAGGAGGAATATGGGCAGAAGGCTGTGGGACAGCAGACTGGGGACTCGGGGGCTTCGAGGGGCTTCAGAGGGTGTAGGACGTTGCACTCCTCACAGCAGACATCGCGATCCTGCACGCCTTTCTACCGACCTCGCTGATCTCACGGAGGATCGCCGCAGCGAGATTAGAGTAAAGCACCCTAAACTGGGGTTGGACCGCGTCAGGCTGCACCGCCTAGAACGGCCACCTCCAACACGGCTAATCAGCTGAATACCCTACAGAGACCTTCGATCTAGCACACACCCGGTGCCAGAACACTCTGTCAAAGGTATTGTATCTTACTTTGAAAGTTCAGTCCGTCATCAGCATTTCAACTTTACCTGAGTCTTTTATCACACGCGTTTTAACAATGTTTGTTCCAGCACTCGCTATACAATGTTGCTTCTTGCAACCTTGGCCTCTTGGGAGGATAGCTCGGGTAACGTGCTCGTCTTGGAAGCAAGACGGCACGCAGCACCACAGGTTCGATCCCCGGGTCTGCGCTTAGAATCCTCTGGGTATTAAGCATGTTATAAATAACCTATCATATCAATACAGACCGGTCTTGTATCGGTCTCCCCAACTCACCGGCTGTGTCGATTTCATTGATGCTGCTTTATTCTTACAGCCAACAACGGTACCACGGCGGCTGGTGATTCTCCCTGCCTTGATTATTGACGCAGGAGGGCCCTGAGTATCTCCGACACACAATGCAGGATTCTTCAGCCTGGTTTCCTGGTCTTACGCTTTTTAATCTCGAGGGCTCATGAAAGTAACGGTTCCTTGTCAAAAAGGTCAAGGGAATTGCCCTCTGGCAATCGCCTTCTGTTTTGACGTCTTTATTCTCTTGTTAAACTGCCATCTCGGAACTGGTGTTTCCTCGTGTGCTTTGCCTCGGAGAGTGAGTGAGAGAGTGAGAGAGAGTGAGAGAGTGTGAGAGTGTGAGAGTGAGAGACTTGCTCGGTTGTTAAGTCTGTTTTTTCTTATAGCGTGCTGCCCATGAGAAAGTGTTTGTGCTGTAAAAATGGGTAGGGGGGGTAGAGTTCCTTAATAACCTACCTGGGGGGGTAAGGCGTTCTAGGGAAAGGGATACCACTTGTCACCAGCCGGTGTCCCACTCCCCGAAGACCCCTCACCCAGGTGATCCTCCCTCACTGGTCCATCCCCAGGAACTGTATCCAAAAGCGATGGCCGGGTCCTGGACACCTGAATGACAGATCCCCAGGGACTAGTGGGTGAGACCTCTTCTGGTTTCTCACAGTACCTTGGGACTTTGTGGTACCACCATTGGTGGAATCCTTGTCTTCAAGATCTTGTCGCTGTTCTTACTCTTCATATTCCTTGCCTCGATAAACTCATCCATCCGAGGCAACCAGAAATCCATCCTAATAAGAGACTTGGTTCTGGAAATGCCCATGTGTGACATGTGTCCTAACTCCACCGCAGTCTCTCGCATACCTGCCGGAACAACCAGCCTGTGTTCCCTACACACAGAATCATCCACCAAACTTAATTCATCCTTGATTCTCCTGAACTCTTTGAGTGGCCCGCCCATCTTCAGAATTCCATCTGCACTGCACTAGCCTTTTTACCTGTTGATACAGACCATCATCCTGACAAGCCACCTGCCATTCGTACTCTTGCAAACACTCCTCAGCCACAAAAATATCCCTGACGCCATCATCCTCTAATTCATAAGGTTCTTCATCCACTAACAACGTCTTCATCCACTAACAACGAATGTCTAGAGAGGGCATCGCCCACCGCTTTGTCTTTACCATGAACATGTTATACTATGAACTTCAATCCTAGTAACTTTGTCACCCACTTGGAAATTCTCCTGGAAACTCCTTCAAGCCCCTTTTTGTTAAACATCGCAACAGATGGTTTGTGATCGGTGCAAACAATAAATGTTGTACCATACAGATACACTTGAATTTGTTGATGGCTCACAACGCCGCCAAGGCTTCTTGCTCAATGACAGAATAACAGGTTGCAACCATAACGGGTTGCCACCTCTTTGAGTGCTCTGAAGGCATACACTATGGTATGTAACCCTGATGCATCCTCTTGCTTAAGGACTGCCCCAAACCATGTTCTGAAGCATCTGTGTACACTATGGTGTAAGCACCCTCCCTGAACCTCTGCAATACCGGTACACATGAAATGTCCTTCTTTACCCTCTCAAATTTATCATCACACTTCACATTCCAATCAAATCTAACTTCCTTCTTGGTTCTCATGTTCACAGTCTTACTGGCCAACCCTTTGATTAACTTGGCATAGTATTCAATCATGCCTAAAAATGAAGAACCCTCAGCCTTGTTCTCCAGTGAATACATTTCTACAATGGCCTTAACAGTGCTCAATTGGAGACGTACCCCATCTTTGGACAAACTGTAGCCCAAGTATTCCACTTCTGGCTTACCAAATTTAAATTTCTTTCCAATGTCAACATCACACCAGCATCTTCTAGCTTCTTTAGAACACCTTTCAGTCTAGCATCCTCTGTCCTTGCCCCACACGTGTATGTTATACTGATAGAATTTCACACCACATGCATCACTCATTATATTATGCATCACCCTTTGAAACACTCCAAGACGAGTCCAAACGGCATCCTGACACATTTGGAGACCAACATGAGTGATGATGGTGTATATCATGTGAAACATGGACCTGATAATACGCAGACTTGAGATCCAGTAAGAGAATACACTCTGGAACTACTCCACTCTGGGATTAAACCTTAATTCAATGCATAATCTGATTGACCCATTTGTTTTTTTCACAAAAATAGGGCTCACCCATTCAGACGCCTCTGCTCTTTCAAGGACCCCTTTTTTCAACATCCTGTCCAGTTCCTGTTCCACATCTTTCCTACATGCCATGGGTACTGGTCTGAGCTTGGCCACATAGGGAACTGTAAGGAAGGCATGCTATCAAAGTAAGACAGACACAAGTGATCACAGTTCAAGGGTGTTCATTAAACTGTAAAATGGGTGAGCTAAATGCCTATTCTAACCTAAATCTAAGATGGGAGCAGTCTACAACCATCATATAATAATAATAATAATAATAATAATAATAATAATAATAATAATAGTCTTAGTGGGGTCTAGTAAAATAAAAAGGGCCTATACTAAAAAACCTATTGCCAATCCTTACCGCTATGCGACAAAATAGTGTGGGATAATGTTCAAGAAAAGTGTTCACAAAATGATAGGATGTTATGGCCTGGGTCTCCCTTCCCCACTGTTTTAGCACGGGATATGGTGGGACTTGTGAGTCTGGCACAAGCTCACAGTTCCTTTTCTCTATATCAGGGCCTTCTGTGCCCAAGTCTCTTCTCATGAAAAGTGTCTTGCTTCAGACGGCCTGATATGCCAAAACAACAAAATAAAAGTTCCTTCTGTTAACATACATGTCGGGTAATTACCCTTCACCACTGGATCCCCCTCAGCCAGGCTCTGATCCTTCTTTTAGCGTCAACCTCCTAAAGCACTTGCCGATTTAAACAGAGACTTCCAAAGGGCGATCTTGTCTCGCTGGGTCAATGGCAAGTGCGGGCTTCACAAAATCACTGTTCGCACGGCGTTCCCCTGAGCCAGGTGCAAACGCCCGTTTCACCATTCCCTCAGTCGGGTTCACAATTTCACAATTGTCAAAACTTCTGCAGTGTGTCAAGGACTTTCGATTGTACAAGGGATTTGGCTTGACCCTTGTATGACTACCTTGACACCTTACGTTGGCCTTCCCTATGGCCTTTTGGTACTTGGAGTTTCATTTCTTTTCCAGCTTAATACAGTCTCTTTCTTCAGGAGAGGGGTACCAGTCAGAGACCTCCGAACGAGCACCCATGTGGCGCCGGACCACTCTTATCTCTCGTACCATGTTTGTTCACAAAAGACTTCTATGTGTTAATCTTCTTAATGTTGCCACTGCAACCTTGAGCCTAACACAGTCTGGTCCCCTATCGGGTTCTTCCGACTCACCGGCTGTGCTGAACTCGTTGGCGTTTCTTTTGCCGCTAGGGTCGAGGACGATACCACGATGGCAACCATGTCTCCCCGCCCTGGCTATCAGTGCGGGCGGGTTCCACGTACCGCTGACATCCGTCACACCATTCGCCAGCTGCGATTCCCTGTCTTTTCTTTCTTTTGTCAGAGGCTTTGCAGGTCTGGGTTGAAAAGGGCAAGGGTAACTCCCTCCTTGACGTCCTTTCCGGTCTTGCTGCCTTTCTCCTCTGCTTGAACTGCCGTCCTGGAATAACTGCTTCCTCGTGCTTTCGGCCTTGCTCTGAGTGTGCTCTTGTGCTCTGCCCTTTATCCATATGGGGAAGGGAAAGGGTAGTCAGGTGTGTGTGTAGTTGTCCCCAATTGCCTGACTCTGCCTGACCCTTGTGTTGGGACATGTCAAGTAAACGGCTCTGGTATTAGTCTGTTGTCACTCACGGTGTGAGAAAGTGTTCGTGTTGGAAAAGGGGAAGGGGGGGGGGGTAGAGTTTCTAAATATCCTACTGGGTAGGATGGGGAAAATGTGTCATAAGGAAGGGGATACCACGTCTCACCCTTTGGTTTCCCACCTCCACTCTCCGAAGACCCCCCATCCAGCTGATCCTCCCCCACTGGTACACCCCCAGGAACTGGATCCAATAGCGATGGATGTGTCCTGGCCACCTGGATGACAGCTCCCCGGAGACCAGCAAGGGAGACACCTTCAAGTTTCTATCAGAACCCACACATTCTTCAATTTTATTTAATATATGAAACCTTTAAGACAACCAACCTCATTCCTAGAGACCATTCAGCCACTTTAGACTCTTTCAGCTCCTCTAATTCTTTCACTTCCATATTACAGCCATTGTGCACTTGTTCAGTGGCATTGGGATCTAACATTATCCCAAGGGCATCCTCTAGCCCTTGAATGTTAGCTTGGCATTCAGTTCACCTATGATTACTATTGGATTCTCACGGTAGGCATGCACCTTCACACTTGCCTCTCTCAATACACGGTTGTCGAGTACTTTCTCCCATGGCATCTTGCTGATCAAAGTGTCGACGGCACCACTGTCGACCAGCATCTCTTTCGCTACACCATTGCCATCAGTCAGGGGTTGGGCTTTTTTATCTTAACTTCACATATTGCATCCACTGGTTGAACAACATCCAGCCCTTCTTAAACCTCACAAACGTATACAATCTTTATCCACGGCTCTTACATTACCATTCCAGAAACAACACTTCTCCAAATGTCCCCTTCTACCACCATTCTACAAACACAGCAGTGCACTCCCTGTCCCTCGCAAAATGTTCAGAGCTCCCACATCTGTAACAAACCCTGGTTGAACGGGTCCCACCACGAAAGCCGGTGACCTCTTTTTGATTGAGATTCCTCTCCCTCTACTCATGCACTCGATATCTTTATCTCTTCCTCCGTTTCTCCAGTTAATATCTTTACTCCTAACGCTGGCACCATTCGATTTAATCGAGGACTTATTGTTCAGCCTGTCCTTGCGCACCACACTGGTTTCCGTCAGGTCAACCACCTTCCTCGTGTTATTTGTGCCACTTCTATTCTCCTTGGCCGCCACCTTGATGCAAGATGTGGTGTGTTCAACCTGTTTGGCTATCTGTTATGTTATATTATTCTACTTATACCGCGCCAAAGCCCATGGGCATCCAGGTGCCGAGAGACAGATGAATGGATGAATAGAGTTGCTCAAGGAACGATTCATTCTAATTAAAGAGAATCGTTTTTAGCTGCTTACGGAAGGCAATATGGTTCTGCTTTACGTCGCTGTAGTGGTAAGGCATTCCATGCCCTGGCTCCCTGAACATGGAAAGTCCGGCCAAGGCCGCGGGCTTGTTTTACCCGGTGTAGTTCCAGTAGAAAGCCCTCAGCTGATCTTAGGTTTTTCTTAGGGTGGTAAATATTAACCTTATCCTTCCAATATGCTGCAGCGTTACCAAAAATGCACTTATGGCATGTGGTTAGCAGTTTGAACTGGATGCGCGCTGCCACAGGGAGCCAGTGTAATTTATTTCTTGCTGCATTTGTGGTCTCAGAATTTTTTCATCTGAAAGATGATACGTATTGCAGCATTCTGAATTTTCTGTAGTTGTTGGATGTTGGCTTTATTTGCACCTTCCAATAGTGCGTTGGGAGGTGCACGTGGGAGGATCACTGCTCTCGAAAGTTTGATGCAATTCTCTATTGAGACCAATGGTGCCACTTGCCTGAGTACTTTAAGGTGATCATTGGTATTGGTGGTAATAGCTGTTACATGTGCTTCACAGTCCAAGCTTTCCTCCATATAGGTGCCAAGTGTCTTTATCTTCTGCACTACCTTGATTTGGCTACCGTCAATAATGAAACTAGCATACCTCTGATCTAAATTGGTTTGAGCCTGCCGAAGGTTTTGAATAACATCAGTTCCGTCTTGGCTGCATTCAAACAGAGCCAATTAGTGGACATCCAGCATTTTATGATGTAATATACTGTTTCCAGCGTCCGTTGGTCCTTTTCATGGTTTCCAGTAATATCTAGGACTAATTAGAAATCATCACCATAATTGCAGAAAAATATCTCCAATAGTTCTAGATCACCACACAGGGGGAGAATGTAAATATTGAATAACAAGGGAGAAAGACACGCCCCCATGTTATGATCTGGGATTCAGAAGCACAGTCACCCCAATTTACTTGCAACTGGCGGCCTTCTAAAAAAGATCTAAGTCAGGTGGTGGCATCCCTAGAAAGGCCTCCACTTCTATGTCAAGATTCTGGTCCTTCTCTCTTCATAGTTCTCACGCACCTTATCCTCAGCACATTTCATCATCAGCTGGTCTCACAAATGTTCTTCCCAACAACACAGCTTAAATTGACATTTAACAGCCAGACCTCTCAAAGCAGTGAGGAATTCTTCACCTTTCTTTTGCTCTCCGGTGGCAAATCGATATCTAGCAATAATTCTATTTTCCTTGACATCATAATGTTTATCAAGCTTCAGCAGGTTGTCAAATGAACTTAAAATCAAGCCATCCTCCACTGTGGGCTCAGGATGACCCAAACAGTGATACAAGAGCACGTCCTTACGCTCCATGGCATAATTAGGTCCATATACTAAGGACAAATAAAAAAAAAATCTCTTTCTAATCCATCCACCGAATAATCGCTTCCCCCATACCTTGGGTTAAAAATAGCGCTGGACCCGATATATTAGCCATGTCACTTATAGCACTGTGTTTGGTGTGCTATATTTACATATGTATGTAACTTGATTGTGGTCTCACAATGTTCAATAACTCGGGTGACAAATCAGCCACTCGCCTACTGCTCCAGTTGCAAACTCGTACCCAATGTCACTTCAACATGCAATGTATGCCAGCTCCATTGTGAAATGTTAACACACACACAAAAATGACAATGTGGCAGTATTAACAATATGGGAGTTCACTGCCACGCGAAGGAGCCACTCCGATGCGTGATGCTTACCGCCATATTGTCCGATGCATTAGTAGTCATGGGAACAAGAATCCAAAACAAAATGTACACAGAATGACTCCCAAGCAGGGGGACGTTTGAAGGTGCTTTACTCGGAGCACACACGCATACACCCGCGAAATATAATTAATCGTAGCACCCGCTGCTCTAGCAGAGCCTGCACCGCTCGCACAGAGCAACCCTTCAGTTCTGGAGGTTTGCGCTAGCCGTCCCCAACCCTATTTCCAAATGCGCTCCGGGGTCTGCTCCAATGCGCGTGGTACCCCCTTCCTCAAATCCTTGTCCAACCATAAAATCGGCCCGAGGAGGCACCTGCTATGTGTGCATTAGGGGCCTGCGCTGCTTGTGGGGCTTCAGCAGCAAAGCGGCTTACCTCAACCCGAGGTGATACCTTCTATTCCACTCCGGACATCAAATATACACATAGAATTCCAAATCCAGTTGTACAGGATGCCCAGCACTGCAGCTGGCTTCTGGCTCTGGGGCCACAAGCTGCACTCTGTGGGTCCACACACTGCTGCTACATTTCCTCACTGCAGCCCCTGGTAGCATCTTGTCACCAATATAATGAAGTAGATTGGCACACCAGATAAGTGAAGCATATTTATTATATTAGTATCTTCCAGGCTGCAGTCTCCCCCCCTCTCCCATCTTGACAGGCTCCAACTGACACACTTTCATGCCATCACATTCCTGTCCATGGCTGTCATCTTGGCTGTCATAGATGAAGTGGATAGGACGAAAGTTCCTAGAAGAATTCTATCAGACTCTGCAGACCCTTCAAGCACTAGGTCTCAAAACCAGGCAGATGTAACCAAGTCTAAAGGCAAGCCTAAACCTAAGGCTAAAGGAGAAAGAAAACACAAAGGAAGAGGTTAAGACAATATTCCCCTTACCATACCTACAACTGATATTGAGGTAGTTGGCGGAAACACTGATCCTGACGAGGAAGAGCGATTGTCAGGAACTCTCTATTCCGATGAGCATCCTGCACTGACAAGATTGCTTGCAGAAGAGGATTACTCTAAGGAAGGGATTAGTAAGGGTCTAACAGAATAAACAACCAGAAGTTGGAGGGTGAGCCTCATGTGAAGCAAAGAATCCAAAAGGAAGGTGGGTTACTAGTTAGTAAGCCTGCAGAGCCCACAAGAGGTTGGTGGTTCCTCGGGATATGTGGCCCTTCCTCCTGCAGTTGGTGCATGAAGTTCCCCTTGCAGTACATCTTGATCTTAAAATAACTCACAAGTGGTCACCCATGCAATCCTGGTTGCCCAAGATAGAGGTCCCAGTGGAAAACCACTACAGGAGTTACTCGATCTTACAAAAGTGGATCAGGGATTCAAAATTAATTAGCACCGCTAACAGTCGTGGGTGCATCCTTTTGAGGCAACAGAGGCTAACTTGGTTAGTCCTCTGAACCCTTTTGCATCCAAGGGCAATAGGCTTATCCTAGTGGTTGCCGATCACACCACAAGGTATCCTCTGGGTATTAAGCATGTTATAAATAACCTATCATATCCTGTAGCCAACCCACTCCTAGTCAGTCATTATAGCTTTACTAGACACTTTTACACAGGGGCATCTTTCCTGAAGGAGTTGTGCCTGTCACAGGCAGCAGCTTCATGTCTAGATGTAGCCAGGCAATGTGTCAGGAAGATGGGGTTACTTATCATTGGTCATCCCCATATCCTTCAGTTATTTGGTCTGATTGAGAGATTCGTTGGGACCCTCAGAAGTATGACTGAAGCGAATGAGAAGCACCAAAGAAGGCAGTGGGACCTTCTATTATCATACTTATTGCAAGAAAGCCTGACCCTGAATTCATGCTCAGGTCCTTACAAGGAAGTTGAGAAAATCGGTAAGGGAAACTATTCAATGGACCTTGGAAGACCTAGAAAGGCTCCTAGAGATCCTTATGAATAGATTGAAGGATGTTATGTTTTGTTATGTTATGTTAGCGGTACTTGTATAGCGCACCGTCACCAACGGAATTGGTCCCCAGGTGCTCTGGCGGATCTGTAAACGGGAAGGGTGGGTAGGGTTAGTCGGGAGGAGGGGAGAAGGAGAGTGGGAAAAGTGGTGATCTGTTGGCAGCTTCAGCTAGGTATACACAGAGTGCTGGGCTTTGGTGCTGGTATCGGATCGGATGAAGGCCTCGATTGCTGTGGGTGAAGTTTATGTGTTGTTGATGCGGTGTGGTAAAGTGCGTACGGATTGCTGGGAGAGAGATGGTTGTGTGGTTTTGTGTGGGTTTAAGTATGCAGAAGATTGAGGGTTGGGTTAGTGGGGTCTGTATTCTGGTTCAGGTACTTATGATTCCGTTAGAGTTGTAAACCTGTGGGTTCAGATGTTGCTGGTTCTTCGAGGGCCGACTTGTTTTGGTGGTGATGCGCTGATCCACCTGTATCCTATTGAGTATAGTTTGGATTGGTGGGTGCGTCTGAACCTAATCTTCAGGTGTGGGACTGGGTGGGTGATATTTGTTCTCAGGTGATCTAGTGTGACCCTGGTCGGTTAAGGCTTTGAATGGTTCAGGGTCGGGGTCGTGTTGCAGTGTTGTCCTTCTGTCCTGACCGGTTCTTTGATTTTCGTGGGGTGAACATCCTTGGGACTATTGTTTAGTTGTAGTTTTGTGTGGTGAGGCATTGTGCTTCCTGCTATGTATTGGTGGGCAGTGTGTAGTGATGAAACATTCTGTTTCTCACCCATTGTAATGGGGCCTGTGATGCAGTGCTTCCTTTCTCTCTCTATGTTTTGTTCTTATGACTGTTAGGTAAGGTCATAGTTAAGGTCATGGTCATCTTGATCATTCGTTCTAGTCTTTCTGTCTTAGTTTACTATGTTTACTGTCTTTGGTCGTATTGCGACTGTATCCCATTTGGTCCTTTATTATGTCTTGGGATATTTACCTCAGTTTTCCCACTGATTGATCAGTGTGTATCGCGGTCGCTCCACGTTCATTGATGTTTTTAGTTATGTCGGTGCCCCTGTGGCTAGTCTTTTTAATTATGAAATGAAGAGCCAGGTTTTGAGTAGTTTCCTGAATAATAGGTGGTTTCTTGTGTTGCGTATGTACTTTGGAAGGTCGTTCCAGGTTTTCGGGGCTTGTTGAGAGAAGGAGAATCCTCCAAGTTTTCTTTTGTTATAGGGCTTCGGTTCCAGGAGGATTTCCATGCTTGATCTGAGCGTTCCTGTTGGTTGATGTAGGCGCAGTTTGTCTCTTAGGAACTCAGCGGCTTCGTTGCGTACTGCTCTGTGCGTAATGCACATTGTTTTGAATTTTATTAGTTGTTTTATTGGTAGCAATGTAGTGTTTTCAGCGCTGGTGCGGTGTGTTCTCTTCGGGGTAGTTTCAGAAGTAGTCTGGCTGCCGAGTTTTGAATGCGTTGTAGTTTTTTTTTAGGAGTCGTTCAGGCATGCCTAGGTATAGGCTATTGGCGTAGTCTACTTTGGACATGACAAGGGCGATGATGGTGGTCGTTTTGTTGGCGAACGGTAAGATTCTCTTTGCCGCTCGCAGGAGGAAGAAGCAATTCATGAGGAGAGCTTTTACTTGTGGCTCTAGCGTGAGATTATTGTCCATCAGAACCCACATATTTTTTACAATCGCCGTGGGTACTGCTGGCTACAGACTGGGAGGCGGAGATACCTGAATCTCTCTCTGACCTGTTCCAGGGCAGCCCTTTTAATGGCTCCACTGAGGGTGTCAAATTGTCCCCTAAACTGACTCTACAGCAGCAAGGTGAGGTTCTCCCTTGTTTTCACTCAGTTTAGGCTTGACACATTGGTGCAAGCATGACATTGACACTTTTACTATTTAACATTTATACCGCGCACCATGAACCCGAAGGCTTAAGGGCGCACACAAAACAAACACAGTGGCGCCCCCCACATAACGGAGAGAACAGGTACGCCCAAGAGAAACCTGAAAGACAGAACCGAGAAGGTGTGCCTATTAAAAGAAGCACCACATTATGTCAGACAAAGTCGGATCCCACATCTAAGGTCCAGAAAACGTTGCATCTAGGGGTGATATAGCAATCCAATGGTTCTGGTGCTAACAGCAGGATACTCTGATTTGGGATTCTGTGTGAACTACAAAGCTCTAAATGTAGTCACCAAGACGCATGAGCCTGTCCTGACTCTTTATGGGGAAGTGAATCCTTCAGCTTCACTCCCCTGGCTGTTTGTTCATTTTGTTAGAAGGAAACTGAGCAGTCTTTCGGACTATCAGTGCTGGGAAACTGTTTCCCTTTTTGTCTTCTACTTTTTGTAACTTTTTAACATTGCACTCAGCATTTTACAATTCAGTGCAATGGGGATACTTTTGGACAACCTTAACTTTTTACACTAAACATGAGTAGTGGCCTTAAATGGCCGTGCCATGAGATTTTCCATTGTTCTTTGGCCATATTGGTGTTTGGCCTTCTTCCTGTCCTCTCAGGTCAGGAAATCCCATGTAAGGTCATGCACTTGCCCGGGAAAGCTGAAGCTTTTGTGGGCTAGTGATGCCACTTCCATGGTGGCAGTGGGTCTAGGTGTGGGGCATGAGTGAAACCAATAGTTGTCCCTGATTGGACAAGTAATGGATGTTTGAATCATGCAGATCCTTACTATTGGCGGGTGTGGACTTGCTTCCAGGCTGGATTTTGGATAAGAAGAGGACTCCTGCAGCTATTTCTTCAGATCAGCTTTGGAGCCAACAATGCCTCATAGAAGTACAGAAGATCCTGAAGAAGACTCCTGAAGAGACCCAGCATCCCTTCCTGCGTCTGGCACGAAAAAGCACTGTTGGACTACCTGATCTACAAAGGCCCTGTGCGGGGCTTCAACACCTTAACAGGTGGCAGCAACCAGACTCCATGGGCCTCATTACGACTATGGCCGAGTGTTTTTCTTTTTTTGTAATTTTTTTTTTTTTTTACTGGCATCCAGCAATGAATTACCGGGGCATTCCAGCCCCATCGGACCGGGTAATTGCCCATTGCTGGGTGCCGGTATTTATTACTCCCCATTCCCATTTGAGCCCCATATGGCTCAAAGGGAATGGGGAGGCCGGTAACGCCACCGCCAGCGCTACCGGGTAGGTCTGCTCGCGGGTGCCGTTCCGGGCTGACCTCGTGACCTCCACCAGCGGGCAGACCTTGTAGTTTGCTGGTCCGGTAACTTCAGTACCGGCAAGCTTACAGCTACTGTAGTTACCGGACCAACAAACTTGTAATGAGGCCCCATGTGTTGTCGAGGATCCAGCTGTCCTGAGCCTTCAGAAGTGTTTCTGGACCACACAGTGGACTGAACAGCTCTCCAGTGGGCTACCTCACTAGAACCATCGCTGTTCCGTTGGCACCTTGAACTTCGGTGATTGCTAGCGTGTGGTGTAACTTGTCTTCCTGCTGAATTTCAGCCTCACATCTTCAAGGGATCCTGCTCTGGAAGGACTTCTACAACTACGACTGGAAGGACGCCTGCTGTCGTCTGTGCGCAGTGGTCAGTCGCTGGAAATCTCCTTCCCCCATCCTCTGAAGTGTCCTGAAGAGGTCGACATTGGTGCCTTCTGCATTTCTCCATCACCAAGGGTTACCTTCTTCTCCTGTACCCGACCGGAAGAATCCTTACACCCGCAGCTCCTTGGAACCTCTCACTGAAACCAAAAGCCAGGAAATCCAGCCTCCAGTGACCCCCGTCATTGAATTTATTTTAAGACCCATTGGGGACTGCATATATGTTTCTGATGTTTGTCAATCGGCTTAGAATCGCCTGCTGTGCATAGTCCGACATCCAGTGGTAACCGCGAGTATTGCATCTTGTCTTTCGAGAATCGAAAGGGGACGTCGACATGGTCGTGCCTGTAACACTATCCCTACGGAACATGTAGTGTACCCAAGATCCCTCACGCGTCGAGGTCCCTCAGATTGTTTTTTTCCGCCCAGATAACTGGTCGCCCGTATGCAGAGTTCTTAAAGAACATTGCTATTGTCCAACCGACCTTTGGTTGAATAATTCTATAAAATAGTTAAAGGCATGGTCTAGTAAAAAATGTTATTTAAAAAATAGATGGGCAACATAAAAAAAAAATACTAGCATTCTCTTTTTTAAAACTTCCTATGTAAAATTTTGAGCTATTCAAGCTCAAAATTCGCAAAAGCAAGCACATGGGCGCATCCATTTTGTGAAATGGATGCCCTCCTGTGCTGGCTTTTGCTTTTGCGGCACTAATGAAGGAAAAGCCAGCCAGCTGTAGTAAACAAAAGCTACCGCTGGTGGCTTTCCCTTCATTAGTGCTGTACGCGGAGGACGGGGACCGGAGACCAGAGCAGGAAAGCTACAGCTGAATCTCGGTAAGTGCTATTCATTTTTTTAAAAAAATAAGCACTAGCTGTGGTTTTTATTCTAAGTTTTCCGGGCTGGAGGAGCCCGGAAAACTTAGAAATAAAACCGCAGCTTTAAAAACGTTGTATTTATGTTTCTCCAGCATGGGGTCTGGCATGGATTCGCATGCTCATGAATATTCCCCGTCGTCAGGCTGGGAATCCTCGGTAAAGAAAAATCAGTATCAGTTTCGTTTCTGATCTGTCTTTCGTAGTAGTTACCAATCACTGATCTCTGCGTCATACTGACCACAGCCAATGACTGCCCTCTACCTAAGCCCCGCCTCTGGCAGCCATCTTCAGATTTTTACCGCACGTTCAAGTGTTGGGAGTCCTCGTGCTTAGCTCTCGAGCTTTTACTGCGTGTTTCGCGCTTTTTTCAGGTGAATTTTCACATTTTTTTCGGTTAATCGAGCCTCAAGCTCCACCGTTTCCACTCCCGTTAACGGCTACCCGTTACGGGATTTTCCTACGCCCCTCAAGGGTGAAGATTTTGTCGAATCAACTTCTTGGAGGATTCCAGAAGATTTGCGGCCTACTTCGAGATGGCCCAGGACGCGAGTTCGTCACCCGGACCCAAGCTGTTTCGCAGCTGCCCTGGATGCGGGCTGCGTTTAAGGAAGACAAACATTCGCGTTGCCTCTACTGTCTTCATGGGGACAAGACTCATGTAGAGAAGGACTGCCAGTTCTGCAAGAACTTGTCGGAGCGGACCATGAGGGACCATCGATCCCGCCTCACCAGCTGGTTGGAGAAGGGCTCAACGGGTGAGAAGAAGAAGAAAGGGTCCGAGCGGGCTTCTAAGTCCTGTGCGGGCACCCCGGCGACGGGGGCCCAACACCAGGCCAAGCGCCGCGAGTCCGCTGGCTCCGGGAGCGCCGAAAGGTCGGGCTCTTCGGTCGCCAGGCAGGGCGCGCCTTCCCCGGCACCGTCAACCGCTCCGGTTTGGGGAAGAGGAAGTCCGAGACCCCGGGTAAGCTTCGGGAGAAGTCCCGTCCGATCTCGGAAGAGGGGGAGCGAGGCGTCGCCCCTCCCCCTAAGGAGAAGGCCCATACCCAGCAGGCAAAGGCCTCTATCGAGGCGATCGCGGCGACTCTGGCCAAGCCGGCAGAGACCCCGCCAGTGGAGACTGCCTCCGGGACTAGAGTTTCCCTGCCGTCAAGGAGGGAATCCTCTTTTCAGCCCATCGTCATGGCCACCATGATGGAAGAAGCGAGGGGGGGCACGGTAGCCTCCTCGAGCTCGGAGTCAGCCTCGGAGGAGGAACTGACCGAGGCCGCAAGGAATCTCAAAGTCCAATTCGAGAAGGTTCGATCCCGTAAGGAAGATCCTCGGGAGATAACCGAGGAAGACGACGATGGCGAGGAAGAGCAGCCTTCCCTTCCGGCGCAGCCGGAACCTAGGCCTCAGGATAGCTCGGCCACCATTTTGTCGGCGATCCAGTCCTTATGCTCTGAGATAAGGACTAGATTACCACGGCCCAGGCCAGAGGACCCGCAACCTAGCCCGTCGGGAAGTCCTCAGAACAAACGACAGAGGACCCAACCCTCTCCTCCGCTCGCCACCGTAAGGCCTACAGTTCCCTCCTCATCCTCCCACGAGTCGGGAGATGACAGTGCGATGGCCTCGACGACGGGTTCTGAGGGCGACGACGATGGACCGGGTCTCCCGTCGCACGGGCCTCTCCGCCCGACGAGATTGGCTCATTCCACGCCATGATCGCCAGGGCGTCCGAATTGTTCCAGCTCTGCCCGGAGGAGCAGAAAAAGGAAGGTTTCCTCCATCAGCTCCGGGAGGCCAAGAGGAAAACTGTCATCGCGGTGCCTGTAATCGATGACATCTGGGAGGAGGGCCTGTCAGTTCTCAAGAACCCCTCCACGGCACCAGCCAAACGGGACCGGTACGAGAAGAAGTACCGGGTCCCCGAAACCGGCCCCCTGTGCCTCAGGGCTCAGCCAACGCCAGACTCGGTCGTCTCGGCGGCGAAGAAGAAGAAAGCGGCGGGGTCGGGAGCCTCGACGCCGAATTCCCCGCCGGACGGCGAGGGAAAGAAGTTGGACGCCATGGGGCGGCGGGTCATTTCGTCGGCGGCAACGACGATCAAAGCGGCCAACGCCCTGGCGATCGTGGCCCGTTACGACAGGGAGCTCTGGTTTAAGATGGCCCCCATATTGGACTTCCTACCAGACGACAAGAGATCCGAGGCCCTGGAAATACTCCAAGAAGGCGAGGTGGTGTCGGACCACGCCATAACGGTGGCAACCGATATTGCCGATACTGGGTTCCGCCAGCTGGGCAACGGTGTTTGCCTACGACGAAGGGGTTGGCTCCGGGCGACCGACTTCCGTCAGGACGTCCGGACCAGGGGGTTGGACATGCCGTTCGACGGCAGCAACTTGTTCGGGAAGGCGGTGGACGAATCCCTCCAAGCCATAAAGACTGACGCGGAGACGGCCTGCGCCCTAGAAGCCCTTCAGCAACGACGGCCCTTTCGGAGCTCCGGAGGCAGACAGGGTGCCTCCAAGGGATCCAGCGGTGGCTCGTCGTCCTACCGTCAGACGGCACGCTTCTCGTCTCAGGAGGCCTACAGGGGTCACGGCAAGCATGGAGCGCCTCGCCGCCGTCGGCAAGGTGGCCAGGGCGGCAAGGCCACCACCTCCAAGCAGAACTGAACCAGCCGTGGTCTCGGGCCCCCACCGAAGCACCCCGGCGGGAGGCCGGCTGACGAAGTTCGTCGGCGTGTGGAAGTCCATCTCCACCGACCGTTGGGTGCTAGATATCCTGGCAAGAGGACACTCTATCGAATTCCTGAAGAAGTGCCCTCACGTTCCACCTGTGGCCAGGAAGGAAAGTCACGTCCCGCAACTGCTGTTGGAAGTACGGGCGATGCTCGGGAAAGGCGCCATCGAGCTTGTCCCGAAGAGGCTCCGGGGCTCCGGGGTGTACTCAAGGTACTTCCTCGTCAGGAAGAAGAGCGGGCGGCTTGCGCCCCATCCTGGACCTTCGTCATTTGAACAAATACATCAGGTCACAAATGTTCACGATGGTCACCCTCCAGCACGTACTGGGACAGCTGGAGGAAGGCGACTTTCTATCGTCGTTGGACCTGGAGGATGCATACTTCCACGTTCCCATCCTCAAAAGTCACCGAAAGTTCCTCAGGTTCGTCGTCCAGGGACGCCACTACCAATTCAGAGCACTGCCGTTCGGATTGAAGTCGGCCCCCAGGGTCTTTACCAAGTGCCTAGCACCCGTGGCGGCGCGGCTGCGCCTGCAGGGGTTCACGTCTACCCCTACCTGGACGACTGGCTCATCCGCTCAAGGACGAGGGAACTCGCCGTCGAACACACTGCGAGGACCGTCCAGCTACTCACAGACCTGGGATTCGCCATAAACTACCCAAAGTCCCACCTGGTGCCATCGCAGGTGGCCCTGTTTCTGGGAGCGAAGCTCGATACAGTGCGGCGCCTGGCGGCACCGTCGGAAGAACGGACGAAGACCATTCTAGGCAAGGTGCAGCGCCTGCTAGCCACGGACGTGGCCAGGGTGCGGTCCATCAAGTCCCTCCTGGGGATGATGTCCTCTTGCATCTACCTGGTGCGCCTCTGCAGACTACGGATGCGCCCTCTTCAAGAATTTCTCGGCGCCCGTTGGATGCAGGCGACGGGCACCTTCGAAGACAGGGTCCCCCTCAACGAGGTGTTCCGGCGAGCGATTCAGTGGTGGGGCGTTCGAGGGCACCTCACGGCGGGCAAGGACTTTCAGACGCCGGCGTACCAGGAGACGGTGACGACGGACGCCTCCCTGGAAGGTTGTGGCGCCCACACTGGAGATCTCCACGCAAGAGGCCTCTGGCTCCCAGAGGAGAGGCTCCTGCACATCAACGTCCTGGAACTCCGAGCCGTGTTCTGGGCTCTCAAATCGTTCCTCCCGTCACTCAAGGGCAAGGTGGTGTGGATCTTCACGGACAACACCACGACAATGTTTTACATACGGAAGCAGGGAGGCACCAGATCCCCAGCCCTATCCAAGGAAGCACAGGATCTGTGGCACTGGGCGGTCGCCCAGGGGATGTTCCTGGTTCCCTTCCACCTGGCAGGAGAAAGAAACACCATCGCCGACTCGCTCAGCAGGGAGCTGCGCGCGTGTCACGAGTGGGAACTGCACCAGGATCAGGTGGATCAACTCTTCCGACGATGGGGCAAACCCCAAATCGACCTGTTCGCAACAGCGACAAACTCGAAGTGCAAGACGTTCGCCAGCAGGTTTCCCCAGCCGAGAAGCATGGGCGATGCGTTCTCGTTCCCCTGGGACGGCCTATACCTGTATGCGTTCCCTCCGTTGCCGTTGCTGCTTCGACTCATCAACCAGCTCAAGAGGTCCCGGTGCAGGATGATCCTCGTTGCACCGGCGTGGCCGAGGCAGATCTGGTTCCCGGACCTTCTGGACTTGTCAACGTCCCCTCCCATCAAGTTGTCGGCAGACGCGGACCTTCTCTCCAGAGAAGGAGGCGCCATCTTCCACCACGACCCGGCGTCGCTGAACCTGCAGGCTTGGCTCCTGCAGCGCTAGAGTTTGGAGGCTACGATATACCGGCCGATTGCAGAGAAGTTCTTGCAAAGGCCAGGGCGTCCTCGACTCTCAAATGCTACGGTCATAAATGGAAGAGGTTCTCTATCTGGTGCCGAGCACAGAAGATCAACCCCCTACGGATTACGGCCCCTCAAGTGCTGCCGTACCTGCTATCGCTGGCAAAGGCTGGGCTAGCCCATGCCTCCATTAAGATTCATCTGGCGGCGATCTCCAGATATACCAGAACCACAGGACGGACGTCCCTGTGGTCCCATCGACTGGTAAAAGAGTTTATGAAAGGACTGTTCCGGTCGTTCCCGCCGGTGAAGGCCCCGGCATGGGAACTTAACGTGGTGCTGACCAGGCTCATGGGGCCCCCATTCGAGCCGATGCACAAAGCACCGATGAAGTTTGTGTCGTGGAAGACTGCATTCCTGGTGGCCATTACCTCCGTACGACGAGTGGGAGAGATCCAGGCCCTATCCTGCAAAGCACCGTACTTGACTTTCCATGCCTCGAGGGTGGTGCTTAGGACGCACCCCTCCTTTATGCCCAAGGTGCCGTCGGACTTCCATCTTAACAAGCCCCTGGTGTTACCTGTTTTCTTCCCGTCTCCTTCGTCCCCGGCCGAGAGGACTTTGCACTCGCTGGATGTGGCTAGAGCGCTGAAGTTCTACGTGGACCGCACAAAGAGTTTTCGGAGGACATCACAGCTATTTGTGAACTTTGGACCTGTGAACCAAGGGAAGGCTCTCTCAAAGTCTTCTATTTCCAGATGGCTCTCCGGCTGCATCATGCACTGCCACCGGTTGGCTAAACGACCGCTGCCAGGCCGTCTGAGAGCCCATTCGATCAGAGCAATCGCTGCTACTACGGCGTTCTTATCTGGTGTGCCCCTGCTGGACATCTGCAGGGCTGCTACGTGGAGGTCGACGCACACCTTCACGAGATTCTACTGCGTCGATCGGGATTCCAGGGAGGAGTCCAGGGTCGGCCAAGCAGTGCTGCGCAACCTGTTCGCTTAAGGTGAGCCTGGTGAGGAGGTAAGAGATGCTTAATGTTGAGTTTTTTGTATTACTTAATGTTGAGCCTTTTGCCACCCCACCGTGGTTGTGCATGTGTGTACTGCTATTTATTCTTATATTCATGAGCATGTGAATCCATGCCAGACCCCATGCTGGAGAAGGAACAAGTAACTTACCTGTAACTGTTGTTCTCCAGCATGGGTCTGGCATGGATTCACATGCGAACCCTCCCGCCTACCCCTCTGCGGCTCTTCACTTGGTCATACTGCCACTTCACGTGCTACCAAATCTGAAGATGGCTGCCAGAGGCGGGGCTTCGGTAGAGGGCAGTCATTGGCTGTGGTCAGTATGAAGCAGAGATCAGTGATTGGTTACTACTACGAAAGACAGATCAGAAACGAAACTGATACTGATTTTTCTTTACCG
Organism: Ambystoma mexicanum; assembly: GCF_040938575.1. Lineage (NCBI taxonomy): Eukaryota > Metazoa > Chordata > Amphibia > Caudata > Ambystomatidae > Ambystoma > Ambystoma mexicanum. The sequence continues at coordinate 165,037,802 of NC_090923.1, read as the reverse complement.
AGGATTCCCGGGGAATATTCATGAGCATGTGAATCCATGCCAGACCCATGCTGGAGAACAACAGTTACAGGTAAGTAACTTTTTCCTTGCGGTCGCTTTTGAAGCGACCGCAAACATAAATACAAAGTTATTGTGTTGGAAAACGCTGCGTTTTTTCTTTCCAAGTTTCTCAGGCTCCTCCGGCTCGGAGGAGCCTGAGAAACTCGGAAAGAAAAACCGCAGCGTTTTCCAACACAACCGCGTTGTGTTTCTGCCTGCTGTGGCTATCACTTTGGGTCTCTGGTGCTCAGCACCGGAGACCCAAAGTGAAAGCCACAGCAGGCAGAAACAAAACGCGGTTGTGTTTACATGCCGCGTAGTGTTTCTGCCTACAGCTGATTTCCCATTTGGGGCTCTCGGAGAGCACCAAATGGGAAATGCTAAATGCTGCGTTGTTTCTGCCTAAATCTGCTTTCCCATTTGGGGCTCTCGGGCTCCCCGTGGGGAGCACGAGAGCCCCAAATGGGAAAGCAGATTCAGGCAGAAACAACGTGGTTGTTTTCCGCAATGCTGCGTTGTTTCTGCCTGAAACTGCTTTCCCATTTGGGGCTCTCGGGCTCTCCAGCCCTGAAAACTTAGAAAAAAACGCAGCTAGTGCTTATTTTTTTTAAAAAAATAAATAGCACTTACCGAGATTCAGCTGCAGCTTTCCTGCTCTGGTCTCCGGTCCCCGTCCTCCGCGTACAGCACTAATGAAGGGAAAGCCACCCAGCGGTAGCTTTTGTTTACTACAGCTGGCTGGCTTTTCCTTCATTAGTTCCGCAAAAGCAAATGCCAGCACAGAAAGGCATCCATTTCACAAAATGGATGCGCCCATGTGCTTGCTTTTGCGAATTTTGAGCTTGAATAGCTCAAAATTTTACATAGGAAGTTTTAAAAAAGAGAATGCTAGTATTTTTTTTATGTTGCCTATCTATTTTTGAAATAACATTTTTTACTAGACCATGCCTTTAAGATCACTCCTTCTGTCCCTTGTCTCGACGGTTGTTACAGTTTCCGGCGAAGACCTGCGAGAACTTAGACGGACGGTGATCCTGTTGGTGTTGCCAACCACATGGCCGGGCATCCGCCGACCTATACAGTAGGGAGAGTGGGGTCGGGGTGGACATTTCTTTTGAAACTGAAAATGCCTTTCCCTTTCCTTCCTCTTTCCCTTTTGGTCTTAGTCACTCTGTGTTACCTCAGCTATGGAGAGGACTCCATTTAGATTTTACCCTATTGTAAGAGCAAAGACCTTAAAGGAGCGTAGGTAAAACGATGGGCGGCCTACGGTATGTCCAAGGCTGGTGTTTCTCCCAGTGCCGCTACCACCGAATGTGACAACAGAGAGAGTGACTATAAGACCTCCGAACCGGAGGTTGTTGACCTTTCGACGGAACGCTTGCGTTCCGCATAGTGTGTCCCCAGCCCCGATAAGCACGGTGTAAGCTCTGCTATGGGGAAGTCACACCCCAGCAACAAAGACGGACACGTGCTAAGCACACAACCCCTAGCTTTACTTCGACTACGTCGAAGAAAACTTCGGCGCTAACGGGTGCACCAGTAACTCCGGTGATACCCGCCGATCGCCGAGATCGGCATCCCTCCTTGCAGCCGCATGTGCGACTAGCGACTGGGCAATCTAAGACAAAGGGCGCTACCCAAAAAACACATAGCTCTGTCGATACGCATCACAAGAAGGCATACAGCGACGATAAACCGAGGACTCAAGACAAGGCCTTATCACCACCGAAAATTACGGCACTACCAGAAAAGGTGGCAGATGTACCTACGCGCCTCCCGACTGAGGTGGACGTCGAGGACAGCCTGCCAAGAATTGTGGCCGCCGATTCTGAAAGACTGCAATCTAGGGACTCTCCGAAGGTTTCCAAAAGGCCCAAAGATCTGCCGAGGAGCGTTCATAAGTCGAGAGAAGGACACAGGGAAACCCCACTGTTAGGGAGAATTCTCTGGTTAGGCAGAATTCCCTAACCTAGTGAGTCCCCCAGCAGCTTTGCTGGATTTTTGGGGTTTATTTTTTCCTCCTGCCAAGAGTGAGACTCTTTTACCCTCACTCTTGGACATGACTTGAGAGTGTTCCTGTGACTTACTATGTGCTTATGGGCTAGGGGGTATTTTTTCCCCATAGGCTATCATTGGTTTTTGAATGTGTGTTACACAGCACCCTCAGTGCAGTAACACAAGGGGTGTCATAGAGACCCCCAAACATAGACTCCACACCCTAGGACTGACTACTGTCTCCCTGGGTCTGTAAAGTTACCATTGACTTTACTAGTCTTAACTTAGGAACTTAACCAGTACAAACCATCTTACTGTGGAAGTACTGGTAGGGGCAATTAGATTGCCCCTGGGTCTGTTGTCGAGGGGGTACTGTCCCGTCCCCCCTCGCCGAGTTCTGGCTGGTGGCAGTGGATACCACGGAAATATTCCACCAGAATATTTCCCAATGGGATTTCCCATTGTTTTTAATGCACCACTTTTTGGTGCAATGTTAAAAGATACCGCCGGTTTATTTATTTAATATAAATTCACCGGTTGGGATTTTTTGCCAGAACTCGCTGCCAAAATGGCGTCTAGGTTCACTTCAGTAACCCTGAACCCGAGTCGAGCCTTTGTTCCACTTTTGGCGGGCTTCTGCACAGAAGCCCTCCAAAGTGGTGCCATTCTGTCTGGGTACCACAGGGGGTGTGAGAGGGGGTTTAGGCACCCTGGACTGAGTTGCCGTGCCAACTCATGTCGCACTCTAGTGTGATTGGCCCAAGTGGTGAGCCACCCCGCTCACCACTTAGCATGTTTGAGTGACAGCTAGGCTGTATGAATGGGGGTTTGCTGCATAAAAGCAGGGTTTTTGGGACTGGTTCTTCAGAAGTCGCCACAGGACCTAAGAAGCCGAAGAGGGGGAAGCCGAGCCGACCTGCCGAGACAACACCACCGGTGAAGCCCTGCAGAACCGTCTCACCACTTTTTCCGACGACAGAGGAGATCTCCCGCCGGAGAGTCTTCTTCCCTTAACTGGTGGGGACAACCAGTTGCTGCCTTCTTTTCGCCGTCCCGAAGCATCTCGTGGCCGCCTTGCCTGTGCCAAGCACCCTGGCAACCGGGATACCACTTTTTACCTCAACCGCGAAAGGGGGGTAAACTCCTTTGTGACCGGAAAACTCCACGGCTGGCCTCATCCCTGGTAGTGCAACGACCTGCAGCTTTCCTCCACGTTGAGATCACCTCTTCCCCTGGACGACGCCGCGACTTGCACCCACTACCAGGAACAACTACCACCGCTGGAGGATCCTTTCCACTTTTAAAGGTACTGTGTTCCGCCCGGCTTCCCTTGCCACCGATTGTACGGGGTAGATTTAGCCCTCGGCTCTCGACCCTGGGTAAGCCTGGGACACCCTAACTAAACTTTTTCTAAAATCAGTAAAACCTTTTCTACTCACCTGCAAAGACTTGTGACATTGTGTGATCTTGGGCATATTTTCGCCTGGCTCTCTCTAAAGCGGGCCACAAACCAATTCTCCTTGTTCCACAGTCGACTGCCTTTGCTAACCTTGTGTGGAAAGTGTTTTACCTTGCTGCTTTCATTACTTCTGCTTTTCCCTCCCTTTTCTAATAACTTGTTGGAGTGCCATCTGACGTTAAGCGCTCACCTCTGTTTGGAAATAAGTGGTGTTAACTTAGACTTGTCCAACAAATGACTTGGGATGTACATATAAGTAATAGTGACTGTGTTTTGACTTTCTTATCTTTTCTATTTTGCTAGTGTAATTTATGAGTGTACCTTTAATAAATAAGTTTATACTTTTACACCTAGCTCTGGTCAGTGTTTGCTTGTGCTACTGTGCCTCTGTACCTATTATGTATTCTCTGTATACTGTCTAACTCTTCTTGAGGGAAGTCTGACTGCTCAGCCACAGCTACCACAGTGAATCTGTGTGGTACAGACTGCTACCAAGTGGGTTTACTGCCAACACCTGTAGACTTAAATCTTTTGCAGTGGTCCCAGAGGGAACTGCACAGGTTTCTGCCTAACACTGGTGGCAGCGGTGGGATTTGTATTGAGTATACACTTTAGTGTACTTTTGAGATACCTTAGTGCAACTAACCACAAAGCTTAAGCACAAGAAAGAAAAAGTCATTTTCTAACCTGTCTACTATGGAAAGTTATAGTCAAGAATCCCTTGCTACAAAAACTGCTGATTGTCTAAGACTTCTCTGTAAGCATAAGAATCTCATGACTAAAGGAAAGAAAATGGAGCTAATAGAAAGGTTGTTAGAAAACCAAAGTCTGGATGATGGTTCAGAGGAACCTATCACTCCAGCAAATGTAGAGAACAGCAATGATATTGATATTGGACAAAGTATTGATGATCTTGGGTCAGAACCAGAAGAGGAGGATGAAACTGTTGTAGATGTTCCCTCTAGGCCTCTGTCTGCTCTACCAGCTGTACCTACTGGACCTTTGCCAGGTCCCACATTTAACCCTCAATACTTTGAACTAGAGAAAATGAAAATTGAATTAGAGTACCAGAAACTTAGTGCTCAAACTGACAAAGAACTAAGGCTAAGGGAAATGGAGCTTAAGTATGAACTAGAAATGAAAAAAGTGTCTGTTGAGAATGCTTCTCTCTCTGGCTCCTCTAGAAGTTCCAGTCCTAAAAGACCCAGGATGCCTAAGGAATTGATTGGTATGTATGAGCCTAAGTTGGATGTGTTGGATTGGTTGTCTATGTTTGAGTATAACCATGGGCTCCAGAACATCACAGGTAATGAGTTACTCACCTGGTTGTTCTCTAGGCTTCCCCCTGTTGCAACTGATGCGGTAATGGAGTTGGGGGAGGAGGATAGGAAAGAGTATGAATGTGTGAAACTAGCTTTGATAGCTAGATTTGGGAAGACCCCTTCCCAGTATCTTAAGAGGTTTAGGAGCCTCAAAAAGCATGATGGTACCCCTTGGGCTACCTGGGTGTGTGAAGGGTTGAAAAACTTAGAGGGATGGATTAAGGGTTACAAAGTGAACACTTATGAAGGAATGAGGAATCTTGTAATGATGGAGTCAATTTATGATGCCTGCTCTCCTGAGCTCAGACAACACTTGGCTGATTCACGGGAATTAGATCCTAGGAAGCTAGCTAAGGCTGCTGACTTGTGGGTTGCCAACAGGGCTACTCACAAGGATTCTGGGGTAACTCAGAAGAAGGATGAGGGAAGACAGCCTAAGAAAGACTCCAAAGAGAATTCTAATAATTCCAATTCCAAAGAGGGCCCCAAACCAAACCATAAGGGTAAGCCACCTGGGAAACCACAGCAGAGTAGTATACCTTCTGGTGCTAAACCAGAAGGAGGTCAGAACAAGCCTCCATTCCAAAGGACCTTTGGGGCCTGTTATGTTTGTAAGGCTACTGACCTGTGAAAGGAGATCCCAGATGTAAGGGTAAACCTTCAGGGGTCCAACTTGTCTCCTTAGCCTTCGCTCCAGAAGAGGAAGTCCCAATGGCAAGTGGAAACTTTCTACTACTGGCTGATGAACCCACTGGAGTCTCAGCCAGTGTTTCTTTAGTCTCTCTGGGGTTGTGGGAACAACAGAATTTAGATGTGTATAATTCTATCCCAGATAATACTAAAGAGTGTTATAAGGACAGTGTCCACGTGAATGGTCAGGAGACTCCTGCCATCAGGGACACTGGGGCCAGCATAACTGTGGTGGATGAATCATTTTTCAAGGCAGAGGATGTTGCTAAGGCACCCAAATGCCTCACCAAGTTAGCTGGAGGGCCTGTGCAGATGTGTCCCCAGTTACCAGTTCTCATCCAGTGTAATGATATGGCTGTGAAGATACCTGTCAGTATACAATGTGAAGTACCAGGTAGGGTTCTGTTGGGAAATGACCTGAAAGCTCTTGGAGTTGTGTCACATACCCCCAGACCTCCTAGTAAAAGGTTACAGGAGCTCACCAAACCTGCAAGAGAGAAAACCCTGCGAGGTTTATCTCAGGAGATGATAACAGAAATCACTCCTCTCCCACTGGAGCAACTTACTGCAGTAACTACCAGATCAGGAGCAAAGGGGCAACCCAAGACTCCTAGGAAAAAGACTACAGCAAGCACTCCAGTGCTTCCAACAAGGACTTCCCCGAGGTTGTCCAAAGTTACACCTGTAACTCCACCTCCAGCTGAGGCTGAGAGGGAGGTACAACCCTGTTTGGTTGAACTAGACTCTGAAGAAGAGCTAGTAGGAGGCCCAGAACTTATTGGAGACCTGGACCCGGCTGACCATCCTGAGCTGCAGTCTTTACTGGCAGAAGGTGGACCCAGCAGGACAGCTTTTCGTAAGGGACATAGAGAATGTCCAACTCTGGAGGGCCTTCGCCAGCAGGCAGCTTCTCAGGCTGATGGGCAAGAGCCTGGGAAGTATAGGTTACACTGGGAAGATGGCCTCTTCTACAGTGAACCAACTGAATCTGAACCTGGAGCCTACCAACGCCTGGTAGTGCCCCAAGAGAACAGACAACAGTTCTTGCAACTAGCCCACGAGATTCCTTTGGCTGGTCACTTGAGTTTCAAGAAGACCAAGGAAAGGCTCTCTCTCTACTTTTATTGGCCAAAAATGGGGGCTGAAGTAGATAGATATTGCAGGAGCTGCCATACCTGCCAGACTTCTGGTAAGGTTGGTTCCAAGAATGTGGCACCTTTAGTGCCTCTCCCAGTTGTGGGAGTCCCATTTGAGAGGGTAGGGATTGACATTGTTGGTCCCCTTGATCCCCCAACCTCCTCAGGCAACACGTTTATCCTTGTTGTAGTAGACCATGCTACTAGGTACCCTGAGGCAATTCCTATGAGGACTGTTACAGCTCAGGCTGTGGCTAAGGCCCTCCTTGGTATCTTTACCAGGGTTGGGTTTCCTAAGGAGGTGATCTCTGACAGGGGGACAAATTTTATGTCCAACTACATGAAGGCCATGTGGAAAACCTGCGGAGTCACCTACAAGTTCTCAACCGCCTACCACCCTCAGACAAACGGGTTGGTAGAAAGATTTAACAGAACCATGAAGAGCATGATAGGTGCCTTAGAAGAACCCCTTAAGGAGAAGTGGGACCTTCTACTGCCATGCCTTCTATTTGCTTATAGGGAAGTCCCTCAGGAGGGAGTGGGTTATTCTCCCTTTGAACTTCTCTATGGGCATCCCGTCAGAGGCCCCTTGGCCCTGATTAAGGAGGGGTTGGAGAGTGCTCCTTCCCCCAAGCCAGTCAGAGTGACTGACTATGTGATAGGTCTCCGAAGGAGAATGTCACACATGATGGCAGAAGCAAGTGACAACTTGAAAGCTGGCCAAGCTCTGATCAAACATTGGCATGATCAGAAGGCTAACATGGTTGAGTTTACTCAAGACCAGCTAGTTCTAGTTATGCTTCCAACAAAGCAGAGGGCCTTGCAAGACAAATGGATGGGACCCTTCAAGGTTGTGGGAAAACTTGGAGAGGTCAACTATCTGGTGGATCTGGGCAAACCCAGGGAAGCTCCCAGAGTCTTCCACACCAACCGCCTCAAAGCCTATGTCTCTAGACCAGAAGTAGGAGCATTGCTTCTAGCTTCATCAGAAGAGGAGGAGGAGAGTGAAGCTCTACCTGACCTCCTGAGAGGCTTACCTTTGGACGAAAAGGTTGAAGGAGTTAATCTCTCTTCAGATCTGACCCCTGAGCAACAGGAGGAGTGCAAAGCTATGTTAAATCAGTTTGCCCCCCTGTTCTCACTTTCACCAGGCTTGACCCCTTGGGGACAGCATGAGATACTCACTGGTGACTGCCTGCCAGTCAAAAGCAGGGGATATAGAATGTCAGAACATGTCAGAACCCACATCAAAGGGGAGGTCAAGAAGATGCTTGATCTCGGGGTAATAGAGCCCTCTACTAGTCCATGGTCTAGCCCAGTAGTGTTAGTACCAAAGGCAGGATCCAAAGAGTTGAGATTCTGTGTGGACTATAGAGCTCTTAATGCAGTCACCAAGACTGATGCCCACCCTTTGCCAAGGACAGATGAGTTGGTGGATAAACTTGGTGCAGCCAAGTACCTCAGCACACTGGACCTTACGTCAGGCTACTGGCAAATAGCCCTGACAGACCATGCCAAGGAGAAAACTATTTTCTACCCCAGTTGGCCTATACAAATTCAAGGTTATGCCTTTTGGACTGAAAAATGCACCTGCAACATTCCAGAGGATGGTGAACCAAGTTCTAGCTGGGATGGAGGACTTCTGCATGGCATACTTGGATGACATTGCAGTCTTCAGCCACTCCTGGGAAGAACATGTGACCCACTTAAGACATGTTTTGCAGGCTCTTGAGCAGGCCAATCTGACCATAAAGGCAAGCAAGTGCCAAATTGGTCAGAGTAAAGTGGTCTACCTTGGACATGAGGTAGGAGGTGGAGAAATAAGGCCTTTGCTCAGCAAGATTGAAGCTGTGCAAAATTGGACAACACCTACTATTCAGACCCAGGTGAGAGCCTTCTTAGGCCTCACTGGGTACTACAGGAATTTCATTGAGAACTATGGGACCATAGCTTCTCCCCTGAATGTGATCTCCTCTCCAAAATTCCCTAAGAAGGTCAAATGGAATGAGGAATGCAATCAGGCCTTTGAAAACCTGAAGAAAGCTCTCTGCCAAGCTCCAGTACTCGGAGTTCCTGACTACCACCAAACTTTCATTGTACAAACTGATGCTTCTAATGTAGGTATAGGTGCAGTTCTTAGCCAACTGGATGAGAAGGGTAGGGAACACCCCATTTGCTTCATCAGTAGAAAACTGAAGGATCCTGAAACAAGGTGGGCAACAATTGAAAAAGAATGCTTTGCTATTGTGTGGGCACTGAAGAAGTTTAGGCCATACTTGTATGGTTCTACTTTTGTCATTCAGACTGACCACCAACCCTTGAGATGGTTAATGCAAATGAAAGGGGAAAATCCAAAACTATTGGGATGGTCAATCTGCCTCCAAGGGTTTGATTTCACCATTGAGCACAGGTCAGGGTGTCACCATCAAAATGCTGATGGACTCTCTAGGATGTATGTAATCGACTAGAGGTATGAGGTTCATCCAGGAGTGGATTAAATCCTCCTGTCCCTTAGTCTGGGGGGGCGAGTGTTAGGGAGAATTCTCTGGTTAGGCTGAATTCCCTAACCTAGTGAGTCCCCCAGCAGCTTTGCTGGATTGTTGGGGTTTATTTTTTCCTCCTGCCAAGAGTGAGACTCTTTTACCCTCACTCTTGGACATGACTTGAGAGTGTTCCTGTGACTTACTATGTGCTTATGGGCTAGGGGGTATTTTTTCCCCATAGGCTATCATTGGTTTTTGAATGTGTGTTACACAGCACCCTCAGTGCAGTAACACAAGGGGTGTCATAGAGACCCCCAAACATAGACTCCACACCCTAGGACTGACTACTGTCTCCCTGGGTCTGTAAAGTTACCATTGACTTTACTAGTCTTAATTTAGGAACTTAACCAGTACAAACCATCTTACTGTGGAAGTACTGGTAGGGGCAATTAGATTGCCCCTGGGTCTGTTGTCGAGGGGGTACTGTCCCGTCCCCCCTCGCCGAGTTCTGGCTGGTGGCAGTGGATACCACGGAAATATTCCACCAGAATATTTCCCAATGGGATTTCCCATTGTTTTTAATGCACCACTTTTTGGTGCAATGTTAAAAGATACCGCCGGTTTATTTATTTAATATAAATTCACCGGTTGGGATTTTTTGCCAGAACTCGCCGCCAAAATGGCGTCTAGGTTCACTTCAGTAACCCTGAACCCGAGTCAAGCCTTTGTTCCACTTTTGGCGGGCTTCTGCACAGAAGCCCTCCAAAGTGGTGCCATTCTGTCTGGGTACCACAGGGGGTGTGGGAGGGGGTTTAGGCACCCTGGACTGAGTTGCCTTGCCAACTCATGTCGCACTCTAGTGTGATTGGCCCAAGTGGTGAGCCACCCCGCTCACCACTTAGCATGTTTGAGTGACAGCTAGGCTGTATGAATGGGGGTTTGCTGCATAAAAGCAGGGTTTTTGGGACTGGTTCTTCAGAAGTCGCCACAGGACCTAAGAAGCCGAAGAGGGGGAAGCCGAGACGACACCACCGGTGAAGCCCTGCAGAACCGTCTCACCACTTTTCCCGACGACAGAGGAGATCTCCCGCCGGAGAGTCTTCTTCCCTTAACTGGTGGGGACAACCAGTTGCTGCCTTCTTTTCGCCGTCCCGAAGCATCTCGTGGCCGCCTTGCCTGTGCCAAGCACCCTGGCAACCGGGATACCACTTTTTACCTCAACCGCGAAAGAGGGGTAAACTCCTTTGTGACCGGAAAACTCCACGGCTGGCCTCATCCCTGGTAGTGCAACGACCTGCAGCTTTCCTCCACGTTGAGATCACCTCTTCCCCTGGACGACGCCGCGACTTGCACCCACTACCAGGAACAACTACCACCGCTGGAGGATCCTTCCCACTTTTAAAGGTACTGTGTTCCGCCCGGCTTCCCTTGCCACCGATTGTACGGGGTGGATTTAGCCCTCGGCTCTCGACCCTGGGTAAGCCTGGGACACCCTAACTAAACTTTTTCTAAACTCAGTAAAACCTTTTCTACTCACCTGCAAAGACTTGTGACATTGTGTGATCTGGGGCATATTTTCGCCTGGCTCTCTCTAAAGCGGGCCACAAAACAATTCTCCTTGTTCCACAGTCGACTGCCTTTGCTAACCTTATGTGGAAAGTGTTTTACCTTGCTGCTTTCATTACTTCTGCTTTTCCCTCCCTTTTCTAATAACTTGTTGGAGTGCCATCTGACGTTAAGCGCTCACCTCTGTTTGGAAATAAGTGGTGTTAACTTAGACTTGTCCAACAAATGACTAGGGATGTACATATAAGTAATAGTGACTGTGTTTTGACTTTCTTATCTTTTCTATTGTGCTAGTGTAATTTATGAGTGTACCTTTAATAAATAAATTTATACTTTTACACCTAGCTCTGGTCAGTGTTTGCTTGTGCTACTGTGCCTCTGTACCTATTATGTATTCTCTGTATACTGCCTAACTCTTCTTGAGGGAAGTCTGACTGCTCAGCCACAGCTACCACAGTGAATCTGTGTGGTACAGACTGCTACCAAGTGGGTTTACTGCCAACACCTGTAGACTTAAATCTTTTGCAGTGGTCCCAGAGGGAACTGCACAGGTTTCTGCCTAACACCCACCTTCATCGGTCCCACCTGATGACTTCTCTGAAGGAGAAGAAGGACTTTCTTCGATGTTAAGGCAAAGATCACTACGGTTTTCAAAGGAAGACTGTGAGAGAGACGCCTTTCCACCCCTAGACCATTCTAGGTCATCAGTCTGGAATAGAGAAAAGTTTGAGGACTCCATGGAAAGGCTAGACAGGCTTGTTTCATGTTCAGAACAACCTACACCAAGAAGGCCACGGGAGGAAAGCCCTTTTAACACTAGAGCTAAATTCCCAAGGCTTTTTGACCCCTCTTTAGAAGATGACATATGACCTTACTGAAGAAAACATTCCCCCAGTTAATGTGGAGGAAAATCCTTTCTCTAACGAAGATGAACATGAGACCATTGAAGATGAGCCAATTGAGGGCTTGGGGGAGGACACAGATATGGGTGACCCTCCACCATGGCAGTCCCCAGATCCACAAGGCCCAGACCCAGATATTCTGGCTTTGGACTCTCCTCAAAACATCCCTACAAGAAATCCCTCTCCTATTGATGATCAGCTGACGTTTAATGTAATGTTACGTAAGGCAGCTGAACACTTTAAAATTGCCACTGAAGAGGCAGCCCCTGAAGCCGACTTCATTGAAGATATACAAAGAGAAGCCTCCAAACAGCCAAGCCACCCCTCCTCAATTCGATTAAAAAACGCCTGGCTCCCTCTTTGACAACACCTGCTCTCACGAGGTGTAAACCCAAGAATTGAAAAACTCTTTGCCCTTCTCCCTCAGATCCTCTATATATTAGAGGTCATTCCACCCCAGATTCTTTGTTAGTCACTACCACAAGAAAAAGAGCAGGGGTGCCTTTGTCAACCGGCGAGGCACCCCCTGACAAAGAAGGAAAAAGACTTTATGCCCTGGGTAAGAGGTTTACCACAGCAGCAGCGTACTCTACGCCTATTGCCAATAACACTACTTTATTGGCCAGTTACGCAGATGCGCAATGGGCTTTAATACAAGAAGGTTCCGGAACCTCTACGAACCCGTCTCCTTACCACAGTCTCTGGGGGTAGGCAAGTTAACCAGAGCATTTTAAAGAACACTTTGGGTTCTGCCGAGACGGCCAGTCGATCCCTCGCTCAGGGCATTCTCCTCAAAAGACACGCATGGCTTTGAAACTCAGAGTTTAAACCTGAAACGCAAGCGTCGGTTATAAACAAACCTGTGGAGGAATCCAACTTGTTTGGAAAGGAGGTCGACGACACCCTAGAGACCGCGAAAAAGGAACATGACACTGTAAAGACCGGAGGGGCGGTCTGTACTTCCGCTCTCTGTATGGTAGAGGAGAGGCACAGAGGACACCTGCCAAGATTCTCTATTATTGGTAACGTAGGCGAGCAATCAAGGCCTAGCTTCTCAGGAGGTGATGCAGGCTGGTTCTTAAGTACAGTGTAGTCCCCATGCACCCACAAAGGAATATCCACACACTGTATTACTAAAAACACAGTCTTTATATAATTAATATTCAAGGTGATGTACACTATCACGATAACTCACTTTGTACTCAGAAATCAACAATGATAAATATATACAGTTCTAAAGTGGTACCACTAACGTTATCAGATCTCATTAAAGTGCATACGGTCAGAATGACACACAGATCAAAATAAAGAGGAAACCAGCAGTAGAGAGAGGAAGCAAAGCAAGATGGTTGAACAATTGGCAGAATACTGGCCCTATACCACTAGACACAGTTCTGTGTGGAGATCCCCCCCACCTGGGCAACTTGTAGAAGAAAGAAACAAGCCCAGTCCATGTATTGTTCTCACTGGACTTCCCAATAGTTCTGCAACCCCAAAGTACCTGGCGTTGTAGCGTTCCTCGTCGGGGAATCGACAGCCCTTCTTGAGTGTCCTCCCTTTCAGGCAGGAGTCACGGGTCGTCGAACGTCCGACGGAGAACAGGTCATGCTATGGCATTGAAGTGGCCGCGTCGTTCCTAGCGGTGCTCGTTGACGGGGAAGTGTAAACATCCTGCAAGGAAGAGGCGTGCGGGGCACTTCGGTGTCGATAGTTTTGGACCGCAAAGAGTTTGAAGAACTGTGGCCTAGCAAGGGTGTCGAGTCGTTGGCGTCTCTGTGGTCTTTGGGTGGCGGGAAACCCACCAGTGGTTCGGGCCTTCTCCAGCAGGATACAGCGGCGACTATGCAGACGAGAGCGTCTTTGGATCAAATGAAGTTCTTAGGCAAACATGAGCATGGCGGCACCGGTCGGCGACAGCGGCGGACAACAGTCCGGGCGCTTCTCCTTGGAGTTCCGCAGCAGTCCCCGTATCGGGTCGGCAGCCTGTCGAAGGTCTGTCTACCAGGGAGCTTTAGGCAAAGATCAGCTGGTGCATGATGGTCCCTCGTAGCTCGGGAAGAGGGCGCCTTACCAGGTCCTCTCTGGGGCAGTCTTTGGAGGCACAACAGCTTTCAGATTGGCAAAGGAGAGTCACAGCAATTCTTCTCGTCCAGCAGGGCTTCAAAGTCAAGCTTCAGTCATTCCAGTTACTCGTCGTAGTGGACTTCAGCTTCTGAACACGATTCCTAGCAGTGAGAGGTCTCCAGATATACTGTTGATTTCCCATTCATTCCGCTGGGTCACACTCAAGCATCCAATCACGACTAAGGGCATTCATACAGGCAGGCAGCCAATCAGGCACACAGTGAATTCAGGCCATTCACTTCTCTCCAGATACTCACAACAAGTTATGTGTATTGGGACAAGTACCGAGCCATTCAACAGTCCACACTGCATTCATACCGGTTTTGGGCAGGGCTGTCTCAGTCTTTGTGTCAACCACCAGATACTAGACACCCACAACATAGAATGCGTATTCGTCACACACTCCATTCACCCAGGTCCCACCCACAGGCGTACCCACAACATACGGTCGTTGAGAATGCTCCAGCCAGTCTGGCCGGCACTTCCCCCACACTACCATATATGAAACTTCCGCCCAACAGCCAGTCAGGAGGAAGGGACAGAGGCAGGGCTTCCCGGGACTTCGGGAAGATCAAGGTAACAAGTGATGGAAGGCAAGAGGCCATGGGGGCCATGTTATCTCCATCAGGAATCTACCGATTCCAATGACTGGGCCTGGGCATCCCAAAATGGAGGACGCTCAGGGCACCAGTCATTTCAGCACGGAGCTGCCACCAGCCCGTACCCTGCTCTGTGGGTCACACACAGGTGCCCAAAAACATACACTAGGGGCACAGGGTTGCACCCCTACCCATGGGTGCCATAAGGGTATCCCATGGGTCTGTTCACCAAACCAAAAGAGAGAGCAGCACCGCCAGGAGTCCCACATGAACTCCTGCGCGGAAAACACGACAGAACACAGGATAACAAACAGTAAAGCACAAGGATACGGAGGCCCTGTCTCTCCGATGCATTTCCAGCATCACAGACACCCTAAAGAGTCTGGACCAAATTACTCGGAGACCCTCCACAAGGTGAAGATTTGGAAACGGAAGGTTTTTTCGTGGCCAACGTTTCACCCATCAACAATACTCTTCAGGAAACAACTGGAACTCTCCACAAGGGACCAACACTTGCACCACCTCGTAACCCCAAAGGGGACAGCACCGTGGTAAAGGAAGGGGGAGGAACCCTACACCCAGAGGTTCTCCTGCCTCAGGTTCCAAATGACTCGAAGATTCGGGTATCCTCCAATGCCTCCCCGGTCGGGCCGACTGACATCATTCCTTCAGGCATGGGAGGGAATAACCACGGACCAGTGGGTGCTAAAGCCCATAGCCCACAGGTACTGTATAGAATTCAACCGGTCCCCAAAATTCAGACCTCCACGACAACGAAGACTAACACCAGAACTTCTTTGCATACTTCTTCAAGAAGTCGAGATACTTGAACAAAAAGGAGCCATAGAGATTGTACCTCTATCACAGGTAAAAGAAGGTATTTATTCAGTGTACTTCCTTGTACCCAAAAAGGATCTAACCATGCGTCCTGTTCTAGATCTGCGCCTAGCGAACACATTTGTAAAACCACAAAAGTTCTGCATGGTGACCTTGCAAAGAAGTAATTCCCCTGCTCACACAGGGGGATTACATGGCAACTCTGAATATGAAAGATGCATACATTAATATTTCGATGTTGCCAGCGCACAGAAAGTACCTCAGATTTATGATTGAGAACAAACATTATCAGTTCAAGGTACTACCCTTCGGCATATCATCTGCACCAAGGGAATTTACAAAGGTACTAGCAGTAGGGGCAGCACACATGCGCAGGCAATCCATTCCAGTGTAGCCTTACCTCGACGACTGGCTCATAACAGGGGACTCTTACGAGACGTGTCTGTCAAATATTCAAAAGACGATGGATCTTTTATTCAGTCTGGGATTCTCTATCAACGAGAAAAAATCCAGCTTAGACCCCAGTCAAGTCAAACCATTCCTAGGGGCTCCAATTCAAACAAAGGACGGCCTTGTCTTCCCCTCCAACGAGAGGGTTCAAAACATGTTATTTCAAATCCCTCACTGTGTAGCCAGTCGGAAGGTAACCGTACGTACGCAAGGCTATGCGTCTGCTAGGAATGATGGCGTCATGCATCTTATTTCCTCACGCACGCCTGCGCATGCACCCAATGCAAGAGTGGCTAAGCAACCAGTGGTGTCAGGCCAACGGACAGTGGGACGATTTGGTAGTGGTCTCGCCGGCCCTAGTTCTCTCGCTGCGGTGGTGGTCGAGGGAAATCCTTCACCACCCCCGCAGTGCAAGCCACTCGAACTACAGACGCCTCCCTTACAGGGTGGGAGCCCACCTGCTTCAGCAAACGGCAAGTGGAGGTTGGTCGTCCGACATAGCGTCCAACCACATAAACCTGCTAGAACTGCTGGCAGTGTTCAAAGCACTAAAAGCTTTCGAAACACAACTGCAGGGAAAGACGATCCTAATCCTCACAGACAGTACCACAGCCATGTACTATCTGAACAAACAGGGGGGCACTCATTCTCCAGGGCTGTCCAAACTGTCTCAGAACATTTGGAAGTGGGCTCTCAAATGCAACATGTTCCTGTTATCACAACATGTTCCAGGGGAACTCAATCTTCTGGCAGATGTACTCAGCAGAGACTTTCAGTTGCCCAGGGAGTACGAATGGCGATTACACGGAGACATCGTCACCAATGTTTTTGCACAACGGGGTTTTCCAGAGATCGATTGGTTTGCAACCCTGGAAAACGCCCAATGCCAAGATTACGCCTCCAGCTACCCACAGAACCGCTCGAAGGGGAACGGACTCTGGATAACATGGTCAGGGAAATTTGTTTACGCTTTTCCCCCCCGATTCCCCTTCTCAACAAGATCATGCACAAGATGCACTAGGAACCAGTCACGATGATATTGGTGGCCCCCATGTGGGCCCGCCTGCCCTGGTTCACTCATCTGATGGAGATGTCCCTATCTCCTCCAGTCAAACTGCCTTGCCCGTACAACATGTTGTTGCAAGACAAAGGGGAGACGCTTCACCCATGCCCGCAGACATTGAACTTAGCGACCTGGCTCCTTAGGTCATAGAATTGTACACCTGCAGCCCCCTCAAAGATGTATGGACATCCCCAGGGAGGCAAGGAAACCTAACACTAGATATTGCTATTCCGGTAAATGGAAACAGTTTGCCATCTGGTGTGACTCAAAGAGCATCAACCTAATCGACTGCTCTGCCACTCACATTGTCTTAAACCTAACTCACTTGATTCAGGCCTAGTCTTCAACTCAATAAAGTTGCACCTAGCTGCACTTTCAGCATACACAACAGAAGGTGTCATGGTGGAAGATACCAGTGATTAAGGCTTTCATGGAGGGAGTAAAAAGAATTCACCCTCCCATTTCGGACTCGGCTCCCGAATGGGGCCTAAATGTGGTGTTAACTAGGCTGATGGGAGCTCCTTTCGAACCCATGCACAAAGCAAGTCTTAAAAATCTCACCCTCAAGACTGCTTTTTTAATAGCGATTACCTCCATTAGGAGGGTAAGCGAACTACAGGCACTCTCTATTCTAGATCCCTTTGTAACAGTTTACAAAGATAAGGTGGTTTTGCGCACTCACCCTACATTTGCACCTAAAATCATTACCAAGTTCCATGTGAACTAGTCAATAGAGCTACCAACGTTCATTCAAAATCCTTCAAGCCTGGGGGAAAGAACCCTGCACACACTAGATGTACGCAGGGCTGTTCTATATGTAAAGTACTCGTCCACTAAGGAAAACTAATCAGTTTTTCGTGTCAGTGGCCACAGGAAAAGGAGAGGCAGTCTCCAAATCCACTATTTCTAGATGGATTGTCAATTGCATTACACTCTGCTACAATCTTGCTAAGAGAGTACTGCCCTTCAAGCCTAGAGCACATTCCACTCGAGGCACTGGGGCATCCATCGCATTCATTGCAAATGTTCCCCTTGAGTCCATTTGCAAATTGACAACCTGGAGTTCTGTACACACCTTTTACAAAACACTATTGCCTAGACACTCATTCTAGATCTGATTCTCAGGTGGGACAGGCAGTATTAAGACCTCTTTTCACTACTGTTCCTTCTCACAACCCACCTCCAACTCCGGGTACTGCTCTCTAGTTTAGGCACAGCATGTGATTCTAAGCAGATTGACAAACACCAGAAGACATGCATTACTTACCGTAAAAGCATTTCTGATGGTTGTATCTGCTTACATTCACATGCGCACACCCTTCCTCCCCGCTCGGATGGAAGGAACATAGACATCTTACTACTTTCTCTCTCTTTTCTGTACTCACTCACGTTAGTCATAAGGCTCCGTCTTGGCCGAAAAATACAATCGGAGGGACCTCGACGCGTGAGGGATCTTGGGTACACTACATGTCACGTAGGAATAGTGTTACAGGCACGCCCATGTCGACGTCCCCTTTTGATTCTCGAAAGACAAGAGGCAATACTCTTCAGTTACCACTGGATGTCGGACTATGCACAGCATGTGAATCTAAGCAGATAAAACCATCAGAAATGCTTTTACGGTAAGTAATGCATGTCTTATTATTGAGTGTTGTGCGATATTATCACCTGCTTGTTTAATTTTTTAGTGTGTGGTTGGAGGCCTAGAATAAATTCAGTATTTGTATACATTCCTGTCTAAATGTAATTGTGTTCTTCACTGTGTGAATGACCCAACTCCCACTCTCCTGAGATTAGAATTAACTGTGCTCCATTGCTACCTTGATTGGGTTTTTGCTAACTTCTCAGAGTTCCTGCGTTCACTATAACTAGGTAGGCCTCCTAAAGTCTGACCAGGCCAGATTCTGGAAATCCATCTTAACAGAAGGTTGTAAAAAGAAAAGTGACTTGAGAGTGGGCATGAGGTAGTATGGAGTAAAATCAAGTCTCTCCGTAATAGAATACAGGACGGGGAGTGCCTTTTTATTCCACACTGGTTGCTACAGAACTTTCTCGGCTAAGTATAGGACCACACTACCCCACATACTGGCATTACTCCACCAAAACTCCCTAAAAAGGTGATTTGGTCTGAAAAATGTGAAAAGGCCTTTCAGGGATTCAAGTATAACATTTACTCTGCCCTTATGTTTCCTGACTACAAGGGTTTTCATAATTAAATACACTTCACTAGCAGGAATAGGTACAATCATGTCTCAGCTGGATGAAAAGAGCAAAGAGCACACTGTGTGTTTTATCAGCAGACTTCTTAAGGACGGAGAACTGAGGTGTAAAACCTTGGAAAAATAATGTTTTACCATTGTGTGGTCATAAAGGAGATCTGGATAATACTTGATAGGCTCTAAATGTTTTAACTCCAAACTGAAAACCTTCCACTTAAATGGCTGAGCATGAAGGGAAAGACTATGAAACTGCCCAGGTGCACCATAAGCCTTTGACTTCACCATAGAGCGTAGGCCAGGGACCAAGCATTGCGATACAGATGGCAGGTCCAGGAAGAATAACAAACTGGTACAGGACATCCACTCCAGGGGTGGATTAGAGATCAATGTCCTCAGTCTGGGGGTGGGGGCTGAGTGTTAGGGAAACAGTTTTTTACCAGCTTTCCTGTCAACTTCATTGGAAACCCACAGCATATCTATTGACTATTTTTAGAATATGGTTTGATTTCTGAGAGTGAGGCCTTTTTAAAACCTCACTCCGTAACTTAATTTACTTCATTTTCATGATACAGGTCCTTGATAGACTGCAGGCTTTTTAGGCTCCAGACAGATGTTTTCCTCAACCATCATACGCAATGTTCTTTTCCTAAGGTCTAGCACATAATCCAACACATTTTAGGTGAAAGAAGGAAGGGCGTGAGGAGGGCTTCCCATCCTTCTTTCACCAGAGACAACCCAAAACTGTTCCTTGCGATAATGTCCTCTGGGGAAAAAGTCAGCAGGTGGGAGACATTTTTTTTTTCCTGCACCCTTAAAAGCCTTCCCACACATATTCTAGGATGGGTACAACTTTCTATTCTAACTCCAGTCCTACAATATTTGGGGAAAGTGCTGGATTTTTGTGGGATTTTTGGTGGGAGTGCAAATTTTGGGATATGACGCCCTTTTCCCCGGCAACATTTTAACTGGATGCCACTGAAACCAACCCCCTTTTAGGGACTTCACTGCAAGCAAACAAGAAATGTGCGGAGGAGATCACCCTTCATTTTCAAGGGTTCTTTTCAAAGCATCCATTATCCTCTTTAAGATTCTTTTGAATCTTTCAACTAAACCATTGATCAGTGGATAAGGAATATAAAGCTTATAAGGAACACTGCATTCAGTCCACATATCTTTAATGTAATGCGATATGAATTTGTTCCCTCTGTCAGACAAAACCGTTTGAAATCCAGCCAAGGGATAGCCTCAGGAGTGCCAGTTGACCATTCCACTATTTCCTAATGCAGTAGGAAGGTCAAGGGAACCGGAGAGGCACCAAAGGTGCTTGGGTCTTTGCACACCTTAACAGATGTTTTTGTATGATTGGCCACCTTAACCCTTTGTCCATAGCACCTTCATTCATTTCCCCCATACACATGGCTGGGCTTCTGACTTTGTCCCATTTAACACTCTGGAACATTTCATTGACTTTGGACCTCCCCTAAAGTGACTTTGGGGGTACGTGCCTGCCCCAGAACCATTTTCCTGCAACCAGAAGTTGTTTAGGGAATTCTAGGCCAACTGGATTTTTAGTTCTTACCAGGGATTTTCAAAGTTCTGCTCTTCTCTCCTGTGAAAGTGAATAGTTTCTTACACTAGGGATCTAATTTTGGTGACAACCTATTTTTCCTGGGAGTGAATTACTACAGTAATTCTTTCTAAAATGTTTCCTGATTTCATGGAGTCCCTCGGCTGTGACTAGCCTTATCTTTGATTGGGAGGTGGGCTTTGTTTATTAACAACTATTGTATTATTTAGTACCTAAGGTGCCAGAAGTATAGTGGATTATCTGTGTTTGACTTGGGAGGCCTTTTAGACTCCTGGTTTGTAAAATGCATGGTTCACTTTTCTTTCCACATCCCTTCTGTGTGTTGTGTACTGGCCATATATAAAGAAATATTTATTTATTATTATAAATACCTTTGTAGCCCGATAGGGCTTTTGTATACACAAAGCAATCACACCAACAATTAAACAAATAATATGCTATTTACAGTTGATTGCATACGATGTTCAAAATAAATTCTATATACATCCAAAATTTCACCATAGAATAAATGATTGCAACTTCGTTTACAGTATACATTTCTTTTACAAAGCAATAAAATATCTATAGTAAAATCATGGCAATATGCTAAAAGGATAGTTCTGTGAATCTTTACAATCTTTAACAGTACAATAACAAATGTTTAGTTGTTTCAATTGTCTGCTCCCCACAAAATCGACAGTAGATTGTCTCTGTTTATTCCCAGTTAACCTCTATGACCTTGTAGGATTCTGAATTATTACCTTTAATGTTCAGATATTTCTTAACTACCAATTAAAGGGGTACTTATTCAAATAATTTCTTTGGGCAGTATAATTAAGGTTTTTACTAAGAGGTTTGGCTGACAAATTAATATAATTCCGTTCACTATCAAATGTCCAAATAACTTTTTGGGCCGTAGCCTTAAAATCATTTATAGTAAGCTGCATCAAAGCTGTGTTAAAACATTTCTACCAGACATCATATATTCTTAATATTATTTTTAAGGTTGCAGATGAGAGGCCAGGGTGAGAGCACGTAAACATTCTAAAATGTATACTCAGTAGGGAATCAACAGGGGTGTTATTAAGTTTCCAAGCTAGTCTTAAATAAAGCAACTTAGTAATACTGGAATTAAATAGTTCTCAAACAAAGGTTTTCAAAATACTGCAGTTTGTACATTTGTTTGTGACTCCATATCTCCTCCCCAAATTGCAGCATTGGTCGAATTTTCGTTTAATACAATGTAATTAACAGCTACTAAAGAATAGCCTACATACTTCTGGCAAACCTTGTAATGCAATAGAGAGATTGTTCACTATTCTTTCTAAAATTGACAAATGTACATGCCATTTTAGATTATAATCCAATGTAACTCCCAAATACTTCAATGAGGAAACGGAATCTAAACTTTATTCACTTATTTTTTTATTTCAATTTGGTGTTCTTTTAAAATTTATTTACGGCTGAATCTCATTGACTTTGAATTGGAGGCATTAATACTAATGCTGTTTTTAAGGCAAAGTCATTCAGCTTATTCAAGGAACCTTGTAGACCCTTTACTGTGCCATCCAATAACATTAAGTCATCAGCATAACCGAGCCACTGGAGGTGATCATTTCCTAATCTTATCGGGATTTTCACTGTTAGGTAAGATTTTCAAATCAATGATATATCTTCCTGACATGTGTCTACCCCAGAACCTTATGCTTTGACCAGGTAACTATTTTACCTTGTCACTTATGACATTTGTAATCTTTATCCCCTCTCACCTAGTCTTTTACTCATTTTATGTGTAACCTTTTTATGTCTCTCCATAGTGCATGGTTGAAGTTATAGTTCCCTACAACTTTTGGGTTTAGGCTGGGATGCCCCTATGGGCTCACCTGTTAATTGCTCTTTCATGTACTTGGATTTTCATCCCCCTTTATATTTTATATAGAGAGCCAGTACACCCCACCATATGTGGAGTGCTGGAGGGATACAATGTATCCCCTTTCTTACTTACCTGGTAACATTTCGTTACAATTGCAAGTTTCCTTGAATGGCTGGTGGCAGTATAATGACTTTTTAGTCTCCATTACTCGCAGGCTGTTAATTCAGCCTTGCTAATGCACAGAAGGGGCACCATTGTGCTTGGTGTTTCTGAGGTTTTCTCCTGCCATTCTCAGTGGTAACAACCTCAGTGGCTGTCTTGTCTTTGGTGGGGATCCTGTGGATTCCCCACCCAGGATCCAGAGTGTCAGGAAAGGCAGGAAGTGAGAGAGGAGTCCAAAACTCTGCAGTCCTTTGTCTTTCACCTTGCCTGAAAGGAACAAACTCCCAGTGGGGGGTGGAAGGGTTGGAGGTTCTGGCTGTCCTGATTGGACAGCCAGACTACCCCTTGCCGTAAAATGCAGGAACAGAATGCAGAGGGTGTGCTGTAGTTCCTGATAAATACGCCAAGCCTGAATGTTGCTGACAAGTCCACCACTGGAGCTGAAACTGAAGAGGAAGATGAAGAAATGACAGCTGTAGTGATTTCCAGAGACCGGAGAGCTTGCTGTGTACCAGGGCCTGCTGTAACCCTTACTTCCAATTGGCCTGGGGACTCCGATAACGCTGACTCTGACCCAGAGCCTGGTGAGATCCACTAGACTCAAGATGACCTGAATTATGTGCCATCCAACGTTGTGCTGCAACCTTTCGGGCTGCAATACCCCAATACCCTGGGACCTCAAGCCATTGTTCGCGTACGCCTTCTGAATTCCGAATCGATCCGAAAATTTGGTGGCATCCTGCTGGAACTCCAGAGACACGATTTGAGTCCAGAAGGTACCCTCACCAGAGTGATGGACCTTCCAAGTGATGAGAATCCGACCAGCGATACTCCGTCTTCTTCTGGCCCCTGAAAAGGGTGCCAAAATCAGAGCTGCATTCAGCCGTGAAGAAACTCTTGCCTGGAGCCTTATCCGTCGATCCCTGCTGCAATAATCCCTTCCAGTGTCCTGTCTTCCGTCTTCATGACAAAGTAATCCATCGGCTGAGTTTTTGGCTGCAGATCCTGAAGTCTCCCCTGCTGCAACTCTTCTTCCGTGCTGAGATACTGTGTTGCCTTGGGTATTTACCTACCTTAAGCCTTTGTGATTCCTGTGTAGCTTTGGGGTGTTTCTTATGATTGGGAGTCCTCTCATACAGTTCACCCAGGCCCACTGCTGGAATCCCTCTAGGGTGCCTTCTCTGAAGTCCCTGGACATTAACTAACTTTAAAGTGAAATACTTGTTTGAACAGTCTTCCACAGGAACTCTTGACTTTTGCCTGCAACTGAACCCTATCTCACCATGCCTTCAGCTGGCTTCTAGACCACTTGTGTCCCTCTTCTGCCTCTGAGTGAACTCAAGGAATAGACTACGGAAGGACTGGATAAGTAAAGGGTTCTGTCTTGAAAAGAATAACAAGCGATTAAAAGTACTTTCTTGTGAAAGAGTTAGTTGGTAACTGTAACTCTGAGAGTGGACAGTTACAAAAGTTCTTACTTCCTTGAATGTGTGTTGTGCCATTCTGAAAAGTATATGTAAGGTTATTTTACTCACCTGTAAATTAGTTGTTCCTCTTCCCCAAAAGTAATGCTGTTGGTTTCACTTTACTATTCCTGTTAGGATTTAAATGTATGAGTGCCTGTCACGACTCCTGCCCTTGGACTGGGGCACCCACTACCTCCCTCAGGGCCTCAAGGGCCTTGACATTTGCCCCCAGACTCACTTCGAGTCAGTCCTGGTGCCGTTGGCGCCAGGCTCATGTGAAAAGCCAATAATCTGGGCCCATAAGGGCATTATTTCAACAACATGGATGCTTCCACATGGCTCAGTTCCATAACTCAGTCATGCAGTCTAGCATTTTGGGTTTGGCAGGCCCAGGGACACCTGGAATACCTGCAGGCTATATAAGCCACGCCCAGATTGCAGAACACGCTTCGCATTGCTCTGCTTGCTGCAGCGTGGTATTCACTGCGGTCAGCTGGAATCTTCATCCGCACGCCGGACCTGATCCCCTGCAATAAACAAAGATAAGACACCATTAGTATTCGCTTACCTTTTGGAATCCGCTCTCAAACTCCGCTCCAGGATCCCGAGCAGTCTCGGCGGATCTCGCTCCATCAAGAAAACCGCTACCTGGGAAAAGAAACAGAGAAAACAAATGAGTACGTGTTTATTCTTCACATTCAGTAAGCACTCGCTTACCTGCATAGAACGGCCTCCAACGCCTGCAGAAGAACGGAAGGGCTGGTTCCAACTCAGAGTGCAGTGAGCGGTTCGCTCACCACTAATCACTGCTCACCATCTTCTCGGCACGCGTATTCCGGATCAGCACCGCAGCCTGCTAGAAAGACAATATAAACAGGTTGGCGCAAGAAAATCATATAGCGCCGCGCTCCGTGCTTTCTTACCATCTTGTGCACAAACTGTGCAACATCACGAGGACAGCATCCACAACTATAAACAAAGGAAAGCGTTAAATAGAGACAATTACAAAACAAAGAGCACACCATCAAGACAGACTTACCTGAAGAACGGAGTCGCAGCAGGTCTGGACTCTGTAGAGTCGCTCCAGTGAAGTAACTAAGCAGCGACAAACCCAACGCACCCCTGCACCGAGTGGCAGGACAGAGAGCACACCTTATCAAGAATCAAGGTGAGAAGTGCGCCAGTGGGTCCTTGGGTCCATATGGGAGGTGGGCCCCGGGTCAGAGGAGAATACCAGGCTAAAATCTAACTACTGTGTTTCAGACCTGGTCTTCAGCCACACAAGGGTCCAAAGGAAGACGTCCAAGGGTGAAACAGTTCAGACTGGGTGGCGCCCCCGTGGATACCAGGTGAGCGTTACAGTGCCCCAATTGGGTCTTGCTTCCCCTGACTTGCTTAGCCTGTCCAGAATAAGTCTGCCTTAGGTTATACTTACCTTTAAGTTGCTGGTAGTATATGGGTTTTACTTACCTTAAGTTAGCTGTGTGCCATCCTAAAATAAGTTAGTTATTGCTTACCTTAGTCTGTGTTCAACTGAGCTTAAAAACAACTGCAATTGTTTATTACCCCAACAGGTTTTACTCACCTAGAATAACTGTGTGTTAACCTGAATAATTCTTACAGGTTTTTACTGTTCCTTGAATGAGTGTTCCACTATTCAGAAAAGTATACTTGCAGATTGGTTTACTAAGTGATTTCTTTGCTGAGTGTCACTGCATAACTGACTGGGTCTATCTACTACCCTTGTATTACTGAAAGTAATCGGAAAGTAACATATGGTTTTACTCCCCATGAATAGGTGTACCCTATACTAAATGTGTATAAGGTCTGACTTACCTAGTACTGTTAGGTTTCTAAATAAGGTTTATGCTTGCTTTGGTCTGTGTACCTTAAAGCATAGTGTTGTGTTTTTATAATTGTGTTTATATATAATGTCATAGTACTTATTTACCCAAGATTTACCTTGGTCTACTTGTATTTTAATAAACCCTTTATTTTTACAATACATAATGTTTGTGTTTCTTTGGACCATATGTATACTACCATTTCTTTGTACTGATTCTACAGCCCTCTCTCCCTCCTAACATAAGCCTGGCTGCTCTGTCTACACTACCATGAACTCAAGTGGTACAGCCTTATCAGTTGTATGGTTTTACTAAGCCCTTAGTTGGACTTCAGAAAAACTGTCCTAACAGTCACCTCTGTAAATCTCCTTAGTAATGTCGGCCAAATGGAGATTAAAAATGTAGGTGACAAAATACAACCTTGTTTGAGCCTGGTATGAGTAGCAAGATTATCAGTAGTGGATGAGTTTAACATTGGCCTTTGTGTCTGAATACAAACACATAGTAATGTTTAACAGTCCAAGGGAGATGCCCCATTTAATCTGCATTCCCGGGAAGATATTTTGTTTGACCATATCAAATGCTGCTTTAGAATCTATAAAAACAGCTAAAACCTTGCAAACCAGCTAGGAATATTAAGTGGCATTGACCACGGTCAGTACGTTTGTTATAGTACTGCTCCCCTTTTCAAAGCCGGTTTGGAACCTAGGAATAATCTTAGTCTCTGGGGCCCTTTTTCCAATTCTATTAAAAGCACTCTACTAAATATTTTTGACAGAGCATCCAGCATGGTGAGCATACGATAATTTTTAGCAACACGTCGACAGCCCTTTTATATATAGGTATGATGATCCTTTCTGTCCACGATGTCGGATAGCACCAGTAAGACTAACAGCATTAAAACAAAGTAAATAAAAATGTTAGCTTAGCCCACCAACGGGAGTTCTTAATGAAACCATTGCAGATGCCACCTGGTCCAGGGGCCCTGAAGTTAAGAGATTTAATAATTTTCTCCAGCTGTACCCTGGTCAAATCAAACTGCCACCTATTCTTAGGGAGCACCACCGCCATACCCAAGCTCCCCTCATTACCTATAGTTGTCATGGTCATGAAGTCGGGGGCACAGGCATGCAAGGGTCGCATGCACAGGAGACCTGGGTGGACACTGTCCTGGCGCCTGGCTCATGAACAAAAGTAAAAAAGAAACATTATTTTAACACCAAAAAGCTTTTATAATGGACATAGCACTTCAGATGCATTAACCTTGAACATTCCATCCATTAAGCAGGATGCATTAACCTTGAACATTCCATCCATTAAGCAGCCCCAAGTGTATTCTTGGATGTGGTTGCTAATGGATTGCCTTCGCACGTGCTCGCTCTCTAGGAGTGGCAGGGTGTGGCTGGTAAGCCGGCCCTAATGGGCGTGCCCACGATCTGAGCTAATAAGCTGCCCCGATCCTCAAGACCGACGCTTCGCGTTTTTCTGCATTTACAAGCAGCGTAACGCACACCGTCGCCTGAGGTCAGACTTACCTTTGAAGATCCTGCTTCCTGGACATCCTGCTTCCTGCCAGCATACTTACCAACTGGGGGATGTTGTTCTTACTTGTACATCTCTCCGGCGAACCAAGTATTCATCTTTACACTTTCCGGAACGCCGGAATCTTTATCTTGGCACCGCAGCACGACACGCTCCATCGTCGACAGCAGAGCCTGCAAGAAAAAACAGAAGACAAGGTTAGACATTGAAAAAACTGTCAGTTTAAGGTTGCGCTTCGCCATACTTTGCGCTTTTCCTTAAACCATCACTTACCTGCTGTCGAACATTGTGGTAGCATCCATCTTCCATCCGGCCGCGTCTCACAGCTGCATTGAGGCCGCATTTCCATCTAAGGGAAGAAAACAGAAGAGAGACATTATTGCGGGCCTAAATAGGAGCAACATATAAAGACATTAAACAGAACGAACAGCATCACAAGAGCTCAAGAAAGACTTACCAATCATAAGGAGAAGCATAGTCGCAGCTGGACTGGACTAATTGTTATCAGGGATCAGTGAAGGAACTAGATCCCATTCGACGCGCCCCTGCTAGAATTAGCAGGACAGAGATCTTATCTTCCATAATTCACAGGTGAGCTTTATGGGCCGGCGTGTGCTCACAGAAACCGTACTTTGGGGTGAAGGGTTCGAGAGGTACAACAATCACAGATTGGCGCACTTGCACACTATCTCCACGCAGGAACAGTATCACCACGTACCACCACTCACAAATTTTCTACTGAGGGAGAGGCCTGAAGGGGGTGATTCAAGTTTGGGGGGGCTGCAACCGTGCCCCAATGCCTCCGCAGAGACCAGGTGAGCGTAACAATAGTGTTCTCAATGTTCTTTATCCAGTCATCTTTAGTGATGCCTACTAAGGGACATTGCTGCCCCAGTTGGGAGTTATTTGTCTTAACAGAATTATGCAGAGTTTACCATTGTCTGTTTCTTAAACTTTTTTTAAAGGTTTTCAACCATTTTGTATATTCCCATTTAGTTTTTTTTTTTTTCTTTTTAAAATAAAATATCTCTGGATTGTTGTCTTTATTTATTAATTTCCTAATTTTCCTTCTCAGATCTGTTTTTGCTTCACGTATTTCAAGTCTAAAAAATTGTTATGCGCACCTTTCCAATTACCTTGCTCTTGCCGCCAATAGCCTTATTATTATGCCTCAGCATTCAATCTATGTTTCTAATAGTCTCATCATATGAGCTGATGATTTCGTAGGGAAGAGACTACATTGTTTCGGGGAATTTAGTATTTACTACCTGTGTCCCCGAACTACATATCATCCAATTTTCAAGGGTCGTCCAGTTACTGTGAGACAAGGTACATTCTGGGCCTCATCACGAGTTGGGCAGTAACGGCAGCGCTATTAGCGCTGGCGCTAATAGCCCTACCGCCAAACCCCCGGCGCTATTAGCGCCGGATGACGGGTTTGCCGGAACGGTTAGTGCCCATTCCCCATTGGGCCCATTCGGGAACTTCTCATTCCCCATTGGGCCCAAAGGCGGACAATGTGCGCTATTAACGCCAGCGGATTTCCCGCCGGCGGTAATCGAGCCGAAAATCGGCAAATTTGCCGCAGATTTCCCCCTAGCTCAGAGCTGGGGGGAAATCCACCAAAGCCATGATCTGGCGGATCCTTAAATGTGGCGGTAATAGCGCGACCGCCGCATTTAAGGGTTACCGCCAGGCTCGTGATGAGGCCCTCTATCTCCACAAGGCAATCATTAACTAAAGTGAGGTTCCTCTGTGTCCATTTTATTCGGTTTCCTTCCCCATTAATTCCAACCTCACCTATGCCTTGTTAGATTTTATCAAAGCAATATCAATCTAAAAAATTGGAAAATGATTGCTCTCCTAGTAGTAATCCGTAAATTTACTTCGTATGAGAAGAGGGATTCTGAGCAAAAAATATAATCAATGGTATAGAAACTATTATCAGCTCTTGTAGAGTTTCCCGGCGTGTCACTAGGGTATCGACCATTCAACATGCATATTCCCGGAGGTTCTAATAAAGTAGCCCATGTATGTCCCATCTAGTCTGGTTTTTAGAAACTTTCCTGAATTCCTTCATGCACCAGGAGATTGGCAGGAATCTTGGAGTTCAAATCACCAACAACATGATATGTTGGTTTTGTGTGTGTTGGGAGATCAAATTCTGCACGCCTCTCATCAACTTAATAAAGAAATACGAGTGAGTTAATAACATTTGGACATCGTACTGTTGCTGTGCGGATGCTAAGAATTTTTTGCTGCATATTGGAGTCTCTGGTTTCCTCTTTATCCCATCCCTCGCACTACTCCCACCCCCATTGTCACTAAGTTTGCCAATCTGTGGTCGTAGACCCATTTAAAAGTATACTTTATACATATACTGTGTATTTCAATACCATTTATTATGTGACAGTACATTTGGATTTTTGTGGTCAAGTAGACTGGTGCCATACCATGAATACATTTAAAGACCAGGCATAAAACTTTAAACCGGATTCTCTGCTGTACAGGAAACCAATGAAGGTTCCTCCGGTACTGCGATATAGTTGTCTTTCAGGTAACGAGAAGATTTGCCTAATAGCGGAGTTCTGAGTAACCTTTAGTCTCTTAATTTGAAAATATTGGGTACCCATAAGAATAGCATTGCAATAATCTAACCTGGAATTAATAAGTATGCCCATTACCGTAGAGCGGTCCTTCTCAACAATGAGTGATACAACAGGCTTTATGAGTCTCAGTTGATAATATACAGGTTTAACCATCTGGCTACCTGGGAGTTACAGTCCATGCTCGACTGCCAAATACAGCTCAGGTTCTACACTGCGTCTGAAAATTTCATAGGCACACCAAACAGCGAAGGACATGGAGTGCATGTTAGGGAGAATTCTCTGTTAAGGCTAATTTCCCAAACCTAGTGAGTCCCCCAGCAGCTTTGCTGGATTTTTGGGGTTTATTTTTTTCTCCTGCTAAGAGTGAGACTCTTTTTTCTCCCACTCTTAGACATGATTTGAGATATCCTTTGACTTTGTAATGTGTTTTATGGGCTATGGGGTCTTTTACTCCATAGGGCTTCATGTATTTTTGGTATGTGTGATATACAGCACCCTCCGTGCCGGAACACAGGGGTGTCATAGTGACCCCCAAACATAGACTCCGTATCCTGGGACTGACTACTGTCTCCCAGGGCATGTAAAGTCACCATTGGCTTTACTAGTCCTAAATTGTGAACAGAACCAGTACAAACCATCATATTGTGGGCGTACTGGTAGGGGCAATTCGATTGCCCCTCGGTCTGTTGTTCGAGGAGGCACTGTCCAGTCCCCCCTGAGCGAGTTTTGGCTGGTGGCAGTGGATACTATTTTTTATATTCAACCGCGATTTTTATTCCTATGGGATTTTCCCATTGTTCGAGGCTAATACTTTTTAACATAGCCTCAAAGATACCGCCGGTTTATTTATTTAATATTAATTCACTGGTTGGTATTTTTTGCCAGAACTCGGTTCCAAAATGGCGTTTGTGTTCGCTTCTGTGACTCCAACCCAAGTCGAGCCCTTTGTTCCATTTTTTGGCGGGCTTCTCCACAGAAGCCTCCAAAAGTGGTGCCACTCTGTCTGAGTACCACAGGGGGTGTGGGAGGGGGTTTAGGCACCCTGGACTGAGTTGCCTCAGCAACTCAAGTCGCACTCTTATGTGATTGGCCCAGTGGTGTGTAAGCGGAGTCAATTCAACACTACAGCTAAGTCAATGCCTAGTCTGGGATGCTGAGGAAAACCCTTATTGATATATTTTTATGTCCAGTTCGTTTACTCTGGATGACAACCCTTATATAACACCCCTATTTTAGAATCCCACTGACCCCACTGAGCCAAGAAGTAGGTTTGTTTTGCAAATTAAAAGGTTTATTTGAAAATTAAACAATATATCTCTATCACACTTTTATAGTAAATTAATATTTGATAGCACACTTGTGAGGATGATAGTGATCAACAATGGATAATGTTACAGTGGTACACTCTTTTTGATGGCTTAGAAGTGATACAGAGAGGATAAAGTAGCTGAGAATGCTTTTATGGCCTCAAGGACAATGCAATGATGAATGAAAATGCAGTACAGGAAATAAACTTGATATGACTTCAACAAAAGACAATGTAATCACTTTTCTTTGACAATTCACCCCCCCCCCTTTATGCAAGGTAAAGAGATGGAAGGAAAGCACACATTTCTCAGGAATGCAATCAAATATAATTCAGATCCCCCCTAGCACGCTTAGATGAAAACAGGTAGGAGTTTGAAACACAGGCAATATACTTTGATATGGTATGCAAAGAAGTGAAAAATATGCGAAAAATGCTTTTAATTCCCTATAGGAGGTTCAGGGTAGGTGATAGATACTTTGAATCAGTTCAGGATCACTTTAGCAATGCTCTATGAATGATTGCCAGGTTGCAAACGAATTTCAGCAAGGAAAGCAAGGACAAATCTTTTTACATGTGGCTGAAATGAAGCAAAATGTCAAATCGCGGCAAATTTAGTCGCGTGCGTTGAGCGCAATTACGGAGGCACTATAAGGAGTAGGAAGTCGGTACTAGGCTTGTTGGAAAGCTTAGAATCATAGCTTTAATATGACAGTTAAAACTCGGTTCCGGAGATACGGCCGATTTAGTAAAGGTAGTTTTTCAGATTTAAAGCTCAGAATGACAGATGACAGTTTTCAGTTTTAAAGATGACAGAATGACACGATTTTAGGAGGCAGTTCTAATAGGCTAAAATAGTTTGGATTAGATTATTTTAAACTAAGAGATTGGTTTTGGCACAGTGCTAGCTGGGGACTCACACTAGGTTTTGGACAGGAATGCGACTTCGTCACCGATCGGGTCAGGATTGGCTGGACTTCTGCTAGCGGTTCTTCACAGCGATCTGGTCTCTGGGTCTGCTCTCAGCACTGCACAGTTCTGGTCTCTCTGGATCTCTGGTTTCTCTGGATATTGATGGATTTGAAGTCTGGAATCTCCCGGCAAAGCGTCCCGCAAGAAAGTGGAAAGTGAATGCCTACCTGGGTTCCAGTGTCTCTTTTTATGTGTTTAGAAAGTGGGTGGGTCGGCTCATTCTGCATGCCCAACCCTCTCAACTTATCATTGGCCAGTTCCTCCTCTCTTCCTTGATTGGGGGAACTGGGTTGTGAGTCAGAGTGATGAGGTAGGTTTATGGTCAGAGGATCCTCCCCTTGTCAAATTGCACACATCTATTTCTGATCCAACTACATATTTATGAACCATTTTTCTAATATTATAGTCCAGTTAACATATTTTCTGTAGCACCAAACCATCCGATCCCTGTCTTTGTACGATGTTGTGTCCACTTATGACAGAATTCTCCCCTTTTCATCCAGATAACGACCTCTAAACCTTTCCAGATTTTACACAAATGTGCACCAGGGTTATGGGTTTCAGATGATATAGTGTCAGATTTTTAACATGCATACATTTGGAGTAACAACCTTTTTTTCCGCTACTATCCCCAAGAACATACCACAGGGTCCTAACACCTCTTAAAATGTGCACAGAAAAACAAAAGAATGATGATGTTATTTATATAATTTTTACAAGTCCGCACTATGAATTATCCATCTTTTTAAAATCATGCTCTGGCCCCAAAGGGGTGTGGTTTTCCAAAGCACATGGTGGAATTTCTGGTTTATCCACTTCCCCCAAGCTCAGCTTGCTCTCACAGGCACTGCCCCTCCCAGTTTCTCCCAAGAGGAATCCATTTTACGACCCCCCCCAATATAACATTTGCCTGAGCCAGAGACAGTGCTTTGTTTAGTTTCCTGTAGTCCCCAGGTGACACTCCCCTAATTCAATCAGAGAGGTGTCATCTCCTTTTGGCAGGGGCAGCTGGATGCAGCCAGGCCTGGGAAGAATGGCTGTGCAGGTTTCACTCCTGTCGGGAGTAGTTGCGGGCAGAATTCACTCTCTTAGCAAGTCTTTCCTTGGCCTGGTTTCGGTAAATTTGTTCAGTTCTACACAAGTCTGGTGGTTTTAAAACGCTGGCTTTCTGATAGTGGTGAGCACCAGTATTGCATCAATTTTTGACATTAAGAAAATGAATTCCCCACAGTTCTGGGTTGCTTTTGGCAATCAGCATTGCCATTCCCAATGGTTTCAGGCTACTGTGTGTGTAGCCCAATGGTGGTTTTAGGCAGTGCCCTCCTGTGCTCATAACATAGGCAAAAATGGGTGGCAGCCTATTCTTCATGTTTTCCGTGTGCACTCTCTGGGGAGTTCTGGCCATCATGATGTTGATGCCAGTAATGCACAGTTTTATGGTAGGGCTTGGATGCATGGGTAAAAACATCCCACAAGCGAGCCGCCCGGCTCACCACTTAGCATGTTTGAGTGACAGCTAGGACTGATGAATGGGAGTTTTCGGCATAAAAGCAGGGCTTTGGGGACTGGGACTACAGACGTCACCACAGGACCAAAGAATCCGAAGAGGGAGAAGCTGAGCCGAACTGCAACGACGACACCACCGGTGGAGCCCTGCTGAACCGACTCACCACTTCTTCCAACGACAGAGGAGATCTTCATCCCGAAGAGTCTTCTTCCTTTGACTGGTGGGGATAACCAGTTTGCCTGCCTTTTCGCCTTCCCGGATCATCTCGTGGCCGCCTTGCCTGTGCCAAGCACCCCGGCAACCGGGATACCACTTTTTCCACTACTGCGAATAAAAGGGTAGTACCTTTTTAACCGGAGAACTCCGTGGCTGGTTTCTTCCCTGGCAGTGCAACGACCTTCAGCTTTCCTACTCGTCGAGATCTTCTCTTCCTCTGGACGACGCTGCGTCTTGCACCCGCTGCCAGGAACAACTGCCCCCGCTGGAGGATCCTCTCCACTTTAAAGGTACCGTGTCCGCCTGGCCTCCCTCGCAATGGTCTGTGTGGGGGTGACTCTTAAAGCCTCAATTTACCACTTGGTTTGGCCCTAGGCTGGCTAACTGAACTTTTCTAAACTGAACTAATTCCTTTCTGAACTCTCTGCAAGACTTTCCAAGCCTTTTAAACTGTGTGATCTTGGGCGCATTGGTGTTCTACTCTCTCCAAGAGGGAGCCTGGCCTCTGAACTTTTTGCTCACAAGTAGACTTTGAATTTCCTGCTTTGCTGAGTGCTTCTAAAGTATTGTGTTGTGTGCTGTTCCTAAATTTCTGCTTTTTCCCTCCCTTTTTCTTAAACTTATTGGAGTGCCATCTGTAGTTAAGCACTCACCTCTGTCTGGAAATAAGTGGTGTTAACTAAGACTTGTCTAATAAGGACTAAGGGATGTATATATATTAATAGTGACTGTGTTTTTGAACTTGCTTACAATAATAGTGCTAGAGTGGTTCTAAGAGTGTCTTTAAATAAATAATGATATACTTGATACCAAAGCTCTGGTCAGTGTTTGCTTTTGCTACTGTATTTTGGTACCTATCTTGTTTACTCTATATACTGTCTAACTCTTCTTGAGAGAAGTCTGGCTGCTCAGCCACAGCTACCAGGTAAATCTGGGTGATACAGACTGCTACTAATTGGGTTTACTGCCAACACCTGTAGTCTTAAGCCTTTTAAAGTGGTCCCTACGGGAACTGCACAGGTTTCTGCCTAACAGTGCACTGGACAGTATTTATTACCTTTCTCTTAGGGCCAAGCACAATAACCTCTGTCTTTATTGGATTTAGCTGAAGTTTGTTTTCCAGCATCCAATTTTTAATTTTACTTCCACAATGCAGAACTCGATCTATTGCCTCCCATGGTTGATTAAGTCGTACAAAGATTTGGGAGTCGTCCGCATATGAGCATATAGTGCAAAATAGATTCTTCCTCAAAACCACATATCGGGCAACTAGCAACTGCCATTTTTGCCCAGTGATTAGTGAACTTTCACACTCTCAAATTACTGTTACGAAATTCTAAATAGAGTGCATTTCCGAGGATAGGATTTATGACGTGTAGAGCCCCTCAACACTGATGCCAGAGAAAATACAACTCACTAGGGAAGAAAGCCCAGCACACCTCTTACAAGGAGAACAAGGTTTATTCTCAAGAAAAGTCAAGTACACAATACCGAAGAACTCTGCTGCAACATTTATTTATTTGTACATTTGTAAAGCACACAAAGCCCAAAGGCAACTAGGCGCTAAGACTTAAGAAGATGGTTAGAGGTTTTTAAAGCTTCAAGAAAATGCATTTAGATAGTAAGAACACATATCCGTTACACATTCAAGAATTACATGCTGACTTAAGTAGCTACAGTTACAATGGCTATGTATACTTGGTGTTTGTCCTGGTGCCAGCGGAGGATTCAACATAGATGCTGAAAGCTGAAAGGCATGGTGTCTGTTGTGAGAGGTCGGACCCAAATAGTAGGGTTTTTAGGTTTTTCCTGAATGACCAAAAGGATGTGTTGTTTCTAAGTTGACTACAATTTGAGTGCTATCACCGGAAAGCTTAAACCTCCCACTTTCTGTCTTCTATACCTTGGGGTGATAGGCAGGTTAATGTAAAAAGACTGAGTAGGTATATTGGATTGAGTTTTACTGATCAGGTTACTAAGATAGGCTTGTGTATTATTCAAGATACATTTGTGTGTGAGCATAAGAATTTTAAATTTGAGCCTGTCATGGACTTGGGAGCCAGTGGATGCTCCTACGAATTGATGAGATGTGTTCGTTGTTAGGAATATTCAATGCCGCTATGATTGCATTATTTTGTACAGTTTGGAGTTTTTTGATATTTCTGATGCCACTGAGCGCTCTAACGAAACCAACATGGACATGCAGCTTATAAGGGCAAAAAGTGTCACGACAGACGTACATCACATAAGGTACAAATCCATGTAGCTGGTTGGGGTGACCCTATGCGTAGGTGACCTGCTCCATATGGGATGCCAGGTCATTGGTCCCAGCTCCTCCTGTCAATCTTCTTCTATGTGGGGCTCTTCTCACCGCGTCATCGGGCGTTGGGCTTGATAATTAGCAATTAAGTGTGCAACTCATAACATTTCCTATCAGAGGCCTGATGTGCACCTGGTACTGCAGACTTGGGCGCAGAGCCTAAATTCAAAGTCATCTTATGTTGGTACACCCCAACTCGATCCCGGACGCATCAGCGCCTTTCTAGGGCTTCCCACCTTAAGCGCTACATTTGTTACTTTCCCCTCCCTGGCCCCTTGCAGCACAAAATGGGTGCTCAAACAGTTTTATGGTCTGGGTTCTTGGGCTGGCTGGTGCTCTGGAATGTCGGGGTCTTGTGATGGGGCATCTGGTCACTATACCTTAGGGTTTGGGCCGGACTGGATCAGAGGCTCGTGCCCTCCTTCTCGTGGGATAACTGCTCGCGGTAAGTTCTCGGTCTCCTCATGGTCTTGCAAGGAAGATTCTTTCTGGGTTACATGTGCTAACGATATGAAACAATGAGAGGTTTATGGATCTGTGTGAGCCTAGCCTGTCCCACTCCCGCCCCAGTCTGTTCTATGAATGGGCCCACTGTCCTGGCTGCAGCGCAGTACCAGGCCTCAAGGTAACTTTATTTTCCAAAGGTGTCTTTATGGATTACATATTCAGGACCTTGCATCGGGGTGAGACAGGAACGCTCCATAATAATATTTTGTAAACTAAGAATGCTGTCTTCACCCAGGATTTAGATTCCTTAGTGATGGATGCTGGATCCTCCCAATAACCGCACAAATCCAGTGCCAGAAGGCACCTCTTGACGTGTGGGAACCAAGGAATAACTGCGCCCCCCCCCCCTCTAGGGGCATCACATGCACCATTGCTTCACAGTATTTTGCCAAGGTCGGATTGCCCCAGATCCTTAGTCAATTAAACAATGGCCTTAACCCAGCCTCCTCATCAATGAGGCTCAAATCACATGCACTTTGCGGTAATATTAATGTTAAAGGTATCTATATAGGTATTTATATAGCACCACCACCAACGGAGTTGGTCGCCAGGCGCTCAGGCGGATCCGTAAACAAAAAGGTGGAGGGGGTGGGTTAGTGGGTGAAGAGGACGTAGGAAAGTGAGAGGTGGTGTACTGTTGGCAGCTTCAGATCGATTTTCACTGTGCACTGAGCTTGGGTGTGCATATAGGATCGAAGCGAGTGCTTGCGTGCTGTTGCAATCTATGTGTTGATTGTTTGTTACGGTGTGGTGAAGTTTGTGCAGTTTGCTGTGAAAGAGGTGGTTTTGTGGATTTTTGTGTGAATTGAGTATGCAGAAAGTTGAGGTTTTGGTTAGTGGGTTAGATGTCTCATAATGCTTGTAGTTTTGTTTTATGTATCAGGTTGTCATACTGGATAGGTATATTCTTTCTCTTGCTTTACTGACTGTCTAGTTTCTAGAGCGATACCATGGCTGGTTTCTAGCAAATTTATTTGGGCTTAGTACCCCCGATTGGGCGAGCATTATCCCCTAGTTCGATAGTGGTGTTATATTTTCATTGACCAGCTCCTTTCTATCTATTTACTGTCGGTAGTCCATTGGGTAGGTATATTATTCTCTTCCTTTCCTGATTGTCTGGTTTCAGGGGCAGTGGTGAGGCTGGCCTCCAGCTAAGTTATTGAGCTTAGTACACCCAGGAGGGTGAGCATTATCCCTGCTTAGGTAGTGGTGTTATATTCTTCAGCATCGTGGGTCTGGCATGGATTCACATGCTCATGAATATTCCCCGTCGTCAGGCTGGGAATCCTCGGTAAAGAAAAAATCAGTTTCAGTTTTGTTTCTGAACTGTCATTCTACTAATAACCAATTACTGGTCTCTGGGTCATACTGCCTGAAGCCAATGACTGCCCTCTACCTAAGCCCCTCCTCTGGCAGCCATCTTCAGATTTTTACCGCACGTTCAAGTGTTGGGAGTCCTCGTGCTTAGCTCTTGAGCTTTTACTGCATGTTGCGTTTTTTCAAAGAGTTTACTCAAATTTTTCGGTCAATTCGAGCCTCGAGCTCCACCGATTTCATCTTCCAATTAACGGGGACCCGCTTCGGAATTTTTCTATGCCCCTCCAGGGCGATTTTTAGTCAAATTTCACTTCTTGGTGGATTCCAGAAGATCTTTGAGGCCTACACTGCTTGGTCATGGATCAAGACAAAGGAGACTCGATACCCGTTGGATCCAAACTGTTAGGAACTGTCCAGGATGTGGACTACAGAATGTCTTCAAGGAGGATGAGCACTCACGGTGTCTCTACTGCCTGCCCTTCGACAAGTCGCACATGGAGAAGGACTCTGCGTTCTGCAAGAACATGTCCGTCCGGACCATGTAGGACCATCGGAAACGACCCGCTGACTGGCTGGAGGCGAAGAGCCCGGCAACAGGTGAGAAGAAGTCTGAGTGGTCTTCTAAGACCTTTGAGGGCGCTCTGGCGACGGGGGCCCAACAGAAGGCAAAGCACCGCAAGTCCGCAGGCACCGGGAGCGCTGTTGGTTCGGGCTCCTCCGGCTGCCAGGCCCGGCGCAATGTCACTGATGCAGTCAACCACGAGCCAACGCTCCGGCTCGGTGAAAAGGAAGTCGGAGAACCTGGGCAAGCTTCGGGAGAAGCCCCGGTCGATCCCGGCAGAGAAAGCCAAGGGGGAGCGAGGCGGTGACCCTCCCCCCATGGTGAAGGCCTCCAACGCACCTAAGGTCGTGAAGGCCCAAATTCACCCGGCTAAGGCCTCGATTGAGGGAGTCGTGGTGTCCCTGGCGAAGCCCGCAGATGCAGCCCCAGTGGAGACGGCCTCCAGGCCTAGAGTTTACCTACCATCCAGAAGGGAATCGTCTTCCAAAATATCGAAAAGACCCCCGTGAAGCCCTGGGCCGAGAAGGAGGGGCGCAGGGCGAGGTAGTCCTAGCAGACTCAGATACCTCCTCGGAGGACGAGCTGTCTGTCATCAAGGCATCTCTGGACAAGAGGTTCGAAGAGGTTGGAACCTGCGGGAAGGATCCCGATGAGGCAGATGTAGAGAGCGAGGGTGGAGCCAACAAAGAACGGCAGGTTGAGGAGGAACCAAAGGAGCCTCGGCCGATGCTCCCGTCTCAACCGATACCAACACAGACAGGTCGGAAGACATCTTGCTGGCACTGCACACCTTGTGCACGGAGATAAGGATAAGGTTACCCTTACCACCGATGGACGATCCGGCGGCGCCTGGACCGTCGGGGAGCCTTCCAGCCAAGCATAGGCGAGTCCATCCACCCCCTCCTTTCCATCGTTCACCTCCATCCCTTCCGCCGAGGGATGAGACTGAGATCAGCGACGGCCGTCCTTTCGGACCTCCAGAGGCAAGTTCCAAGGCACCTCCAAAGGATTTGGCAACAGCTCTTCGTCATACCGCCAGACGGCCCGTTCTTCACAAGAAGCCTACAGAGGCCGCAGCAAGGCCAGGGGACATCCTCGCCGTCGCCAAGGGGCCTAAGGGGGAAAGGCCTCGGCAAAGCAGGACTGAACCAGCCGTGGCATCGGGCCCCCACCCGAGCACCCCGGTGGGAGGCCGGCTGGCGAAATTCGTCAGCGTGTGGGAATCGCATCTCCACCGACCGTTGGGTGCTGGATGCCCTGGCCCACGGGCACACTCTGGAGTTCCAAAGGAAGAGCCCAGACTTTCCACCGGAGGCCAGGAAAGAAAACAACATCCCACAACTACTTCTGGAGGTACAAGCGATGCTGGCAAAGGGCGCGATAGAACTCGTCCCGAAGAGGCTCCGGGACTCTGTAGTATACTCACAGTACTTCCTCGTCCGAAAGATCGGCGGCTGGCGGCCTATCCTGGACCTCTGTCGCCTCAACAGGTACATAAAATCCCAAAAATTCCAGATGGTCACCCTTCAACACGTACTGGGACGGCTGAAAGAAGGGGACTCCCTGTCGTCGCTCGACCTGGAAGATGCATACTTCCACATCTCCATACACAAAGGACATCAAAAGTTTCTACGCTTCTTGGTCCAGGGACGGCACTATCAGTTAAAGGCACTATCAGTTAAAGGCACTGCCCTTCATTTTGAAGTCGGCACCAAGGGTCTTCACCAAGTGCCTGGTGCCGGTGGCGGCGCGGCGGACCCAGTGGCGGCACGGCTGCGCCTGCAGGTGATCCACTTCTTCCCCTATTTGGACGATTGGCTCATCCGAGCGAAGTCAAGGGAACTCGCCGTCAACCACACAGCAAGGACTGTCCGCCTGCTAACGGAACTGGGGTTCTTGATCAACTTTGCAAAGTCCATCTTGATGCCATCGCAGGACGCCCTATTCCTAGGGGCCAGGCTCAACACGGTGGTGTGGCTAACTTCACCGTTGGAGGAGAGGCTAAAGCCCATCCTGGGCAAGGTACAATGGCTGTTGGCCATGGAAGTTGCCAGGGTGAGGTCCATCAAGTCCCTGCTCGGCATGATGTCGTCATGCATCTACCTTATGCGTTTGTGCAGGTTGCGGATGCGGCCACTGCAGGAGTTCCTCGACGCCCGTTGGATACAAGTGGCGGGACGCTTCGAAGACAAGATCTCCCTCAACATGACTTTCCATCAAGCGGTCCGGTGGTGGGGCACCCGTGCGCATCTCGCGGCGGGCATGGACTTCCAGACCCAGAGCATCAGGAAACGGTGATGACGGACACCTCCCTGGAGGGATGGGGCACGCACACCGGAGATCTCCAGGCAAGAGGCCTTTGGCTCCCGGAGGAGAGGTCACTGCACATCAATGTCCTGGAGCTCCGGGCCGTGTTCTGGGCCCTCCAGGTCCTTCCTTCCGTCCCTGAAGGGCAAGGTGGTATGGGTCTTCAGTGACAACACCACCATGATTTTTTACATCTGGAAGCAGGGGGGCACCAGATCCCCAGCTCTATACAAGAAAGCGCTGGATCTGTGGCAATGGGCCGTCACCCAGGGGATGTTCCTAGTACCCTTTCACCTGACAGGAGTGAAGAACACTGTCGCCGACTCACTCAGCAGGGAGCTGCGCTCTTAACACGAGTGGGAGCTTCGGCAGGATCAAGTAGATCTTCTCTTCCGATGATGGGGCAGTCCCCAAATCAATCTGTTCGCGACGGCGACGAACACCAAGTGCCAGAGGTTCGCCAGCAGGTTTCCCCAGCCGGGGAGCATGGGGGATGCATTCTCTTTCCCCTGGGACGGCCTGTTCCTCATCAGTCAACTCAAGACGGTCCCGGTGCAGGATGATCCTCGTCGCACTGGCGTGGCCGAGGCAGATATGGTTCCCGGACCTTCTGGACATGTCAGCGTCCCCTCCAGTCAAGCTTCCGGCAGACGCAGATCTTCTCACCAGGGAAGGAGGCGCGATCCTGCATCACAACCCAGGATCGCTGAACCTGCAGGCCTGGCTCCTGCAGCACTCGAGTTTGGAGGCTACGATATCCCGGGGGA
This sequence comes from Ambystoma mexicanum, assembly GCF_040938575.1. Taxonomy (NCBI): domain Eukaryota; kingdom Metazoa; phylum Chordata; class Amphibia; order Caudata; family Ambystomatidae; genus Ambystoma; species Ambystoma mexicanum. The sequence goes on along the minus strand of NC_090923.1, from coordinate 164,996,071 downwards.
CTGCAAGGAGGTACTTGCCAAGGCCAGGGCATCATCGACTCTTCAGTACTATGTACATAAGTGGAAGAGGTTCTCTGTCCGGTGCCGTACACAGAAGATCAACCCTCTACGGATTACGGCCCGTCAAGTGCTTCCACCTGTCGCTGGCCAAGGCGGGGCTGGCACATGCCTCCATCAAAATTCATTATGGCGGCCATCTCCCGCTACACCAGAACCCTGGGGCGGTCATCGCTGTGGTCCCACCGCCTGTTGAAGGAGTTCATGAAAGGACTGTTCCGCTCGTTCCCTCTGGTGAAGGCTCTGGCCCCGGCGTGGGAGCTCAACGTGGTGCTGACCAGGCTCATGGGCCCCCCATTTGAGCCTTTGCTTTCGGCACCTCTGAAGTTCCTATTGTGAAAGACGGCCTTTCTTGTGGCCATCAACTCTGCACGACGAATGGAAATGATCCAGGCCCTCTCCTGTAAACCGCTGTACCTGACATTCCACCAGACGAGGGTAGTGCTGAGGACGCACCCCGCCTTCATGCCCAAGGTGCCGTCGGACTTCCACCTCAACGAGCCCTTGGTGTTGCCTGTTTTCTTCCCGTCGCCTTCGTCGCAGGCTGAGGGGACTTTGCACTCGCAAAACGAATGCCCAAATAGTCATACCACAAGACCTGTTCTAGTTCAACATGACCAACACTTGCATATAAGGCATTCTTTTTGCAATTTCTGGGCCATGTGAATCCATGCCAGACCCATGCTGGAGAACAACAGTTACAGGTAAGTAACTTGTTCCTTATCATTCCCCGCTCCTTCTTATCTATTTACTGTTGGTGGTCCATTGCTGCCCGTGTTTAAGAGAAGGGTCAGGTGTTATTGCTGGTAATGAAAGGATGCTTTCCAAAAATGTATTTTCGCTTATGCATTGCGATCGAGTGCTAACATAGCCCCAAATGTCGGGGTCATAAAAGGCCCGACACCTTTGCCTTGTAAACTTCTAAGGCTGGTGTAAGTGAGCCCCCTCCGTGATTGAAAACAATTTATTTGATCACACACCACTGCTTTTCTCAAGGGCAATATTGGACTTCTGTGTCTCTGGGTCCCAACTGGTATTGCATGCAAAACGAATGCCCAAATAGTCATACCACAAGACCTGTTCTAGTTCAACATGACCAACACTTACATATAAAGCATTCTTTTTGCAATTTCTGGGCCAGAAGACTGACTTTCGTTTTTCTCTCATTTATTTCCAGCCCCAACTCATCACATTTTTGGGAAGAACGGTGAAGTGATTGCAAATAGCTGCCGGAGTAGTTGACAGGAGTATGGCATTGTCCTCAAAAACAAAGCCAGTATGTTCTCCTTCCCCAGTCGTGGGGGATTGTGACCAAACTTTGCATGGTCCTCAATAATACAATTGATGTATATACAGAACAAGAGGGGCACCAGGACGCATCCTTGCCTGACCCCTCTGGTATGCGCTTTGCTCGCAATATGTGCCAAAATAACCTTCTGGGCACACATTCAAAAGCATCCAAATCGGTCAAAAACTGCATACAGTTTAGTCTTGGTAAGAACTGCATGTTTTTGCACTATGATATGCAAGTGGAGCTCCTGTGATATGCAAGTGGAGCTCCTGGTCCAATGTGCTCAAACCAGATTGGAATCCCGCCTCAGTATGATTCAGCTTCCATTCAGAATCGACCCCGTCCTGAATATGATACGAGTGCTGTAGCAAATATTTTCCCTGAAGCATCCAATAAGGATATTGGCTGGTAATTTGCTGGTTGTTCCCTCACACTGTTTTTGTAGATGGGAACTATTTTGGCACTCTGCCAGGAACTGGGAATCGTATTCATGGCTAGCATGCATTCACATTAAGGCTGGGGTCCATATCTTGGATTCTCCCCTGAACAAATCAACTGTGACTTTATCAGGGCCAGCCGCTTTTCCGCCTGCCTGAATTTTAATGGCTGCCTCAGCTACCAGTTAAGGAATCTCATTGCCATTGGGATTCTTATACAAGCCCTCAAAGTGCTCGTGCCACATATCTGAAACGGCAATGTTAGACCTCCAGACGCGTTTGCTGGATAGGGGAAATGCAGGGCTTCTAGTCCTGTTTGACCTAAGTGCAGCTTTTGATTCAGTCGACCACCAGCTACTGCAAAGGGCTCTAGAAAAAGTGGTGCAGTGCTCCAAAGAGGCCACCACATGGGTGGCATCTTTCTTGGCTGACAGAGAGACTAAGATACACTGGGGAGAGAAATTCTCCATTCCTGCACTGATAAGGTATGGAGTGCCGCAGGGGGCTAGTTTATCACCCCTATTATTCAATCTATATATGAGATGCCTATGCGAGGTACTTGAAGGTATCGATGCATTTTTCACCAATTATGCTGACGATAACCAGCTGGTGGTGGAACTGGGTGGTAATCATGCTGAAGATGGTGCAAAAATGTAAGGTTCTACAATGTCATCAAAGTGAATAGAGAATAATTGGATGTACCTCAACGGTAGCAAAACGGGGCTGATGGTCTTTGGCACCCACCAGGCCCGGGCCAAATTAGGGCCAGATTACAATGATATGGTATGTTATGATATTTTATTTGTATTGCGCTCGTACACAAGTGTTTCAGAGCACGACGAGGCAAGGTAGGGGAACAGGGGAGAGCACAACACAATAACAATGGTCTTACTAGGCCCAGTGACATTGAGAACGCGCAAGTGCATGGGAAAGGGAAAAGTGCATGGAAGAGGGAGAGTGGAAAGTGCGGAGCAGAGGAGAGCAGGTAAATAATAAGAAATACAAATAAATAGAAAAATAGAGGCAATAAACGTTAGTAGTTCAGCCAGCAAGTGGCAAGTGCTGTGTTTAAGGCAACAGACTGGGTAAGTGCAGGAAAAGAAGAAAAGTGGGGTGGGGTGGCTTTATGGGTACAGATACAGTCCCCAGTGCAAGGAGTAGCCAGGAGGCAGTGCTGGAGGGTGGCAGGGTGAGCAGGCACCTGGGCCCAGGGGACAGCAGGTGGCCAGGTGCACCGTGCCAAGAGAGAGCAGATCAGCAGGGGAGAGAGGGAGCGAAGGCAGAAGCAAAGATGAAGGTCTTGAGGTTCTTCCAGAAACGGAGATGGTTTTCCTCAGCTGGGGGTCACGTAACTAGTTAGCATGGATGAGTCTTACAAGGCCTTTTATATTAAGTATACATGTTTCTGATGCTTGTTAATCTGCTTAGAATCACATGCTGTGCATATGGTCCGACATCCAGTGGTAACCGCTGAGTATTGCATCTTGTCTTTCGGGGACCGAAAGGGGACGTCGGCATAGGCGTGTCTGTAACACTATCCCTATCGTGACGTGTGTAGTACCCAAAATCCCTCACGCAACGAGGTCCCTCATGTTGTGTACGGGAAGGTGAAAACTCTTGGGCTTGTACTGGAAGCCTCAATGGGAATGGAGGCTCAGGTGCAATATCTCCATAAATCTGAGTCAGCTGAGTCTTGGAGTCTGCTTTGTCTGCTTTGAACTCTCCTGCCTGAATCGTGTTTTCTCGCTCTAGTGTGCCACCTGGAGGCGGAGCCCAAGACACTTCTCAAAGACCCCTGAGTCGCGCGGAGCGAACGCAGATTCAGCTGAGTCTTGGAGTCTTGGGAGTCCTTGGGAGTCATGGAGGAAGAAGGTCTGTTCGCGAAGGTCAGAACTGCGTCCTACGCTACAGTCCATCATGCGCTCGAAGACGAGACTCCTGAAACAGCCTTCTACACGCCCTCTACTTCAGCAGGGGTCCGTCGGACCCATTGGAACGGGCATCTTTTCTGTTAGCTTAGCTGCTAGCCGGGCGGCCTCTGAGGTTCTTCCAACCATCCAAGTGCTTGCCCTGATGCCTGCGACCTTGCTTCCAAACAAGTTTGTATTATTATTGCCCCCGTAAAGGAGTTCCCCATTTCACAGCCTCACACACAGGCGTCTTGTTTCAAGTGCCATCAACTTCCTCTCTCAAATATTTCCAATACTTGCAACACATGTACTTCTATTCCATCTTTAGACAATCAAACAAGTTGCACAAATGCACTCGAACTGGACCCGCCCCCCCCTCCTCCTTTGCCTTCCGCCTCATTTACAGCTCTCTGCTCTGCTGGATGTGGAGGACATGAGTCTGCTATCTTGGGAACGATTTGTGCTGGCAGTGACTGTACTGATGACTCTTTACGCGCCCATTCACCTGCCATGGTCAAAGGAGGGTGCCCTTCTGTTCCCCGCGAGCTCTGCTTTTGGAGGTTCCAACGCTACGTGTGTTGGCTTGGCGTGTTGTGGATAGAATTTCTTTGGACGCAAATTTGGATGCTCCCTCAAACGAACTGTATTTTTCAGTATCAGAAACCCCTACCCACTGCAGGACTCCAGCTCTTCAAGACTGTGGTAATACCTTGTGACTGCTTAAGCTGTCAAACCCCTTCGTCTTCCCGTCCCTCCACACTCTCCTCACCGGAGTCTTCAGAGTGACCTGAGTTTCGTAGATTCCGCCGGCTCAGGTAGTCCCGTTCTTTTTTAGGTAGCACTTGCCTGTCTCGGTGAGAAGCCACAGTGACTGCTGAATAGACAACCGTCCTGGGGCCCCTTTTCCGGGAACAGGCCGGACAAAAGGGAAAAAACCCACACGTGGGAAAAAAACCCTTAGGAGACTTCTGGCAATGAAGTAGGTGAACATCCAAATGTAGCAGTAGGACTGGAAGCAGAGACGAGATCCACAGGGTTGAACACAGGAAATAAGTCCAGTACGACAAAACTCCGATGAATGGGAGCAGGAGAGGGGAGGATCCCTAGAAAAACGGGATCCACCAGCCGAGGTGAGAAGGAAGCCACTGAGCAACCGGCCCAAGGGAAACACAGGCGCGGTAGAAAAAGAGAGGACCTACAGGAGAGAAAACAACAGAAAGAATAAAGGGAAAAACTGGAGAACCGCGAGAGAAAAAAGCGGCAAAGAGGAGAAAAACGCCCGCCGCCGGAGCAGCGACCGAGACTGGGAGGAGGAAGCGAGAAAGTGCCGAGACGTTGGCGAGGGAGAGACTGGAAGAGGGAGGGCCGCCGCCAGAAAAATGAACTGGCCGACAGAGAAGGAGAGGAAGCTCGTTCCCAAGGATAAGGAACGAGCCGGCAGAAATAACCCGCCGCACGCCGAGGCGAGCAGAGGGCACAGCTGGGAGAGCACAAGAACCAGAGCCGCTGGAGCGAGGACCAGCAAAGGGTTGAAACGCAGCGACTGCCGGGCTTGAGGGGCAGATAACTTCCGGCAGTGCTACGATAGGCCAATGACCTGAGACCAGACGCAAAGAAGGGACTGCACTGCCCTACCTGCCGGGTTGCAGCCTCCAACGTGGAAGGAGCCGCCACCCGCGGTAGCGATTGCGGATGACATACCTGCCCTATTTTTGATTTCACCACAAATCCAAATACTCTCACCCTGTTTATCCCAAACACTGCCATTATTACAGATCAAACCCAGTGTGTACGACAACCTGTGCAGATGGCCACAAAAACTGCTTGACTTCCTGAGGGGCGCGCTGTGGGTGATTTCTCGCTGTCTGGTTTGGCTTTATTTGTAAGCCCACAACCCACATATGAGTCTGTGGTGGACAAAGAATGCAGGCAAACAGGCCTTGACGATGTATTTGAACGTACAAAAGAGACTGCCTCTCTGGTGCCACAGCTAATTACGCCTCCCCTGTGGCAAACAAACTCCATAGTTGGACCAGAGATGACAAACCTTGACCATCTGACAAACGGGAATCCTAATCTACACTTGAGTGGGGAAACCCCTTCAAGGAGGAACTCGCTAGATGTAGTAAATAAACTACTAAAAATCTAACAAAATTAAACCAATCCAGAACTGAAATCCTTAACAAGGCCCAAAATCTAAGTGACAACAATAGGGAAATACTTACTACAAATTATTTGGGTCTTAAAAGTAAGCGATGTCGGTTGGAAGATAGTGACTCGCCGGCCCCAAACTGCTCGCAGCAAAGTGCCCCAAATAAATGGTTTCTACAAAATGTTGCGCCTAAACAGACTGCTGGGAAAACCCAGGAAAGTGTTCATATTCCAGAAACAGCGACCCAACAGTAGCAATCTAGCGACACTTCCTCAAATGAATCTTCAACTCCATTATTGAAAGAGACTTTCCTAAAATAAGGCGTACACTGAACAAGAATCATTGTCAACGGTTCTCCTCATCTGCTTAATCTGAAGGGATTGTTAAACAACTGCTCCAAGAAATATAACCTACTCTGACTTCAGCTATGTCTATAACGATCTTTCCATTTCTTAAAATGTATGAGCACCTGAAAGACAGTGTAAATGACTTGAGTACATTGGTGGCCCTTCTGAATTAAAAAATGGTGAATATAGAAAATGATAACAATCTCTTCAACCAATTGATTTATGATTCAGACAATAAAATTGATCAATCACTAATTGTTCTAACTGAGCAAAAACGCAACAATAGTGAGGACAAGAAACTTTTGGCAGAAGTTGCGAAACAGGCGCTCCGCCTTTTAAAATCACAAAACTCAGGCACACGGCACACTATCACCTATTCTGTGTCGCATTTGCAAACTATATGTGCCAAATCTAATAAAGGCGCCTCTAGGGATGTTGACACAACACATGCGGTGGAATACTCATCGCCTGAACAAATGCCAACACAAGCAAAGGAATCTTCTAAGAGTCTGACTTGTACTACTCAACGTACTTTGGAAATTGAGCAAACGGTTCTCCCCACTCATGCAAATAAATGTCTTGCCAAAATCTAGCAAGGAAAACTCTTCACAGCCTTCATGTGGTGAGGAAATGGGGAGTTTTTCTGATGCCGTGTTAAGCTCCCAGTCTGTGAACAATATGGCCAATGCTGATGTGCAATCTCCAGCCTGTTCGAAAAATGCTACAGACCAAACTCAAGATCAGGAAAATAACTACGAGGACGTCGAGCCATCTGCCTCCTCCTACCCTGCTGCTTTTCCGATTTTTAACCCTCAGATTCATCAGAGTGCCATACAGGGTGGCTTGAAAGTGCTTCAACCAAAGAAATCTAAAAACATCCGGATTAAAACCTCTAAAATGACAACTCAAGAAAGTTCTTGCGGAACATTAAAGCTGTTTACATGAACTTGCAAGCTGTGACTGCCACCAAACGGGACGTCCCAATGACCAAAGAGAGACTGATTGTTGATCTTACTGAAGGCCAACAAATGATCGGAGCCCATGGTGCGGAGTTCATCTGGTGAGGGAAACTCCCCACATACGTCTTCTGATATCTCTGCCACTCTGCTTGATCTGTCGATCTACAACGACGAAGTGGAGACTTAAACTCCAACTGTGGACCAGGAAATGCCCGTCGGTAAATGGAATATGCCAACTTCACTTGCAGTGAAATGATCTGCTCCGGCATTTGTGCTGTCTGGTTGTGGATAAAACGCAAGGGTTTGCATCTTAATTCCACCAGATTTGAAACCTTTTCCTCTAAGCCCGCCGTTCATGACGTTGTGTCAGAGACGGGCTAGGCTAACCGAAGCCTGTAAATCCTCACACATGCTAACCAATCGAGACACAAACTGGTCTGCCTCCAGCATTGCAAAATCATCAAATGCTCTACTGGGACCTAAGGAAAGTGAGCACCGGGAACATAAGTCCGCCCCAGAAAGATCTTCAGGTGGTTACATATCTAAACAAACCCACTCTGTGGCAAAGGAAAAACCATACTCAAAATACTGTTTGGCGCTTGAATGAATTGAGGAGAATGACGACGCGCTTGTGCTTAATCGCAAGAACGTCTTGCGTCTCCTTCATTACGTTCCCTCATTACGAATGATTGAGACAAACGATGTAAAAGTCGTTGACTTTTACAATGACGACCGGCATGACATGGTGAGGCTCCACATTGACTCGCGAATCATTTGCAACACACTATTGGAAGCTGCCCCCGTGTTGATCTCAATGAGCATTGACATCACTGAAATTCACCAAAAAAAGGTGTTGTTGCGATAAATTCTAAAGTCAAGTCAAAGGAGCCTGTTAAAAAGAGGGCGCTAGAGGGCCAACCAAGATGGCTGCTTTTTAGTGAGCTCCCGCACGGCCTAATATCAATCTGACATAATCATCCTCAATTCGGTACATCCCTGCTCTGACGGTCGGCCACCTGTGTCAGCCGGACTCTGCTCCACCATCCCGTGAAATCTGGGGCAAAATCGGACGAACGAAGACCCAAAAGGCTGCCCCTCCCCGGCAATTATACCCGAGAGAGGCTACCGGGCCCGCTGGAGTCCAAGACCGGAGGCAACAGTGCAAGCCGCGGTTGGGATGGGACCGAGCGGAGAAGAGCCGCCTGCCCCACGAGGCGTCCTCGAGAGACGAGATCGGACCGGGTGCCTGCGGACCACAGTTGCTGATCGGAGAGTGCCTCCCCCTCCCCCAATGACATCTGCCCGCCTACTGGGACACCCGCGGCCCGAGCGGGCGCCCAGGGACCGTGGAGAACCGCGGGAGAGCTGAGCAGTCGCCTGACCAGTCCGCACCACCTCCAGGCTCCACCTCCCCTCACCTAATCTGCCCGGTACAGAGCGAGAAGCTGGACCGACAGCTGCGGCTCTGAGGCAGAGGGCTACCTATCCCCCCCGCAACCCCCAGACGGCAGAGATCCTACGCAGAGTGGGAGAAGCAGGGGAGAGTCGGGAAACTGTGCCCAGCAGCTAAACACTTTCACCAGGTACGGAGCGCATTGGGGGAACAAACATCTGACTGCCAGTGGCCTGGCTACCCCCCCCCCCACGCAATCAAGTTAATTTCAGCCAAAATCTGACTTTTGGATGCGGAGCGTGCCAGGGGAGACCGGCTCTGCCCCGCCCACCCCTGTATCCTCGCCAGAAAATCCACTCTCCTTCTCAGTAGCGGGCGCCAGTTCCTTGCTGCCTCCCCCCCACACAGCATTTTATGCCTACAGGGACATTTCACCCAGTTAAGTCAACCAAGCTGGAACTATCTCTCTCCCCCCCCCCCCCCCCCCCCGGAAGGCACCTGCCGCCCACTAACTTTTGCTCAATTATCCAGAACGACTACCTGCACTCTGTCACCGGGGTGAGGCACACCTAACCCCCTCACCCGTCTTGCATCCTCCAGAGACCTACAAAGCAACAACCGCTTCCAGAGCCAAACGCCCGGATCACCGCTCCTGCCCCTGCAGGCGCCTCACCCCCACGAATCACTCCAGCATAACACAAACAAACCCCACTCCTGGGGACTGACAGGCAGCGAGGCAACCACCTATTATCATTACACTCCACGCGGCGATGTCCGCTACTCCACCCCAATGGGGAAAACGGACAGATCCCAAAGGAAGATAACCTTCGAATCCAGCACACTCCCCAAAACCCCCAGGCTCCAGGAGGACTCTGAACCCATATCAAACAGCACCCTCCAGATGCACAAAGATACCTCCTCCATAGATATTAAGAGCCTCCAACTGGATCTTAATATTAAGAGCCTCTTACTGAATCTTAAAGCCGGTATAGGGAGCCTCAATAACAAAATGGACGGCCTGTCATCGAAGGTAGATCTGCTACAACACAGAATGGATACCCACACAGAACGCCTCAATGAGGTGGAACAACGCGTGTCGAATTTAGACGACGGCACGCAACCCTGGCAGCCAAAGTTAACCAACTAGAATCCCAACTGAAAGCAGCCAACAGCAAATGCGAAGATTTGGAGGGTCGCTCCAGAAGGAATAACATTAGGATCTTCGGGGTGAGATAACAACCGATGCAACAAAAAATGGACGACTTTGTTGAAGAGCTATGCACCACCCTCTTTGGTCGTGAAGCCCTCTCCCACATGTTTGGTGTGGAAAGGGCACAGAGGATCCCTTCATCCAAACCCATCCCAGGAGCACCCTCCAGACCAATAATCAACAGACTACTAAATTACAAGGATTGCGACAATATTCTTCAGCTAGCCAGAGAAAAGGGCGAGTTACACCATGATGGAGACAAAATACACTTTTACCCAGATTTCTCTCCAGCAGTGCAGGCACAACAGAGATCCTTTACCTCTGTCAGACAAAGGCTCAAGGGCAATCAACTCACTTACTCCATGCTCTTCCCAGCGCGACTCAGAATTCAATATGAAGGGAAAGTCCAGTTCTTCCAGACGCCAGAGGAAGCCAACACATTCCTAGACAGGGCAGGATGCCCCGGGCCGAACCCCAACCAAGCACGAACACAGCAAGAGAGAGCACACAGAAATCCACCTTAAGCAGCATGTGGTCGACGACCCGAAACCCGCATACAGGAAACTCATTGACCTAACCGAAATATACACGGGAGTTAAACACTCCAAGGCCGTGCAATTTGGGATGCCCCCCTGGTATCCCTTGCACAGCAAAGTTTGCAAAACAGTTCACTGTTAATGGGTGGGAAAGTAGGAGACGGACACGCACTGTTGCGGTTCATTCTCCGATGGCATAAGCAGATGGGCCAGTTGGGGGTTGCCCGTTTAAGGAAGGAAGCCAGAGAATGGGATTGGGAAAGTGCCTTCGGCCCATCCAACCCCACCACACCCCCATACGCCACGCCAAAATAGCCCCCCTTCTTTGGACAATGTCAAAACCTCCAAAGATCAGCAAAATACACTACCTGCAGAGCTCCGTGTCCCCTCAGGACGTATACAATAACATCAGCTCAATCATCCACATCGGACGAACAATTCAAGGTCGCTACATGGAACATTAGAGGAGGCAACCTCCCCTCTAAAACAAGAAGGATCCTCCAATACTAAAGAGGCACAAAGTGGACATCGCCATGATTCAGGAAACCCACCTGCTCCCTGAGAAAGAGCACCAGTGGGCCAGAAACTGGGGGTAAATAACAAAAATAAGTGGGCACCACTACACTTATAGAAAGTCAATATATAAGTATTAGGCACTCAAAAAAAATTGAGTCAAAAATTAGACAAAAGTTCGAATGGATGCTTACAGGAGCTGGCTGTAATAAGTCTGGAGACACCATGACTCATGAACTTAAGAACCAAAAGAGGCTAGATAAAAAATCTAGTCACACAGCCGCTCTCCGTGCCAACCCTACACGGGTGATGTAGTTTAAACATAGATTTAAATGATAGAAATGTAAGTTCTTTTCTTCTAATGCATAAGTTCAATAAAAAAACACTGAATTCCAAGTAGTAGTGGGAGTAATATGTTTATCAAAAACATGAATTCAAAAAGTGAAAAAAAGAAAGAAAAGTCACTAATTGTGTCTTAGTGAGGATTCGGCGGCCACTTCTCGTATTTTAAATAGACTTCATATACCAATGCATTTCGGAGCATATAGCTCCTTCATCAGGGTGAGTCTAATCTAATAACATAAAATAAAAATATAACGCATAACATCAGAAATAACACAATATGTTATCATGAATCACAAAAGTGAAAGAAGGTAAAAAATTAGAAATCACATACCAAAGAACAGATGAGGGTTCAGGTCAGGTTGGAATATGTAATAAAAAATAAAGAGTCAATGGGTGAAAGTAGCGTAAGGAATATGACCATGTAAATAGAGGGAAAATAATGTAAATGGACTCACGAGAAGTGTTTGGCCACGTAGAAACAAGAATCTACAATCTAAAGCAGATGTGTGGTCTGCTGCCTGTAACAGCAGCGTGCAGAATGCAGCCAAATCGATAAAGCTGTAAGAAACAAAAGTGTGTTTTAAGAGGAGTTAAGGAAGCGCAGTGGCGCTGTGATTAAAAAGGACCGTCTTCAATGGTTACCTGGAAGACAATCAGGGTCTGTGCCGGCTAGAGAAACGCCGTTCTGCATCGCTGTAGGCAAGCGTTGCTAATGGTAACGCTGCTATAAATACCCACGTGATCGCATCGGGAGAGCAGCGCGATGCGGCACGTACAATTAGGAGACTGCATAAGAGATATATAGGCATATATGGAGCTAAAGATACAATTATCAACACTCTGGTGAATTAAAGAGAAAAAGTGGATAAAAGAAAAATAAAAATTGTATGTGCAAAAATATATTAGACATAGAAAAAATACTATAGAAAATAGACACCAGGGATAGTAATAGAAAGAACGAACATATAACTACACAGGCACCAAAAATTGCAGCCCATGTAAAAGTAAGGGATAGTAAACATGTATCCCAGCCGTGGTAGGTGGCACCGAGGTGTCACTTTGGGACCCAGCTGTGCGTCCGGGAAAGGCTGCCTTGATGCATGGGCATGATATATGCAATTAGTGTGGCAATTTAGAAGATTAGCAGATGCTAAAGTAACGACTCAGATGATCTAGAACACTATATGGATATTATCAATATCTAAGGATACTGGCATAGGCAACATTGGTCCTGGCATTATGTTGAGGACCATATTAGATGTCTATTAACAGTCAAACCATTGCGTGTAACATGCAAAATCATCAATGATAAATGCAAAAAACATTATGTAATGTAACATGGAATCAACATAGATACATCCAATTCAAAGATAACAATGATAATTGATTTCTTCATTTAGGCCATTTAGGATCTGGGCCTTCGGCTTAACCAAAGAGAGACATATTGGATTGATAGACTGGGGAGCTTGTATCCCAATGGCCTAAATGAAGAAATCAGTTGATTCCATGTGACATTACATAATGTTTTTTGCATTTATCATTGATGATTTTGCATGTTACACGCAATGGTTTGACTGTTAATAGACATCTAATGTGGTCCTCAACATAATGCCAGGACCAATGTTGCCTATGCCAGTATCCTTAGATATTGATAATATCCATATAGTGTTCTAGATCATCTGAGTCGTTACTTTAGCATCTGATAATCTTCTAAATTGCCACACTAATTGCATATATCATGCCCATGCATCAAGGCAGCCTTTCCCGGACGCACGTCTGGGACCCAAGGTGACACCTCGGTGCCACCTACCACGGCTGGGATGCATGTTTACTATCCCTTACTTTTACATGGGCTGCAATTTTTGGTGCCTGTGTAGTTATATGTTCGTTCTTTCTATTACTATCCCTGGTGTCTATTTTCTATAGTATTTTTTCTATGTCTAATATATTTTTGCACATACAATTTTTATTTTTCTTTTATCCACTTTTTCTCTTTAATTCACCAGAGTGTTGATAATTGTATCTTTAGCTCCATATATGCCTACATATCTCTTATGCAGTCTCCTAATTGTACGTGCCGCATCGCGCTGCTCTCCCGATGCGATGCGATCACGTGGGTATTTATAGCAGCGTTACCATTAGCAACGCTTGCCTACAGCGATGCAGAACGGCGTTTCTCTAGCCGGCACAGACCCTGATTGTCTTCCAGGTAACCATTGAAGACGGTCCTTTTTAATCACAGCGCCACTGCACTTCCTTACCTCCTCTTAAAACACACTTTTGCTTCTTACAGCTTTATCGATTTGGCTGCATTCTGCACGCTGCTGTTACCGGCAGCAGACCACACATCTGCTTTAGATTGTAGATTCTTGTTTCTACGTGGCCAAACACTTCTCGTGAGTCCATTTACATTATTTTCCCTCTATTTACATGGTCATATTCCTTACGCTACTTTCACCCATTGACTCTTTATTTTTTATTACATATTCCAACCTGACCTGAACCCTCATCTGTTCTTTGGTATGTGATTTCTAATTTTTTACCTTCTTTCACTTTTGTGATTCATGATAACATATTGTGTTATTTCTGATGTTATGCGTTATATTTTTATTTTATGTTATTAGATTAGACTCACCCTGATGAAGGAGCTATATGCTCCGAAATACATTGGTATATGAAGTCTATTTAAAATACGAGAAGTGGCAGCCGAATCCTCACTAAGACACAATTAGTGACTTTTCTTTCTTTTTTTCACTTTTTGAATTCATGTTTTTGATAAACATATTACTCCCACTACTACTTGGAATTCAGTGTTTTTTTATTGAACTTATGCATTAGAAGAAAAGAACTTACATTTCTATCATTTAAATCTATGTTTAAACTACATCACCCGTGTAGAGTTGGCACGGAGAGCGGCTGTGTGACTAGATTTTTTATCTAGCCTCTTTTGGTTCTCCAGAAACTGGGGGTGCCATAGGTACTTCTCCTCTTTTTCGTCATACGCCAGAGGAGTGGCAATCCTGATTAACCGTCGGACCGGCTTTCGGATGATAGACACTGAGAAAGACACAGAAGGAAGAGCACTGCTAGCGAGAGGGATTATTGCTGGCAAAGAAATCATCTTTGTAAACTCCTATGGCCCCAACATCGACGGACCGAACAACTTTGACTGGGTGCTGACACACCTTTCAACGCAAACCTCGGCAACGATCATTTGCGGAGGCGTCCTCAACACAGTCCTAAACCCGGCGAAAGACAGGTCACGAAGCACTACACTATCGATCTCCAAAGCCAGCCTCCAAATACAAGAAATATGCAGAGCCTACAACCTGGTAGATACTTGGAGACACAGCAATTGGGATCAGTGCGACTACACATTCTATTCGGCAGTCCACAACACCTACTCTAGAGTGGACTATCTGATGGTATCCGCCAATGGCCCTTTCCACTGGGAACAATGTCAAATCCTACCTAAAACCTTTTCCGATCACTCACCAGTAACTCTCATATGCAACCCGTCTACATCTAAGTCCCGCCTGCTACGGTGGCGCTTCAACCCCAGATCCCTACAAGATCCAGTGTTTTCATCCGAACTCTGTGACAAAATCTCAACCTTTCTAGACATAAACCTAGGCACAGTCACGTCTGCTAACACATTCTGGGAAACTCTGAAGTGTTTCGTAAGGGGGGGTCTGCCTTGCCAAAGAAAACAGAATCATCAAGCTGATCCAGCGGGAACTCACTGCCAGGGAGGAACGACTGAAACAACTTGAACTTAAGCTCTCCACTGTAAACGACCCACGCACCGAAGCAGCACTTGAGGAACTACAAGCGTTCAGGACCTCGGCGGAACGCGATCTGAAATTCCTAATCCGTAACAATCAAGTTCGTCAATACGGAGAGGGCCAAAGACCCAGAGCCCTCCTTGTGAGATTGATCAGAGCCGACCAAAGGCCGACAATGGTCGAGAGAATATACTCCATACATGGCACGTTTGTGCACACAGATGAAGAAATAGCTGAAGAATTCCAAACCTTCTATCAAGACCTATACACCTCTAAATATAACTCGAACTCAGACGCCCTAAACAACTACCTCAAAGACACTGTACTCTACTGGGTAGAAAGAGAACTACGCAAACCCCTTAATGAAATCAGGAAATCGTGGAAGCCATCAAAACCCTTCCAAACACCAAAGCCCCAGGGCTCGATGGTCTAACCGGGGAATTTTACAAGGCCTTTGCTGAAACCCTTGCCCCTTTACTCGCAGAGGTATACTACGAAGCATTGGAAACCGGTTCCCTCCCGCGAGGCCAACGTTATCCTTTTACACAAGGCGGGTAAACCCCGGGAAGAGTGTGCGTCCTATAGACCTATCTCTCTACTCAACCTCAACAATAAAATACTGGCCAAAATACTCACAAATAGGTTGCTACCACTGATGCTGGGCCTCGTGCTCGCAGACCAGGCCGGATTTGTGCCCGGACACTGCACAACGTTCGGCATCAGGAGGCTATTTGGCGTCATCGAGGCTCTCCACCCCACCAGCCAAGCTGTCGCGGTACTGCTCGATGCCGAAAAGGCCTTCGACTCTGTGGAGTGGCCCTTCCTATTCACCGTACTTACTCAGATGAGTCTGGGGTCTCACTTCGTCAAACTCGATTCCCTAATATATAAGGACCCCCAGGCTACAATATTGGTGGGATCGGCGAGATATTCCCCCATCAAACTACAGAGAGGCACTAGGTAGGGGGTAACCACTTTCCGCGTTAATATTCGCATTAATAATGGAACCCCTGGTCTCGAATCTTCGAACCCAGCAACTTCACAGGGGTCTCACCATTGGCCCGCACAGGCTGATCATATCGCTATACACGGATGACATGGCGTAATTTGTACGAGATCCCATAGAAAATCTTAATCCAATAATGAGGGAAGTAATCAAATTCAGGGCAATATCGGGATTACAAATTAATCATACAAAATCAATTATATTCCCACTCACCCCAGTTACTAAACCATTCACAGACGATTACAATTTTGTTTGGGAGACCTCAAAGGTACGTTACCTTGGGATACAAATGTCACTACAATACCGCAACGTATACCAGGATAACTATGAGAGTAGCAAAAACACTACAGGAAAAAGTGAACCGATGGAAATCCCTCCCACTAACCCTATGGGGGAGAGTCTCACTAGTTAAAATGGTTATACTTCCTAAATTACTATATCTATTCTCCAACATCCCAATCCTAGTCCCACAATCCTTCTTAAAGAAAATCAAAAGCCTTGTTCTTGACCTCCTATGGGCGGGCAAACCAGCCAGGGTTGCTTACTCGACGCTGATACTCCCAGTGTCCAACGGCGGACTAGCCCTCCCTGACCTAGAAAGATACTTCTGGGCGGTCCAAGCGCAATTCCTTAGTTTTTGGTATGCCACACATTTCATTAGACCACACGCGCAGATAGAACGGGCACTAGCGACTCCCAATTTATTAAGGGCCGTCGTTATCAGCCAGCTCTCAGTGCCTATCAACACGATGAATGTGGTCCTCGCTACATATGCGATATGTAAAATACTTGCACAAATATACAAAGTACAGGTGAGATACTCCCCCCTTCACCCAATCAAATTTATACCACATCTGAAAGGGTCTTCCACCAATGGGTGGAAAAACTACAAATAAACTTGTTAGGGGACTCACACCCCAACAAGCAACTGAAAGAGGAGGTAACACACCATTAGATAAGTTTATCTACTTTAGGACCAGATATACCCTACAGGCTCTATTCCCCATGTTTCCGCAACAACCTCCCACATGGCAGTTGCTACACAATGTAATCCAGGTACAGGGCGAAGGCAGGCTAGTCTCAGTACTCTATAAATCCCTTTTATCAGACACAGTATCCATCAACACTCGCACGAAAACCAGATGGGAAAGGTCCCTCCAGATAACAATCCCAGAAGAGGAAGGGACATACATACTTAAACAAACCCAGAAAATAGCCCTCAATGCCTGCTTCAAGCAAATACACTTTAATTATCTACACCAGACATACTTCACCCCCGCAAAAAAGAATAAACACCCAGACCAGCCAGCAATATGCGAAAGATGCCGAAACCCATCGGCAGACTTTCTCCATCTTGCTTGGGACTGCCCCAAACTTACCCCATTCTGGTCTCAGATCCTCCAGACCACATCGGCAATAATAGGAGAAGTGCAACCCATCCCAACAGCAGCTCTGCTCGGGATGACGAAACAACTCTCACCCGGAATAAGGAAACTAGCAGGGTTATTATTGACACTGGCTCAAAGGAGAGTTGCCATGTCATGGGGTAGAGGACCAGACCCGCCCGTGGCAAACTGGCGTAAAGACATGATATACTGTCAGGACGTTGAATCTGAGTTTATCAGAACACTTCCCCAACATGCACGCCCCCCCCCCGACATCTGGGGGCTACTGGTGTCCTTTTTAATCAACGAGGCAGACGAAAACGCCTCATCATCATCGTCAGGGAGACACAGCCCCCAAAACTATGACTCTTAATCCTTTTGAACACAGAAACTAGCAGTCGGTCAGACGGCGCAGCAAGGGGATGACACTTCAACATTGGCTTTGGTGAACTGGGGGGGTATGGATAAGGGTGGGGGGGAGGGGTTAGGGAGGCACTTGGGTAACTCACCCCACAATGGGGTGATTGTTTTGTAACTGTTTCTTTTGTGTTAAAATCACCAAAATAAAATTTTCAACAAAAAAAAGGATCCTTTTAAAAGGCTGACAATTCATCACACAAAATCTGCCTCAAATAATGTTCATGCTGCAACTAAACTTGCTTGCATGGAGGAGACTGAGTTACGTCAAGCCAAAGTTCCGGTCGAAGTCCGCGACTCGGAGATGGAAATAACCTTGACGCTTCCTATTGATCAAATTAAAATTACCATCGCGCAAAACATTAGCCCACCATCGACTAATGTAAATGAAACAAAAATAGCCTTGTCTATTGATCCTTCTAAAGACTGGAGTTGGCTTTCTAAAGCCTTGATCCCCCCAACATCAAAGCTAATGCCAAACTGGAAATAAAGAGCCTAGAACAACGATAGCCAGCTGGACCACTCGAGGCCACGTGCACTTGCAAAAATCTACTTGGCTGGAAAGCTTTGATATTATGTGTGCCCAGGAAACCTGGCTGACTACATGCCCTGTTATTGATGGCTTTGAAATCGCTTTTAATCCTGCCACTAAAAAAAATGTTGGCAGGCCAACAGCAGGTCTCCTGACACTGGTTCGTAAAAGCTCAGGCTATTCGATCTTTTAATCATACTCCCTATATTCAGGCAACGGTACTTCAGTTTGTAAATTCTGGAAATTAGACAAATAATGTTCTCCATATTCTTAACCTATATTGGCAGCATAAAGCCACTCCTGCCTCTGTCTTTATTGATCAGATCACAAACATTATCGATTCCATCAACGAAGTAGATTGCGCAGCAAACATATTGCTATGCAGCGACTTAAACATAAATTGTTTAACTGCGTCACTAAACAAACCCAAAACCTCGGCCTTGCAAAATGAGGCCTAACTATGGTCAGCGGAAATGGAGAACAGAACTATGCACATGTTGAATGGTCATACTACTGGGGATATACCTCCAAGAGCAACGTGGAAGTGAGACACACAAGAATCCATTTTGGATTACTTCTTCGTTTCTGAGAGCATGCATACTAATGTGCTGAAATTACAGGTAAATCACAGGAAGGAAAGCAACCACAACCTACTGATGATTACTATTGCGGTTTCACCACGGAATGTTTCAGAAAAATGGTCTTATGACATAGTCATAGAATCAAGTTGAATTTGACTACGTCTGTCGGAATCGGAGACGAAGAGAATAAATACTGTATACCAGGAGGACAAAATGCAACTCGAATACCACCACATATTGGAAACATACAAGGAAAAAAAACAAGGACTGAAAAACCGATGTTTCAAGAACCTGCACGCTTTTGACTTGGAAGTCTCCAAACGCAAGATGAGGCGTGACATACGAGCTTGTAGTGGTATTTAACTGGGAGCAAATAACACACGCAACTTTAATAAATAAACTTTCTGGCACTCAAATGGCTGTACAGGCCAATATGGTTAGTGAGAGCGCTTGGCTAACTCACTATAAGAACCTATACGAAAAAAAAGGCTTTACTCCAGACTTACGGATTGGGATATAGTGTTCCCAGAAGAAGACATCTTAGAAATAATTAACAACTTTGGGCTTTACCAATTTCACACTGAAAGAAAATCCTCAAATTTGGGCAAAATTCTGTAACACCTTGTTTAAGAAAATCATGACAAGATGCACGACACTGACATCATGGAAGAGCACAATCATTGTTCCAGTGTTTAAAAAAAGCGACAGATCAGATCCAAAACATTACCGTCCGATTGCGTTGCTTGATGTTTTGAGCAAAGTCTATGCTACCATGTTAAAAGACAAATTGTTAAAGTGGTCTCAACAAAATCATCTCATTGACCCAAGACAAAGTGGCTTTGTAAAAGGAGTTGGCTGCAGTCTGAATTTGT
This sequence comes from Ambystoma mexicanum, assembly GCF_040938575.1. NCBI lineage: Eukaryota > Metazoa > Chordata > Amphibia > Caudata > Ambystomatidae > Ambystoma > Ambystoma mexicanum. The sequence goes on along the minus strand of NC_090923.1, from coordinate 164,976,343 downwards.
TCCTTGTTAACGCTTTGAAAATGGAGGCTATACGAACTGGGACTAAGATCTATTTGGCAGTAATTGATCTCTCCCAAGCCTTCGATAGTATTGACAGGGAAAGGCTATGGGCTAAACTTGCCTTCTTGCCGCAATAAAAGATCTGCATACTGAGACAAATGTCAGAATATGACTTGACTGACTAGGGAAACTGTCTGCTCAAATTCCAACGCATCGTGGTGTGAAACAAGGATGCCCACTTGCAGCCATTATTTTCAATTTCTTTCTTCACGACATTGATCAAACCATTAATGGCGATGGATCTTTCTCACCAAAAGTTAATGGGTCACACGTTATAGTATCTACTATACGCAGATGACTTAATTTTGTTAGACCTAACACCAATTGGTCTGTAACGTAAACTAACAGCACTGGAACGTTATGTTGAGCGAAATGAGTTGAGTATAAATGCATCAAAATCAGAAATACTTGTGCTGCGAGACCTGCGTGGGCAAAGAACCTCTATTCAATCAACCTTTAAATGGCATATAGAGAAAACACAACTTGACTCTATTACTTACACCAAATATCTGGGGATGAGGATCAGCTCCAGTTTGAACGATGCACCATGAGTCGAACAAACAAAACAACTGGCTACACAGGCGATGGTTCTATGCAAAAAATATGGCCTGTATTCCATGCTTCCAGTCCTAGCATTTTTCAAACAAAAAGCTACCCCAGCATTAACCTATGAGGCCGAATGCGCCCTGGGTTGCTCAGCCGATTTGTGGAAAACGATTGGAAATATTTTTTGGTCTAAAGTCTTTGAATTACCAGGTGGAACTCCATCCGCATGCATAAGATACGAATTGAGTATAACATCTATCAATGCAAGAGTGACCTGGAATACACTGGCCTTGTTTCGCAAAATGTCTTTGAAAGATCTTACCCTGCAGTTTAAAATTCTTGCAAATCCTGGGGAAAATAATAAAAACTGTCTTGTATCTATGGGTGCAACGGTGTAAAAACTTGCTTACAGAATTGGACACAGATCTTGAAAGATTACATAATAATCCTGATCATGTCAAAAATAAACTATGGAGGCGTGATTGGTGCGAGACCTGTGATCTAAGACGCACCTACAGACTTATGCAAGATGTTCCTGGTGAAAAACGAGCGTTAAATGAGATACACGGTCCTTGGAAACTTTTCCTTAATGCAAGAAAAAGAAGACTTTACATGATGTTCCGCATGAACATGTTCAAAACTCGTGAAAGAACAAATCTTTGGTTAAAAACTAATTCGTACTCTGATCTTTGTCGACTCTGCAGTGAAACGAAAGAAACTCTACATCTCGTTTTATTCTGTGTGGGTCTTACTGAAGAAAGAAATTGTCAGTTTGGAAGCATTACGGCAGATAGATTGAGTTATTGTGCAAAAGACTGGTGGCAACTAATGTTCGACGCAACAGACCGAAGGCTAATTCTGTCGTTAACTTTCTTCTTGGAATCAATGGTCACACGACTTGAAGGTGTTGAGGTTGCAGGAGCCGTCACCCTAAGGCTTTCTATTCCAGTTTTTAACTAATTATTGTTTCCAAGAGTACGGCATTAACTGCAGTCCGCTGTTCCACCTTTTGATGTATGAAGACTGGAATGACAGAATTCGTAGCCTTCTTTCTTTTTGTTAGTGGGATGTCAATTTTGTCTTGTTCTGTGTTTTTTTTTTCTTTTTTAAAGGTTTGTAACAAACCAAAAAAAAAAGAAAATATCTCCATAAGAGTAAATTATACCATCTGCGCCTTCTCAGAGCCGTTTTTTTTTTTTGAATGAAGAAAATTGTGCCACGATCGTGAGGCCAACTATTCTGTCTTGCTTAGACTATGGAAATGTACTTATGCTAGGGGCGAGCAAGGCTTGCGTAGCTAAATGCCAGGTGATGGAAAACAACGCGATCAGAATAATAAATAGGTAGAAGAAAGTGACCACATCACTAGTGACAGAATGGCACTTCATTGGTTGAAAGTTGAGGATAGGATCACCTTTAAATCATTAACTATTGTCCACAAGTGCCTGCATGGCAATGCAACCGCCTACCTCCATGCTAAAATTGACCGATATGTACCCATTTGTGCCCCGAGGTAGGAGGTGCTAGGCAGAATTACAGTCCCCGCTCACAAAAGAGCAACTGGACTAGGAAGGGCCTTCCTGGTACTGGCAGGTAAAAAATGGAACGACCTCCCATTAATCCTTTGACTAGAACCCAGTTATACAGACTTCAGGAACAGTCTAAAAACATTTCTATTCAAATGATGGGAACATCACTCTAATGATCGCTTGTTATGTTACCCTCACTGTCCTTTCTCAGTGTTTGTTTTTTTAAAAAATTATTATTATTTCTGTCTGTCCTCAAGCGCCCCGATGGCCGTGGGCTTTCAGTGCCTTAAAAGTCTATAAACAAAATAAAATATCTGTGTCACCCTTGAAATCTCTATCCATTACAGATTTCCAGGGGCTGGCAGAGTCGCCCCTCTTGGCAGCCTCCAGCATGTTGTCCCATTTATCACTCAGGAATTCTATTTGTTTTGTTGTTGGCTTAATTAGATGTGTATAATTACCTCTCAATACACAGAAATGATCCCTACCCACCGCTAACTTTTACTTTTAATATAAATGCAGCGGTTCCATGTCTTTACAACTACACCCTAAATAACAACATACTTAAAACTACAGCTGCATAACGAAAAGTAGAATTTTCTTTTTTTTTTTTTTACTTTTGGGGGTCCTCCCAGCCCCCATTTCTACTGCCTTTTTACCCTCCCCCAAGTACCCCCACCCTTGTAATCCCTTACCCCCCGCCCCCTTTTACTTTAAAATTCGACTTGTCGTTATTTAGGTGCCGTTTCAAAAGTGTCGTTATTTTTTTCCCCTTATAAAAACTGTCTTCCAAATACAGCATTTCTTGACGCCACCCCCACCCCCCGTCCCCACCAATCCCCCTGACAATCACTATTATACGAGGGCTCTTTCCTCCTGACGCCCTCTATAATTATGGGTTTCGAGCTAGTGACCAACGGTTTGATGCACTTGAGCAATTTGTCGAATTCTGCAATCACTTCACCATCTGAGTAAACACTAGAAAATATCTGTTCAATATACCCAATAATAGAGCATTCTGATCTTGCATCGGCCACAAAATGTATTTATGATTGTTCTGGAACAGTCTAGTCTCATTAGTGTTTGTTGTACAGGTGGCACCATTGAGATGCTTCTGTGGTTTAACGGCAGTGCTCTCACTGGAGTACTTTATTGATCTGCCTGTACCAGGCTTAAATGGAGTGGCTGCCTTAATGTGGAACATTAAGCTGCCTCAGTTCTTCCTTGTGGCAAAATAAGGAAGTGCCATCAAAACAAGTGCAGTCTGCAGATCCATTACAGCAGCAAAGATGGAGCGTAAAAGGTTGAATTTTCCTTTACTTTTCATCAAGTTTCAGTTCATTCCGCCCCATCAAATACATTGTGGTCGTGCTTTCTCATCACCTTACTTTATATTTCGTGAATCTGTCCCTCTCCCCAAGCCCCAAAAGGATGTAGTTGGCAATCTTTTCCCTACCTCGTATTACATCTTTTGTACTACTACCAATACCAAAATGACAACCTTGTCTAAACAATTACCCTATAAAATAGGATTTAAAACATCTACAACCACTTCTACGATTAATACCGGTCCTTTTGGCACCACTAGGGCAATTAATGGTATTACTGCTGCAGCTATTGGCAGCATTTGTAGTGCTGTGGCTTGTAGCATTACTAGCAGTTGTACAACTCTGCTACTACTGATCGCACCCCTAATTGTACGGAAACAGGCGTCTACATCGACTACTGTGTTACCGACCTGCAGTTTCTTGACATTGTTGTGAATTGGACAAAACTACTTGTTATCAGAAGTGCACGTCTGACTTGTCCCATGGCATTCTTTCCAGCTATGCCAAAATCCACTCCTAATGAAAGATGTCTGTTTACAAACGTGCGCTGCAATTATTTATTTTTTTAATCCGTGCCTGCTGGCGCTTTGTGGGTTATTTTTTCTGTTAGCTTAGTTTATAGTTTTTTTTTTCTTTCCACAAATCGGGTTATCCCCCTTGATCCCTTCTTTCTGGCCTTGCATGCTCCCACGTGACCATAGTCTTCTCTTCCTCACCATTATGTTACCTCTGAATCCCTTTTTAGTATTGACTAGTGGTCAGAGACCCCTCCCTCAACGTCAACCTACCACCTTACCTGAGAGTGGTGTGTTTACTCTGCCTCCCTGCATATGTTTGTCCACTACTGTCCTCCCTCACTAGTGTTAAGGATTTCAATCAGGCGACACACCTTGGTTTTAGCCTAGTATGTAGCGCACAATTGGAATGCTTTCTCTTTATATTCTACAAGTTCAACTTGAGATGGCACACACCCTTTTTCAAATACCCGGGTCACAATGGTCCAAGAACCAGGCCGGTTTGTGTGAATTCAATATTTATTTAAAAATTCAAATGAAATCATACAAATTTTAATACTGGGCAGCAATCACCAATGAGGCAATAATTCCAATGGAAACTGAAACAATACACTTGGATAACCTTCTGCAAGAACATATACAAAGCACAAATGAATAGGAGCACTTTTTCTCTTTGGGTAGATAGCACCTGAGTTAAGATTTCCCCCTGCAATGCTCTCCCTCTCCCGAAACCCTGGGAATCGAATTTGGAGTGGACAGAAAGAAGCAGGGAGTCAGGGATATTGTGCAGCAAACAGAATCAAAATCCGCCCTTCCCTCATAAAATAAGGCAATTTTAAAGCCCTTTGCAATGGCACAAAATGACATTCGGAATTAGACAAATAAATAATGTATGTGCGGTTAAATCTATGAGGGAAATATGATTTCTCACGATAGCAGGAATGGATAAACACTAGCAATCACAAGGCAAGTTCTCAACGAAAGGCATACAGTTCAATAACAAGTTGAAAGTAAGAACACGATGCAGCCGAATCACACGTTGGAAAGTTGTATTTTACACAGATGCAGTTTTAAATGTCACAAACGGTTTTTATGAAAAACGGGTGAAATACTCAGATTTGGAATGCGGTTTTTGGGCTGGGGAATAGATCTATATCACAGGGACAATATAAGGATGGTTGTAGCTGAAGATTTGAATGAGATTTGCAAGATCAAAGGAGGTTTGATTTTGGCAAAATGGAGCTGTGAAAGAGAGAAAATCGGCTAACGTGCTATTTCCACACATGCGGAGTCACTCTGTTTCCGGCTGCCCACGCGAGTAACACGGAAGACCTACGCTCCTGCCTACCAGCCAATTTACCTGCCTCCTACGAGCCATCTGCTGCTGCCTGCCCACTGTGTGTGCTGCATTGTCAGTGCTCCTGTCGTCGGACCTGTGACCACCTCTGCTGATCCAGAAGACTCCCAACGAGCCAGACCACCGCTCCACAGCCCAGCCCCAGGACCACCTTGACCACCCACACCTGCCTCGGGGGTTGCCATGTTTGGACAAACATCATCTGAGGCAAGTGGCAACCCCCCGGCAGTGAGGCAGAGGGCTGTCAGCTTCAGTGCCAAAGAAGTTGACATCCTGGTGGAGCAAGTCATGGGGCATTATGATGCCCTCTTCAACCCACCAACGCAAGTTGGCAAGGAAGGACGGAAGATGATCTGGGCTGAGATTGTGGGTGCCATCAATGCAGAAGGGGTGGCACCCCGGGACTACATCCATGTGCACAAGCGCTGGGAGGACTCCAAAACCAGGACCCACAACAAGGCCCAGCGCTTCCTCCAGGCTGGTGTCACCCAAGGGGGGGGCGCCGGGGCCGGTTGAACAGCACCAACCTGTGGCTCCTGGAGCCGTTCTACCCAGCGTTGCACGCCCAGGTCCTGGATTTCCAGCTCCGCCTGGAGTCGACTGGTAAGTGTCCATGTGTTGGTGCCCTCAACAGTGCATGTTGATGTGTGGTTGGAGTGTGCACCTTGACCTTATGGCAGGTATGACTCTTGTATGGATGTCTGTGTGCATGTCCCAGACAGTGCTGCATGTGTGTCCAATGGTGTTACTGTTGCAATGCATGATGTGATGCAGCATGCAACAATGTGCACGTGGTTGATTACATGTGGCTGAGACGTGGCAGTGAGAGGTGTGACACATGGGTGCTGTCGTCAACATCATGGACATGCATGGTGTACATGTGCATGTGTCTGAGAAGTGAGTGTGTGACTGGCCAATATTCCTGGATGGATGTTACTAGAGCATTTGAATGTGTGCTCGACTCTTGCGGCACAATTGACATTGAGTGGACTCTGATGTGATAGCTCTGTGCCCTGCTTCAGGACGGTCAGGTGATGTGTGTGAATTATATTTTTATGTCCCATGATGCATGTGAGGAGCATGCACAATTTGTAGGTGCTGACCGTGCCTTGTCCAAGGATTTGATTGTGTGTTGTGAAGGACAGACATGTATGTGCATGTGTGTAAATTGCACGTACCTGTGTGTTGTGGAGAGTGATGATGGTTGTGACCTTGTCCAGTGCACTTCTTGTGCATATGTTTTGTGCCAAACACACATAGGTACAGTACCCTGGTGTTTGTGTTCTGTATCTCCCTATCCACAGAGAGGTTGGAAGAAGAGGGCGGAGAAGGTGCTGTGGAGCAAGGCAGCAGAGATGCCTCCACCAGGCACAGACGCAAGGCCCAGTCACGCCCCCAGGTAATTTCAACTTCGGGGTAGCGAGGAGACTGGTGCTGCGTCAGAGACATCGGCCGCAGCTGCTGAGAGGTCCAAGCGGGCGAAGGTGATCGTGGTCTCCTCGGCAGAGGGAGGGACAGGTGAGTTCGCACAGGGGCATTCCACTGCGGAAGCTGCTGGGGAGGCATCCAGGTTGGAGGAGGAGGAGGCCACTTCAGCCCAGTCCATGTGGCCCGGTGGGGGTGATGAGGTGGGTGTGACTGGTGCAGTCCAGACAGGGGCAGGAGGCACCGCAGTTCGCCGTGGAGGTGCCTGTGCCTAATCCTGCCCCTGGGTCTGCGACTGCACCAGTATGCACCTGCGGGCATGCCCCAGGCCGGATCCTTCTGCAGGTGGCGGATGTTTCCACACAAACGGAAACACCAATGCCTGGGGATCTCGCCATTCGAGACAGGGTGGAACCGTTGCTAGCCGGTATCACAAGGCGTACAGGTACCATTCGTGATGATGTGCAGGCTTCCAATTGTGGGCTTGCCCATCATCACAATGAGGTCTAGCATCTCCTGAACTGGCTAGCTCAGTTCCTGGTCTCGAATTGAGTGTGTGAGCTACCCACTTATGCGACTCCCACCCCTCGTCTTCCTCCTCTGTGCGCCAGTCGTCCTCCCTGCCGCCTTCCGGGCCAGATACCACCAGGGCCCCCTGTGTACCTCTCCCAACCCCGGCGGCCCGCCTGGTGGAGATCACATCCCAGCCAGAGTTGGGAGTCGACGTTGGATCATCCAAGGTGGTCACCACGCAGATCCAGTGGCAATGGAGGGAGAGCAGGCACCAAGGAGCAGGGCACATGCACGACTTCCCCGGGTTATGTCATCAGACCGGAGGTTGTCCTTAAGGAGCAGGCACCGGGCAATTTGGCAGCAGCAGGCTCGAAGTAGGAGTCTACAGTACTCGGGGCATACCATCTAAGGGAGGCAGGTATCCGGCATCAGGCAGGATGCAAACGTCGACCTTCACCAAAGGATGTCTTCCGTGTTGTATCGGTTGGGGCGGCAAATCTGGGCAGAGCGGCAGCAGGCACGGCAGGCAAGACTCACCTTGCAGGGCAGAGGTTTCACTGCGTCGGGGAGAGAGGCAGGCTGAGGTCCTCCAGGAGATTTGCATGGAGTAGGAGCGGATGGAAAGGACCATGTTGGAGTCCCTGCAAGCCCTCGAGGTGAGAGCGGAGGCCCGCATAGGGGGAAGTGGACACAGTGTTCGATGATGCCTTGGCTGAGATATTGAGGGAGCATGGTGAGGAGAAGGACTAGCCCTCTGCCTTTGTGAATAGTTCTTTAGTCATATGTTTCCTTTTATTGTATTTTATTTTGAGTTTTTGGACTTTACTTACATTTTATGTACATAGTTCTAGTTTGAATTCGGTTTCATTTACTGATTTGGAGTGCATTTTGGGCTTTGCTCCATGTTTATTTGTACATAGTTTACTTGTTTTTTAAAACGTTGTGCTGACCATACGGGAATGCTTATTTTCTTTCTCATTTTCATTATATTTGAAGAAGACTTTTACGGACACTGACTTTTTTTTCTTTCTTTTTAGGTTTCTATGTACATATTGTGAAGTTTATTTTGGACATTTTAACATTATTTTTGTTTCTTATTGTATATATTTTGCTTTATTATTTGCTGTGTGTATGAACATAATACAACTGCAGAATATATTTTATTTTGTTTACCCAAATAATTTTTATCCAGTTTGCGGCTTTGTTACTCGGTTTGGTGTGCCTGGTAATGACCATTGTTGTTCATGTGTGTGGTTACTTGCATGCATGTGTCATGTTTGCTATTCATTTGCCTGGGGCATATGCACATGTGGTTAACCAGTGGATGTGTGTGAATGGTGAGTTTGGGTGTGCACGGTCAGGTGTCATTGGCTTTCAGATGTGCAGCATCAGTGTGTATTGGTCCTCACTGTGTATGGGAGGGTGGTGGTTGGGCTGACTAATGGAGTGTAAAATGGTCACTTTTTTTCTGCAGGATTTGCTTGATGCAGTGTAACGCACATGTCGTGCTTTGCCCTTCACCAGCATGTGTTTGTACTGTTTTCATTATCTCTGGTGTTGGACATCTTGCACTGGCAGCCTATTTTGCAATGCATCTATTTGTACACATTGGCAGACCAATGCGGCAGTCTGATTGCCATGTACTCATTCAGAACTTGACAAATCCAGATTCAGACAGTTCATCAGGGCAGACTAGTATCAAAAGCAAAAGCAGAGAGGAATGACTCACCTGGCTACCCTCTTGACTTGGGGAAATGTCCCCTCGCACGCCACTTGCACACCTGCACTGCCTCCCTGGCATCCCCCAAAATGGAACTGTTTTTATGTATGCCAACAGCCTTCACACCTACTGTCTGCACTTAGGCTTGGACTTGACACCAGCTGGGCACAGTTTCTTTATTTTCTTGAATTTTAATTTTTTGTTATGATGTCCTTCATATGTACTGCACCCTCCTCAAACCCCCTTTTCACCCTCTCCACTTCCCATGCACTGGCGCCATCTGTCACCTGACCTACCAAGTTCAGTGTCTCTGTTGTCACTGTCTTCCCCCTTCCCCGGGCTCTTAGCGACTTCTTACACGTGTGTATATGCGCATTATTAATTACATGTTATTTGATAGGCTGTCATGTCATGTCCTTCACACATGGGAGGAACAGTGATGTGTTTATTGGGTTCTGTGCTCTAGTAATGTCAGCTCATTGAGGCTCAGGCCGTGAGATGCCTGGGCAGTGTCTGTCTATGTGGCAAACATTGAGGGTACTTTGAAATCTGTCACTGTGTGACTATTTCTACATGGCAATTATTGACACTTTGTCACATGGACTGCAGGGTCTCACTTTACCATTCACTTGTGTGATGTGTATGTTGGGAGATGGTTGCAAACAGCAACTGTGTTTGAGCAGCTGCCACACTCAAGGATGTGGCCCAGGTGTATGCATTTGTTTCTGTTTGCAGGATATTTTTTTGACAGGCGGTTCTGAGTGGTGTCACTACATGGCTGCCAAGGTGCTTGTCACGCCATCGATGGAGTGTACATGTGTCACGATGTCAGCATCCAGCATGCAGGGGATGTCCGGTCTGGTTGGGCTGCCTGCATGTTGGAGTTACAGATGATGGGGCTGGGGGGGGGGGGTCCCATGTGGTGGGGGCTGGCTGGGGTGTCCCATGTGGTGGGGGCTGCCTGCAGGGTGGGGTGATTGGGGCTGGGGGTTCCATGTGGTAGGGGCTGCCTGCAGGCTGGGGTGATGGAGTCTGGGGGGGTCCCATGTGGTGGGGCTGTCTGCAGGGTGGCATCACAGATGATGGAGGTTGGGGGGGCCCCATGTGGTGGGGGCTGCCTGCAGGCTGGGGTGATGGGGGGGGGTCCCATGTTGTGTGGGCTGACTGCGGGGTGGCGTCACAGATGATGGGGTCCCATGTGGTGTGGGCTGTCTGCAGGGTGGCGTCACAGATGATGGTGGCTGGGGGGCCTCATGTGGTGGGAGCTGCCTGCAGGCTGGGGTGATGGGGGCTGGGGTGTCTCATGTAGAGGGGGCTGCCTGCAGGCTGGGGTGATGGGGGCTGGGGTGTCCCATGTAGAGGGGGCTGCCTGCAGGCTGGTGTTATCGGGCCTGAGGGGGGTTCCAATTTGTGGGGGCTGCCTGCAGGCCAGATTGATGGGGGCTGGGATGTCCCATGTAGTGGGGGCTGGGTGGAGTTATGGGGACTGGGGTGTCCCATGTGGTGGGTGCTGTCTGGGGGGCCCTATGTGGTGGGAGCTGCCTGCAGGCTGGGGTGATGGGGGCTGGGGTGTCCCATGTAGTGGGGGCTGCCTGCAGGCTGGAGTGATGGGGACTGGGGTTTCCCATGTAGTGGGGGCTGCCTGCAGGCTGGGGTGTGGGTGTCCCGTCAGGAGGGGTCTGCTTCCTATGGATTTGTGCGGGTATCGTGGGTTGGTTTGGAGCGAATTCGAATTCGAGCGACCCCCCCTCCTTAGGCCCCATAACGCCAGCCTGCAGGCAGCCCCCACTAGATGGGACACCACAGCGCCCATCACCCAGCTTGCAGGCAGGGGTGTGGATGGGGTGCGGGCAGAGTTTTCACACAATTTGGCTTGGGGGCTGTATGCTGGTATCCAGGAATGGCGCGGGGGCTTGCGCTGTGTTGGGCATTTCACTTGCTTTTTACTGCGTGTGGGGACGTGTTGGGGGTGTTACTGGCGCAGCTTGGTGTTCCTTGCGCCACGGCTACTGATGCCTCAGGAAATCCATGAATACGCGTGGCGCGCAATTGTTTCTCTGCGCCATGGCTGGCGCACGCTCCTTCTCAGTGCGCTGCGCTTGCGCATTTTCTATGAATCTGACCTTTAATTCGCCCCTTTTCTGTTGGTTACATTAATTTAATTGTATTCCGTGTTAGTCTCTTTTGGCTTTAGGCAATGCTTGTATGTTCACTGAAACTCACATTCTTAAGGTCTAGTCACTTGGTTTAAATGTGTTTTCTGCTGCTTTATAAAGGATTCTTCAGTAGGCTTTCACTTTAGAATCACTTTTAGACATATGAGATTGGTATTAAAGCTGTTTTCTTTAGTACAGTATTGAAATAATATTATCAAAGTAGTTTCGCTCAGAGGCGAGTATTACTTTTGTTGCCTTCATTGTTCGGCAATCAAACTGTTGGTTTAAAGCAATTTCACTTGCACACGAGTGACTCCTTCTTGCTACTGTTGCCTGCCTTTAATATGCAAAACGGATTAGAGCGCTCTGCAACACTCACCTGCTTCTTCTTTTGCCTTTGATCCCTGCACATGCTGCAGGACTTCCACTGCTCTGGCTTTTCTTGAACAGATACACTTCCTCGCTGAAGTTGCCTTCCTTCCCGCCATTTTTATATGGAGCTTTGCTTGCTCTTGAGGCCCCCTGGTGCATACCAACCCCCAGCAACAGTCTCCTGCACGCTTCCTGCTGCAGTCTCTGCAGTTTGGTTCACATGGGGGAAAGCCTTTCTACTTCACTTAGTTCACAATTCATTTAAGCCATTATTTACAGATGTCCTTTCACTGTACCTCTCGGAGTTACGATGACTTCTAACTCTAAAAGTCTCAGACAGGCTTTCATTTCTTAAGATGTTTAGGGATTTTACATTAGCTTTATCCACATTAAGATGTTCAGTTTGTGGATCAGATAATTCATAACGACAATAATTACATTCCTTGGTATTCGTAAAAGGTTCTTCCCTTTTGGAAACGTATACTAGGTCTCATCCCATGAAATCTCCTCTCCACCCTGAGCCTTGTCTCCTCCCGCAGAGCACCAACCACAAGGTCAGGATCAGGCAACGTCTGGAAAGGCTTGGGGTTTAGTGAGGGATATGCAGGATTCATCATATAGTACACTTACTATTAGCGGTAATGCTACTACTTTTAGTGCTAGTTTTTGTACTACTATTGGTAGGGCAGGACTACAAAGTGTGTGAACTTGTTGTCAATAAAAAGAAAATGCAACCTTTTCACCATATCTCTTTGCTGCTACAAAGGATATGCAGACAGCATTTCCCCTCCTCTGTCGCTACCTGGACTACCTAAGCAAGAACAATGCTTTTAAAAATGTTGAGAATAAGTAGAGTTTTTGGCTACAAAATTGGCCGATAATAGTGAGGAACACCTTTTTTAATTTTGTAAAATGTTTATTCCCATCAAATTTATTGAGGTCCAATATTTGATGAAGCTTGTAGTTGTATTTGTTATGTTTATAGAACGCCTTTAGCCGAAGCACTGTACAATATTTAAAGAACACGGTACAAAATTATAATAATGGAAACAGAAATTTTGCACACATGAAAAGAAAAGGACAACAAAACATTGGTCAATCACAAAGTAAATATTTTTTTTACATAAAATGTGGGAAGAGCATAGGGGTAGAACACCTCATAGTATAAGTGCAATTAACTGAGAAGAGTTTAGTGTGACACAGCACAGTCTGCACTGACAGCTGTTGTGTGGATGATTTAAACTGACGAGTACAGTAAAGAGAAAAAAAGTTGAAAAATATATGGTCTGTCAGCCAGTTTTACTCCCTATAATTAGGAAACTGGCATATGGAGCTTTTCTCCCCTGCTTTCACCCACACAACTTTGTTGATTTGTTTGGACCAGTAGTACACATAGTGCCACAGAAAGAAACCTATTACTGTGCATTCTGAAGATGTAAACATGTATCATTTAATGTACATGAATAATAAGAAATATGTATTCAAAAAATATTTCAGTTATAAAATGTTTGCTTGTTTATAAAACACTCCCATTGGAAGTATTTTACTCCTTAACAAAATGATTTTACTTCCAATCTCACCTGGTGCACTGGTACTAAAACACGTACACTTTCCAAAACAATATAGAACATATGAAACTGAAACCTACCATTAGGTAACCAGTGAACATGTGCAAGATCAGGAGAAATAGAAGATGAGTAATCAAAATGAAAGGGGATATAACGGCTCTGGATACAACATATTAAAATGATAAGCAAGCATATTTACGAAGACAACATAAATAGAGCAGCAATAATTTAGATGAGAACGTATCAAAGTTGAATGAGCAGGTTAATGGCTGAAAACGTTAATAAATACCTAATTTTCCAAATAAGTAGCTGAGTGACAAGATTGGGTAATAGTTCAAATTTCTTTCTGAAAATAAAGATCGTAATCAAAAATAAACTCAAGCTTATGAGTAGCATTAGGAAAGAAAATAGAACTATAGGAAATTAAATCGAGGAAAGTCGAAAGACAGGAGTAGAAACAGATGCGTAGATAGGCTAGGGCCTGAGCGGGCCAGGCCCTCCCAAAATCTGTAAATGTCCACTCAGCACTGTGTGGGCATTTACAGATTTCACCCTGTAGACTGAGCAGCAGGGGTGGCTTTCGGACTCCAGCACTCCATCCATGTCAGAAACTAGGAGGCTCTTCCTACGTCCTTGTTCCTGCCTGGGTGGAGTTTGTTAGCTGGAGGCATATAGAGCAGCTTAGGAGGTGGCACGGGGAAAAACACATTTTTGTTTGTGTATTGGGTGCGTGTGTGCATGGGTGGGTGTAAGTGCATGCATCTTTGTCTGTATGTGAGGGTATGCCTAAGTGCATGCATGTGAACAAATCCAGTGTGAATGGTGTACATGTATGTAAGCGTTAATTTCAATGCAGTGTGAATGTTTTGGGTGCTCTTGTGAATGACAAACGGTTTATGGGTACATGGGTGCGTGACTGGTGGGTGACATTTTATGAATGTGTGCTTGTGTATCGCTCTGTGTGTTTGTGCATATGTGTGTATACATATATATATATATATACATATATATATATATATCTCCATCTGTGTTGTAAGGGTGCAGAAGAACAGAAGGGTGGCATGTTTGGGGCTATAGACTTTTATTAATAAATAAAGCAAGATAAAACCTAAGATATTCCTAAGAGGGGTTTCCCTGCCTCAACTAAAGATCTATGGTGACTGTCAGGATGTCTGTTAAAGTAAGGGTCCACAGTCCTGTCCTACTTCTGTCCCTTCCACTATAAAGTAAGGAATATAGCAGTACTGATCTGATCCCAGATGCCCAGGAGAATGCCTCCTTTGTCCTGGGTTATGGTCCAAGTTGGCCACAAAGTTTCCTTGCTGGTCCAGGAGAATACCTCCCTTCTCCTGGTGTTGGGTCTCAAGCAACCTGGTGGAATGACTCCTTTCCCCAGGTCACAAAGTTCCAGATAATATTTACCTCATGGGCCAGGAGAATGACTCCCTTCCTTAGTTCAGAAAGTTCCAAATAATATTTTCTTTCTCGGAGGCCAGGAGCATGCCTCCCTTTCCTGGCATTTGGTCTCGGTCTCAAAAAGACCCGGAGGAATGACTCCATTCCCCAGGCCTGTTGTCCTTCGCCAAGTTACCAGGCGAAGAAATCCCATCTCCTGGTATCTGTAACACAATCTTCTTATTACTGAGGGAATGACTCCCGTCACCTGGTGGTCTTCTCATTAGGTTTCACTCGTACAACACCCAGCTTTGAGAGTTATGAGGGTACACAACCCTGTCTTCTTTCTTCTGTGGTTTGGCCTACTTGTTCCACTTCCTTGCCAAGTACTGTCATGAGGAATATGACTTGTATCACTCTCTTGGTTTGGGTCCCTGACCCTAGGTTCTCTTCTTATGTGATTTAGCCAACTTGGTTCCAGGGCTCAAGTCGAGGGTGGCGGAGTCCCCCCACTTTTTTCAGAGGGCTCCTTGATATGCTCATTTCTGGTGATGCCACATTCAATTGATATATTAATGATTTGACCCCCCCCCACTTTTTATTTTAGGACTTGTTATTCCTGCCAAGTACTGCCATGAGGGAGACGACTCTTATCGCTCTCTTGGTTTGAGAACCGCACCCTGGATTCTCTTCTCTTTCATTCCCTTTGTCATTTTAGGTGCCTTGCTTCCCAATTACTAACACGAGGAAGATAATCCTGTTATATTTGTACAAGGTTTTTGCCTCCTGTACCTTCCCATCCCTACCATGCCTCTCCCATTACCTTCTTTGTTCCCAGGATGCGTGCCTGTTTCTTCCTAGGGTCTCTCTTCTACTCTGTGTGCTGCACAGCATCTCTGTGCCTTCCCCTCACGGATCTGCTGTGCGGCCCTTGGAGCGACTGTATGGATGCTGCCTCTTGCGTTCGTATCACCGGATGCCAGCCTCCAGTTGCCGTCTGGACGCCGTTGGACAAAAGAGTCCTGTTGTCCGCATGACTCCGGGAGCTGACTGCTCTCAGCTCCGTCCTAGCCTTCTCCGCCTCTTCTTCATGCTTCCCGGTCTCTCGTCCTGGTTGGCTTTGTCTCTCCGACAGGCAGTCTTCCATTGGTTTTTATATTGTGAAAGGGACCACGCCTCTGCATAAGTCTATACCACTGCGGTTCCTTCTTGGTATTGCTCATCATTGTTCCAGTGTTCCACCTTGTCCCAGTGCTTGACTTAGATTACCTATGTTCCTGATGATCTTCTTCGTCTCAGTACTGTCCAGTATCCTGAGGTAGTCTACAATAGTAGGGGGGGAGGAGAGTTCCTCTCCGATTCACCACAGTGTGTGTGTATATATATATATATATATCTTTGTATAAGTGTCTATCCTTCTGTGTGAGTATCTTTGTGTGTGTGTATCTGTGTGTTTGGGGCATGGGAAGGGGCATTGGAGCATGAACTTTTTTTTAACAGGGTCATGGCATGTTTTACTGGTGTTTGTGAGCAAAGCAAAGCCAACATAAGTGTTCAGTGTTATTATGTGAAGGATGGGGTGGAGAGGGTAATACAATGTTACTGGCTGGTTAATATTGTGGCATGGAATTCTTTACTCTCATTTTAGGGCAAAGCCAATATGAGTGTTCTTACATGGTGGAGGGGATGGCATGTGTCTTTACTGTGTGCATGGCATTTTTTTACTGGTGTTAAAGTCAAAGGCAACATAAGTGTACTTACATGGGGGATGTGTGGGAGGGGTGTTGTGCTGCCCACAAGGCATTTTTTTCTTATTGTGGCATGAGGTTCTTACTGCCATTAGGGGGAAACTACAATATGATGAGTGTTCTTATATGGGGGGAGGCGGTTGTGTAGGCAGCAAGGGCATGGTTTGTTACTATGTTTTTTTACTGCCATTAAGGCAAAGTCAACAGGAGTATGTTCTTACGGGGTGGTACTGGCAGACACATGTTTTATTATAGTATTACTACAGGCATTCCGGGCAAAGTAAACATAAATATATTCTTATATGGGCTTAATGGCATATATAGGGGCACCAGAATGGACATGTTTGGCAACAACCCGTATGAAAATGTTGTTTACACTTGCAGAGTACTGGCATATAGTGGGCAAACACATTCTAAAAATACATTTGAAAATTGTCCTGTGCATTGTTGGTGACTTGGCATCTAATGGGCCTTTTTCATGTCTTACTCTACAAAACCTACTGTAAACTGTGTGGCTTTTAACCAAATTTATCACAGAAAATGTAATATAAAATGCACCATTTTAACCCATAATTTAAACAGTGCCCTACGGGGGAGAACCCCACCAGTCCTCCATACCACCAAAGACCCCTTGTTTGGTTTGCACTCCTGACCCTTGCTCAGTCGCTCCTGTGCATTTGGCCAGGGGCAGAACAAGCCCCCTTCCCTCTGTGAGATCCCCTTAGGGTGAGCCCCACTAATTTAGCTCCAAGCCACACTTGTTACACAATCCTGGCTAAACCTCTGAGTAGAAGCTCTTGTAGACTGTTGTACCATTTTTGGAACTGTTGTTTATTTTACTCATTTGCCTGGTCAGTGTAGCGGTGGCCGTGGGGTGTAACCAGAGTTAATAAAAAGCTGGTTTGTATTCAACAATTACAAACCAGCTAAAATCAGGCTGTCAATTTACATTCTTCCATATTGTGTGTGAATAGTAGTCTAATTTGTGGCTGGGTAGATATTGGTTTGTGTAACTCCTGTTATGCCATTGTAGTGACTTTAAGCCATAAACCCGAGTTTGTCCAAATACTTTTTCCAATACAGATCTTCCAAAAGTCTGATGAAAAGATTCGTTCTGTTTTAAACTATTAAAAGCTGATATTGTCTTGACTTTACATGCTGCATATTTGTCACTTTACATTATGCCTTATCTACTTCTTCTTAGGCAGCACTTGAAGCACAGAGAAGAACGGAAGAGCGGGGCAAGGACTTTGTTCCAAGGTCGGCAGGTGCTCCAAATGGGGAAGTTCCCACACTACAGAAGAACAGAGCAAGGAAAACTGAGGGCTGGTTACCCACATTCAGCACACCCCGTGACACCGGCATCTCTGATCCCCTCCTCCAACAAATTCACAACATCACCTCCTTCATCGAACAGGCCAAGAAAGCCAACCGTGGCGATGAAGTGCAGATGCTGCAAGAGAACCTGCGGCAGCTGCAGGATGAGTATGACCAGCAGCAAGTGGAAATGGCCATCGAGCTCTCCAGGAGAATGGCAGAAGAGGAGGCCATGCAGCGGGAACAGCTTGAGGTGTTGCGGGAGAAAGAGTGGGAGAGGGAGCAGAACAAATGCATGTCCCAGCACATTCAAATACACTCCTTGGATTTCCGAGAGCCTAGACCACTCCAGTATGATGGCAGCAAGGAGAAGTCAAACCAAATCAATCACACCCTGGGTCTGGATACTGGGTCAATGGAAGGCATCCAACATTTTACACCGTCACCTCTAGTCCCTGTTCTGAAGCAACCCAATGGAGAGACTCTGGTCTTGGGTTCAACTTCTACAGAAAATTCACTGCCAAACGAGAACAAAAATGCCCTATCCAATCCCTTTTCTGAAGCAGGCCTTTCTACTCCCATAGACCCTTCCAACCCTTTTGCTGATGACCTGGCTCTAGAAGCCTCTAAACCTCAAACCAGCAGCAGAATCCTTCATAGAACCAAGAAAGAGTACAATCCATTTGAGGATGAGGATGACATTGATCTACCAGCAGGCCAGGTAGCCAACTGTGCTCCAAACCCATTTGAAGAGGTTGGGAATCCTTTCTGTGAACAATTGGAACTATCTTCAAATCCCTTTGAAGTGAGCACATCACGTAATCCTTTCGAGGAAGATCATGATGCGGGAGGCGAGGATGTTATAGAAGAGGACCTTCTGTTGCAGCAGATAGATAACATCAAAGCTTATATTTTTGATGCTAAGCACAGTGGACGTTTGGATGAGGTGGAGCTGCTAACAGAGAATTTGAAAGACTTGAGGCGCAAGCTGGTGGCACAGAAGGGAGGCTACCAGTGAGTGAGGGAGCAGCTTATGTACACTGATGGGAGCCCTATGGCTCACTGGGAAATTTCGAATGTTATATGATGGTCTAAGGAGCACAGTGCAAGGTGGCATGTTTGGCATGGGTAGTGCACTTTTATTGGGTAAAATTGCCACTATCTTCAGCAGCATAAAATACTGCTAAAGTGGATTTGATGTCCATGGTAAAGCTGTTACTTCACTTCTGTCATTCACTTGTATTTCATGTGGTCGTCTGTTACCATTAACGGTTTGAAGAAAGTGGCCTATTTATTGAGAAAGTTAGGCATTTGAGCATTGCTCAAATTGTCGATTGACAAGGGGTAGTGTGGTGCCAACTTCCTTCTTCTCTTGAAATGACTGATGCATGCTCACAGAGACTGAGATTTCTAATTAGGATCACTGCTGCTTGGAGTTTTTTAAGGCTCTGAAGTGCTCAACAGAATTCAGTAATGGGGAGAATCGGAAAAGTGAACAAAATCAGCTAGTAACGGAACAAGACGAAAGGATAATTGTCTCTGCTTTTTTCTTGCCCATACTGGGCATTTATTTAGGGTAACTATGTATGTTTCTCAAAGCTTTGGCCTAAAGATCTGTAAAAGTTAGGGTGGAAAACAAAAAAAAGCACAGCGACCAGTGGGGTTCTGTGTGAGAATGCTAAGGGGGGGGGGGGTCCCCTTGAATGTGTGTCCCGCATATTTATGTTATGTGTCTTGTCACTGTTCTACCATTTCTGTATGGGTAGAGACTCCTTCGTTCCCCACCCTTCCTCTTAATATATATTTATAGTCCTCATGTCTGCTTCTAGCGCAGTTACCTTTTCTCTCTGCCCTACTCACTTGGAAGTGCAATAACACTGCAAACTTAAAAATAGCACTTACTGTTGTGCTAACAGCAAAACTACCAATGCGCAGTTATTGTCTCGATACTTTTGAAATCTGACATTTTGACTGGGCATTGCAACACTCAAGAGAGAATGGGTCTTTGTGAGGTAGGGCCGATGGAATGACCTGGCCTTTTACTGGAGTATATGGGTCAGCGGGGAGGAATGGACGGCACAATAGTGACTCAAGAAAGTAGGCTGTCGAGACGAAAGTGAGTGATAATCTGGAAAGATGGACAGAGCTTTTGTGCTGGTATTCAAGTAGAAATGCGTATCTCATCCCTGTCCAGAAAGCAGCACTTTATTTATGTGAACAAACAAGAAAAGCTAAGCATATTAATGTGCGTGTATATATGTCAGTCAAAACTGACCAAGGAAAGTTTTTGTTTTGTTTTGTCTTTTGAGTGGACATTGGAATAAGCTCCATGGTCCTAAGTGCAGTATTACTAGGCAAGGACTTCAGTTTCTGTCCCTACCCGTGTTTTAACCCAATACATGTAAATGGATATACAAGGATATTTAGCCATTGAAATAGTTGCAATGTGAGCAAGAAACCACAGACTTTGGCTGCTGCTAGCTACAAAGAGCAGGGTTTACATTAACTCTGTGGTGCATTGTGCGCTGGGGCTGGGAAATGTATTAATCATGTGTTAAGGACCAGGAATCTGCAGCCTGGAGGTTGTTGGGCACAACACATAATGTTTTAGAAAAGCTTATGGTGCAAAAAGGGATTTGGAGGGTGGCAGTAAATATATATTGTTTTTGGTGTCCGTCCTGAAATGAATTAATTGAAGATGCTAAAGCTTCATCCATCAGACTAGCTGCCTCAGGAAAGGGCAGTATCCCATCATTACTCAAGGATCAAACAGACCGATTACCTCCTTGCATTTAAAAAGCTGCAACTTCAGGCATATGGTCACAAGTGAAATTGGGTCCATGCTTGTGATGAGAGATCTGGGATCTCTTCCGTCCACAAGGAAGTGAACTGCTATGACTTCATTTCCGTCCACCACAAGATACCTGTTGACTTCCCAGAAAGGCATCTGGTTACCAGTCGATAATGTGATGCCATCTGGTAGCTGGTGTGCTTCTCGGGAGAGCATCCTGCCTCAAGCTTCTGACAAACCTCTCCCTTTTTGGCCTTTCAGGAAGCGCCTTAAACTCTCGGTCTCCGTTACGCTGGAATCCTTACTTGGAAGGCCTTGTGACTTCCAAATAAATAGTTTTCTGCTTTTAATACATATAATTGCTAACATTTTAACATTGTGCTATATTTAAATCTCTTCTGGTATACAAGTCCAGAATGTTGTAAATGGCTTTTAATCATTTTAGCAACTTCCATGTTTTGATAGTTTATTTACATTAAGAATTGTTATTAGCCCATTACCTTTCTTTTCTTTATGAAAATGGCAGCATTGCTAACATTTCCACAAAAAAGTGTAATGGGCAAATTGACTAATCATCTACTTTTAAACCCACGTTCTTTACGTTTATTTTTTACAGTCATTTTTTTATAACGGGCGAGGGTTCATTCTGACAAAATCCATTGGAATTACAAATTATTCCCCAATGGCACCTAGTGTGCTATTTTCTGTCCAGTGAACGAGTATAATGAAAACATG
This sequence comes from Ambystoma mexicanum, assembly GCF_040938575.1. Taxonomy (NCBI): domain Eukaryota; kingdom Metazoa; phylum Chordata; class Amphibia; order Caudata; family Ambystomatidae; genus Ambystoma; species Ambystoma mexicanum. The sequence goes on along the minus strand of NC_090923.1, from coordinate 164,955,268 downwards.
GCCCACAGCACCCCTCGGTGTATGTTGCACCCCTGTATTTGCGAGTGGGGTAAGCACATGGAGGACACGAGTGAAATTTCGCACATGCTACAGTTGGCTGGCATATTTAATGCGCGAACGAAGTAAAAAAAAAAACATGAATTCGCACTGAGTGCCAGGAATAGTGGAAAGAAAAAAAATCTCCAACTCCTACAAACTATATTACAATTGGAATCATAAAGCCATTAATTAATTGCCAAGAGCTAGTTGCCGCTTGCTAGTGCAAAAGTTCAGGTTTGCCCTCACACACCTGTTTAGCTAGGCTTCTCTTTCTCACTAGACCGTCTCAGTTGGAGATGTGTCCTCTTTTGCTGTTTTCTTTTTCTTCTTATTTCATATTGTTCTTGGGTTACATTAAAAAAAACATGCACAATGAATAGAATACAATATTCAACATACTTATAAAAATACAGTTTTTTTCCATTATTTCACAATATAATAAGAACACTCTTGCTCCTAGCACAGATAAAAAATCAATACGTCGTGTTTCGCTGTGCATGCTCGACATTAGTCGTGTATGTCAGGAAAGAGAAGAGCTTATTATTTACTTTTGCAAGATAGGCTCTTTGATGTAAGGAGCAGGCCACTGGAAATCACTGCTCTTTTGCTTAATGTGTCTTCAAGAAGATAGATTTGTCAAACAGTTCCTTGCGACATGAAGTCAATGGAGGTGCTTGCTCTCACTCCAGAATCCTTAAATCACTCCAAGTTTGAGTCAGCTGTGGGCCCCTTGGCTAACCAGGTTATACCTAGTGGAACAAGAACCCCTCTGTAATCAGTGCACTGCTAGTGCACTCTGTTGCCCATACAGCCACAGCTATAAAACTGTCCTCGTGCCTTTTGGTGCTCATCCTTGTGCCTACAGTAAAACTGATGGTTCTTTAGTAGCAATCCAAAGTGGAGATGATTAGGCTCTTGTATGATGATGTGAGTGGTTATTGCATAGGAAAGTCCCACATGAGGAGATTACCTCTGAGTGCAATGTGCAAGAGAAAGCGTAGAGGTAGGTAGTGAGTGGCTCTTTTCTTTGCCGCAGGTGAAGAAAAAGATGCAGACAAGCTTCGGAAGGTTTAAAAAAATAAATAAAGCTGCCTATTAAGAGGGGAATGGAGACCTAGCAGCAGTGTCTTGGATTGACTGAGGTGCAAGAAATTGAGTGACATCAAACCATTTGTCCTACTTGCAATGCTGTGAGTTTATGATCATAGCAAGAGGTCCCAGAGACGTCATTGTAAAGCAATGCAATTCAGAAGTAACCGCGCCCTAAGGTTCGAGCATGGTGATTGGGAGCAGCAGGAAAAGAGGCACAGTGAAGCACACTCTAGGCAAGGTTTCCAAGCAGAGCTGTCAAAGGAACTTTCGAAATGTGTTGTGTTTTATCTGTTTTAAGCTTTCAAAGGGAGCAGGCAATCCCAATTCACTAGCCGGTTTATTGGAGCATTTACAAACAATTAGTAGGAGAGTAGGGTTCTTATAGACGAGCTTGGTATTATAGAACAGTAAAGATTGTGTTGCTTTCCCTGAATGACATTTTAAATTCTATGTCTAAATCACATCCAAACCAAGAGGAGCGTTTTGCTGCATGGTGTAATTTGTCTAGGCAGTCTTATCCATGGGCTCCTGAAATGTCCCCCACTGTACTTTAGCTAACACTAACACTTTTGCAGTAAAACCTGGGGCTCTTCTTGGGTTTGCATGTCTCTTGAGGGGTTCTATAGTGTTATAGTCGAAGGAGAGATGATGGTTCTAAGTAGATGTCTACACGAGTCATGGATGGCGTGACCCAGTAGCTGGCCATGTATGGCTTTATGGCATATGGCATCTGCAGTAAGATTTGCTTGGGAGTGGTAAGTGTGGGTGTGATTATGTGAGCCTTTAATAGGGGGGAGACTGCTTTGACTATAGAAAATGGTCAAAGGTGGAATCAGAAAACAGAAGTTTGTAAAAGAATGTGTATGACATGCTGCATGCTTGAAGCTGTTCTTGAACGTGCAGGTAGGTTGATTTGTGGAGAAAGTTTGATGTTGATAAGCATTGACGGGCATCGGGATGCTCTCTCATGTGGTCCATAGTCGGCAGGAGGGCAGCTGTTTCAACTATTTGTGATTCAGAGAACAATGACATTCTATACAAATATTCAGGGTTGCAGAGCGTGGTGGAAAGAGCTGGGGGACACAAATCATTTAATACAAGATTGGAAAATTGCCAGACTTGTCCCCTTGATAGTCTTAACACAGCTACCATCCAGACTACTTTGGTGAGCCTGATCGAAGAATTCATTACAAGGGAAATTCTTTAAATCGATTTATTTAAATGTTCGGCATACATATGTTACAGTACCCACGTTCTTGAGTAAATAATACTTCAGTAATACCATACCTAATAAACTCGTGACTAAATGACATAACAAAATGTCCACCTCTTGCGAAACTAGAACGGTTTCCTGAACTCATGGACTTGCAGCTTTTTTTTAAAGCAAAGATTGTTCTAACAGAGCAGCACACTGCTGGTAACTGCAGCACCCTCGTGCATTTCATTGCTGCTGACCAGGGCAGGGATATAAATATAGAGTTTAAAGGGAACTAAAGGAGGTGTCTACCACAAATACAAGACTGGGGGAAAAGCAAGTCATGCAGGAAAAGGGCTAAGTTCGCTTTCATCTGGCATTAAGGTTAATACACTAAACTGAGCGGCTGATTGCTCCTGCAGCACCAAATCTGACCACCCACTGTTTGTCTTGATAGATGAGTTGGCCTCAACTCCTTTACACAACAACTTTTGTGCTTCCTATCCATCTAATATATACTGCCCTTCGCCGTATGTGTATGTTGTTTGGGGGAGGGGTTGAATTTGTATCCCAGGTTGTGGCCCTATAACACCACCCCACCCCCCTGACCTATACAGGCCATTCGCTCAACTGTGTGCAAGACAAGGCAGTGGTGTCTATGCTCTTCAGATGTTTGACTCCAACTCTCATCAGCCCTAACCAGCATAGTCAGTGGTGGAGGATCATGGCCGTCTTAACCCACTTTATGTGAAGAGCAGCAGATTGCAGACACCTGCTCTAGAGATTGCTTTTCAATGGGGGGTAGGCAGAGCACTTACCTTCTATGTAAGCTTACCTTCTATGTAAGCTGAATCTTCTGAAATCTATTAGCAAATACAGGGTTGCATTTCCATTCATGGTACGTATTTATCCCAGTGACTGCTAACCAATAATTTCCTTTAATTTAAGTAGGAGATGGCATTGCTAAGCACTTTAAACTCCATTGTCAGTGGTAGGGGGAAAAGAGCCTACCTGTAAACCTGTACTTGGAACAGGCATTGTGAATGCCTTGAGTTTTCCCCATATAAGAGCCCACATTCCTTTAAACACCCCATGGGTCTTGGACCATTTGAGCCAGTATGTGTGCCCAATTCTTTGCTGCACCACATTCATCGCTGCTTGGGTACAGACCACAATGGAGAATTTCTGATCGATTATGGTTTCCTAGATTCAGAATTCGATCCCTTGCAAAAAACAATATTGACCAAAATATTGTGAAGAAGGGCCGATAATTATAAGCAAATGTGCATTACATAATACAACCCTGCTACGTGTACTTCATAGACTCTAGAATGTACGGCACTGCAAGATGGCACAGCTTATGTGAAAACAGCCCATTGTTTAATACAGAGCTTTTTAATACTGCAAAAATACAGTGATTCCAGAACCTGGAAGTTTATTTAGAATTCAACATTGCTCTGATCACTGGGATTTCCCTTCTAACTAAAAAATAGATATAGCAAACCCACACAGGTTACAGGTGTTAATTTCTGTAGAACGCTCTCTTAGAGCAGAAGCTTTGTTATGCACCACTCAATTAACTGTAACCTTTCCATTCTAGTAACACTACTATTCTGGTCTACCATCCTACACTTCAGGAAGGACCGGAAGACCATTTTCTTCAAAGAACATAGAACTGATTGCTCCATTCCACACCAAGTCTCTCCCTCCCCATCAATCCCAGTGCCTTTGCTATGCCACACCTTTTCTTGCAACTTCCCCCTCCCCCTTGGGGTGCCCCTCTATAGACACAGTGTTGATTCCTCCTAAAGTTCATTCATACATACATACATTCTGATTACTGAAATGCTGGATAACAGTGTAGAGGACAGAGTTTCCGGATGGCAGTGGTGGAAAACAAAGCAGAGGGCCTGGAAGCATTGTTATATGGCTTTTGTGCTCGGTTTTCCAGTTTACTTCCACCTGAATACCGATTATTCATCGCACACGAGTGGCTCTCCACTGATGCAAGATAATGGAGAGTTTAATCGGTACTTGGGCCTGGATTAGGGCAGTTCACAAAACTCGGTTGGCTCTCATCAAGCGTGTTGAAATTGAAGAGTTCTGCACTGGTTCCTGGCAATTTCACCAAACTCACTCCCCGCTGCTCATCATGATCCCCCATAGGGAAGGGATAGTATTTCCAGTCTCATGTGTTTGGGTCAAGCCACTGCTCTCTAGAATAATTATGTTTGTCCTTAAGAGATTAGGGTTTTGGAGGATTACTTGGGCCTTCAGACCAGCCATTTCCCTTCACACAATAGATTGTTGCCCTGATATGATGTCTCAGTGCCAAGAGGCCATCATTACAACTACACATTTCATAGGTCAAGTAATGACAGCTCAAAAAGAGTGTGTTTGAATTTGGTGTACTATAGTCATGCTGAATTTCTACAAGCATGTGGTGCCAGTGGAATGAGTGGCTCTTTATACAAACTATTCTCAAAAGCAAAGACCAAGTAATACATCCCATAGAGTGAATGCCCTTAATGCAAACTGTTGGCTTCTTGTGATTGTATTTCCTCCAGATGTTCCATAGAAAGTCTTTTATAAAAGATCTATGTATAGCTTTGAGGTCAAAACGTCATAATATTGTTAAATGCTGTTATATTTCACTTTCCTGGCAAGTTTTGTAACGTTTAAGCTTGTTGAAAATAGCGTTGCTACCAATTGTTTTTCCCCTTAGCCTGTCGCAAATCTCAGTAACGCATGATAGCTCTGTGTTCTGATGTTGAAAGATCCAAGAATAGACCCACGTTCTGTAATCGAAACCTATATGCATCATCTCTTTTAGTGGTAAGATACTTGGAAGCCCTACAAATTACCTGATGCATAATGTACAGTATATAAAAATGCAAATATGTCTGGTGAGATCAGCATTGCTGAAGGGATCGTCCAGTCAGCAAGGACTATTGGATGGGTGTGGCCTGAAAGCCCAGTCAACACGTGCCATCTCTCGAGCCTCAAATCACATTCCAGCGGCTTCCCGTCAACAATGTAGAGTGTGGAGGGGCTCCACATGCTCTGTTGCTTTTACTTGTAACCAATGCATTTCCTATCATTGGGTAAAAAGTGAAGCTGTGCTGCAACGGTGGCCCTTAGGGTTAATGCAGCACTTCAAGACCTGCTACCATTACAAAAGAGGAAGCAAGAAGGGCACCCAATCCTCTGGCATTGATAACCTGCAGCACCATTGCACAGCAAACTGGTTAACTACTCCTTTACATGCGCAAAAAAAAAAAACTGCTGTGTTGCACCTGCAGTGGGTGAATGTTTCCCATGCTTCCCACTGGGATCTTTCACCCACCCCTCTGAACGAGGCTACCTCAAGCCAATGCCAGTTGTGCCCTTTCTGCTATATATTTCTACCATGCCACACAAACAGCACGCACCACTGGCAAGTGCTAATTCACTCGGGCGAATAAGAATTGATGTGTGTGAATGGGCTTTCATGTCGGAGGGGGGTGGGGGGGTTTGAATTATGCCTAGCCAGTAGCTTGTAACTGGTGTTTCACCCTATCACCACACAATTATACAAATAATAATCACCAGCAGAACCTTAACAGATTCCGCACTTTTACTTATACGCAAACGCATATTGCTCTTCTCCAAGGTAAGCATTACTTTGACTGGAAGTTAGAACACCTAGGAGTAACATAAACGGATGCTTCCACTATGCACTTTTCTTTTTCTTTCTGCATTGTTACTGCCCTTGAACAATTTAAAGCCATTTCAGCACAGACAAGAAAACGGTTTGTTTAAAAGAAAACATACTTATGTAATTACCAGCCTAATACACTAATTGAACGTAAACCTAATGTTCATGTACCGTAATTGAGATGACTGTTTGTAATCTTTAAATGTGAGACTTGTGCTAGAGCGAGCCTTGGGAATTGTGACCCTGATTTAAGTGTGGGTGCAAACTTCTTACCACTAATGTACTGTCGCGCTGTAAGCAAAAGTACACCCAACCTTAACAGTCAGTCATATGTGTTAACCATGAATAAACTTGCATGCACTACTTCCAAGCTTCCTTTTACAGACTGGAAGCTTTGTTTTATTTAAAATGAATGTATAAATAAAAAGTAATACATTAAACCAATGTTTGCTGTGTTCTCAGCATGTGTTCATCTTTTTCTACCATTCCCTTTATTCAAAAGGAACCTACATTCACGGCGGCACTTTTTGGGGTTACCATCCAGAGGTGTACTGCAGATGTTAGCTTGGACAGGTTTACATTTTTTATGGAACCCGCAGCATGCTGCTATTAGGAGCTTATGGACCTGGATCATAAAGAGCCGGATTACCCGAAAATATCAGATGTTGGTCTATTAGTTATGTTATATTAATTGGCATTTATATAGCACCTTGTATGTCATTGGTATGACCTCAAAGCGCTGGTAGGTTGAACGCCCTCAGGAACCGTAGTTCAAGTCAGTAGAGAGAGAAGGTGCCGTATGGTGCGTGGGTGCACCGGATATGTGTGCAGCTGGTGTAGATGTTGGATGATAGCTGCATCCTAGCGATAGGTGAGGTGCTGAAGAAGTCCGTTGGATGTGTTCCGTCTGGTGAGTGGGCACGTAGTCTGGGTTCTGGCTGCGTTAGGCCTGAGGGACACCTATGTGAACAGCTAGCCGGAATGTGCTCAGGTAGCTGTGTTTTATTAGGGTGATGAGGTGATCATGGAGTCGTGTTTGTATGTGAACAGATAGGCCGAATTAACAGGGGTGTATCTGTGTTCTGGTTGAATGACGGTGTATAGTAGAGAGTAAGCCTAGTGGTGTGATATGGTGGTTATCAGTAAAAGCACCTGAGACGAGGCACGTTAGCATAAAGGGACCTCCCCAGGAGATAGTGCCATTGATTCACGAAAAAAGAAAATATTGTGGCGTAAATCTTGTGGCACTTATGCTTAATGGGAAGCTACCAACATGGAATCCCATTGCGGGTATAGTTGGCTTGCTAACCTTAGAAAGAAGCCATTTTAGAGGCGAGCTGCTTTATTTAAATGTGTGGGGCTTGGGGACACTGTCATTGATGTGGTTAAATATGATGGGCTTATTAAGAGTATGGTGGCAGTGCTAACTCAGGCACTAGTTTGCAATTATTGCTTGTTTTACAACCTACCTTATTACAGGCTCGGCTGACTAAAGGTGACCAGGGTTCTATTTCAAGGCTCTTCTTGGGGTCCTCCTGCTAAAGCCCATGATCAGCCATGTCTGCCTGGTACACAGGATATACCAACCTGATAATATATACAAAAATGAAATAGAAACATGTTTTCATAAAGAAATATAACTCCTTTTCGAAAGAGAGGAGTGCCATGTAGCTTAATCAGAGATCTCAGCTAGAGTCTCCCAACCTGCGCTGAGATACCTACTTATTTCTGCCATAATCAGATCCCAATAAAAGCAATGTGGCTACATCAGTGGCTACATCACAGACTGAAAATGCGCAAAAATGTCATGAAAAATCATTAACAGGGACACTTTTATGGGTGGGGATCACAAAGTATGAAGGGACACCCACCAAGTGAGAGCAAACGGACTTGTGTACAGAAACACGCTTTCTTTGTTTTTGCCTGCTGGGTAAACCTATGAGGCAATCACAGTCTAGGCTGGTGGGTGAGGCCAGGAAATCGCCAAGAAGCCGGTGTGCTGTGGATCGTTTTAAATGCAACCCTAAACTCCTATCATGTCCGAGTGACCCGCCCGTCTCTGGAAGCAGGACGCAGGGGAGAGAAGGACACAATGAAAGCTACAAACAGGCGCTAGTCAACCTACCATGATCAAACCAAAAAGAGTGTGCTCTTGGCCGGGCTGTGAGACATGCACCAAGGAGATAACTAGAGCCGCAGGAGCCGCCCTGGTGAATAGCAGTGAGAGGGATGCATTACATTTCTAGTGCATTGGTAACCCACGTTGGAAACGCAAAGAGGTGATCAAAGTAGCAGCCCTTCAGGAGTTACGTGGAGACAACAAAGGCAGCATGTACCCTGCATACTGCAAATTTCTGTTTAATATGCACAGTTAAAGAAGAATATATATATATATAACAAAGTCGTGTTAGTATGTGGCGTTCTCGGGGACGTAACTCCTCATGAACGTTGAGGTCTAGTGCCCTGAATTTTGCATGGAATATTCATTATTTCCTTGCCAAATTAATGCAACTATTTCTGACTCTGAATCCCATTCTCGAGATAGTTAATCTTTTTGGGAGTTTGGCTTTTCGATTTGTGGTGTTACACGACCATCTACAGGTCATTTGTAGACGGTGCTCCTCATCATGCATGGAAGCTGAAATATGATCACCAGATTAATTTCTATCGCAAAATGTTGTGAAGGACAGGTACTTCACCCTCATGCCCTCAAATGGAATTTTGCTATAATTTGAAGATGACATAGTTGAATCAGTTGATTTGAATCAGGTTCCATGTTTAACAAAAAGACTTTTTTCTTCTGTATGCTCTCCCTTCATTAATGCTTTAATCCCTCAAATATATTTTTACAGAAATGCCACGAAAAAAGAAAGCATTATTTAATCCCACTGTAATCAAACCAAAACATTGAAAGCTGAAATATGATCAACATTCTGAAGAAGGAAGCTCTCAAGATCATGAAGCTCATAGAATTCAACGTGCTTTCAAACAGACAATGAAAGTGCTCAAGAACCCAAAGCAAGACTTACTAATCGGAGAACTAGTGCTGCTAAAAAACAAAGCAACGGAACTGCTGGAGAAACTGAGACACAACTTGCTGTTAAGAGAATTAGTGCTGCTGAATAACAAAGGAATGAAACTGCTGAAGAAACTGAAGCGAGACTTAGTGATCTGAGATATCGTGCTTCTAAAAAATAAAGCAATGAAACAGCTGCGGAAACTGAAGTGAGACTTACCGATCAGAGATTTACAAATCTGAGAATGGACATCCCGGGCCAAGCAGGGTACTTAAGCTATTTTATTTATAATGCAACATGGTGGCAGCAACTTGGGGACTATTTCAGATGAAAAGGCAGAAACACCCTGAGCCACCCCTGATTGCAGGTATAGAAAAGTATTTACTTCTGGCTGTATTGAAAGGAAAGATCACCATTGGTAAAACACTACTGTGTCAAATGAGTGGTACTTTGTCTTGAAAATCATCTAATGCGTACCTCCACCCCAGAGGATAACTTAAAACATATTTTAAAAGTACCTAGATTTTTGTTTAAAGCCCCATGCATCCCACCTCTAGATGAGGGAAGCGCAATCTTTTTGGAAGGGTAGAACAAGCGGGCATTTCTGATGCTCCTCCTCGCCACCTTAGCCATGCAATTCATAATAGCGTCAGTAGTGACCTTTCTGCGTAGACATTTTTTTAAACGTATATATGCATACTATCCATTTCCACCATCAAACGTGGAGAAAAATAGAGCAAGTGTTTCAAGGCGCGACGAGCTACGGGAGGGGAACAGAGGGAAGACGAAGACAGGGATCTTACTAGGCCAGGTGACATTGAGATCACGCAAGTGCAGGGGAGGGGTGGGGGGACAAAGTGTGAGGGGGCAGGGGAAGTGCGGAACATAGGATAAACAGTAAATGAATAAAAAAACAATAAATAAGAGTGCAGCCAACAGGTGGCAAGTGCAAAGGTAAGTGTAGAGGTCGGGGGCTGTAACAGCCCCAGAGTGCGAGGATTGCCAAGGAGGCAGTGCAGGTGTGCAACTGGCGGGGAAAGGACCTGGGCCCGAGAACAGAGGGTAGCCAGGTGACCAGAACAGTTCCAGTTCAGCTAGGAGTTCAGCAGGGGAGAGGAGGAGAGAAAGCAGAAGCAATGAGGAAGGTCTTGAGGTGCTTCCGGAACCGGAGATGGTTCTCTATTTTCAGAGAGGCGGGGAGGCTGTCCAGAGGGAGGCCCCAGCCGAGGAAAGAGATCTACCATCTACTCGTTGCTTGGAGACGCGACTGACCCTGAGGGAGTTGGATGCGGATGAACGAAGAGCTTGAGAAGGAAGATATTTAGGAAGAGAGAGTTGAAGGTATTGAGGCCCCAGATGGCCTTGTGGACAATGCAGAGGGTTTTGAACTTATTCCTCGCAGCCACTGGGAGCCAGTGCAGAGATTTCAGTCCTGGAGGGATACGATCTCTGGGCTTGAGGCCAAGGACACGTCTCGCAGTCCAGTTTTGGATGAGTCGCGAGAGTAGAGGCAGGCAGATTTAGAAAGAGGCTGTTGCAGTAGTCCAGCATAGAGACAACCAGAGCTCTGGAGACAGTGACCTTCTGGGGGAAGAATAGGAAAGGAAGAATATCTCTGAGGAGGTGCAGCTGGTAGTGTGACTTCTTAGAGACGTCAGAGATGTGAGGAGAGAAGGAGAGTGTGGAGTCGAAGATGACCCTGAGGTTTTTAGCCTCCCAGGTGGGAGCATGAAGAGGGCCAAGAGAGGCCGGCCAGAAAGGGACAGGAAAGGAGGGAGCGGGTGTGCCAATGAGGAGAATCTCAGTCTTACTGGCATTAAGGCAGAGATCATTGGTGGCACACGACACCTGGATAGCCGACACACAGTCAGAGATGAGAGAAGAAGAGGTGGCTGAAGGGAGCCTGACAATGAGCTGAGTGTCATCCGCATAGCACTGACAGTTGGGGCCGAGAGCGGCAATAAGTTGGGCAAGAACTGCCAGGTATTGATTGAACAGCCAGGGGGAGAGTTTAGACCTCTGGGGAACACCACAGGTAGAGATCGAGCTAGAGGAGAGGAAGGACTCCAGTTGGACCTGGGAGGGTATGTATTTCTGGAATACTATGAGTGCTGACAGTGGTAATTTTAAAATTGAGAGGATTTTCAGTAATACTACAGTTTTTTTTAGTGGCTTAGTAGCAGCAACCGACACCGGCCTTCTGCAAGTTTAAGGAAAATGTAACAGTCCTTGAGTTTATAAAGGGCCATAACAGACCCCCACTTCCCTCTCCCAACAACCCTTCCCAACAAGGACACTGTGCCACCCTCTTCCCTCCCTCCCCCCTCCAGTCCACTGTAACCAGACAAAAACACTTTACAAGAAGTGGTGTGTGGTAAGAAAACACCAGCAGCATGCTTTATTAGGCAGGAATTAACTTGGTGCTCCGTGATATGTCGAAACAGTGATCTACTACCAGAAATTGTTGCTCATCTTCGTATCAATCTGATTTGCTCTGTGTGGGTATCTAAACGAAATATCTTGTCACTATTCTGGTATGACACTCCAAAGATTATTTTTGTTTTTGTATGAAAATAATTTGTTTTAGTGAAATGACAACCATCTATTCAAAGAGTATATAATACAAATTTAATGCAAAATCAATCAAACATAGAAGAAAATTGGCATTAGACCAAGGGACAGAGCCTTGCAGGAATGAATTCAAGCAAGGGAACGACCCGAAAGTGGTGTTAGCCTTTGTTATGGCATACATTCCATACCATAAGGTTCAAAATAGATACAAATACAGAAGGATTGGAAAAAGTAGGATTATAAGGATCAAGAATGAATACAATGCAAAGTGCTTATTTCCTTATTTATCGTCACATCTATCACACCATTTTTTGCGAGAAGGATCTATAATGGATCAAATTAGTCAATCATTTGGTTATGAATTCATGTTATCCATGATCTAGCTCTGTGCTCGGACATTGTGGTCTAACTACCACTTTGTTCATGGATCCACCCTGTAACTCTGCCACGACTCGGAGGTGGCTGCTGACATCAAAGAGTCTCCCCGCCTTTGCCAGTGACACACCCTTCACACATACCACTAGTGGGGACTGCTTATGAGGGGGACAGGCTTTAATGTTAAGAAAATTCAAGAAGAGCCATAGTATTTGTGTTATGTTACTTTACATTTATATAGCACCTTATGTACCATTGGTATGGTCTCAAGGCGCTGGTAGGTTGAACGCCCTCAGGGAACCAAAGTTCAGGTCAGTAGAGAAAATAGAGAGAGTCAAAGGTGCGTGTGAGCACCGGATGTGTGTGCAGCTGGTGTGGCATTCGTGTGATAGCTGCTTCTTAGCGGTAGGTGTGGTGGTTGAGAGATCAAGAGTATGTGTTCATTCTGGCTGGTTTTATCCAGACCGATTCTGGCTGCGTTAGGTCTGAGGAGAACGCCTGGCTGGCTGGTGTGTGACCAGCAGTGTTTAGTTAGGGTGATGGGGAGTATGAGGCAGATGATGGTATGAGAACAGCTATACCGAATGGTGTCATAGCATCGCTGTGTTCTAGTTGAGTGGTGGTGTAAAGAGGAGAGTAAGCGTGGAGATGTGATATGATGGGTTACATGCTCTTTCAAACGTTCTATGCACTCCAAAACATTCCATGGAAGTCGCGCAATTCTATGTTCTCCAATCCGTTCTATGCATTTGAATCCGTTCCGTGTATTCTAAGCTATTTTATACGCTCCAACCATTTTATGCACTCAGCCGTTTTATGCAATGCTTCTTTCATTCGTTCTACCCAGGTTATCATTTCTCCATGCATCATCCATCCACATACATCACACGTTACATCCACTTCACTTGTTCCACCCATTTCACACGTCCCATCCACTTCACACGTTCCATCCTCTTCTCCGGTTCCACGCACTTCACCGGTTCCAAATGCATCACCCGTTCATCTACCTACTTCATACGTTCTACCATTTCACCCATTCCACTCACTTCACCTATTCTACATCCGTTCATCCGTTCCATCGACATACTTCACCCATTCCATCCACATACTTCACCCGTTCATTCCACATATTTTACCGGTACCTTTCACATATTACACTAGTAACTTCTGCATATTTCACCCGTCCCTTCTACATGTTTCACCCGTACTTTCCACATATTTCACCCGTTCTATCCACATACTTCACCCGTTCGATCCACATACTTCATCGGTTCCATCCCCATACTTCACCCGTTCGATCCACATACATCACCCATTCGATTCACATACGTCACCTGTTCCATCCACATACTTCACCCGTTCCATCCACATATGTCACCCGTTCCATCCATGTACTTCACTCGTTCGCACTACTTACTTCACCCATTCCATCCACATACTTCACCCATTCCATCCACATACTTCACGCTTTCTATCCACATAATTCACCTTTCCATTCTACATCTTCAGCCTTTCCGTTCACATATTTCACCCGTTCCATCCTTTTCACCTATCCCACCCTGTTCATCATTTCTGCCTTGTTCATCCATTCCACCCAATTCTTCCATATGACCCAGTTCATCCTCATCACCCGGATTCATCCGTTCCACCCGGTTCATCCGTTCCACCCGGTTCATCCGTTCCACGCGGATCATCCGTTCCACGCGGATCATCCGTTCCACGCGGTTCATCAATTCCACGCGGTTTGTCCGTTTCACCCGGTTCATCCGTTTCACCCAGTTCATCCGTTTCACTCACATAGTACACTTGTTCCAACCTCATACTTCCATACTTCCTCCGGTCCAACTATATTTTTCATTTGATCGATCCACTTCACCCGTTCCATCCACATATTTCTATCGTTCTATTTGTCTACACTTCACCCGTTCCTTCCTCATACTTTACCACTCTCTTTTATATACCTCACCCGTTCTTCCTGCTCCATCCTCCGTTTCTGCCACCCACTACACCCATTTTTTCCTTTTACTACATCCGTTCCTTCGAACCATTTCACCCGTTCATCTGCATACATCAGTTTGCTCAACGCTCGACCCCCGCTCTGCACCTGCTGGGCACTCTACACATGCTGGGCACTCTACACCCGCTGGGCACTCTACACCATACTCTACATCCGCTTAACACCCTACAATGGCTGAACACCACTGCACACTACATCTGCCTGACACCCTGCGTCTGTTCGAGACCATCACACCCTACATCCTTTCAACACTCTAAATCTGTTCGGCACTCTACATCTGCTCCACTCTTTTAACCACTCACACAACCTACATTCGCACTACAACCTACATCTGCACCACGCTCCTGTCTGTCCACGCTCTCATCCGCTCCATGCCCTCATTCATTTTGTGCTCTCGTCCGCTCTATGCACTCATCCGCTCTTACGCATTCATCCGCTCTATACACTCGTCTGTTCTACGCATTCATCCGTTCTACGCATTCATCCGCTCCAAGAACCCTTCCGCTCTTACGCACTCATCCGCTCGATACATTCATCTGCTCTACGCACTCCTCCATTCTACACACTCCCCCGCTCTAGACACTCCCCCGCTCTAGACACTCCCCCGCTCTAGACACTCCCCCGCTCTAGACACTCCCCCGCTCTAGACACTCCCCCGCTCTAGACACTCCCCCGCTCTAGACACTCCCCCGCTCTAGACACTCATCCGCTCAACGCATTTATCCGCTGAATGCACTTATCTGCTCCACGCGCTTCATCCACTCTGCCGACTTCATCTGCTCCACTCACTTCGTTCATTCATCCTGCATTATCAGATCAGCCCATGTCACTTGTCATACGCACTCGATCCGTTCCGTGCTCTCTCTGTCTCATGCACTACACCCGTCTCATGTACTTGAATCGTCTATTCTGTACTTTCCATTTATGCCATGCACTGATACATTCCATGCCATCTGTCTGTGTACTCCTCAGTCTTCTGTATTAATTTTTTCCATCCTCTTCTCTATTCATTTCATCCATTTTGTTAATTTCATCCATTGCAATCTTTACATCCATTTAATTAGTTTCAACCGCATTACTGTTTTCGTACGATTTATTCTTTTTATCCACTTCACTGCTTTGATCTGCTTTACTCATTCTATTCTGTTTTTCCTTTTCGTTAACATTAGCTGTTATTAGTTGTTGATTTGTTGCTTGGATCTTGAAGTTGTATTGTTATTTGTCTTATTGTTATTTAGGATCTAGTAGTTTGTTGAGTTGCTATCATTGAGATGCTGTTATTCAGTTTGAGTACGGGTTGGTTTTATGGGAAGAGCCAAGTTTGCCGTAATTTGCGGAAAGACAAGAGGTCTTCAGTTAGGCGGATGTGGGGTGGGAGTGCGTTCCACAGCGTGGGGGCCAAGGCTGAGAATGATGATCCGCCTAACCTGACTGAGTTTCTTTTAGGTATGACTAGGAGGCTGGCTGAGCTTGATTTTAGAGTACGTGTAGGGTGATAGGGTTTTAGTTTGCCTTGAAGATATTGAGGTCCGGTTTTATGCAGTACTCTGTGAGAAATGCATAATGTTTTGAAGGTCACCCTTTGGGCAACTGGAAGCCAGTGCAGAGTTTTGAGGGCTGGGGAGATGTGGTCTCTCGGGCCGAGTGCAAGTAGCAGTTTGGCTGCAGTGTTTTGTGCTCTTTGTAGTTTATTCAGTTGGTAAGTGTGCACTCCGAGGTAAAGGGGGGTTAGCGTAGTCCTTTCTTGATATAACAATTGATTGGACCGCGGAGAGTCTGTTGGGAAAGGAGAGGTATGGAAAGATGTGCCTAAGAGTCTTAAAGTGGTAGTGGCAGGACTTTGAGATGTTGTTGACTTGGCGCGAGAGTGTTAGGTCCGAGTCAAGGGTGCATCCAAGGTTTTTTACTGAATTAGAGGGGGTCGGTGAGTTGCCCATGTCAGATGCCACGTTAGTGGGTGTGGAAGAAGTTCGGAGTTGCCAAATACCATGATTTCGGTTTTGGAGGGGTTTAGCAAGAGGTGGTTTCTGGTCATCTAGAGCTCAATGTCGAGGAGGCAGGAAGCGAGGTCAGGTCTGCAGTTTGGTTTTGAGTTCAGGAGTTGAGAATTAGTTGAGTGTCATCGGCGTAGTTGTAACACAGGATGTTGTGTGAATGAATTATTCGTGGGAGGGTGACCAAGTAGAGATTGAACAGGAGGGCTGATAGGCATGCTCCTTGTGGACTGGTCGTGCTTGGGAGGAGTAGGTGGAGAGTAGCGTTATTTGATGCCTATCTTTGAGAAACGATGCTATCCATTTGAGAGCAGTTCCACAAATTCCTAGGGAGTGGAGGTGGTCAAGGAGGATTGAGTGATTGATTGTGTCGAAGGTGGCGGATAGGTCAAGAAGGATTAACGCTGCGCATGCCACGGAGTCTGCTGTGATTTTAAGGTCATGCCAGATTGAGGTTAGGGTGGTTTTGGTTCCGTGTCGGGCTCTGAAACCTGATTGTGCGGGATCTAGGAGATTGTTGGCTTCGACAAAGGCATTTAGTTGGGAGTAGGCGGTTCGGTCAATGAGTTTAGCAAGGAACCTGGTGTTTGAGATGGGGTGGTAGATTTTGGGGTCGAGGGAAGGTTTTTTTATTATAGGTTTGACATGAACCGTTTTGAATGCGTCGGGAAAAATTCCAGAGGAAAGGGAGTCATTTATGATGGATCTTGCATGTTCTCCTGCGCAGATGGAAGCGAAAACTTCTTTGAGGGTTGTGGCCGGTCAAGGGCCTGCGGAGAGCCGGATGGTTTGCGGGCAGAGAGAAGTTTGAGAAATTGGTTGGGTGATATTGGACTAAAGGAGTCGAACGTTGGTTGCATAGTGGTCGCAGGTGGTGGGTTGGCCGGTATGGGGGGAGGGTTGCCTGGTGGATGTATGAGAGCTAGTTCGTTGGTTAGAGCGTTTGTTCTTTCGAGAGATGTGATGTAAAAGTGGAGAGAGAGTGAGTCGCACAGCGATTGTGAGGGGGTCGGGACGGTGGTAGTGCATGATGGTTTGGTGAATTCGGGTGATGATTTTTTGAAGTTCTTTACTGGGGTTTTTACAGTTTAGGATTCGGGAGTTGTAATGGGCTTTTTTTGCTTTCAGGATTTTGGCCTTGTACTGATGAAGGTGCCGGGCCAAGGTGGATCTGCTCTCTTGGGTTTTGTCTTTATGCCATTTGCGTTCTAGGTATAGTTGTTTAGTGATCTTCAATTCCGGTGTGAACCATCTAGGGAACAGGCCACGGCGAGCTGATGGTTTGCAAGAGGGTGTGAGCCGCATTAGTGAGGTGTTGAGCCATGAGTCAAAGGTGTCGGGGGGGAGGGGGTTAGTTGATTATTGAGTTGGCAGGTAGGAGGAGGAGACTGGAGGTATGCTTTGGCTAGGTCAGGAAGGATTATTAGTTTTTCCAGCATTTGCGTAGATTCTGAGGTTCAGGTTCGAGTACGGGAAGCAGGTTGGGTGAGCGAATGTCGAGAGAAACAATGAAGTGATCAGACCAGATGATAGGGGCGGGAGGGGTTTAGATGTATCCGGTTGTGGGAGCTGAAGATGGCATCGAGAGTGTGTCCTAGTGTTGCTGGGGATGTCGAGCCATATGGTAAAATCTCCTAGAAGGGTGAGGTTGGGATGGTTTAGTTGAAGGGTTGCAATAGAGTCGCAGAGGTTGTTTGAGAATTGTCTATCATAGCCAGGGGGTCTGTAGATTATTCGGAAGCTGTGTGAGAATGAAGGGGAAGGGATAGTTTAACGAGGAGTGATTCGCAGGAAGAAATGGAAGGTTGGTTGTCGATGATTGAGGCGTGGAAGTGAGACTTGAAGACGAATGCTATTCCTCCTCCTCTAGAGGGGCAGTTTAGTGGGATGAGGGAGTAGTCGGGGGGGTGGGGTGAAGGCTTCATTGGCGATAGAGGCAAAGTCGTCAGAGAACCATGTTTCGGTGATAAAAACCAGGTGTGGTTTTTTAGAGGCGAGGAGGTCAAAGATGCTGTGTCTGTTTTTTGCTATGGATCGGGCATTAAATAGGATGCAATTCACTTCGGTAGGTGAGGTTGGTGTTGGAGCTGCAGCGATGGGGGGTGGGGGAGGGGAGGATGGAAACTGGAGAGCGAGAGGGGTGGGGTGGTTGATGATCGATTGGGAAAAGTGGGCGAGCAGAAAGGTTGGCGGGTTTTGGGTGGGAGTGGATGGACGCGTGTGTTAGGGTGATTGGGTTTGGCATGGGGGATTTGAAGGTGGGGTGTGGGGGTTAGGAGTTTCAGTTGTGGTTGGTGAGAAATCGAGGGAGAGAGTTTAAGCTAGGGGGGAGGGTGGTGATTGGGGTTAGTGAGGTGGTGGGTCGAGTCAAGGGAGGCGATGAGTGCTGAGAGATTGAGGGGGACCAGGTATGTTTCCTCTTTAGTGTCTTTGTAGCGATGGGTGTGTGCGAGAGGGTAGAGGGGTCAGAGGGGGAGAGGGATGAGGCTTCTGTTCTTGCTAGGGCTAGGCATTCAGTTTTTAGGGAGGGGATGGGGTGTGGTCTGGGGGGATGATGGTGGGGGTTAGTGGGAAAAGCGGGGGTGCAATTGCTGGGCACGTTGTGCTCTGTATGCTAGTGAGGGGAGCGGGTATGAACAAAGTAGGCTGATCAGGGGCGCAGTGGTCTTAGGGTGGTTGGCTCGCCATCATGCCCCTCTGGCTTGGTGTTCGGAAAGGGGATGGGTAGGGGATGTGGTGGAGGGTGGGATGATTTGGGGAGGGGGGGCGGGAGGCAGGGCTGGCCAGAGGGCGGTGGCGGTGCATGGGGGTAATTTCCGGCAGACTTAGTGGATTGGGTGCACTCATGGTAAGTAACTGTGATATAGATAGGTTCGAAGAAATCGTTCACACCATCCCACTTTAGCTATAACACCGGATGGTAATTGTTGACTCTTTCTGTGATTAACAGTACCAAGGCAGTACCTGCTATTAGGTATAGTTTCAGATGCGAATTACACTTTATATTTGGACTTTATAAGTTCAGCTATATCACTGGGTGAGATTATTCTTGGTTTCTGGGTTCAACTAAGCAGGGTGATATTATTCACTTATTCTAGGATTTAATGTAGTAATTTTAACTAGGCTGCAGATCTGCCTTTAGGCGGTTTCGAAGTGTAGCTAGACCTTGGGATATGCTGTTAGGCGGCCTATCTAGTTGCAACTACAGCACAGTTACGCTGTTCATCTAGCAAGCTGGAATACAAGTAAGTTATCGGGGAGAAATTTGAATGTAACAACGCCACAGGTATGCTTTTAGGTGGACTTTTAGTCCAATTTAGGAGGACTTTCTAGTTGCAGTTATGATACAGATACGCTATAGGGTAAACTTTCTAGATGCAACTTTCAAGTGCAATTATGACACAGGTATACTAAAGGACAAACTTTCTAGACTTTGGCACAGTGACGTTATTGGGGAAACTGTCTAGATTCAGCTATGCCAGAGTGATGTTATGCACATTTCTACATTCAGCTTTTATACAGAGAGGATATTAGGCACCCTTCTAAATTCGACTTTGCTCAGAGGGGATATTGGGCACACTTCTAATTTCAACTTTGCACAGAGTGGATATTAGGAACACTTCAAAATTCAACTTTGCTCAGAGGGGATATTAGGCACACTTCTAGTTTCAACTTTGCACAGCGATGATATTTAGCCAAGCAAATTCAATTTTGTACAGAGAGGATATTAGGCACACTTCTAGATTCAAGGAAGGGATGCTATTAGGTACACTTCTAAATTTGAATTTTCTACAGAGAGGATATTAGGGGCGCTTCTATATTCAATTAATAACTAAACGCTAATCGGCACACTTTTTGCATAGAGAGGGATATTAGGCACACAGAGACGATATTAGATACACTTCTAAGTTAAACTTTGCACAGAGAGGATATTAGGCACACTTCTAAATTCAACTTTGTGCAGAGAGGATATTAGGCACACTTCTCAGTTCAACTAGGGCACATTATTAGGCACACTTCTAAATGCAAGCAAAGCACGCTATTAGGCACACATCTAAATTCAACATTGCACAGAGGGGATATTTAGGTACACTTCTAAATTCAACCAGGGCACTCTATTAGGCAGACTTCTAAATTCGAGCAAGGTACGCTATTAGGCCCACTTCTAAATGCAAGCAAGGTACGCCATTAGGCACACCTCTAAATTTGACTTTGCATAGAGATGATATTAGGCACACTTCTAAATTCAACCACGGCACTCTATTAGGCACACTTTTAAATGCAACTTTGCACCGAAATTGGGATTAGGCACAATTCTAAGTTCAACCAGGGCACGCTATTGGGAACACTTCTAAATGCAAGCAAGGCACACTTCTAAATTAAACTTTGCACAGAGAGGATATTTAGGCACACTTCTAAATTCAACTTTGCACAGAGATGATTCAAGCAAGGCACGCTATTGGGCCCACTTCTAAATTCAACCAGGGCACGCTATTGGGCACACTTCTTAATTCAACTTTGCACAGAGATGGTATTAGGCACAATTCTAAATTCAACCAGGGCACGCTATTGGGCACACTTCTAAATTCTACTTTGCACAGAGAGGATATTAGGCACACTTGTCAGTTCAACTGGGGCACTCTATTAGGCACACTTCTAAATTAGACTTTGCACAGAGATGATTCAAGCAAGGCACGCTATTGGGCACACATTCAAAATGCAACTTTTAGCAGAGATGGTATTAGGCACAATTCTAAATTCAACCAGGGCACACTATTGGGCACGTATCTAAATTCAACTTTGCACAGAGAGGATATTAAGCACACTTCTAAATTCAACTTTGCACAGAGAGGGTATTAGGCACACTTCTCAGTTCAGCCAGGGCACTCTATTGGGCACACTTCTAAATTCAACTTTGCACAGAGATGGTATTAGGCACAATTCTAAATTCAACAAGGGCACGCTATTGGGCACAATTCTAAATTCAACCAGGGCACACTATTGGCACACTTCTAAATTCAACTTTGCGCAGAGGGGATATTAAGGCACACTTCTAAATTCAATCAGGACACGCTATTGGGAACACTTCTAAATTCAACTTTGCACAGAGGGGATATTTAGACACACTTCTAAATTCAACTTTGCACAGAGAAGATATTAGGCACACTTCTAAATTCAACTTTGCACAGAGGGGATATTTAGGCACACTTCTAAATTCAACTTTGCACAGAGAGGATATTAGGCACACTTCTAAATTCCACAGTGAATTCCCCCTTTTTATGCACAACTATAACACATATATGCTATGCGGTCCACTTTTCCAAAGCAATAATATCACAAGAATATTGTTAGGCGGGGTTTCTAAATGCAATACCACCACAGTATGAAGATTATTACAGTAGTTTAGCTTCTAGGGTTGGGTGGTAGGGTAGTAATTGCCTCTGTCCCCGCCCTTGCCACAATTACTTGTTGTCGGGTTCTTGCTTCTGCTGATATCTGCAGATACGGTTTGGAGCCGTCTCTGTAGGAGCCGTCCTTTGCCTCAGGTCCTTAGCCGATGGGCTGCCCTGGGAGAGCTGGTAATGGAGGGCAGTCGTCTCAGCCAATCGGGTCGGAGGTGGGCGGGATGGTAGGCGAGGAAGAGGGTGGAAAAGGCCGCAGCAACCAGGAAGATGGGAATACTATGGGTATTCCAACATGCCATAAATACCCATGCACAGAAACCGAGTTGCAACATCAGCGAGGTGAACACGGTCGTCCGTGAACTTGACGGGGGTCTGGAGGTTGATCGGAGGTGTGAGTGACAAGTCCATACTCATGCCCCCAAATAACTCTCCTATATCGGAGTTAACCTTCTCAAAAAGGCTTCTATAGCATTTTGCAACCTAGCCCCTCTCCAATTCTGTGGGTGGATACATTCAGATCAGGCTATTACAACTCCCGTTAGAAAGTAGCACAAGGGGCGTGGCCAGCAGCCCTGTCGATGCGGATGCTCTGCTGACAGCTCCGGGTGAAGCCTGTCTTTAAAGAAATAATGAAGCCACTTTCAGCTGGCAGTCGCAGCTTTCGTTTTCTAGAATCATGGATCGGGGGGTGTCAGGCATGATCCGGCAGCATTTGGATTGAGGAGCAGCCCAGGTGCCGGAATAATCATAAGGGCCTGCGGCCCAACAGCTGTGACAGCGACTTCCCAAGATGACGCTGCAGCGTCTTTCACTGCGCCCAGTGGGGCCGCACAGCCCATTCGGGCCACAGGACAAACTGAGGGCAACATGAAAGTGCTGATATCGACAAGATAAGCCCTGCAAATCTGTCCGCTCCATTGCCAGCCCGGACCACAGTGAGGAGGCAATATCGCTGAGGGGGTGAAGGACTCTCCCTCCCCCATCCGAAGAATTCGCTCTGGAGAAACCCAAACCGACGGCGCCCGAGGTGAAGGATTCTCCCTGGTCCCCGGATGCATGGAGGGACACTCTCTTTCTCCCGCATATCGACCCGAAGACTGACCGGAGGAGGTGAGACACATGGAGCACCACGTATGAGATGACCTACCCACCCGCCTGATCTCTGGACCAGACGGCGGTGAAGTAACAGCTCCGGTTGAGGGATAGATGCCTCCCTTTCAAAGTGAAGCGCTCCCTCTGAGGAAGATCATCGGTGCAGGAGGTGGGGGAACTTCCTGGATCTGCTAAAGCTAAGAGAGGTACCATCTTCATTCTCCCCCAGGCCTCCCCTGGGGCATTGTTATGGGGTGATACAGCTCTCTCCCAAGCCATCCTGCCGCCAACCTGCAACAACCGGACCTCACTGGCACCTGGCCTATGGACACAGAGGTTGGGGCCCTTTTATCCCAGACCCTGGGCCCCTTGGCAGTGATTGACCTCACAGGGTCACTTTAATGGTCCTTTTTGTAACACCTCAGCCCCTCCAAGGCGAGGGGCGGCCTCCAGCTCACCCAGACTTCAATATATATGGGAACCCCCTATGTCAAGGGACCTACTCGAGGGCTCTTCTCTGACACTGCTACCCCTCAATGTAGGTTGCAGCAAATACAGTGGTGTTCTATCATTGTGAGCCCATAGCCGCAGGTTTAAAGGGTGCTCCGGAAAGAGCGTGAGCTGGGCGAATAACCGATACAGGAAAGGGGTGAGTGGGACTTCACGGGCGAGGGTTCCCTCCCCGTCCTCGGCGAACAACATGGCTAAACATCACAAGGCCCAAAAGAATATGGGCTATAGGCTGGTGCTGACGGAGAAAGGAAGGACAATGGAACTGGCAAAATCCCCGATAGGACGAGCTGGCCAGCTAGCCACTATGGATGACATCCAATCTTTCATGCTGGACATTAAAACGGAATTCCATAGTTGTATGGCCGAAATCTCCACTAAACTAGTCCATACTGACCACAGGGTAGTGGAAGTGGAACAGCGATTGGGGGAAGTGGAAGAACAAGCTCTAGACCATGCGACTACCCTGCAGGAGATTCAATGGAAAATCTGAGTCCTAGAGGACAGGAATGATATCCTGTAATAGAAACAAGAGGACCCAGAGAAGAAATAATCTATGGATCAGAGGAGTCCCCTCATCCATCTCTGACTAAGACCTAGGGAACTTTTTTCAATCTCTCCTGCCACATATCAACAAACAACTATTATTGTTGGACGGCACTCACAGATTGCGCACCCGCAAGGGGCTTGCCACAGAATTTTCGCCGGATGTGATAACCAGAGTCCATTTTTATACAACAAAGCAGGAGATTCTGGTGGTGGGTTGCACCCAGGATGAATTATGTTTTCAGAGTTCCGCCCCTACAAATTTTCCAGGATCCGGCGACCAATACAATACAGAAATGCAGAACGCTCTAGCCACTAACTCTCTTTTTGCAGGACCATAAGATCAGGTACCGCTGGCTGTTCCTACCGCCATCCAGTTCTCATTCAAGGGGGTGTCCTGGATAATATCATGCCTCGAGGATGCGGAGGGGATCTTATGCTCATCCTCTCCGGACAAGGAGATGGACTCCCCGCTGGGTACTCCCGAGGGAGCTGGAGGCCTCCAACCAAAACCATGACGCACCGCCTGGTCAAGAGTCCAGAAGGGCCGCAACGCAGGGAACCGGCCATGCACTCCTGATCCCGGGGAATGGGTCCCCTACCCTTGCATGGACTCTCGCAGTTTAAGCGTCCGGCATCCTGGAAGTGCTGAATAATGTGGATTGAAGATGGGCTTCATGCGGCCTTCACCCAACCTCAAGGGGGATGACACCTGTAGTTCCTTGGGGAGTTAGGCTTCATGTTTCTGGCAATTTCAAGTTTTGGAATCCAGGGTTGGGACTCTATTTTTTGCCACTGTTTGTTTGCTTCGTTAAACTCCAGTTGGAACTAGAAGCAAGAAAGCTGCAGGACCTAGATGGCGTCTTAAATCCATATCCCCACCCCTCCCCCACCGTTTTGGAAGAAGGGAGCCCTACAATCCCTCCTTTGAATTTGTGTTTTATCACGCTAAACGTTAAAGGGCTGAACTCTCCAGTAAATCGGAAATCGATCCTGAAGCGGCTGAAAGATCAAGATCTAGAGGGAACAGTAGTTTTCCTCCAGGAGATGCACCTCCTTCCAGTGGATTACAAACGACTACAAGAGCAGAGATTTCTTGGCATCGGGTTGGGGGTGTCGGAAACGGGAGGAACAACAATTATAATTGCGAAGGATATCCTCAGCTACGACATGGGATGCTATGAAAGCAGTCATAAGGTGGGGTCTTAATAGCTCATATAGCTGACTATATAGATGGAAAAAACAAACCAGAGCCCACCTTAAACTAGAAATCTTGAACACCGAGGGGGAATAAGGGTGGTCCCCTACATGCCATGTAATCTTGCGCATTGCCCGAAATAGACTAGAGGCCCTATATCTCTTCTATCTGTTAAACAGGGATATAATACTTGGCGAGAAAACTAACCCAACCCAGAAAACGGAACACCATTGTAGGCCTTAGAAATCAACAAGAGATGACTCAATATGGGGAAGAGATTAAATTAAAATTAGCAGAAGCCCACCTATTAGAAACAATGTCTGCTCCTAGCAGATCAACAGCAGCTCAAAAGCGGTATATTGAGGAGGCGGCTCTGCCACACTTGTCCTGGGAAGATATGGGGCGTTAGAGGCCCCCATTCAACAGGAGGAGGTGGAGGCGGTTATTAGAGCCCTAAAGCCTAGAGCACCGGGTCCCGATGGATTCTCCCCAAAATTCTATAAATTCTTTAGCAACCAATTGTTCCCGCTGCTGACAGCACTCTTTAACTCCTTCAGAGAGGAGGGTAGGGTCACTCTCTCCAAGCAAACCTCTAACACAATATTATTATTAAAACCGGGTAAGGGCCCTCCTATAGGCCAATCTCTTTGTTGAATATTGACGCGAACATATACTCAAAAGGTCTAGCAAACCGCTTAGCCCTGCTCCTCGCAACTCTCATTGAGCCTGACCAAACAGGATTTGTTTTGGGAAGGAAAACAGGGGATAACATAAGACAAGCCCTGAATTTGAAACCACCACCATGGCCCAGAGGAAATTGGCTCTCTTAGCCTTGGATGCTACCAAGGCTTTTCACAAGGTGGACTGTTTTTTTATGCACCTCACCTTAGAGGCTTTCCATTTTGGACCCGGGTTCAGGAAAATGATTGTGACAAATTATTCCTCCCTGGATACTCTCCTCCAGGTAAACCGGGAACAATCATCTCCAATCCCCCTTACCTGCGGTACACAGCAAGGCTACCAACTTACTCCCTCTTATTTGCCCTAATTATGGAACTGCTGGCTCCACGCATATGGGGTAATTTAGCAATGCAAGGGGTTAAGATTCAGGAGTCTTCTCGCAAGGTATCTCTATACGCTGATGATGTTTTACTCTCCATCACTAACATGTGGCCCCCTATTATGCAAGCAGCTCTCCAAGAACTCCAAGCCTTCGGGCAAGTAGCAGGATTCAAAATAAATAATGGGAAATCGGTAGCACTGCGGGTGGTGTTATCTCCTCAAGACATCTCCTCCCTGCAGGCCCTCTGTCCTCTCCACTAGGGGTTGGGCTTACAGCTTTGCCAAAAGATCTTTTTACAGCTAACTTTTCCCCCCTCATTAAAACATTAGAAAGGGACCTAACAAAATGAGCAAGCCAAGAGATTTCATTGATGTGCTGAATCACAGCAGTTAAAATTAACTTACTCTCTCGCTTTCTCTATCTCTGTTCCTCTCTTCCGGTAGAAATCCCAAAAAACATATTGGATCGTCTTCAACGTAAGGTCCTGGGTTTTATTTGTCCGGGAAAAAAGTTGAGGATCCCCAAGGGGTCCTGATGGGTGGTTCCCAGGTATGGGGTTGGGTGTGCCCGATTTGCAAAAATATGCAAAGGCAGCACACATTTCTCACCTAACAACATTGATGGCCCTTACTCCCCCCCGAAATGGGCTGAGATTGAACAATCCAAACTCTCACTCCCCCTCTGTTTTCTTTCCTTCATTCCCCATGCTGCACAAAAGCTTTGGAAGAACCTGCTCTCATCAACAAAGGTCATGCTGAAGTCATGGGATGAGGCTGTGAGACGGAAAAAGATTCCCAGAGGCCCCACTATCTCCAATTTTCGGTAATCCTGCCTTCTCTCTGGGTATGCAATCGGAAGCTTTTGGGAGCTGGAGGCAGAGCGGCCTTCAAACTCTGGCTCAGCTATTTGAAGAAGAAAAGCCTTGATCATTTGAGGACTGAAAAAGATCTGTTTCAACTCTTGTTTGTTTTATTACTTGTATTGTGCTCCAGACCCTTGGGTATCAGGGCGCATTGCATAGGATAACTTACAGCTTAGTTACACATCATAATCACATAAAGATTGCATCTTAGTTACACAGCAAAGCAAGTCATATACATACATGTTATTTAGGATAGAGTCCAAATGTATCCTGAAGATGTAGGTAAAACAACACAGGTCAAGAAAAGTATATACACATGCACAAAATTGGCAATACGATGACGGTAGGGCATTAGTCGGTCAAGGGTATGTCAAGCATTACTTGTCTGAATCTTTGAGCCACCTTATAAGGTTCTGACGGAATTTAAGGTAGGAATGATCCACTAGCAGAGTAGGGGGTAGTGAATTCCAAAGTTGAACTACTTTGACCTGGAAGCTGTGTCCTCCGATTCTGGAGTTTGAATCTTGGGACTGAGAAGTAGTTAGTGCTAGAAGATCTGGTGAGTCCTGTGGGAGTATTTTGGTGAGTCTCTCAGAGAGATAGCAGGGTGCAGTGTTGTTTAGACATTTGTATGTGAGTGAAGCAACTTTTAGCCGTTAGTTGAGAGCCAGGTATTTGATTTTCTTGTTTCGGAGATGTTATCTCTCCTAGAAATTCCAAGTGCTGCTCTAAGAGCATTATTCTGGAGGAGCTGGATTCTCTTGATAGTTGCCTTATTGGCCCCAATGTATAGAGCGTTACAATAATCCAGCTTTGACAAAATGAGTGCTCTAGCCAGGGTGATGCAGCTGTTGTTGAATAGGAAGGGTTTACCTGCTCTGATCAATTTGCAAGTATATGCGGTGGCCGAGGCCATCGTATTAACCTGCTATTTAAAGGAGAGTGTGGAATCCAGGTAGACACCCAGGGTTTTCACCTCACTGGCGACAGTGATAGGGTTATTGTCAATGTTGAAAGTGGAATAACTGGGTCCCAGTTTTTTGAGAGTGGAGGAGGTGCCCAGGCTGATAATCTCCGTTTTATCATTCAGGCATAGTCCATGGGTAGCCATCCATGCCTGGATGACGATATATATACACTGTTCACCAAGGCCAAATCCTTGTCATAATCCCCACTAAGTGGTAGGAGAATCTGAGTATCATCTGCATCATTTTTTGTTTAAAATAATTGTTATTAATTTCCATAACCAACAAACAGAAAACAAAACTTGCAGTACATGTCACAAAACCTGAACATTTTACTTATGCCAATCAATGACTACTGCCTACCCCATTCCCACCCTCCAACTTGAGCCTACTCCGTTCCGTCCTCCTCTGTAATTTCAATTTGGGTTCTCTTCCACCGAGCCCTGGTCTGTAGACCAGTCCCGGGCGGGCTCATACAGGGTGGCTATCAGACGTTTCCAGGGATTCTGCTTCTTCTTCCTCTCCTTTGTCTCCCGCCTCCTGCCATACTGCTGTTTCTGCTTCAGTCCCTTTTTGAAGATCTCCCCACCAGACCTCCACCCTTGGTCTGTTACATGCCTTCCATCCCATAGCTATTCTGCGCTTGGCAAGTATATATGCCAAATCCTTTCATTTGCTTACGTGCTTCATCTGGCGAGGTCTGGGGAACCCTCCCATCATGCATGCCCACACTGATTCCACATTTAATTTGACCCCTTTCTCGTCTAGCCGTTGTGCTATTTCTGCCCAGAACTTCCCAATTTCCGGGCATGCCCAAAACATATGCGTCATCCCAGAATTTTCTTCTCCACATTTGGGACATGTTTGTTGTTCTGTGTTCTTAAGTTTGTCTATTCTCTGGGGTGTCATATATGCTTTGTGGGTTACATATAGTTTTATGTGCTGTAGCCTTACATTTCTGGACACTTTCTTATGATAGCCCTGCGCTCGTTCCCACATCCCATCGCTCATGAGTTCCCCTACTTCTTCTTCTTCCCAATCGTGTCTTAATTGGACCACTTCCTTCCACACCCTGGACATCAAAAGCTCATATAATCTGGAAATCTCATGCCCTCCCTCCGCTATGTCATATATTGTTTCAATGGCTATATCAGGTTCCTCTTCAAGTCTTATTTCAGACCATGTCTCTTTGATCCGCTGTGTCATTCGATTATATGTAATATATTGTCCTGCCTGTAGCCCTATTTCCTCCACTAGCGTCCCAAATTCCTTTCTTTCCCCTTCTTGCCATATGTCTCCCATTGTTATTATCCTCACTGGTTCCCAGTATCTTTGGAGGGTTTTCATTAATTGCCCATCTCCTCCCGTCAGCGCCACTAACGGCACCTGCGTGGAACACAGGGTTGGGTTCTCCATGACCTGACAAGCTTTCCGCCATATTTTCCATCCCAGTATCATCATCTCTGAGCGCTCTTTCAATTGTAGTTTAGGGAGCCATATTATTTCCGTCAGGAAGAACGGCGCACTCTCTTTTCCCAGCAATCTTGATTCTGAGGTCGGGTCCTCTGATAGCCACCTCGCTACATATTGCAGTTGGCTGGCCAGATAATAGACCTCATAATTCGGTAACTTAATACCCCCTTTATCATACATATTTTGCAGCTTCCAAAGGCAATTCTGTCCTAGTTCCGTGCCATAGGAATTCCCTGCATATACTCTGTAGTTTAGTAAGAAACCGCTTTGGTATCAGGTATGGTATGTTCCCAAAGAAATGTAATAGCCTCGGCAGTACCACCATCTTCAACAGTGCTCCCCTCCCCATCATTGCCAAGAACCTCATGCTATTGCTGATGTTTACCACCGCCTTCTCCGAGTTGATGTTCTGCCTCCACTGTGTGATAAATGTCTATCCCTAGATATTTAAACAAGTCTGTCTCCCATGCTGTTGGCAGGACTGGCAGTCGTTCACTGGGGACTTTTACGTACCTACCCAAGGGGAATATACATGATTTTTGGGGATTCACTGCAATGCCGGATAGCACTGCAAAGCGTTCCATCCCATCTAGTATATATTGGAGGTTTTCCTCCAGGTATCTTAAGTATAGCAGCATATCGTCTGCATACAGCGAACTTGGATGAGGTTCCCCTTTCACGCTGATCCCCATTTCCTCATATTGCTGTCTCAGGTATATCGCTAGCGGTTCAAGTGCTAATATGTATAGCATTGGTGACCATGGGCATCCCTGTCTGGTGCCCTTGCTTATTTGCCATCTCTCCGAAATGATCGCTCCTGTCTTGACTCTGGCTAGCAGCGCACTATACATTAATTTGACCCATTTGCGGTAACCCGGTCCTATCCCGTAGCTAGTCAAGGCTGCACTTAGCTAAGGCCATTTGACCGAGTCGAAGGCTTTAATGGCATCAAGTGATACAATTGCAATCTCGCTCGAGTCTCCCTTTGTGTGCTCTATAACCCGGTGTAGTCTTCTAAGGTTATCAGAGATATTCCTGCACAGGACATATCCGGTCTGGTCCGGGTGTATCAGTTTGCTTATGTGCCGTTTCATTCTGTTCGCCAGCACCGCCATGAGTATTTTGCTGTCTTGGTTCAGCATCGATAGCGGTCTGTATGATCCGCAATCCTTGCCAGGCTTATTGGGTTTGGGGAGTGGGATGATAATTGCTTCTCTAAGGGATTCTGGTAGTCTCCCTATTTCAAATGCCTCGTTTAACATTGCTAGCAGCGGGGGGGGGGGGGAGCACCTCATTTCTGTACATTTTATAAAACTCACTGCGGTGTCCATCAGCCCCCGGGGTCTTACTGGTGGGCAGTTGTACTACCACCGCTTCCAACTCTTCTAGTGTGATTGGGGCATCTAGGTCTACCCGCTCCTCCTTACTTATTTGTGGCATGCCTATATCCTCTAGCGTGTCTCATCTCCTCGTTATCGCTCCCTCCCTTATCCTCATACAAGTGTTTATAATATTCCAGAAATTCTGAGTTTACTCCCTCTTAAGTGTCCACTGTTTGCCCAACCTTCCCCATTATTGCTATGATCAGTGATCTGGGGACCTCACTCTTATACAGCCAGGCCAGCATTCTCCCCGGTTTGTCTCCTCCCGCATGCTGTCTCTCTACATATTTTTTATAGTTTAAATTGCATAGTCTTTCCCAGTGTTTTACGCATTCCTGTTGCAGTTGGTTTATGGCTTCTGCTTCTTCCTTGGTGCCGTTTCCCTTACTCATCATTGTCTCCAACTCACTCTCCGCCGTTTGCAGTTCTCTAATTATCCCTCCCTGCAGCCCCTTGGATTTAGCTATAGCTATTCCTCTCACCACCACCTTCAATGCTTCCCATAGTGTACCGGCCGAGTCAACACTTCCGGTTTTGTCTTCAAAGTAGTGTATCTCATCTCTTCTCTTAGGTCCTCCCTAAACATGTCTTTTAGTGCTTCTGCTCTAAGCCGCCACGTTGGGATCCTAGCTCTTGGGGGCCGCGATTGCCATGTTATAACCTGAGGCGAGTCGTCCGACATAACCCTTTCTTTGTATTCCGTTCGTGTTATGTCTGCTGAGATGTCTTGTGTGGCAAACATGTAGTCTATCCTAGTATACAAGTTCTGAGGGGCGGAATAATGTGAGTAGTGTCTATCTTGTGGGTGCTGTACCCTCCATGTGTCCTCTAGCCGGAAGTCTGTCAGCAAAATCCTCAGGGCCCTGGCCGCAGGGGCGGGCTTATCCACTTTCCTATCCGACCTGTCTATCCTCGGGTCTAGTGTGCAGTTAAAATTGCCTCCCCAGATCATCGCCTCCCCCAGGTACGGGTTCAGATTGTTATAAAGGGTCTTGAAATATATCACTGTATCCTGATCCGGGGCGTACGTGTTTATGATACATATTTCTTTATTTTCCACCAGCCCCTGTATTGCCCCCATCCTCCCATCCTCTTCCACTGTGGATTGCAATAACTGGAATGGGACATGCAGTGCCACCCAGGTAATCACCCCTCTGGCATAGGCCGAATACGTTGACCCATAAACCGTCCCCTTCCACTTCTTCTTTATTACCTCCTTCAACTTTTCCTTTGTAAGGTGAGTTTCTTGTATTAGGGCATATCTATTTTCTGCTGCCTTAAATACATCATTACCTTGTTCCTTTTTAAGTAGCTATTGAGCCCTCTGAACGATGGGGGACCTTAAGGTAATTTCCTGGAATGTCAGCCTTGTCCCGCCTCCTCCATTGTGTTCCTTCTTTTGGCGCTTAAGGTGCCAATTCCCATGTACGTAGGCTCGTTCCCCACCCCTAACTACCCCCAAC
This sequence comes from Ambystoma mexicanum, assembly GCF_040938575.1. Taxonomy (NCBI): domain Eukaryota; kingdom Metazoa; phylum Chordata; class Amphibia; order Caudata; family Ambystomatidae; genus Ambystoma; species Ambystoma mexicanum. The sequence continues at coordinate 164,923,312 of NC_090923.1, read as the reverse complement.
CCACAACACTGCAACTTTCTTCCCTCCCCCCTCCCTGCCCAACCCCAACTTCCCTTCCCCAACAGTTGCCCAGCTCCATCCCTGGATCGCAGGCTACCCCGCATTTAGTCCTGCCCCGGCTAGCCTGGTGCAAGGACACAGCAGGGGGCTGCCTCTCTAATGGCAATCTACCTAATCTATCTACTGGGGTATGAGATGGATACACTGCATCTCCTGCATCAGTGCTTGTATTTTCTTGCCCGCCTACTACATTTCCCTCATGCTGGCTGTCCAGCACAAGTCTATATTCCAGGCACAGTGTCATTGTTTATACAGCACCTCAATCTTGATGACCACCGCCTCGTTTGCTCTTTCCGCCATCTTGGTGGTCGCTAGTTTCCAGCCAGCCATTCTGTGCATCCAACCATTCCATGGCTTCCTCCGGGGTTTCAAAAAATAAGGCTTTGTTTTTGTGAAATATTTTCAGTTTCGCCGGATACATCAGCATGTATTTATAGTTTGCCTCTCAGTCTTCTTTTCACCACACCGAAGCTCAGTCGGCGTCTTTGCACCTGAAGCTTGTAGTCTGGGTATGCCGTTATGTCTGCTGATGCCCTCCGGATCGTACCTCCTTTCTGAATGTGTTCTAGAATATTTTCCCGGTCTCAGTAATTTAGCACTCCTGTGCGCTCTGCTAACGCTCTCACATCTTGTCGTAGGAGGGTCATGTCTACTTGCACTGCATAGATCTTGTGTTCTACCGATGTTTTGAGGCTTGCCATCGCTGCTTCAAGCTTGGTTTCCCAGGTGACCTTCAGGACCGCTATTGCCTTCAAGATCTGTTGAACACTGCTCATAGGTGCAGAGTCTGCTTTTGAGCTGCTCTCTTTGTCCTTAGCTTTATCCGTCTGTGTTGGAGTTTTGGCATATTCGTCCATAGTGGGCTGTTTTCCTTTCAGCTTGAGTGTTTTGGCTGCCATCCTCTCGATCACTTGCTATGATACCTGCAGCCTCTGGGATTCCAATGTCCGTATTGAGTGCTTACGGCAGCCCGGTGGGTCTTGGTTTTGCCTGGTGCACCAGACTACTTCACTGTGGGCCAAAGCGCTTCACCCTTCACTGGCGATACTACAGGGCGTGTCCGGCAGTGTATTCCCGTGTTCAGGTCACTATCCACTCTCGTTCGTCCCTATTTAATACTGGGTTATGTGTCTTCTTTGGGCCTGGCGTGGCCTCTTTCTGACTCAATGTCCCGAAGGGTGTAGTGGTCTATCTGCACCTGTGCTGCCGGTTTCATGCACTGCTCTTTGGATGCAAGGGCCCTTGCAAATGTTCAATCACCGCCTGTAGGTGCTGCAGTGTTTGTTGTTGGGGGGAGGAGGGGGGAGCTCGGTGTAACATGCCAGTCCCCTCCTCCCCTCTCAGCATGCCCGGGGGAGTTGTTTCGTTCTTTGTCCTCAGATCCTATCTCCGGCTGCCCAGAGCGATCTGCAGCCTGCTACTTGTGTTGCGCGTTTCAGGAGTGAAAATGTTCTTGGCAGGGGCTCTTAAGCGAGCCGACGTACTCTGGTGCAATGCAGGATCCTGTATGTTGGTACATTCGGTTTGGGCTGGCTCAGATCTGCACGGAGGATGCTTCCTACGTCGGGTGTGTGTGTTGGTGTCACACCGGTCTTGGGCCCTCGCTTATCCGACACAGGTGCTGCGCACTTGGCATTCAGCCTTGTGTTCCTCGGCCATTAGACAGATGCTCTGGCCCGTCTGTGTCAGGTCCGCTCCAGCACTGGCTCGTTCTCCCAGCTGCCCTCCATTGGCTAAACCTTTGTGGGGGGCCATATGGGTGTCCTGCTGTATGCTCCGTGCAGCGCCGTCGTCTGGACCGGCTGCTGTCACAGAGACTCGGCTTCACTTCGCTCTGTGTTATTGTCCCATCCACAGCAAGGAACGGTGAAGCTGGCCATGGGTCTGTTCGGTCTCCGTTTGCTCAGCTGCTCGCGCTGCTGATTTACAGGCGCACTCCGTGTGTCTTCAAAGCCTCTGTAGATATGCTCCGATTCGTCGGGCTTCAACGGCCCGCTCACTTTACACGGCGTCCTCTGGCTGGCTACTTTCTTTGTCTTCTGATTTGCTGCGCTGTGCTGAGCCTCTTACATTGTATCTTGATCCTTTGTTCCCCAGGTGGCCATTTTGGATGCGGGATCGCCTGGCCTGGCATATTTCATGCCCCACACTCTTATAGGCTGGGCCTTCGTTTTAAGGGTGGTTTCTTTGCAATCTGCCGGCGGGCAGACTCAGGATCTTGTCGGATCTACAGAAGCTCCAGGTCCCTCCAGCCTCTTACATGGCTGGCTAGCCACGCCCCCCCATCATCTGCATAATTAGTGTAGGTGATAACGAGATGGTCCAGATCATCGTAAAGGGGCTTCGTGAAGATGTTATATAGCGTGGGGGAGACACATGATCCCTGGGGCATTCTGCACGTAATGGGGATAGGGTCTGCGGCTACAGTGGGGGAGAAGACTCTCATAGTCCTGTTATTGGGAAAGGATTGTAGCCATACTATAGCTTCTTCAAAGAAATGAGCAGCCGAGTCCAGGTGGCTGCAAAGGACCTTGTGGTCTACAAGGTCGAATGCAGCCGATAGGTCCAAGAGGAGGACTAGGGCTGAAATCCTCTTATCCCTGAACTCGTCAATCTGGGCCTTTAGGTCTATTAAGGCTGTTTCAGTCCCGTGCTGTGGTCGAAAACCAGACTGGCGTGCTCCTTGCACTCTTGGAGTTAGGTTCTCGTATGTGCAGTTACGCCATTGGATCACGCACCCTGAAACAAAGCAAAAGGCTACGCATCTTCTAAGTCCGCTTGAACTGACAGAGATTTTAGAGATGGGGGGGGGATCTCCAGGATATACAAGCTCCTAAGAGCCTGGGCTACTCTTCCTCCAGATGTGTGACCAACAATGAATGTGCCCTAAAACTCCTATTTCGCCGGTGCTACTCCCCAGCACAGAAACACCACTTCCAGGTGGCGATATCTCCATCCTGTTGGCGTAGGTGTGGGGCACTTGGCTTATTCTTCCACATGTGGTGGGATTGTCCACCGATTCACTCCTTCTGGGACAGCATTGTCACAATTATTGAAGCTATCACTGGTGTCAGACTTCTGATGTGTCCTGAAACTCTTCTCTTGGGGGCACCAAGTGCGGAGTCATACCCTAAATCTGGGGCTCGGGCAAAGTTACTGACACATCTGATACTGGCTGCACGCATTACGATTGCCCACAGCTGGAAAGCAATGGAAAGTCCAGAACTTTCTTTATGGTGGATTAAAATATGGGACATTCTCGTGGCAGAAAAAGTTTCAGCCGCATGGGAAGGAAAGCTTCACCAATTCCAGACTATTTGGGCCCCTGCTGGACTATGACAAGGGAGTATGAAGCGTTGACATTCAAACCCTGCCTGGTGAAACATTATCTACATTCGGGGGGGAACTATATAACACCTGTTTCTCGGCAGGAGGGGGGGAATATACAGGGTTCTCGGGGGGGTCTATTTTCAGTCTTTTTAAAATGTTGTCTATCTATTCAGACGTACATAGGACGGTTTAAGTGAACGCTATAATGGCTACCTAATGCTCTAAAAGTGGTGCATATTGCACTTGGTTTTTCCTTGTTCCAACTGGTTAGTAAAAATACATTTACGGGAAAAAAAAGAAAGTAGTTTAAGTGGACTCTTTTCTAGGAGAGTCTTCCTCCCCATCTGTACCAGGTCACTGCCACGCAGTGCACTATCTGCATTTCTCTTCCTGGCTGTATTCCAGGAGCATACTGCAAGCTAACCACTTGAAAAACAGTCTTAGGGGCTGGTTAATGCTCAGTGAGTATTTTTACATTGATTTCAATCCGTTTTTGGCCTGTTTCAGGTACTTTTGTGGAGGGCTTTATGTGCTATTTTGCAATCGTTTTCTGCCTAGTTTGTGGTTTTCTGTGGGGTTAATCTTGTGTTTTTAGTGGACTCCCATCCTGTTTTCTGAGCTGGTCTGCATCTAGGGTGTGCAGTCTCTGGGGTGTTGTCCTTTGTTAGTTTCTGACTTTCTTACTGTCCCCACCCGATCCCTTGCAATTGGCTGAAGCAGCCAGGTGTCTCTTCCCGTGCCACACCTGTAACTGGAACAGCAGTATTTTAAAGGCCTTTCCAGGGCAGCCCTCGGCTAAGGGTCCCAAGGCAAAGGGCAGCTTCTACAGAAGCAGCTCCAGTTTGTGTCAGCCGTCAGCCTGCAGCTACCAACCAGGTAAGTGTGGTGTGGTCTGGGACTGACCCACCCCTCAAATCATTCCTATTTTGCTACAACACCACCCTTTAGCACCTCAGTTAATTGTATTGTTTAGCCACTGCTCACATTTCCTCAGGAATGCCACATTTGCACTGCTGCTGTGTTTGTATCCCGGCCTTTTTACCTCTTTTTAGGAACATCAAATCTGGGTGTTTTTTGCATCGTGGTTACTGTTGCACTGTAAACTGTGTCCCATTAGGCTGTCTCCCACTCTCTAGGTCCCGCCCCCCTGCTGGGGGTACCGTTGTACTGTTGCATGTTTCCTGACTGCTCCTTCTGTGTGTTCCCTACTGTGCAAACCCCACCTCCCCCCTTCACGCTTCCTGCTTTGTGTGGCACTGGGCTGTGTCTCCTTTGCTCCCTCCTCATCCACTTTCCTCCTCGCACCCTCTATGGTGCTTTCCCCCTCTCCCATCTTCTCTAACTGCAACTGTATCGTCTACCCTATCCCTCTCACTAAGGAAGAAGTTCAAGAGGGACATTCTGGTCTCCAACCCAGGCCTCCCTATCGCTGATACTTACATCAGTGCTTCCTACAGACAGACTATCACTGACATCCTCTTTGTCGTTGCCTCACCAGATCTATAGACACCTCATATGGTCTTGGTTCTCTCTCATCTCTTCCTCTCCCATTAATGGTGGCACTTCGCGGGAGGTCCTCTTGGCCTCCTTCCACTCCTCCTAAACCATGATTAATATCGATCTGAATGACACTGGCCTGGTCTAGGGCCCTTGGCTCAATCTTCTCCATTTCGATAGGCGTCTCACACGTCGTATCTACTTCCTTCGCTCACCTACTACTCCTACTAGCACATCTCTGGCTCCTCTGCCACCTCTGCCCCTCTGGCTACGATCCCACCTCCTGCTAACACCTCTGCCCACTCTCGGGCCCCTCAACCACTTCCGCTGGGAGTACCTCAAGCCTGTACCCCACCCAGAAGACTTTCAAATGTAGCAACCTGCTCCACATTGCTACTCTGAACTCCTGCTCTGCTGTCAAACACTCGTCAAAGAACCTCACCTGGATGTCCTCACTCTCACTGAGAAATTGTTCACGGCCGGCTCCGTCACAAGTTTTGACACTCTCCTCCTGATGGCTACAAGATACTCTCTAATCCCAAAACCAACCAACCTGGATGTGGAGTAGCTCTGATCTTTCGGGAGTGGGTCCCTGCTTCTGTCATTCCTATGCAGGCTTACCCCTCCTTTGAATGCCTGGTCTGCAGGCTCTCTATCTCTCCTGGCTTCTCTCTGACTGTGGCCGCAATCTACAGGCCTCCTGGCCAGGCTGCCCTCTTCCTCTCAGAGTGGGCTGACCTCTCCTCCTCTCTTCTTGCCTCTCAACTTCTCCTTCTCAGAGACCTCAACATCCACCTGGATGCTTCTAATCCTTCCTCTGGGCTCTTCTGCAACCTCTGCCACACTCTCTCTCTTTCCATTCTAGCCTCTGGTCCGGCATACTGTGACGGACAAATCTTGGATGCTCTGATCTACTCAGACTTCCGCCTCTCTAACCCAATCAACACTTCTCTCTCTTGGACAGACTGCTTACTGCTTTCCTCTCACCTGAAACTCTGTCCCTTAGGCAAAGCCCGCCCCAGCACTGCCACCTGCCTTCTCGCTCATTTGGCGTATGAGGTGTGTGTCAGTGGATGCCTTTGCCTCTACTTTCTCTACTCCTCCCACAAGTGACTCACACTCTGACACAGCCCCCCCTAACCTGCATCTTTCTATCTCCAACGCTCTGGACTTCCTTGGCCCTTTCATGAGAATCCGTCTGAAGCTTTCCTCCAAGTGCAACTCTTGGTATGACTATGACCCTGCTGCCCTGAAACACAAGTGCATGGTGGCAGAGAGGAAGTGGAGGGCTTCAGACGCATCCTCTGACAAATTGGCCTGCTGCCTGCTACAAAGGCAATGCAGACTCTTATTCAAGAAGAGAGTCCACATCCAAGCCTGTGTCTCTGCGGCCTCTAACAGCACGGCCAAACCCTTTCAAATCTCCAAGGAGATGGCCAATCCCTCTGCAGCCTCTACCTCACATGGTCCCTCACAGGCCCTCTGTTTGGTTCTGGCTTCTCACTTTACCTCTAAAACCCAGGACATCCTGTCCTTGTTCTCCTCTTCCTCTCGGTCTACCTCTCCTGCCCCATCCTCTGGCCGCTTCCCCCCTCTCCTCCTCCTTTTTCTCTCTGACAACACCTGATGATGTTTCTAGACCAGTCCGATCTACGAAAGTGTCATGCAAACAGGTGCTCCACTGTTCCTCCAGAACCATCAAGGACCACATTGACACTCTTGCTCCAGCCCTGCCTGATTTCTACAATCACTCTTTTGCCACTTTATCCTTCCCCTCTCTCCTCAAGTACTTCCTTGTGCATCCCCTCCTTAAAAAGCCTTCTGCCGACCCTACCTGTCCGGCAAACTATTCCCCGATCTCTAGCACTCCCTTCCTGAGCAAATTCCTGGAAAAGCTGCCCATCCCCCAGCATACTCTTCACACTGAATCTATTGGTTGTCTCCATGACATCAGTCTGGTTTCAGGTAATCCAGGATAGGCATCCCCAACCATGTGAACCCAGGGGAGTAACAGAACAATGAGCAAAAGAGCAAAGGGGGGGGGGGGGGGGGGGGTCATGTGAATCAAACCATTGAGCAAATCAACAGGATAAATTGCTCACTGTGCAGGAGCTAAATGAGGGGATAGACTAGGTCAAGGAGATTAAAAAAAAATCAATCAATCTTTAATAGACACAAATTCAATTACATTGCACATGGTGCTGAAATCACAATACAAACAGCATAAAAACACACAGTCAATAATGGACATCTCCAATGAAAGTGCATATTAGTCTAATGAGCGTCCTAAAGTGTAAAGTGGACACACTGTGCATAAAATAATTTGGAAACATATTGCATCAGAGGACAGCTTCAATCTCAAATGAAAGCCCGATCTATATTCAAAATCAAGTAAGGCAGAAAAAAGAGGAAAAAAAGGTAGAAAAATAGAAAAAAGATAAAAAGGAATAGACAAAAAATCATATATATGTATATAGAGGGCACCATACCACGCAGGTCAAGACAGTCAATGTGTCCTGCGAAGTAAATAGGTTGTCCCCAATCAAAGATAAATTATATTGTAAACAGACAAGTTAGACATGCATCAGTATGAACTAAAACGGATGCAATACTTGTCTCCAATCTGACCACAATAGTCAACGACCAGTACCTGGTACAGCTGCCAACAATCTCATGGGCTGTACTGGTATCTAACACAGGTAGTTTCGATGACTAGTTAATAATGTTTAAGCCGTCTGTCTCTTAACCTAGCAAGAGAGAGAAGGCTTGACAGTCGTCTTCCTCAGGACAGGACAGATTAGGTAATCAATTGTGCAAAATACATGTAATTTCTCCACAGATAATTATTCAAAAGGCAATTATTAACAGACAATAATGGATGTCGTGATATTATTCCATGTGCCCCTTCTTCATATGGTTCTTCCTTAATTGGCGAGGATGGTCAATATGTTCCATCTTAGTGCTGCTCAAAGCTAAGTTTACATCAAATAGGGGAAGAGCATAAAGAAGAAGAGAAAAAGAAGGGTGTGAGACAATACATCAGTGAAAGTTAAAACTACATAGTTAAAAACATTCCTTGACCTGATCTAGCAACCCCATACAGGCAATTTAGAAAAGTGTTCCCAATAGTGATAATCAGGAAGTATCCCCACAATCTATTCTCAAAAGGAGTTAGAGATAGGAAATCCTAGAGTGATATAAAGGATAATGTCAAGGGACATATCGCCCCTGCATCTATGCCGTGAATATACAATTAAGTTAATCCAGCCAGGCAGATGGGGAGAGGAAAGCCTAAGTAAATCATGGCATTCACTACCATCCCAGTGGCAAAAGAACTGAAATGCAGAGCGGAAAGCCTCCTACAAGTTCAATACTTTATAAATCACAAAACCATTCCTTCAAGTCGAAGGACACTCTTCTTGAGTGTATCCGAAGGGAAACAATCAAAGAAGGAAGGGAAACTCTTAGAAATGCGACCTCAGAGTCTTATGAGGGTTCAGTATGGATCCAAACTAGGTGGGGGAGGACCCCATGGCTTAGTGTCCTAGTGCAGTCATCGTCCTGGAAAATTGGAGAAAGAGGAGAGCAGGGGAAGAGAGACAAAAGAAAACCATTAAATGGTCTGGTTGACTCAAAATGTCATGCCCCGACGAGGTCTAACCCTCTGTCTCAGGGGTTGTTATGCTCGAGGGAAGGCCACGTGAATTATATGGTATTAAAGTCCCTGGGTGTCATTACCCAAAGCTACGCGGATATACTGTGGACCTTACTGCAAAGGGCAGGTAACACTGGGCAAATCCCCTCAAAAGCGACGATGCTTGAGAAAGAGCGCGGGCGATGCTTACTATAGCCGGAATGACAATGATAGCCCAGAGGTGGAAAAGCTCTGACATTCCAGGACTGGCTGCGTAAAGTGTGGGAAATCGTGGCAATGGAATGGGCCACATATGCAATGAACAATATAATGCAGAACTTTGCAGGCGAGTGGGGGGAAGTGTTAACTTTTCTCAGAGACGACTTCAGGATTGGATGGCGTCCGCAATGTTTAAGACTGTTAGATCTGCAATGACCCCGAAGAGACACAAGGAAATTACGGGAAACAACGGAAAACCTGAGGCAGCACCGCGGGAAGGGGGGGGGGGGGGGGAGTTATGGGTAATGTTATATCTGTTGAAAAATGTAATAAAAAAAAAAAAGCGACGATGCCCCTTGTCCATAGTTGATCCCATTACAGAAAGAGAAAACACTGTCAAAACGTCACGAGCCCGTCGGGCAATAGACCAATGAAAAACAGCACTCGAAGTGCAAGCGAGCGGAAATAAAGAAAAGAGAAGGCTGAACCCGTTCTTACCTGCGTCTCAGCGCTTGGTGTGTTCCCTGTCGACTAAAAGCTGCGGCCGCTGCACAGCCAGCTTCCAGAAATGCTGCTGTGTGCGGACGTTCCTCGGACGGCTCCAGGGATAAATCGGAAGTCAAAAGAAAAAACGCTTTCACTTCCTTAAATACTGTGTCATCGCCGCACGTGACTATAACAAATAGTCACGCGACGTTGGCTGAATGGCTCAGTACATAAAGGGGCATTGCATGAGTAACATGTCGCATGCAAGAGGAAGCTAATATCAATCCTGTCTGCAGGTTGGGGGAAGGGACCAGCAAGGAGAAAATAGACCACTCCCTCACCATGCTCGGAGCAAGAGCCAAAAACAACCCAAGTCGGCGGCAGTTTGCCTCAAAGATATATATAAATATAGGCACTGGAATATCGGCAAATAGGATCACCTGGCCCGACAATGCAGGGAGGGGAATCACAAAGTAAGGAAAGGGTGATATATGTGGATATCATGGTCCTATCCTTGGGAAATTCAGTTCCCACCAGCGAGAGCACAAAAGAGGGGGGGAAAGAACAAAAAAGGGAGGAAAAAAGAGGGAAGAAGGGGGGAAAGGAGAGAGACCTCTAGATCCAACCTGGCATCAGTGCATGATGCAAATAGTAGAATTAATGCATAGTCGATATTGGACTGTTCTCTAAGAATGGATGTATTTAGAGCGGTGGTCTGGTTTCAGAGCAGCCAGAGGCACGGAAACAGCTCTCCTGAACACCTATGAAGATCTGCTCTCTAATCTTGATCCAGCCTTCCTTCTGTCCTCATCCTCCTTGACCTTTCCTGTGCTTTTGACAATCATGCCATCCTGATCAATAGACTCTGTGAGAACCTCAGCTTCCTTGATTAGGCCCTGGAGTGGTTGATTTCCTTCCTCCTGTACCGCCCTTCCCAGGTTCAACTTGGGTCCTTTTTCTCCACCACCTCTCTCCTCACATGTGGTGTTCCCTAGGGCTCCAGGCCTCTCACCTTGGTTGTTCAATGTCTACCTGGCCCCTGATCTCTACCTTCTCCTCTAACTTTCAGTGTTATGTGGATAACACTTGGCTCTCTTTCAGGCTCCCCTCAGCACTCCTCTTGCTCATTCCTGACTTTCGATCCATGATTCATGATTGCTGTGCCTCCAACAATCTCTGCCTTAATGCCAGTAAGAGGGAGAGCTTTCTCATTGGGTCCCCTGCTCCCGCATTCCCTCTCTCACTCTGGCCACCCTCCTTGGGCACTCTTCCTTCGTCTTCCTGTGAGGCAAAAAACCTTGGTGTCATCTTCGATTCCACTCTCTCCTTCTCTCCTCACATCACGGACCTTGTCAAGAAGGTCCTCTACCAGCTGCACCTCCTCAGAGGCATTCTTCCCTTCCCCCAGAACCTCACTATCTTCAGAGCCCTGGTTCTCTCTAGGCTGGACTACTGCAACAGCCTCTTTCTCAATCTGCCTTCCTCTACGCTCTACCCTCTGCAACTAATCCAGAACAGGACTGCAAGTCTTGTCCCAGGGCCTGTATCTCTCCATCCCTGAAATCTCTCTACTGGCTCCCGGTGGCTGCAAGGATCAAGTTCAAGACCCTCTGCATTGTCCACAAGGCTTTCTGGGACAGGGGCCTACACTACATCCAACTCTCTCTTCCAAAATGCCTTCCTTCTTGAGCCCTACGCTCAGGTACTCCGAACTCTATGAGGGTCAGACGCTTCTCCAGCCAGAGAGTGGAGGTAGAGATCTCTCCTCTGCAGGTGTCTCCCTCTGGAATGGTCTCCCTGTCCCTCTCAAACTTGAGCCGGACCACCTGAAGTTCTGAAACCTGCTCAAGACCTTCCTTTTCTCCTCTGCTTTCTCTCTCGCACCTCCCTCCCCTGCTGATTTACTTAACTGCCTGCTGCGCCGACTGGTTGCTTGGCTACCCCCAGCGTCTCACTGGGTATGAGGTTGCTCCATGATCAGTCTCCCCTACACTGCTTCCGAGCCTACTGCGCACTTAGGAGCTGTAACTGTAACTGTAACCTTTACAGCCCCTGGCCTCCTTGCTCTTACCCAGAGCTGCACTGCCCTGGCTGCACTCACTCGGAGCATTGCTGCCCTGATTGCACATCCCCTTCCCTGGCACTTCCCCCTGCACTTTTGCACTGTCGTACTTGCACGATCTGTATCACACAAGGCCTAATAAGATCGTTTGTCTTGTCCTCTCTCTGTTTTCTCCCCCTTGTGTTGTCGTGCTAAAAACACTTGTGTACTGGCACGTTATAAATGACATATCTTATATCACTATCGAGATGTCCTGTTGCTTGAAATAACATGTTCTGGAGCACTTTGCAGACAAAAAATGCATGCACCTATTCCCTATCCAATGGATCTTGGTATGCTGCAGACCCAAGTTAATATTCATAGGCGATGCCCTGGTTCCTCTGGCAGCGTGAGAACCAAAATAATGTCCCATGAACCAAACCACACAATGTCCTGCAAAAGAATGTCATACAATTGGAAACATGGGATGCCCATGGCAACAAGTGTGCTGTTTGTATAGGGAGAACGAAAAAGTTCTTATTCCCCACCGACTCACCCCTCTTTCCCCAATGCTACGTTGAACTGCAAAGGAATGTCATAAAATTAAATACAGATACCTGTGGCAAGGATTGCTAATTCAATGTGGAGGAAATAAACACCCTGTTCACCATTCCAAGTGTGAGCCCCCATCCCAGGATAATAGAAAAAGAAAACATTGAACGCCTGTGGCAACAGTTGGCCGTTTGTGTGTGGATACTAAAAGAACTCAGCCCAGCCACACCCCAACCGTGCGCACCCAAACCCCACGATGACCTGCAAAGGATTCTAATGGAGTCAGATATCAGACGCCGATACGGGCATACAGCCTGAGCCCATCGGACTACCAACTGCTAGATTGTCGATGTGGGAAGACCGAGAAGGAATGCAGTCGTCACTACCCCTTACGAAACAAATAGACAGTGTACTTGCCCCAAAGTAAATTAGCCCTGTCCACTGCCATTTGCAAGGCACTCCTGAACTAAAACAGAGTTAAGGGTCCCATCCATGTGCAATAAAAGGAAACTGTCTTTGGAGGGCCGGGCGGCCATCAATTTCTGCATTGCAATGGCTGGATACCAAGATATTCTAGTAGAAACACCCTTCCTGGTCATTCTTCGATTGCCTGATTGACACCTTCATCCCTTCTGCGGGTACATCACCATCACACAAGGCTTGATTGCTGCCGTCCAATGCTGATCTAAGCATGAGCTCACTCTGACCCTCACGGCTGCGAAGAAGGCCAAAGAAAAGGTCCCCCTAAAGAGCAACCGCGCCTAATCAGAGAGACAGTGAAAGCCCAAAGCATCAATAAGGCATTGCAAGCTTGCAAAATCTATGGGTGCATGATCGCCTTCACTTTGGAATGCCCCTGTCTTAAACCCGCAGGGCAGTGAACCCCTGGGTCTGTCCAACCTTTTAATTGTGTGAGAAATGTGATCGCTGCCAAGTGACCCGACACACACATTTTGGATTTACCCACATCTTTGGCCCAAAGAAGGATACACTCGACCCGCTCTACCAATTAGCCAGCTGCAAATGGCTCACGACATCCTGGAATAAAGCAAATGCGCACCTGTAGCAGGTCTTTGTTACTTCCAACAGTGCCTCCCTACGCTACGCCACGCATCCTCGTCCCCAGCTCACCATACCCCACAGATCGAGGTAGAATGGGGTCATTGCTGCTTCTGATGCAGCCAAACTTTCCGGAACCGCGACATCAGTCTCAGCAGCATCATTGTGGCAACCTTTTCTTTATTGATGCTTATTTATTGGTTTCGCACAACACAGAAAGAAACCATGGAAACAGTGTCTTGAAGATTGCCACCCACTATGGTCTCCATCATACAGTTCTAGCTGTCTTTCTAGATGTGCTCCCCTCTCATTTCTACAAGGTGGTAGGTCATCTGGAGACTTTTTCAAGTCATTGAGAACAATGCTCCATTCGAGCTCTATGGCATTCCCATTCTCATTCAGATCAGGCAAGTAAAAATAGTTCACACAGGTATATGTACAGTAGACATTTGCTGTTACAATACTCAGTTTCAGTAGTAGACCTTAGATGAATTAAAGTATAAGAGTAGCATTAGGTTAGCAAATCATTCATCAATGAACATTTCCTTAATCAGCAATACTGGTAGGTTAACAACTTTGGGACAGCCTTTTCTTTACGACAGCCAGGCACCGTGTTAGAACTGGATTGAAGCAGACACGCTGGAGGGCAAAGACCTGAGGAGTTTCGGTGTCCTTCTAGCTACCTGTCCTCCCAGACACACTGGCGCCTCCAGGTGGGCTTCCCAATGGGAGCCTGTTGAAGACAAAGGACTGAGCAGGACTTGCCCCCACCCAGGTAAGCAGAGGAAAGCTCAAGAAAGGGCAAGCCATTGTGAGTAGGCAAAAAAAGACCAGCACCATTTTAAGTCAATGGTGACTCATGTTCTTTACCGCAGCTGCGACAGCCACTGTAACTAGTAAGTTACAGGATAAGTGAGAAAAGGGATACGCGTTTCCTCAGCACTCCCCACAAGGTGGGAAGGGCTGATCGCCAAAGGAAAAGCGTAGGTAGGATAAAAAGTATCCTCCTATACTGGTAACATTAAGGTAGCACAGGAAAATAAAAGAAAACCAAAGTGGGAAGGCAATGAGCTTACAGCAACACTGCACAGAAGGGGCTACATGCTGCAATAGTAAAATACCTATGCCTCAAAAAGATGGAGGAAAGAAGACTCCATCAAAGATAACCAAAAAGGGTTCCCAGATCACAGAAAAAGAGTGTGTGTGGAAAAAGGTTCCCACTTACTCAGGAGAGTCAGATAAAAACCCAAAAGTCCAACAAAAGGGCTGAGGGACTCACTAAGTGGGGAGAATTGTACACAAGATGGAAACTCTACCTAACACCACCCATCTCCACAAATCTTGTAACTATTGGCTCAATAAGCGGCCTTTTGGGCAGTCTCTTGCTAGTAAAAGCAGAAATTCTCTTGTGTGCCCTATTTTCTTTCCCCCATGGTAAGACCCCCCAATATGAAGACCCTGGGGGTGCATTCAAATTGTCTCCCAACTAGGACGTCTACTTTGAAAACTACTGCATGCCACAAGTCCTGTATTATTGGGCATTCACAGACCATATGCCAAAACATTGCCAATTCCCCCCGCCCCCCACACCTTGGACATCTATGGGTATTATTCAGATTTACCATGTGTGCTTTTTGTGGGGTCTTAAAACATGTATCCTGGCTTGGTACCAGGTATCTTCATGTATGTGAACATGGATTTCACCTGGTAATCCTCTAGGCACTGCGAAGTTGGTGTTGACCTACCCAACACCTCTTTTCCTGTAACTACCTGGTTATTGCATGGCGGCAGCTCACAGATATAGGGACATCATTATGTGGGATAGCCATTGTTAGGGAGATTTAGCATTTTTATGCTTCATCTCCTCTCCTAGTGAGACCCCCAGCACTTTTTGCTGGACTTCTGGGCCATTTTCTTTTAATCCTGAATGAGTGGAGCCCTTTTCCACTCATTCATTCTTGTGGGCTCTGTCTTTTTGTAATCTACCTGTACTATGGAGTCTGTCTGCTCCATAGTTCTTAAAGGCATCTGTGTTTTACTACTGCAGCACACAGGTCCTACTGGGCAGTGTTGCTGGGGACACCTAGAGTCCTCCTTTAAGATTATTTTTCTATATCCTTAAGTAACTACAGTTCCTAAGGATAGAGAGATACTTTGTGCCTCTCCCAAAACTCTATAGTCTGAGAAATTGGCCCACCCCACCTTCAGTGGAGTGCCAGAGGAATACTTAGTATCCCCCGTCTCTCTGCTCCTGTGACATTTTAGTCACATAGACAATCACCTAGTGGCAGTGGACATGTCCTACCAACTATTGTATATTTTTTTTATATCGCAGGCTATGTCTATAGCCTCGGTAGTGCACAATAGGCGCACCCAAGTACCAACTTGGGGCCTCCCTCTTTTTTGACCCTTACTAGCATGGTTGTTCTTTGTTAGCCCTTCTACCATTCTGGGAGGGCGACGTCTGTGTGTGTGTTTTGCCTTCAGCGCGAACCAGTAGGTATCCTCGCCTAGGCTCCAGAATGTCTGGGCAGGCAGGAAGTGGGGGAGGAGTTTTCCACCCTGCTTTCCTTTATCTGCCAGAGTGCCTGAATAGGCCCAGCTCCCACAAGTGGTCTGGCTGTCCTGATTGGACAGCTATACGCACCTTTCTGTCAAATGCTGAGAGATATTGCAGTGTGTGTGCTGGAACTGTATAAAAGGTGAGGCTACTGGAGTGTAAAGCAAGTCGATCACAGGAAACAGAAGTAACTGAAGAAGATGACCAGATACGCTTGCAGACCCTTTGCAAGACCATGAAGGAACCACTGCTGTCCTGACCCGTTTTCTATGTGACAGAGGAGCTCTGAAGAGGACTTCTCCTTCCCTTTGGCTGGTGGGAACAACCAGTCCAAGACGAACTTTGAAGCAAGCCATCTCTCAAAGTCCAAGGAGCTTCCAGAGCTGCAGAACTCCAATACCAGAAGACCTGCTGCCCATTTAGAGTGCATTGTCGTGGAAAGGCCGAATCCGTCCAAATCTGTGATGAGCCCATAAGGACACTCCAGAGATCCGATCCAACTCGCCCCAGACCCCCTCACCAGAGTGTGGGATTGCAGGAAGTGAAGAAGATTGACCGGGTGATCCATGTCCTTTGTTGGTGCTGCTGAAAAGACACCAAAACCACAGAGTGAACCAAGAAAGTCGTGCTACAGGTCCTCCATCGACACTGCTGCTGAGACACACTGTCCATTGTCCTGCCTCTCGTTACCAGACCAAGGAATCCAGAGGTCGGGTCCCGAGCTGCCACATCGCAGAGGTGCCAACATGAACACTTTCTTCAAACCAAAGGTACTCTGGGGGAAAAGGTATTGCTTACCTGATTCCAAGAAGTTGATCCAGAGCGTTGGAGTGCAAGTAGAGGTGTCCAGGGCAGCCCCCCTCTTTCCTCTGACCCAAGCTGCTGCTTGTGTCCCCTTCTCGAGTCAGTTTTTACGTCTCCTTTGTTAGTAGCTAACTTGCTGCTGCAATAGCTTTATACACTGGAAGAAATCCGCAGGAACTCTTCACTATTTGTTAAGATTTCAAGCCCTCTCCGAACTGCCTTTAACTAGGGATGCGTTTTTGTACTTAAGACTTGCCAGGTGAAGAAACAGTCTCTAGAACCTTGAACTAAGCTCATGTTGCACTAACCACCTTTTCCCCTCCCTTTAAATGACTTCCCTAGATGTGTTTGCAGAGTAAATGCATTACCATATGATCTTTTGAAAACCGTATGAGTGCGCAATTACCGATAATACAGTAACCTTGTCTTTTCCCTTTCTACCGTTGCTACAAATGTAACCGTGAACAAACATAAAAGTGAAAGTGCCCTTTGAAGTGTATTATCTAGTATTCCTAAGTATTCTACCCTAAACAAGTATTTAAGTGATCCTGGTGTGTATGTGTATATAACTATATGTGTAAGTACTTCTTTGTTGTGCCTGTCTAACTAGGAGTACTTACCTACAGCTCACATCTTCCTCTTAAGATAAGCCTGACTGCTCTGTCACACTACCAAGGTCCTGTGCTAGTACAGACTTACACTAATAGCCTGATTCATGGAATTGTTTCCGTGAAAAACACAGATTTGCGTTACTTTCTGCCCGAAAATCCCCATACTTCAAACAGGGATTTTTAGGCAGAAAGGCGCGCAAATCTGCGTTTTTCACGCAAATAATTCCAGGAATCAGGCTTTATGAGTTTGGGATCTACAAACCACTGGGATAGCTTACTGAAGTCTTACTGTCAGAAAACTCCCCTAAGAGTCATTCTAATACCGGTCAGCTAGATAACTGTCAAGAATATGTATTAAACACCCTGATCTTCACTAGAGTGTTTTAATACATCCTAGCTTGACAGTAGCTCTATGGGGCTTCCGTGAGAAGACACCCTGCTCTTTACTAGAGTGCGTTAACTTTTGGTTTGCACTGCTCTTCACTAGAGTGTATTCATCTTTGTATCTCTCGGTCCTGAAGCAACCCCACTGATCCCTCTTCAGTAGCCAGGTGGGGAGAATATAGAATATTGTTACATGGTATAGGAAACGTGAGCAATGTCCTGCTGCAATAGCCAAAATGACAGCTTCATGACCACCCCAGCAGGGGCTGTGGTAGGGGTAGGGAAAAGCATGTGCCCATCACTGTGCAACAGAGATGAGAGCAGACAACCCCTGCAGTAGACAGCTGATCTCAATTGCCAACACAGGCGAGATTTACCAATGCCACATATATTTTTATTGATAGTCCATTGCTTGCACCATCCATTAACCCTTGGTGTGTAGTAAAAGACATGTCCCTTGTATTTGTATTTTATT
The DNA here is from genome assembly GCF_040938575.1 of Ambystoma mexicanum. NCBI lineage: Eukaryota > Metazoa > Chordata > Amphibia > Caudata > Ambystomatidae > Ambystoma > Ambystoma mexicanum. The sequence goes on along the minus strand of NC_090923.1, from coordinate 164,905,600 downwards.
GAATCTTATATAGCGCGTTTGTCCAAAGTGCTGCACAAGGTTAAAACTAACAGTACAAAAATAATGATCAGTGAAATAACATCAATTTTGACAGAGAACATCAATTTTGGCAGAGAACAATCATGGACAGTAAAGAGGATGATTTTTCAGAGAGACCCGAAAGAGAGTAGACAGTGACAGACCGAAGAGATAGGGGTGAGGTGCTCCAATGAAGAGGAGCAAGCAGCTGGAAGGAACGAAAATAGGACTGGGTGCCAGGGGAGCGGTCAATCTATAGAGACAGGAGGAGCGAAGAGAACGAGAAGGAGTATCAAAGGACAGAAGAGCAGCAAGATAATCAGGAGCCAGCCCTTAAAGGGATTTAAAGACTATGCACAGAAAAGGAAATTTAAGTTGGGAATGGAAAGGTAACCATCCAAGAGAGGCAAGTGAAGCTGAGATAGAATTACGGTAGGAGAGAAGACAGAGTACACAAACAGAGGAATGATAGATTGATTTCAAGGGAGCAAGGCGAGAGGAAGGAAGACCAAAGAGCATGACAGAGCAAATTAAGAGTCGAGAGAAGATAAGAGAAGAAATAAGAAGTTTAGTTGCATGGAAAGTGAGAGAAGAGCGAACTTTACGAATATTATAAAGATGAAAGCTGGAGGAACTGGCCGTGAGGGAAATATGAGTAAAAGAGAGATTAGAGTCCAGATAAAGACCAGGATTGCGTGCAGTACGGGAGAGTAGAAGGGGGGGAAAAGAGATACACGGTGGTGAGGGGTGAGGAGGAAGAGTGTTAGCAGGGAGGAATAATACCTCAGTCTTCCCAGCATTTACAGTGAGGAAGTGAGATGCCATCCATGATTTAATGGCAGACAGACAGGTGGTAAGAGTGTGGTGAATTTCCGGTCTGAAAGACAAAAAGGATCTAAAAAAGTTGTGTGTCGTCTGCGTAAAAGTGATGAGAAAGTCCAAAGGAAGAAATAATGAGAGCAAGAAATGAAGTATAAAGTGAAAATAGAAACGGGCTCTTGGGGAACACTGTGCTCAAGAGGGAAAGGTGAGGAAGTCTTTCCACCCCAAGAAACAGAGAAAGTTTGGTTAGATAGATAAGAAGAGAACCAGGAAAGGTCAGAACGCCTAAAACCAAATGAGGAAAGGGAATCCAAAAGCAAAGAGATCAACAGTGACGAAAGCTGCTGATAGATCAAGAAGGATAAGGAAAGCAGAGTGTTGAGAGTGGCGAACTGACAGAAGGGAGTTTAATATCCCTTGTAGAACACATTAAAGTAGTTTAAATAGATACCCCACACTTAATAATCATGTTCAAAGTCATCTGATATCACTCAGTAATGAACACTAAATGAACGCATTTTAAAATCTCATGAAAATACATTATTTTAACTATGAGAAATATGTAATAAAGAGACATCATTATTATCATCACTATATACAACTCACTTAAAATGCAATAAACCATTAATGGAAAAGATGAACCATTGTCAATTGCCTCTACCATAAGTCAAGACTAAGACTGATCAAACTTCTCCAAGAAATCAAAGTTACCTTAAAAACCAACTACCTGACTCAGATCCAAGATGGCCGCCGGGGTGAGGAGTCGCAGCTAATCCGCGCTCCGCCCGGGCCGCCAAAAATAGCACGACCGAAGCCGAGACGGACCGTCTTCCGCCCCCCCCCCACCACAAAGCTGCCCCCCCCAACCACCCCCCCCCAGCGAAGAAACAGGCGCTGCAGCGAAGCGAGCGCCGCCGTAAATAGAAAGAGCGAGGTTGGCTGCCCCTCCCCCATCAGCGCCGGGGGAGAATCTCGGACGTCGCAGGAGCCCATCCACCGCGGCATCGGGAGGCCGGGAAGCGCCGGCGGCGGGGGAGTGAGATTGGGGACACAGCGGACCCGGAGGACAGAACCGCCCCCACATCACCCCACACCGCCCTGAAGCGAAGGAGGAGCGGCGTGCAGCCGAGCCGCGGCGGCGCCGAGAGAAAACAGCGTGAGCAGGGCGGACCGCAGGAAAGGAGCCGCGGGGGCCGCCCTGCACAGAGCGCACAAGGAAAACGAAGCACAAGAGGTGAGCTGGCCCGGGGGGGGGACCAGAAACAAGGCGCCCGCCCGCGCGCACACACCCCGGGGGGGTCCCAAGACAATAGGAGGACAAAAAGGGAAAAAGAAAAAAAAAAAAACTCCCCCCGGAGACGCAAGGAATCACAACACCCCGGAGACACAAGGAATCACAACACCCCGGAGACACAAGGAATCACAACATAAGTCCCCCCCACCCACACAGGCAGGATTCAAGGCCCACAAGACAGGGGTGAGGAGAGGGGGGAAAACCCAGGAAGGAGGATCACACTACTGCAGAACCCCCAACAGATAAGAATCTCTCGGAGGGCAGGCAAGCGAGGAGGCCCCACCTGAGGGCTACAAGAGGGCGCAGGAGCCCCACAGACTGTCAGCCGGAGCGCTCGACCATGTCTAGAGCAAAAGGAAAGGGGAACCCCATCCAGCAGACTCCCCAGACGGCGAAACAAGGGGCCGACATCCTACAAATGTGGTCAACAGAGGGGACATCACAACCGAGAGGGAGAAACCAGGGAGACTCCATGGGGGAGGCAGAACCACTATCCCAGCAGCAGCAACCACCGACCAGGGAGGACATGCAAACCTGGTTCATGGACCTGCAAGAAAAATTCATGTCTACAGTCCAGGAACAATTTACATCCATGAAGAACGAAATGAAACAAGCGGTACAAGACATGAGAACTGATATAAACAACCTAGAAGAAAGAATAGATATAGTGGAAAAAACGGTGCAAAGCCTGGAAGAAGACACGAGACAAACAAGCGAAACGCAAGAACACCTGGTAACACTCACTCACAACTTGGAACTACAATGTGAGGATCTGGAGAACCGCTCTAGACGCTCCAATATCCGAATCAAGAACATGGCGGAATCAGTCCTAGACAAAGACCTGAAGAAAGCAGTGGGAGAAGTGTTCAGAGACATTCTGGGAACACAAGACATTGAAGAAATAGGAATCGACAGAATCCATAGGGTGGGACCGAAAAGAGCGGGGGCCCCAGGGGAAAGACCTCGAGACGTCCTGGTGGCTCTATCGTCCTACCCGCAGAAAGAACAGATTCTTAGGAGAGCCAGGGAATTGGAACATGTAAAAATGAATGGGCAAGACATCCAATTGTATCAAGACTTGGCACTAATAACCCTCCAAAAAAGGAGAGCAATGGCCCCACTGGTGAAAGTCCTAACAGAAAAACAAATCCGCTACAAATGGACCTTCCCCTTTGGGCTACTGTTCACATGGGAAGGGAAACAGAAAAGAGTGACCACACTGGAAGAAGGCCTCAGTACAATGGGACTACAAGATGAAGAGTTGGAACAGAGGGAGGCCACAAACAAGAGAGAGCGAACGAGGAGACCTAGGGGCTGGGAATACACCAAACAGAAGAAGGCAAATGCAGAGAGGGACACCCGGAGAAAGGTACCATGAAGAACACAAGGAAAACATATGCTTGGGGAACAGATATGGAAACGCTACTACTGAGACCCAGTCGGGGGGGGGCATGGGAACGGAGCCGAACGGACAATTCAAGGACGGCGGTCTGGTCGAGACCCAACGATCTGGAACTCGTTAAAGACAAATGAGTCAATGGGGTTTAGGAATCCCCATAACACACCCCCCGAGGGTATGGAGGGCAGGGAACGAAGGGCGCAACGCCCTAGTGTCAATAGGAACCCTCGGGGGACAGTTTGGTTGTTTTAAAGTTCAAAGTTGGGGGGGAAGGGAAGTACAAGGGAAGGGTGGTTGGGGGGGGAGGGAGTTCAAGGGAGGGGGAAAAGTCGGAGAACTCTGATTAATGAATCATACATCACAGGCGTACCGAAGCAACGGCACTCGAACAATACAACATGGGGATGATTCGCCTTGTTTCATACAATATTAGGGGGATGAACCACCCAACGAAAAGAGCGAAACTGGAGCAACAATTCAAAAGGGGGAAGGCCGACATCCTACTCCTTCAAGAAACCCATATCAGAACAAGGGACAAACAGAAAACAAGGATAAAAGGTTACAAAATATGGGCACAGGCGACGGCAAAGGAAAAAAAGGCAGGGGTCCTGATTGCGGCGAAGGAAGGGAAAGATTTCAAACTTCTGGACATAACTGTAGATAAAGAAGGCAGATTTGCCTTCGCCAATGTAGAAATCGAGGGATCTCGCATCACACTAGCCTCGGTATACGCACCAAATCAGGGGCAGGATGGCTTCCTCAGGGACACTCTGTCAAAACTGGAGGTCTTCGCGAGGGGAGATGTGATCCTGGGAGGGGACTTTAACATGGCGTGGAACCCACAATTAGATAGGAGTACAGGTAAAACACAAGGCCAGGGGGCACCCACAAAGCGCCTGCGACAACAAATGGACCAATTGGCCCTAATCGATGTATGGAGGGAGAGAAAAGGCGAACATAGGGGGTACACCCACTTCTCACATGTCCATAACACCATGTCCAGGATAGACTACTTTTGGGTGTCGGTGGGCCTGCTGGGAAAAATACAAGATGTAGATAAGGGGGCAATAGCCCTCTCAGACCATGCCCCCCTTTGGCTAGACGTGACTTTCCCAGGGAGAAAGAATGGGCTGTGGAGATGGAAGCTACCCCAGGATCTGATCCAGGACCCTGTAACCGGGGAGTCAATCAGGGAAGCGATTGAAGAATACTTTATTCAAAACGACACAGGGGAGGTAGCTCTGAGCGCAGTCTGGGACGCGTTCAAAGCAGTACTGCGGGGAAAGATGATTGCGCTGAAATCTACGAGAGACAAACAAAGGTTTCAGTGGGAAAGGGAATTGGAAAAGGCGATTGAGGACATTCAAGAAAAAATGCTAATACATCCCACGAAAATACTGAGAAAATCACTAAAACACACGCAGGGCCAACTAGAGATGCTACGGACGAGAGGCGCAGAAAAAAACCTACTCTATCTGAAACAGAGATATTACATTAAAGCAAACAAAGCGGATAGACTCTTGGCGAGACAGCTCAGGACAAAACAGAAAGAAACAACGATCAAGGCCATACGCGATGCGAAGGGGGACATTCATACACGCACACATGACATGGGGGAATCACTGAGACAATTCTATCAAACTCTCTACTCCACAGAACGCCCAGACACCTCCGCCCAAGACTCATATTTAGAGGCCCTACCGATTCCGAAAATATCAGAAGAAGAGAAACAGACATTAGAGTCCCCTATTAGTGAAGAGGAAATCAGGAAAGCAATAAAAGAGCTCCCAGTTAACAAAGCCCCAGGCCCAGATGGGTGTACGGCCCAATTCTATAAAAAATATTCTGACATTCTGACCCCGATATTAACCAGGCTCTTAAACCCCTTTTTAAAGAGAAGGGCAATATAACTCCCACAATGAACGAAGCGAAAGTATTAGTTTTCCACAAACCAGGTAAGGATCCAACGAATCCGGCGTCATATAGACCAATCTCCCTGATTAACTTAGATGCAAAAATCTACACAAAGATTCTGGCCACAAGATTGTCCCAACTTCTCCCGAAACTAATCGGCGAAGATCAATCGGGCTTCATTCCCGGTAGACAAACGCATGACAATACAAGGAGGCTCGCCCACCTGGTGGAAAAAATAGGCATATCCCACACCCCTGCGATTCTTCTGTCTGTAGACGCCGAGAAGGCCTTTGACCGAGTCGAATGGTCTCTCCTATTCAAAATCTTGAAGTGCATGGGGTTTGGGGAACAATACATCGCGAGCATCCGAGCGAACTATAACTCCCCATCCAGTAGAATTGTCATTAACGGCGAGGTTACGGATAAGGTAATTATATCAAGAGGCACGAAACAGGGATGCCCCCTCTCGCCCTTACTCTATGCTCTATTTTTGGAACCACTCCTAATAAAGATACGGGAGTCAACCAACATCAAAGGGATAGACATGGCGGGACAGCAACATAAAGTAATCGCCTATGCGGATGACATGCTAATAACCCTAGAGGACCCCGAATTAACCTTAGCAGTAGTAGTGAGGGAATTAGAACACTATGGAACCATATCGGGTCTAAAAATCAATAGGAAAAAATCAGAGATCCTAATCCTGGCAGGAGACACCGCAAACATAGAAAGGGAAGCCAAATTGCAGGACCTTAAGATAGTAAAAAGTAGCATAAAATATCTGGGAATAGTGGTTCCACATAACATCGAGTTATTCTACGGAGAAAACTACCCATCACTAATCGCAAACATTAGAAAGGAACTAGCAAGATGGAACCCGCTACAGATTTCGTGGTGGGGCAGAATACAAACTATCAAAATGTCGATCCTCCCGAGGGTCCTATACTATTTCCAGGCTATCCCGGTGGGAGTCCCCGACACCTTTTTCAAGACCCTGACCAAATTAATATCATCCTTTATATGGAAAGGGAAAACCCCCCAGGATAGCAAAAATGGTCCTAACGGCCCCAACCAGGGATGGGGGGATGGCGCTCCCACATTTTAAAAAATATTATCAGGCGGCACAGCTCAAAGTACTGAGGGAATGGGTAAGGGAGACCCCGCAGAGGATATGGGCCAAGCAAGATAGGGCGGTAGCTAGGACCCCACTGGTTGAACTCCTTTGGAAACAGAGGCAATACAGACATGAAAACCTGAGGATTAGCGAAATTATGAGGACCACGCTAAAAGCATGGGACCACCAAACACGTACAGGTATTATGACCACGGAACTCGGACCCTTTACTCCCATTTGTAGAAATCCACAATTTCCCCCGGGGACGGAACTAGGGGCATATGACAGATGGGAAGAGGAGGGCATAACCAAAATAGGGGAAATGTTTGCAGACAAAGAAATTATCCCAATGGAATCCTGTTTTACTGGCTCAAACCCCCCAAAAGGTGAGAGATATAGATATGAGCAACTGAAACATTGGCTAAGCTCCCCGAAGATCACGGAAGCAGCAACCAGAGATCTCACAGCCTTTGAGACATACCTCATATCCAACTCGGGGGAAAAAAAGTGGGTGGCAACTCTTTATAAATTCATAAACACACAAGGGGAGGATATTAAATGGTCCTACAGAATAAAGTGGGGCAGAACATTAGGGAAAGAACCAACGGATAGGCAATGGGTGGACCTATGGAAGCAGATCCCCAAGATGACCCGCTCGGCACAAACTAGGGAGATGTGGGTCAAAGTTATGACTCAATGGCACTACACCCCAGAGAGACTCCACTCCATGTACCCAAATGTGTCAAATCTATGCTGGAGAGGATGTGATGAAGTGGGTACCTGGAGACATATTTGGTGGGACTGTGAGGGCATTAAACCATTCTGGGAAGAAATTAGAAACGACTTGGGCAGAGTGTTCCCGGATGTGGGGCTGCTTGGGGAAGAGGTCTGGCTATGTGGACTCAGGGATGGCACCGCAAGTCTATACAGTAAATCACAATGGAGAGCATTCACAGGCCTACTCATCGCGGCATGGACCACCATTGCACAGAAGTGGAAGAGCAGGGATACTCCACTGAAATTCACATGGTTGCAAAAAGTTTGGGCCCACATTACAATGGAGAAAATCACCCACAAAATACAAGGTTCCGGAGACAAATTCGGAAAAGAATGGGAAGGGACCCTGCAATACCTCCAGTCAGACTTTATGGAACAGTGGTGTCCCCATAATATTAAAGTCTCAGATATTTTCAATGCCTAATAAAAGCCAGAGACAATTAGAGCTCTCCGACACAGGGGGAGGGAGGGGGGGGGGGTAGAAGGGTGTGTTAACCAAAGTTTTCAAGTTAATTCTCTGTTGTATTCATGCAAACTAATAAAGATATGTTTTAAAAAAAAAAAAACCAACTACCTGCCTCACCGGGTCACGATAGGCAACCTCACAGAACATGCTAGGCAATATAGCACCTGCCTCACCAAATCATGATAGGCAATCTCATAGAGGCATCGGCCTCCAATCAATACCTTTCTCAATGAGATATCAAATGCATTTTAAAAAGAGCCTCCTTATACTCACTAACTTTAGAAAGTAGGGAGTTGAAGAGGGCTGGAAGAAAAGACTGGATGCCTGTAAAATTCCCACAATTTGGCAAAATGCAAAAAATGAAATAATCGGAAAGAAACAATCTAAAAAGACACTTATTGCTGCCCTATGGGCTTTTAATCAAAATGCATAATAATAGTACTGAATGCTTCAAAAAGATGTAAATATCCTTTGGACTTAATGGTGCACAGCATATAGCCAATCCAGAATAAGGTGTCTGCTCTTAGGCTGTGAGCTCGTGCCTTGGGGCAAAAAGCAAGAGAATGTTCCTCAAGCGGCTCAAAATTATTTCATCAAAAGCAAGAGATCCTTCCTCAAGCAGTTCAAAATTATTTGACAATAGCCAGGGCTCAGCATAACGCTTCAAATCTCCGGAGAAAGTTTTAGGAGTGGGCTGACCCTTGCCTTTTCTGATCTTCTTCTCCATCCAGCTATCTATGTCTGCCCCCATCTTCCTGCCAGCTCCATTGCCCCAAACAGCAATGGCCACGGGCTGAGTTTACTCCGTTATATACCCTCTGTGCCTTCCATATTTTCAGGCCTCCACACCTACCGTCTGTCCTTCAGAGGCCTCTAGGAATTTTGGCAGCGATTACATTTCAGCGGACATATTTCTCTTGCAAAGACTAACAAAGGACATGTTCCTGTCCTTCAAAGGGCACTAGGAAGTCCGCCAACAATTGACTGGCTCATCGTTCACATACACAGCATAGACAAGGCCATGGCGCTGTCCTTCAGAGGCCACTAGGAATGTTGCCAACAATTCTATGTCTAGTTGAAAGCACCCTTCTTGTGCACAGCATGACTGAAGATATGGCTCTATCTTCCATAATACTACTACAGAGGGCCTGCATGTTGTAGTTCACAGTGTTCGCCGCCGCCATCTATATTTTGCGAGTACATGGCTTCCTTTCCAGAGTGGGCCTACATAGTGGTTAACAGAAATTGTTTACACAACCAGAAGGTGCTGTATCAGACTCAAGGTCATTGGCTTGCAGCCCAGACTTTTAGGAACAACTCTAATGTACTTCATCGCAACATGGAAAAGCAAATCTTGCGGCTTGCATTTAACTAAATATAAACATGTTTACATGGCACTGTGCATTATAGCAAGAATGCCTGTATTTCAAGCATCACACTGTGCATTATAGCCTGCATTACACTAAACTACATGCCATTTTAAGCATGACGAAAATGAGCAGACATAGAAAATACAAGTTAAGCGTGCTGCCTGATGAGGCCTTGGGGAACTCCAGGATCTTGCTTCATGACCTTGCAGGGGGCTATCAACTCTGCAAATCTCACATGCGGGTCTGAAATGGCACAACATGCCCCAAGTGAATGTTTGGTCTGAATATCTTCTACAACTGAGTGGCTGTTCGGTTGGTAGGGGGAGAGAACCTGGTTGCCCATGGAAGGACCGGGGGGGGTCAGTTGTACGATCCTGACCTATGTGACTAGCATTAACTGGCGTGTTCCTATTCCTAATCACCCCTTGATTAGGCTGATGCAGGGGGGGTTCTGTGACACAGTAGAAACATGTTTTTCTTGTGCTACTGCCCCGCCCATGCTAACTGGTAACAAGTGTCGTAGTGAACAATGACCCTCTACGGGTAAGGAGGAACATCTCCCCTGTTGCTGATATCTGTGTCACAACCTTAAATGCCACAAGCCAGTTATCGAGATTCACAGCCGGCCGAACCCTTTTCCTGGGTTTGACCATCTCATACCGCTCATTCCCTGCAACATGTCATATCCCTTCGTCTTGTGCTCTAAAAGTGAAAGGATATTAGTAAAGGACCTTTTCCAAATGCACTCCTTAACCACCTTAGGGTTATACAAACTAAAGAGGTTTGCTGGGGTATGCCTAGGCAATATCTTGTCCTCCCAAGCCAAAGGAGAAGAACTGTTTTTGGAGGTCCGTGCTACATCTGCTGCATTTCCAACCCCAAAACTCTTACCTAGGGTCCGCAATACTAACTGTCAAACACCCCACCACCTTCAACTCCCCAAACAAACTAGCTTTGGCACCTGCTGAGATTGACGAAGTGTCCGCTTCCGTCAATATGCCCTTCCCTGCCTTGGGAGCCAGTCCAACATTATTGGTAGGGGCAGCGCATGCCTGCACCTCATTACATTTTATCCATTCCATTATGTAATCTACTTTCTCTTGCAGTCATGAACTAGAATCGATGTTAATCATTAATCCCTGAGCTGCAGGGCAGAGACCTTTCATACAAAATGTATAGCACCTGGTCACCAAAGGTGCCATTGGGACGGCCCTACCACCCGACCACCAACGGCTTTGGGTGTCTCGCTGCACCAGGTGCAGCTACATCCCTACCAGTGGTCGGCACCACCTTCCCCGGACCCTCAGAGTTCTGTTTTACTCTTCCACCCCTTGGGCCAAGCTATAGACTTCGCCTGTCTTCCTGGATAGCTGGAACATGGGTAGCAATGGAGCCAGTAGTGGATAGGATGGAGTGCCCACATCTGTGCTGCCACCCAAATGCTAGTATCTCAAAGCGGCAATGATTCCAGGTTTGCCTTTAGATGAACCTCCCCCCACTCCCCTGTGAGTATAAACTTAACTTTATTGCAACAAAATGCAGCAGGGACTTAATGTTCTCCAGCATTGGATCCTTCATAAATTCACATGCTGTGAATATTCCCTGTCGTCAGGCTGGGAATCCTCAGTAACGGAGCAGTTTAAACTGAAAACTTTCAATCACTTTTGTGCTCTATTATAGTAATTTTGTGGTCATACTGCCCACAGCCAACAGAACACCTCCCTTAACTCCTCCCCTGTCAGCCATCATTCAGATTTTTTACTGCACATGAGTGTAAGGAGCCCTCAAAAATCATCCCTTCAAGATTTTTATGAATAATTTTGGATTTTAACATTAGTTCCACGAAAAATGCCCATTTTTCAACATCTACTCGACAAACGGCATAGGTGCCGACAGTTCTAGCTCTGTAGACCGTACTCGCCGCCGGTAATCTTCAACAAAGCTTTGTCTGCACAGTTGGGGCCTACATCATGGCCGAATCCATGAGGAAGAGCCCGTTCCAAAGCCTGTGCCCACTGTGGACTGAAGAATGTCTACTTAGAGGATCACCACGACAACTGCCTCTATTGCCTTCATCCTCACCATGTCATCCAGGACTGCTAAATCTGCCAGTCATTCTCCAACAAGATGCTGAAGGGATCATCATCGTCTCGTGGGTCGAGGACACTGGCGGGGCCTCTGACTCTGCGTCAGTATGGAGTCATGCCTCGTTACGGCAGGGCAGGACGGCCCAGCGAACACCCTCTAGTAAGAGGTCTAGGTCGAATGGTATGTAGTGATTTTAACCAGGAAAAAAAACAAAGAATTTTTAAAGAACCCAAAACAGGGAAAAAAATGACACATTTTTAAAAAGTGTACAAATGTAGTAGTGGGGAATGGGAATGGTGGTTTTTGGGGTCGGGGAAAAGTATGAAAAAAGAGGGGCACGGTGGAACCCCTAAAAACAGTGAAAGTAAAATTAGTTTTTTCCCGATGTTTTGGGTTCTAAAAAAAAAAAAAAAAAAAAAAAAAAAAAAAAAAAAAACTTTCCCCCCCTCTCCCCTCCTCGATAAAATCGCAGGTAATCAGGTCGCATGAAGTCCAGGCCACCAGCAAGAGGAGGTATAAAGAAACCCTTTGGTGACGAGCCCAGATCCTCGCACAAGGACCATTCTTTACCAAAGGTCAGCGCCCATGGGGTGTCGGCAGGGAAGGAAAGCCAAGGCCTTTTCCATCACCCCAAGGAGGCGACGTCAGCTAAGTTCACATCGAAATCTGGTGGACACTCTTTGCCTTCAGCGTCGAATGCTGGCTCATCATCGACGAGTAAGTCATCATTCATGACCAAGCCTCCCTCCAGGTTGTCTACCCCAAGGCCGTTGATGCTATCCACCGGCACCCCATCAACAAAGTTGTCATCGGCCACGACTACTGCATCATGGACGAAACCCTCAACAACCACGACTACCACATCATTGAGGATCTCGTTGACAGCTGTGATACCCTCGTCGATTCGTCGATGGGAAAAAGTGGATCTTCCCAAAGGGTTGTTACCACTGCCATTGTGACTGGCGTCACCAACACCCAAACCAGCAGATTATCTGCATTGACGGCTCATCCAAGGGCATCATTCCCTAACCTTGGGGTGGCCTTGCTATTGGTAGGTACTATTCTATCAGAGCCAAGTCCTTCCCAAATGAGGTTGTAGAGGAAGCAGAGGAGGAGGCCATCATGTCACCACTGTCGTCGCCAGTAGGCAGGACATCGCCTCTCAGAAGGCAATCTAGTTCACCACAGGGTGAGTCAAGCCTGATCAGACTACCACCGTTACCTCCTCTGCATTCAGCTCAGGCACAGGACATCAGTCTGCCACCTTTGCCTTCTCAGCATTCAGCTCAGGGACAAGACAGTTTGCCTTTAATGCACCCGGCTCCATTGCTGCCTCCAAAAAGAAACATTACTGGACATTTTATCTACTTTAACCACTATGTTGCCAACCTTGGAACAACAGCTTGCTGTACCAGCCCTGGTTTCCGGTGTCTCTTAGGTGACCTCACGGACATCTCCCCACAAGGAGGGTGAACACCTGTCGGTATCGCAGAGGCTGTCAGATACTGAGACAGACAGATACCGACCAGTTGGAGAACGTGGTTTCCAGACAGCTGTCGCACCCCGAAGAATTTGATGTCCAGCCTTGCGATGGAGGAGCAGCGAAAGGACAGTGTGCTGTACCACAACGGAGAGCAGCGCATTAAATCTGTCATGTCCATCCTGCTGTTAGAAGATCATTACCACCGCAGCCACGACTATCAAGGAGGCAAATGCAATGGCCATACTCGCACGTTATGATCGCGAGTTGTGGTAAAAGTTGGGTCCCCTGCTAGAGTTTCTGCCGGATGATAAGAAACAGGAGGCGATGGACATCTTCGATGCGGGCGTATTGGCGTTGGGCCATGCAATCACAGTCTCTGTAGACATCGCCGATACTGGGTTCCGACAGCTTGGAAATAGAGCGGTTCTACGCAGGCTGCATGGCCTTAAGGCCCCAGATTTTTGACCCGATGTCCTGTCCAAGGTCATTGATATGCCCTTTTTGGGAAGAAGGTGGATAAGGCCTTACAGGCCATAAAACTGGACATGGAAACCGCTCACTTGGGTACGCTGCAGCAAAGGCGCCAGTCCTTTCGTTGGGGAAAATGGCATTATGGCAGGACTTCGTGGGATAACCGCTCCACGTACCAGACGTTCTCCTCTTACAAGACCCCATACTCATCAGGTGACCAGAACAGAAAGAAGTCCCAGTCCTACAGGAGTTTGCAGCGGTGATGTGGCTCCTCCCAATCTAGAGGCCAGTCCAGCAAATAGACATGGCAAGCCCAGGGCCAGGTCCTTCTACTTCAGTACCCGGTGAGAGGACAATTGTCAAGGTTCGAAGAATGGGCAAACATCACAACTGACAAATGGGTGCTATCCCTCCCCCAGGAAGGCCATTCGCTGGAGTTTGTGGAGTATCCCCCGGACGTTCCTCCCGCACACAAACCAGAAAAGGTGCGACACCTCTTGCTACAAGAAGTATGAGCTCTGCAGCTAGAGTGCGCAGTGGAGAAGGTTCCGAAGGACGAACTGGGCACAGAAGTCTACTCCCGCTACTTCCTGGTAAGGAAAAAGTCACTGCACAACAGTTCTGGGGATTGGATGTCCAGATTAGATCTAAGGGTGCTCAACAGGTTCCTAAAGGCACAAACTTTCTACATGGTCAAACTGCAGCAGGTGTTGTCCCAGCTACAACAAGGAGATTTCTTGGCATCCCTCGACCACGGTCGACACCTATTTTCACATACCTATCCGCCGCTCACACTGACGCTACCAGGAGTACATTATCAGTTCAAGGCCCTTCCATTCAGCCGGCGGTCTGCTCCGTGGGGGTTTACCAAATGCCATGCACTAGTGGTGGCACATCTGCGGCCAGTGGTCGAAGTGTACGAAAAGAAGTAGTGGAGCTATGTTCCCTGCCAGTCTGCCCCACTCTCCACGAACCCCATCATCACACCCCCTCCCACGCACAATACAAACCCCCAAACACACCTATTATGTTCAGTGCAGTGCACTGAAGTGCAAGCTTCAACTTCTTCCTACACTTTTATTTTAAACCGTTCCAGAACGGTTTCTTTTTAAAATAAAAGTATAGGAACAGTGAAACTGAAAAATAAAAAGTATAGGAGCACCGCTCCCGCCCACTTCGGCCTCTGCCTGCGGCAGAGGGGCGTTCACATCTATCAGTTTCTAGATGACTGGTTGGTGAGAATCCCTTCTATCCGCTGGCAAAAGCCAACACCGCAACCACCATCCAGTGCCTAGAGCAACTGGGTTTCTCCATCAACTTTCCAAAGTCGCGCCTGGTTCAATCTCAACAGGCACTCTATCTCAGAGCAAGACTGACACCCAAATGAACCCTTATGGTCCTTTAATTAGGTAACACGTCTTACGATGGATGAGATGCAGAATAACTCTTACACCAAATAATAAAACAGACTCAGGAAGTTTCATCAAACTGTTTTATCATCAATTGTCTAAAACAGGGAGTTACAACAGACGTCTCACAAGCTCACTGAAAGCATTTAATAAAAAAATCATACTTTTATAATGAAAATTGTTCATACGTGATGTCATGCTATGCGGCAAACTAAGAAAAACCTATGGGGGATTATGATAGGCTTAAGAACATCTAAGTATATTTCTATAAGGGATTGTGTTGTGATTCGGTTTCTAAAGTCAGGTGGACAACCTATGCCCACCCCTAGTGCAAGTCATCTTCAACAGTTATAAGATACACAGTATTGGTTCTAAAACTATCAGGCCCTTTTATGTGGCCTTCTACAATTGGTTGCCACGCTTGTACCCTTCTGGAATATTCAATTCACTAGCAGCACGTAAGCGGGTACTCCAGGTGTCAGTGGGTGGACTTGACTGTGTCTTCCCACCCAATTAGCCCAATATCTCTCATCACTCATGCCTTCTGCCATAAAGATTGTCTTTGAACTTGGCCTTGTAGTAGCTTCTTGCTCGTGGGAATATAAGGCAGTGTAGGCACATGCTTATAAAAGTTCGGGTCTAAATGCCCACTTCTATTTCAATCCTTGACTCACGTGACAGGAGACAGTGAATCTGCCCATATTATAGCATTTGATTGTCTTAAATGAGGAACATGGCACTTCTCTTCTTGCAACTCAACAAGGGATGCTTCAGCACTTCACGTTCACTGTTCTTCCAAGGACTGATAACCAGTTCTTGGCTTCTTCAGCCTTTGACACCAGGCCAGACAGCCCTTCTTGGTCTTTCTTCGATCTTCTGCTAATTATTTGCTGCGACACACACATAGCCATTAATCCTCCTTTCTCTGTGGGTTTGAGCTTACTAAAATTGTGACATTGAATGTCCAGATTCTATATAATGGCACTGCCTGCAGTCTATTCACTACGTATAGCCTTAAGACTACTTAATCTACTTGCGTTGCTGCATCTGTACAGTTATTAAACGACTTACATTTTCGGCAGTGTTCTTTACACGCGCAATCTTCACTCAGCATATGAAAGCTTACTCGATTCTTTATTTCGTCATCTGATTCTATAAAGACTATGCATCCTCCTCTCCAGCTACTCTTCTCAGTGCGTCACGCTCATCTTTTGTGACGTCACCAACTTCCTTTTCTCTCTCATCTTCATATTCCTTCGGGCACTCCTTCCAGGAGATTGTCATTTCTTCGGGGATACATCAAATATGGTTTTCTCAATGGATACCTTGTCTCGAAGACTCTATCCTGAAAAGTCACAGTCACTGGTGTCAAGCATGGCACGACTTCTGGCTTCCAGCATAGAGGTAGCCAGGGGGCGGGATGTCCTGCAGAGGCATTTGATTGCTCGTATACACCGCCCTCTCTGGTTGATACATCAACCACAACTTCATCGATCTACACGTCCAGACATCCTCTCTTGAAGTGCTTCTTCCGAGTCCAGATCTTCACTACTCCTTTCAGGGATCCTGCTGATTTTATATGTTCATCAACACTCCAGGTCATGTAACTACACCGTCCATTCGGATTGCAGTAGACCCATCGTCCTACGTACTTCTTCCTTGGGTTTCAACCCTGATTCGACAGCGATCATGATCTTCATTCCCACGGCCTTCTTCGTTGTCTTTTTGCACTGTGTGATTATTACCCTAATCATAAAGAATCCAAATATGATCATCACCAGTATTGCTCCAAGAAACTTGAAGATACTCGCCATCCAGTGTGGAATCCATGAAAAGATAGATGCAAACCAACTGTCATTAGCAAAATCTTTGGTCTCGTCTTCCATCTGGTTATGCAGGTTCATCAGCAGTGTTATGGCCTCTGTCAAGTCCCCATCTCGTCATCATGAGAACGTATGAATGTGCAACATGATGGCCCAATTTTGGCAAAAACTCCTCCTTCCATTGCTGTGATCATATCAAGGACATATCTGTTCTGGAGAGTCACCAGTCTTCTGGCTCTCAATTCCTCTCTGATGGCATTGAATCATTTTATGGTGGTATTGATCTTTTGCAAGAGCTCCCAGCGAGTGATTTGCAACAACTTTGCATTCGCCATTGTCTGGATCCCAGGCATAAAGATAATCGTAAAGATGGAAGTATTTTTGCTGAACAGCCTATGCTCATATGGAATAGAATCAAAGGCTTCTATTGATTTAGCTGAGAAAAAGTTCTCCCTCATTGTTCGATTGAGAATCTTGAGTGATCTTGTCCTCCTCAAATGCTCATCCGTCTTTGGAAATTCACCAATGTTCAGGTCACTTTGAGGAATCACTAACACTGGAACTTGAATGATCACTAAGGAACATGTTCCTCCCCAATCTTTGGGCAATTTCATGTAGGCTCTGGATCCACAGGCCCAATATCGATTTATCCTATGTTGGTTCCCACATGCTTCTTTCCCTCCCCCCAGAAGCACAGTGTCACATTTGTCTATGGAATCACAATCATTGGACCAGATTCATCTTCTACCCATGTCACCAGCTTGGCGTGTCCGGCCCACGACTTTAAACAATCATTCACTTTTTGTATTTCTCGAACGTCTTACTTCAATAAATGAGCTGCACAGGACAACAGTTCTTCCCATCCCTTCTTGGTTTTCACTCGTCTATAGACCAGCATCTGAGAGCATTCCCGGCACCCAGGCGCCCAAGGTGCTTATTTTATCAGGACAGTCCTTCTTCATCTCTTTTATGACCACTTCATCCTGTCCTGCCCTAGGATATGTGAGCATCTTGCTTTTCAATGCAGGCTCCTTTTCCATCCGCGCAGTCTTGAAATAATGATCTTGAAACGGAAATTACCATTTTCATCTCCATTGCAGAGTGGGTCAATATCCTTGGAACTGTCCTCAAGTCATACATGCAGCAAAGCAAACAAGCCATCTAGCATCATACTCTGGAATTTCTCTAGCAATGAAAGTTTGGGCAGCATTCATGGCATAGGGTATGAGCGCACAAACGTAACAACTCTCTTTGGATGTTCTCTCTTCCACCCATTCCATGTGCCGATACCACATGAACCAAATGTGCTGCACTATCTAGATTATTATTTATTCCATCATTGTCTTCCTCTGCACTTCTTTGTGTCTCCCTAACATAATGGTTGCAGCCCATGGAAACAACTCTAAAGCAGCTCTACTCTGGGGAGACAACACAAGGGGTTTTGACTCTTTGATACTGTGCAAATCAACATCAGTTCCTGCAGTGGTGAGGATCAAAGGCACATCTGCCTTGTTTAGATCAGCAAAATAGAAAAAATGAATCAGAAGGAACAGAAAGGTACAAAGCATGACTGTAAATATGTATATATCATGAACCAACCTATTAATCCCCACAATTTATGCCACTCTGGAACTGGTTGATCTTGCTCATTCTTCATCATATTAGCTTCAACATTCCTAATTTCTGCTGCAATTAAGGAAGGAAAAACACCTTTTAATCAAGCAATTACAATTGGTCTGGTAGCTGCAGGATTTCTTCTACTATCGCTACAAGCAGCCTTTTGGGCCAAATGGGCCATTTTCAGGATCCTGAAAAAAATAAAGTGTGGATTTCCATTTCTATTCTGACAAGAGCAGGATAAGCTTGACGAATGAATACAAAGACAGCAAGTAGACGTTTATGGGCAACTCCCTTTGTCAGGACCATAGACTTAGCCAAACAAATATTCAGTGAGAAACTAGTCAGGGTACTGCTCACGTTTCTAATTACCAAATCCAAACTCAAAATCCCGTTCAGGCATAGGTGTTATACATCAACACCCTTCTAAAGTTCTTTTTCAAAGATTCCTGTGACTTAAGCAAAGAATTGCACGCCTGCTATAATTTCTATAAGGAGTGTCCAGGTCAAGTCACAGTCAAATGCATTATGCATTTATTAGTTTGTAGTTTTATCATCCTTCTTCTTTGTCATCTACCGAGTCTGCACACGCTGAAATTCTTATTCTTATCTGCTTCTGGATCAATCATTGGGGGTGCTGCAGTCTCGCTGGTATACAGCTTGACATCGTTTAGGTGCATCTACGCTCATCTGCCTTGGACTTTTACTGGTGAGGGAGTTCTTTTTTTCCACAATATAGGGGCCATTGAATCTTGGCTTCTGCCACTTCCTAGTGAAGTTTCTTATTAGCACAGTGTCACCAGCAAACAATCTCCGTGTTGATAAAAGTTCATTTGATCCAGTTGCTGAATGGTTTTCATCTGTGTTCTGAGACCAACCCCCCTGGCGCTTGAGTTGATCTGAAATGACAGAGATACTAGCAGTCATACATGCCAAATATGCACGTAGATCATTTCCTAACATTTCTGCTGTATTCTGGGCATCACTTCTACTCCTCGATGGAGCAGTCAGAGGCGTTCTCATTCGCCTTCCTGTCACTAGTTTGTGGGGGTTTGAGGTGGTGGTCCGAGCCAGGCTGATTTCTTAGGGCATATAAAGCTAAGGGCAGGCGATAGTTGCCATCCCTTCCTTAATGTTAACTTAATCTTGGCAATTCTTTCCTTAAGGAGGCCATTGAGTCCCTCACATATCCTGTTCACTTGCAGGTGATAAGCAGAAGAAAACGTGTGCTTAACATTTAATAACAGACTTATCTGTTCAAATACTTAATTGACAAAATGTGGCCCATTATCGGACCTCACACACACCCCATCTTGGAAATACTTCTCGTACTAAAAACTACGCTGCACAAGTGGCATTAGGGTGTGTACTATATCCACCTAGAGAAGGGACACACCACCACTATCAGATACCTGTATCCATTGCACATCTGCAGTATATCAACATAGTCAATATGTAAATGCTGAAAAGGACCATTAGGTTGAGGAATTACTCCTCCAATCGTTAGCAGTGTATGCCCAGCTGTAAACGTTTGCCATACGATGCAATTTACTACATAAAATGCAACATGTTCTAACAAATTTGGAACAAACTAGTCTTAAGCAATTGTTGCAGAAAGACTTTCCCTAGTTACATGGGCAGGATAGAGCATCTGTTCAAGCGCTACCTTCAACAATGCTACTGGCATCACCGGCTTTCCAGTGCTGTCCTGTCCCCATAATGCTTCTGTGGGGGATAAATAACAACCCCTTCGTTTCCATAACTCCTGCTCTTCCTGTGGTGCACTTCCATGAATTTTCATCAACTGGGTTTTTGGCAAATGATTAAACCCTTCTTCTACTACCATAATCGCGACTACCTTCTCTAACATTTAGAGTATAAAAACCTGAAATATCTGGTGAATATGCACCCTTTTGGCTTCTGCGTCTGCAGCTTTGTTCCTGCATGAGAGAAAATCTGTGTGCTTAGTATGAGCAGCGCATTTAACAACCGCTATGGCTACTGGGAGTTATAGTGCCTTAATAAGCCTGTCCAATAAGGATGCATGCTGCACTGGAGTGCCGTCCGCACAGAGGTAGCCCCTCCTTTTCCAACGTGCTAGCCCTGCGTGTACGGTTCATGTCACATAGGTGGAGTCACTGTACACCGACAATTCCTGCCATTTGTGTTGCTCAAGCACAATGAGCGCTACCAATTCTGCTGCTTGCGCCGATAAGTGAGACGGTAGTCTTGCACCCACTACAATCTCAAACTCGCCATTTGCTCGATGCCTTACTACTGCAGTGCGTGAATGTCTTTCTCCACTCATTTGATCAATTTTTGAAGACCCATCAATAATGAGAATTTCCCCCCTGGCAATGCATTCTCTTTAACAGAAGGTATATCATTAACCTCGATATAGTTTGCACACTCATGCACATGCCAACTCTCAGTCACTGGCTCAGCTACAAATGTGGCGCGATTCACTGACAATTTTGATCGCTGGGTACGAAATCATTACTTCTTAAGTAGAAGCTCTCTGAGATGTTAATGTGCCTTTGGGTTTCTCTAGAATGGCGAACAAAGCATGTTCTACGAAAAGCGTAATTGAGCAGCCATTACAATACGTGTAGACGCAGCAGCTGCCAATGACTGTTTGCAAGGAAAGTGTCCTTTCAAAACTAGGTCTAACATCCCACTGCAATACGCTAGAGGTTTGTGCCCCAATGTAGTCCTCTGTGTAAGCACTGCTGTCATAACTGTACCATTCGTGTGCGAAAATAAGAACAATTCCTCAGCATATTGGGAATTCCTAAAACAGGAACTGTACAAATTGCTTTCTTCAATTCTTCAAACCCTTCCTCAGTTCATTCTATTGCAACCTTATTCACCTGTGCTTTCTTTAAAGCCTGCAAAAGGCGATCTTGTAGGGGGCGTGACCAGCGTGCAAGCGATGAGGACATGAATCCTCTGTGCTCCCAGGGCCACCGGCTAGATCCTGCTAAAATCCTGTAAAATATGCAGTGAAACTACTTGAGAAAAAAACAAAAAGTACATGCAGCGGAACACCACTGGCATGCTTTGGCAAAGTGTGGAAGCATACCGGTGTGGAAGTGAGTAGAAACCAGAAGAAGAAAGAAGCGCCTATCGAGGGAATACACCAGCCAAAATGGCAGACGGGACAAACAAGCAAGAGAGAACACAGACGCGACCAAGCAACGTCATACCTCCCGAGGTGCAAAATGCCGAGACCACATTGCCATCGGGGCGCAGAGAAGAGCACAAACATCCGGAGAGAATATCACTGGTTGAAAGTGAGAAGTGGTCCACCAGAGACGGCAACAAACCGAGGCATCGCAGGCTCCCAATACACTGTGAATTGGAGGTCTGTGGCGCCAACAA
Source organism: Ambystoma mexicanum (assembly GCF_040938575.1). Lineage (NCBI taxonomy): Eukaryota > Metazoa > Chordata > Amphibia > Caudata > Ambystomatidae > Ambystoma > Ambystoma mexicanum. Next base: position 164,884,154 of record NC_090923.1, on the reverse strand, counting down.
GGGCTGCCCTCGGCGTCACTACCCACGGGACCGGACTGCAGGGGGGAAGATTTGCTAAGAGGTGCCCCGAACATACTGTATCAATTTCGGCACGCCGCAGGGACTGCCGGTGGGGAGGCTGGGACACCCAGTGGTAGTACAATCTCCCTTAAATTAGGGGCTGTGCTGTGTCCATTGTAAACGAAGAGAGTCACCAGCTGACGTGGTGCCAGGGAGCGACTCTGTGCTATTGGCGGACAGGTGCAGAGCCTAACACAGGAGGCGAACAGGGCACAACAAAGCATACTGCAGCATCCCGCCGGGTGACTGTTCAGCGCGAGACGAACACTGTGTCCGCTGGCGGAGACCCGAGTGAGCGCTCCTCAGCTGTGGTCTAACTGGGATGAGCCTTCCCTGCTAACCAACCTGCACCGATCATTTAAAGCAACGCATGCTGATCAGCCCGTCAAACAAAAGGTCAAGAACATAGACAACGACAGGACAAGACCGCGGCAGTGATGAGATTGTGTGGCTAGCGGAGGTACAGCCGATGCAGGCGGCAGCAAGATCCCTATTCCGAAAACTACTAAATCGATGGACTCCTGCATGAAATGCTGAAGCCTCAGAAACTGAACCCGGAGGTAAGCGGCTAAAGGGTCCAATATTCAACATAGCCTAATGTGCTCAGACTACAGGTGCTGATTTGGCACAGCAATGTCTGCAGGGCTGTACTGCAGTTGTGGAGTGTAAACATAAAGCCTGCCCTGCGCTTTCACTGCTAATAAGACGGGCGCCCAGACATTGGCTACTATCGGCACCTACAAAGGGACCCGCTTATACACAGGACTCACCAGACAAACCAGTGATAGGATAGTGCTCTGAACACTATACAGATAGCTGCTAGCCCACAAACAAAAGTTGAAATATTACAAGCAGCTCCCTGCTGAGGATATACAGATGAAGTATAGGTAATCTCCATAGCACAGCTGGGTGCACCTGATACGAAGCGCACTTGCTGCAGAAGCGGGGGAATTTCCCTTTGTTAGATCGGAAGACCCGTACATACAGGGGACACAGCTCCTCCGTCTGATACCCCAACGGGATACCTCTAATTGAGCGCAGGAGGGACTACACTTAGTGGCTCAACAAACTCACAAAACTGCACACAATTGGCAATAAAAAGTAGCAAATGGTTGCCCGAGACCCCGAGATGGCAAACCAGTAACCTACTGGGATCTGTTATGACAGGACTCCCCAGAATAATCAGCGATAACTGCAGTGCCTGGGTACACCACGGTAGAACAACATAGCACCCACGGCTAAACTTATTGCAACGCCACAAATACATCAGGTGCACAGGCCTGGCACAACAGGGGTGAACATACCCCTGAACCAATTTGCACAGCAAGCCAACTGTGGTCAAGGAGGACAAATAAACTATAACATTCAAAAGCCTGACATGGTTAAGGACAGGGAAAAGAATGCTACCACGCAGAGCAAGATGGAGCAATACACAACCTCTGCCCCAGCTCCCCCAATGGACCAAGCTAAATCTGACAACACACAGCGCGCAGAGGACGTCATATCCTTCAAAGACATCATGAATGCCATTGGTGGCTCAAGAACTGTTACGCTCACCTGGTTCCCACGGGGGCGTCGACCGGAACTGGGCCGCTGTTATTTCCAACAGCGTGACGTGTAGCGCCGAGATGACTGACTGCACTGGCCCGCTCAGCCTAGTTTGTCTGGCTCGCAAGAATATTCTTCTGCAAAGGAGAAGAGGAATTAACCACCCGTGGAATTGAGTGTCAACCCACCTTCCCCACTCCCGTTGTCTTCCCACTGATCACTCTTGATGTCCCCTCCTTAGTCTCACCTGATGGTTTGGAAGGATGAGTTCTCCATCCTGCGTCGACCGCAGGGGCGCGTTGATGACCAGTTACTTCACTGGCGTAGACGAATTGGTGAGTTCCAGTATTGACTCTAAAGTCCAATTGTTCATAAGAGTTCAAATGTCTGCTCTTCACTCTGTCCGATTCCTTGCAAGTTGCCGATTAATCCACTTGAAGATTTCCAAATGCCACTCGGTAAGATTCGGGTAAGTCTACTGTGTTTTTCCCCTTAGGGGCCGGGGTACGGCGATGAAGCAGAGTTGACTGTGCCGACCCGAGATGAGGTGAGACCCCCGTGGTAAATCAGGTAAGTTTTGTGGGGGGTAACTGGTATTGTCCTTGCTTTCTCCCCTTAGGGGCAGGGGTACGGCGATGAAGCAGACTTGACTGCGCCGACCCGAAATGAGGTGAGTACCTCCCGTGGTAAATCAGGTAAGTTCTTGGGGGTAGCTTGTATGGCCTTAGAGAGTCCCCTTGCTCACCTTGCTGTCTTTGTCTCCTTAGGTGTCGGAGGGTGGCCGCGAGATGGAGAGAGCGTGATGGAATGCTGAAGTACCGCCAAGCAGGTGAGATCAGCGCGGCGCCGTAGGAATGCGAAGCGATGCTTCAAAGACTTCTGTCTTTCAGTTCTGTGGCGAAATGGATCAGGATTCAGGTAAGGATTAAAGTTAAAACTCCTGTTCTAACCTTTATCCTTTTTGTCTTGTTTCAGGAGTCCCAGAACTGAAGCGGGCGTGGCTGAAGACTGGAGCTGCTGAAAACACGGTGAGCGTTACGCTGCAGCAAGCAGAATAACGCAAAGCACGTGTGGCTGTCCGGGTGTGGTTTAAATAGCCTTGGAAGAAGATCCAGGTAAGTATTCTTCCACAGCCCCACCCAAGTAACAAAATAGTCCCTTCAGTAAATAGTCCCTCCTAAGGCTCATTTGGCTTGAGTCTTCATGCAGCATGGTCTGCCTCAAGTGAGAATGCGGCATGGTCTGCTTCAGTTAAGTTATCAATAATGAGCCTGGCGCCCATGGCGCCAGGACTGACTATCTTTATGAGCCTGGCGCCATAGGCGCCAGGACTGTACCCAAACAGCCCCTAACTGGGGCTTTTGGGCATGCTCCAAGTGGCATGATGCCTGCTTCCGGGGCTGCTGGGCCTGGTCTGGTCTTCCGGGAGCAGGCATCATGACAAGAACTTCCATGGAAAAAAAGATGAATGGCATAAGCACAGAAAGGTCTCTACTACGACATGATCTGCAGAAGCCCGCAAAACAGAGAGGATGGCGTACGCACTATAAACTATCAAATGACCGGAGTAATGGAACGCCTCAAAACACTGGAAGAGCGAGTGGAGGAGGGAGAGGGAAGATCAAAACGCAATAACATCCAGATTCTTGGACTGCCGGAAAAAACAGAGGGCCCGAGTATGGAGCTCTTCCTTGAGCAATGGCTGGCAGACCTGTTTGCTCCCAAGACTTTCTCGAAGTTTTTTTCAATTGAACGAGCCCACTGTGTACCATCTGGAAGACAGATTCCTGGAGCTCCGCCACATACAGTGATAGCAGTGTAGCACTTAAAAAGCGCCTCCAGACTCTCAACATAAAATATGGACTCTTACGCCCTGCACAACTCAAAATATACCACAATGGAACTATACACTTCACAGATCCAAGGGAAGCATGGAACTGGGCGGAGCGGCACCTAGAAGGAGACTGGAGACAACACAGAAGACAGGAAAATGGCAGAAATTGGCCCGACTGGAAAGAGCCTGAGCGGCCACAACATGAGCCGGAGGCGCCGCCTGATGCAGATAATGATTAAAGTGAAAACAATCGAGCTGATATAACCTGATAATCAACTTGGGGGGAATGCTGCTGCGCTACCATTTGTACATTTAGAATGCACCACTGAGAAACCCTGCTTTGATGATAGCTAGCGGCCCAATGCACAAGGACCCTCACTTGTTCTTTGCGAGAGGGATAAGTGTAACTCTATTTGTAGTTTAACAGTGTTTTGAATGAATGTTGTGTTGACGGGATCAACGACTCAACGGTTGAGTTCTTCATTGGGCGAAAGATGCTTCAGGTTAGGGTGGAGTATGGGGTGGGTGGGTGGGAACAAGAGGCTTTTTGGTTGTTTTATGCACGGGTCCACTAATCACACCAAACAGGAACCATAAAATAAGACTTTGTGACACAGTTCACAGATGGAACCTCCCTCATGGGCATGTCACAGTGACCATGGTTGCCTACAGAGAGAATGATGCCCCAGGTTAGAACCAACACTAAACAATTAAGATTCCTGACATGGAATGTGAAAGGCCTGGGTAACTATCAAAAGACGTCTGGTAACACAGTTCATAAACAGACACATCAGGACATAGTGCTTCTTACAGAAACTCACCTACCAGGCACAACATGTAGCTTCTTTAAAAGAACCAACTATCGCACAGCGATACACGCAGGACTTTCCATGGGATCAAGGGGTGTACTGATCTTACTGCTCAAGAGAATTCCATTTATAATATCCAGCATAACACAAGATACAGGGGGGAGATTTGTATATATAAACAGCACGATGTGGAACCAAACCTTTGCTATAGGCGATTTGCTCACCTCCAACACTCATGTCTGCCTTAGTTGAGGATTTCACACCCATACTGACCAGTAACATAGCATATAACTGGATTATAGGGGGGGGGGGGGGAGACTTCAATGACGTTGAGGTAGACCGCACGCACATAAGAGGGAGAAACCCTGCAGTTCAGACCAAACTAGCTACCTTCACCTCAGCACTGGGATTGAAGGATGTATGGTGTGACCTACACCCTGGAGGTGCGTGAATACTCGTACCACTCGGGAGCGCACGCCTCACTTTCAAGGCTAGATTATTTCTTCATGCCTGCAACAGATATCCACAAGGCAACTGACGCAACACTACTCCTGAGGCATCTCGGATCACTCCCTTCTACTGATGCTTATCGAAACAGAGTCCCTGCCCCCCCCCAACCCACATCCCGGCGTCTTAACAACTATTATCTGGGATTCCCAGACCTAGTGGAGAAAATCCGAATGGCCACATCCTCATACTTTGAGGTGGACACAGGATCGGTAGATAGCCCTGTAGTGCTTTGGGAAGCCTATAAACCAGTTCTTAGAGGTGAGACCCTGGGACGGGGACGGACACACGGACACACACACACGGACACACACACACACACACACACACACACACACACACACACACACACACACACACACACACACACACACACACACACACACACACACACACACACACACACACACACACACACACACACACACGGCGTTCTGAAGCACAATACGTAATCACCAATTCACCTGAGGCAAATAGAGCCCTGATCCTGGCACAGATGCGATTACAAAACACATTAGATTGTGCCAGGCAAGCACACAGAGCGATGAGAGCTAGATTGTATGAGACCGGTGACAAGGCTGGCAAGGTATTGGCAAGGCTGGAAAGGCGGGATGAGGGACACCAGCAAGTTAGCAATATCACTACCGAAAACGCAGGACTGGTGTCAGCAGACCAGGACATTGCAGAAAGCTTTGTAGCCATTATGAGGAATTATATAGCCCCCCCACATCCCCCATAGACACCACAGTAGTAGATGAGATCACTCTCCCCTCACTAGAAATTACCCAGAAAACTGTTCTTGAGGGAAATATTACAGAGGAGGAACTAGTAGCGGCCATATCTCAACTTCAGACTGGAAAAACACTGGGGCCAAATGGCTTCCCGATGGAGGTGTGGAAAAAAATAGAAGGGAGCAAGATAGCCCCACACATGCTTCGCATGTACCTACACTCGAAGGAGCAGGGGATTCTCCAGCTGGACCTGAGAAAGCCAGCATAATAGTGATACCTAAGGTGGGCAAGCCCCCAGACAAATGCAGCTCCTATAGGCCGATTTCCCTTATAAATAGGGAAGCTAAAATCCTAGCAAAGATATTCGCCAACAGACTACAAGGGGTAATAACATCTTTGATCCATCCAGATCAGTGGGTCTTTATGCCAAAGAGATCCCCAAGAATAAACATTCGTAGGCTTCACTTGGTGATTGAGAGAGCACCGGCCCTTCATGAATCTCTTGCATTGCTAGCAATTGATTTCGAGAAGGCCTTTGATTCGGTCTTTTGGGAGGCCATGTGGGTAATAATGCGAAGGATGGGCTTTGGGGAACAATTTACAGGCTGGGTACAACTCCTGTACAACTCCCCTGAGGAAGAGGTTAAAGTGAATGGGTGGTCATCACGGGGCATTAAGTTGGGAAAAGGGACAAGACAAGGCTGCCCCCTGTTCGCAATGTTATTTGCCCTGATAATTGAACCTCTAGCGGTGATGTTCAGAAATACGCAGTCATGGAAGGGTTTCCGCTGGGCTCACAACTGGGAAGATAAGAGTCTCCTTGTATGCCGATGAATATACATCTCCCAAAGGACTCTTGCCCCATTGTGACACAAACACTGGAAAGATACAGATCATTCAGCGGACTGAAGGCAAACTGGGGTAAGTCAACGCTGTTTCCAATCAAGAGGATAGGTAATGTTGTTCCCGAAATCTGCCCATATCGCTTTGAACTGAGGCAGTTCTGATATCTTGACATTCAAATTACAGCTAACCTTGAGGACTATATACCTAAAAACCTATACCCAATCGTGAGTAGATTTGCAGGTGATGGTCATTGGATGGCATTACCGCTAACCCTACTGGGGAGGGCGGCGTTGTTCAAGATGCTAGCCCTTCCTCGCTTGCTGTATATTCTACACAACGCCCCATTACACATCCCCCATGGATGAGTTCCGAAAAATTGACAGAACACTTAGAAAGTTACTATGGGGAGAAGAACACCCGCGAATAGCATTGCATACCCTACAACGCTCTATATGGAAAGGTGGTATTGGACTCCCGCACCTACAGACCTACTACTGGGCCACCCAGATGGCGGTCATAAATTACATTCTACATGGCAACACGGAACTACCACACATTCGTGTAGAAAAGAATGCAAGGCAGGGAATCTCCCCACAGGAGTGCCTCTATCAGGCAATAAATCACCCACCTCCTTGCACAATGGCAACCCACACAACACAGATCTGGGTGGAATGACACAAACACAACTCGATTCAAACTCTATGGAAGAATAAACATCTCCCTGAAATCAACCAACTTCCGTAATGGGCAGGCTGGGAAGTGGCTGGGATATCTAAGGTCTGTGATGTAATAACAGAAGGCAAATTAGTGCCCTTTGAGAGTTTAGCGACCCAATTTGGTCTCTCAATGACGGAACACTACCATTATAGGCAGCTGGCACACGCATTAAGGGCACACTTACCAGACCTCTCCAGCTTGCCGGAATATACACCAATAGAAAGAAAGGTTGTTCTAGCTCGCGTTGATGCCAACAGCATCTCAGTTAGCTATAATGCTATTTCCTCCTTTCCCATGCCAGAACTCTGCAGTCTAAAAGCCAAGTGGGAAAGGGATGTTGGTCTTTTACAGCCTGAGGACTGGGCCATAATTCTAATGTATCCCTGGGAAACTGCCATATCTGCTAGGATCAGGCTTATACAACTGAAAGTGTTACATAGGGTATACTATCCAAGGGTTGCACGCTACCGCTGGGCCAAATCCACGGATCCCAACTGCCTGAGATGCCATCATGAGGAGGGAACCTGCTATCATATTCTATAGGAATGTTCACAAATTCAACAGTTCTGGCAGAAATGCTGCGATAGACTATCCACGGTTATGGGCCGCACGGTCCTCAGAGATCCTAGACTGATAATACTGGGGGTTGATGGGGAAGGAGAAATGTCCCGTTTTGAAAAACTATTGCTCTCAACAACCAAGAGACTAGCCAAGAGAAATGTGGCATAACTATGGGGTTCGGATATTGTCCCACAAAATGATCAATGGGTGGGGTGATGTGGATGCGTGCATAGCAATGGAGCACCAAGTTTACACAGCTAAAGGCTGCCCTGGGAAAGCTCTCAAAATCTGGCAAAAATGGGAAGAATGCTAATACTATGTGAACTGTGTCTTGCTGAGAAGCGTGCGTGTAACCGAGCTACAGACTGTATATATAGTGCAATGTGCCCAGATGACCAAAGAAATGGACCCAGAGGTTGCGATTCAAAGTGCTATGACCCGTGCAATATGTATGTAAGGTATTAATGTTGTTAATATGATGTTTGTTGTTGTTTTCAACAATAAGAAAAATCAATAAAATGTGTTATTTAAAAAAAAAAAAGGGTGCCAGGGGGTCTTGTATATGAACTATAATCAAACACCCAGGGCCTCATTCTGAGTTTGGCGCAAAGGGATACCGGGCACAGGTAAGGACACCAGTGCCGGTAATCCCTTTGTGCCCTATTCCGAGTTCCCTTAGCGGGTCCCTTCCTTAACGCCTGGACAGGACCAGTTAAGGGACTTTAGAGCCAATAACGGTATCGCAATTTGCGGTACCGTTATTAGCGCCTTCCCATTGAGCCATATGGGGGCTCAAATGGGAATGGCTTTTTCAATGGGGATTTACCGGTCCTGCAAAGGTCGGAATAGACTGGTAAGTCCCCATTGAACGAGGGCAGACTCGGTACCGGTATTGGAGGTAGTCATGGCGCTAATAGCGCCATGATTACCTCCAAACTCGGAATGAGGCCCCTAGGCTCTTACATAGTTACATAACCCCCAAAACTGTTGCATCTGTTTCACTGCACGTGGCTTTGCAGTTTTCATAATCGCCTCAGCCCTTTCGGCTAATCTCCACGACCCTCCCATTGATTTTTGGACAGGATACACTGCAGTGTTACACAATGATTCAGACGGTACCAGAATACCTTGTTCCATCAGTGCTGAAACAGTCTTAAAAATATCCTCATCAGCCTCTTGAGACAAGGGATACTGTCTTGCTCGAGGTAGAATCGCCCCTGGCTTCAGATTTATCTTGACCTTCCCTATTCCTTTCAATAGGTCTATGTCATAAGGGCTGTAGTCCATAAAACGCTTGGCACTATTTCCATGTCCTCATTAAAAAAAATTATGGACGCTGCTGCATTAACGCCATTCGCTGTGGGATCTCCCTTTTCTCTATTGCAATCCAATATGTAATGCTCATAAAGAACACTACATCATCTGGTGGAACGTCTCTAAACATGTAATTGTCAGTGACATCAATCTGCTCCCTTCAATAGCTATCACTGTCCTCCATGGTCTACCTTCGCCATCTGTTCCATCAAGCATCACCGTTTCCCCTCGTACTATAGCTGCATTGAATTCTTAAGGGATGGTCTGTCCCCCCCCCCTTGTCCGTAGGTATCTGTGGTCTAAACAAAAATTCAGATATTTTCATAGTTCTTCCTACTTAGCCAGGTAGCCATGTCAATAGAATGCTCACTCCATAAAGGAAAACCTCTGGTTCTATCGGAACGCCCAGCAGAGTCACTTGCCCTGTGAACGCCAGAATATATTCACCCACATTTAAATAATGTATGCCAGGAATGGAACACACAATACCTTAGTCAGTAAAAGAAATCATCATGTTAAGTTTTGCCATTAAGTCTCTTCCCAAAATGTTAACTGGTGTCTGCCGTGAATACAAAAATGGAACAGACATCACACTCTCCTATAGAAAATGGTAATTCATCAGTAAAAAGAAGTCGACTTGTAGCTCCAGAGAACCCTTGAGCATTCATGGCATTTCCTGACATTGGATACTTTCCCTCTCATATACATGAGCAAGTTGCTCCAGTGTCTACTGAAAAAGAAAAAAGATCTGCCTCCTATTGTCACATCGACCCTTGGTTCCTCTTGGGGGTCTGGTGTCACAGATTGTATCAAGTCACCCTGTGAGCAGTCCTATTGTGGATACATGCATACTCCTGTACCAGTGAAAGGATTCCCTCCCACCACGGTGACAACCCCTATTCTAGGTGTCAATAATTGTCCCATGTCCTTGCAGGGGATTCAATGGTGCTGGCTGTGGTGGTTGCATTTGCATGTTTTCAAGCTTGTGTCCGATACACTGTCTGATCTTAGGCAAACCCTTCCGTAGCCTGTGAGCTATATGATGGAGGATAAGCTGCCCCCCCTCTTGAGAATTGCCCATTCTGTACATACCCTTGGCTCCCGCATGTGCGTGCAATGTGTCCCGTCATCCCACATCTCCAACATAAAGGAGGAGCCCTTCTGACTAGTCCCCCTTGGTTAAACCCTCCTTGCACATTCTGGTTCTCGTTCTGTGCGTTCTGAAACCCACCTTGATTATTTTGGAATCCACCTCTGCCTCTATAGCCCATTCCTCTGCCTCGTGACATGTACTCATTCCCTCCTTGGTTCATCGGACGCTAATCATTTGCCTGCGATGTACCCACTGCTTGCTGCATCCCCAACCCTTCTCCGCTTGTCAATACCACCCCTTCTATGGCATACTTTGACAATTTCTTCTGAACTAACTTGGCTTACTCATGTTTTCAAGCCTCATCTTTCTTCTTGCTTTTCTCCTGCAAGACCCGACAGTGATGCGCTAGTCAACTGTCTTTCATCCCATGTCTTTGCTTCCATTCCCACTAGCTTCTTGAGTTGTCTCTGTACCTGATCGGGCAACACTTGACATAGAATGTGGTAAAATACTGCCACTGTTTTCCCCACAGCTCACGCGCTTCTAGAGTCGAACACTCTTGAATATCCTGAATGTAAACAAGAGGATCCTCGTCTTCTTTCATCTTACAGGTCATGATTGCACCCATGTCTGATGTGTCAGGATACTGTACTCTGAGAGCCCGCCAAACATCTGCTCTGCAATTATAACATGTCGCTCCATCGTGTTCTGTGCCGTCACGCTTGAATAGCCTGCTCTCTTCCAAATGACATCAGCTCTTTCCCCAAGAATGGCTGCTAGGTGACCCTTAATGTCTCATATTGCCAAGGTACTCCCTCCCGTCATAAATCCATTTTCCTGTACCCGCTGTCAAACTCTGGAGTTTACACCTTAAATTATCTTTATCCATCTGTGGTCATGGAATATACTGTGGTCTTGCTCCCCCTTTTTCCAATAAGGCTAACTGCGGAAACCCTAACCCGCAATCTGCTCCCATTGTCTGCCTATCCATGGTGGGGACAACGGTTCCTGACCGTCTCCTTCCTGGTAATGATCTTAGCCTGCTAACATATGGCAGCGATTCACCCGTCTCGCTATATGATCACCCTTTTGGATGCTCTGAATATGCTATGGGATCTGGCGTCCAATCCTTATGTTTCTCTAAGTCGGACCATGTCACTTGCTTGTCTGTCTGCAGGCTTCCCTCAAGGGCACATGCACCTCCTCCCTCTTCCCCACGGAAGGATTCTCTCTTTGTTTGACATGTCTAGTCCCAAACTAGTGTGACTCTCGTCCCCTTCATCCTTGTCGAAGGTCAGTCTGCTTAAGGACAGGGTTCTATGCTTGAGACTGAATGGATTTTCCTCTTCACCTTGTAACTGAAATGCTAGGGATTGACCTCCCTTCCTTCGGGTTCCCGATTTGCTACCTTTCCTTAACTCTTGGTAGACTATCAATCCTGTCTCTGATACTTCCTATATCAAAGTTTTTGTCTAATGCTACTCTAGATGCCCTCTACATCGCTCCCTTTAAGAGAAGGAACTCTTCCATTTTGTCCCATTTTATTGCTGGACTCGATTCCATCAACTCTTTTTGAATGAGGTTAATATCACACTCCCGCTGTCTTCTCTTATGTTCCAATTCTTCATCTAATTCTCTCTGCTTTCTCACTTTCCATCTAACTCTCTCCTCTTCTTGTCTCATCTCGTCCCTCCTTACTCCTGCCCTCCTTTCTTCCTCTTCCCTTCGTCTTGTACTCTTTTGTCCCTTAATGTCTGCGCTTCCTCCGCTTCTCTTGCTTTCTTGTCTGTCACATTCTTCCATTGTTCTCTGCCTGTTATACTTTCTTTGCTCCTCTGCCCGTTCCCCTTTCCTTTGTTCCTCTTCCTGATACATCTGTTCTCGCCTGTCTGATCTTAACTTTTGTATTCATCTTCCTTTAATCTCTTTTCTCGTTCTCTATCTTTTCTATCCTGTTCGTCCTCATCTTCCTTTTGTCCAACTTCGATTCCTTTTCCATCTAGCTTGAGCAATATCTGCCCTTTCATCCATTTGTTCTGTACGAGCGTTACCTCGTCGGCTGTATCCTTTTCTCCTTTCTATCTCTTAATCTCTCTTTCTAATTCTATCGGTATGTTCGATCGCCCACTCTTCTCTTCCTTGTCTTGTATGATCTTCAAGATCTCCTCTTGTCTTTCACTTTCCTCTGGACTATCGTCACTACTATAAGCGGGCAGTTCAAATTTTGGATTACTATACCCCGTCACCGCTTTGTTCCCTTAATGGGTACAACCCTTAGTCTTGCTTTTCAATGCCTTTGATTTCAGGTGAGACAAGTGGAGCAGAAGGCTCGACACCTTTCTCCTTACACTGGTTCAGCATCCACTCCTCAGGTGGTGGATCCTTTCTCTCTTTCTGATACATTTTCCAGAGATCTAAAATAGCTAATAATTTCTCTAATTTCTTCCCTGTGTATGCAGCGTGCAAGTATGTGGTCATGTGTTGTAATACCGCCCTTGCGGCCATGGCATGAACATCATATCTGCCATACCTTTCACCCATTCCGGACTATACTGCTTGAACTTGGTCATATTCATCGGCAATGTCTTACATAAATGCATCATAGGAGTAAATCTCCCATTGAGACTCAATTGACTGTCTATTTTTCAATTATCTCAATCTACCTCTAGGTTGGTACCAAGTTTCCCTAGATAGACAATATGATTCCTTGACATTCTCTTAATTTCCTTACATATATGTCGCTCTTCGAATACCTTGATTCAACACAAATACACATACTGACAAACTAGTAGACTCTTCACATTTAACCACGGTGATCACCCTCACTCTTCTCGCCCCTAATCAATACTTTCATTAGAGTTTAGATCGTCTCCTTATGTGGTCCTGTCCTGCACGGAGCCTAGTTTACTCCGAATGGAGTGTGAGACGACCTCTACTGACCCTTGTCAGGTTTTTCTGGGCGTTTATCTTTCTCTCTCACTACACAATATTTCCTGTTACTTTTGCATTACCACAACCCCGTTCCCTTAGTTTGCCATTCCCCTCAAACTACTCACCATTTGCTTGTTTAGTATGAGGCCTTCGATATTGACTCCTCCAATCGACCACTTACACCTTCAGTCCGCAAAGAGCCTGTGGAAACCAGGTAGGGATTTTGTCAAAGAGGGACCCTGCCCACTGTCTCGATTTTCTTGCAAGTTTTCTATTCGGCTGCTCTGCACAGGAAACCTGCGATCTTCCGGCTAGATGGCGGAGGATGTCCGTCGTCCGAAACACTAGAGTCACCAGGTCGACGGATCTTATTTGCAACCATCCGACATGCTACCAAGTGAACCCTTATGGTCCTTTAATTAGGTAACACGTTGTACGATGGATGGAATTATTCCTCTATTGTAATAAAGCCGGCCGATAAATGCGAAGAAATCGTAGTTCTGAGCACTGAGAGGCACGATTCCATGGTCAATGCACAGTTATCCAACAAAGAACACTACTCTGTGTTAGACCAAAACCCTACAAAGACTATACAACAAATACTTGTACAATTGACAGATATTGGCCTACAACAGGGCTTCTTGAGTACTAATGAAAACCCAACTTGCCCCAGAATACCGGCAATATATGCGCTGCCAAAATTCCACAAAGATTTAAACAATCCCCCTGGTAGGCCAATCATTTCGGCAATTGTTTCAGTCCTTGAACCTGTTGGACAAAACGTTGAAGTTCCTACAACTGCTTGCACTTAAAACATCTGCCTATATCGAGGATACCCGCAATATTTTTAACAGGATGGAATACCGCATAATTGGTTGGGTGGGAAGTGCTGCAAAACCGTGATTTTTTCATTTCATTGTGATAAAGTCTATATTGGTATAACGAGTTGTAAAATCACAACCCGAATTGGGGAACATCACTCTAGAATTCGATGCAGCATATTAAATTCCCCTTTGGTTTCCAATTACTTGGAATTTGGTCTCTCTGACAAAGATAAACTGTGGGTGATTTTAGAAGCAGTGGTGAAGAATGACCGATTCCAGCAGACACAGGAGATGGAGCAGAAATTGATTTTGAGAACAGTCTCCTCTTTGGTCTGAACAAGAACATCCAGTCGACCTTTTTGCCCAACTTCTTGTACTGTTGTGTTTTCTTTTAATAACTAGGCAATGTTATTGTTTGGAATCATGCATTTATGTTTTCATTTTTGTGCTTTATTAATTTTTTTCATTTGTATGCATACTTTTTAATGTGTCAGGTAGCATGCAGGGTAATTGTTCTTGTGGGTTTTGCTAATATTCATTAACCTGCATGCTCATGTTGCTGTGGACACTTGTCCATGCATTGGGAGTATGGTTTTCTTTACTAGTCAAATGGCGGCCTCCTGCATATATTCATATAACAGAGAGGCAGCTTGCCTGTTTACCCGAGAATACATTCTGGGTTGGGCTTGCCAGAGGCGCACGCCCTTTTGAAGCGGCGTCCATTGTTCCTTTCAAGTAATTGTTGCAGTGTGCCCTGCATTGAGTCCCGTTTCTTTTTTAATGGGCATAGATTCAAGTTAGTTGCACCTGGTGGTGATTATGCCGTTGGTTTATTCCCAGCATTTGAATTGGTTATTTCTACATTCTCGCTGAGATCTGCTCGCACACTACATTTTCGCAGAGAGCTGATCGTGCACTGTTTACCTGAGAACAAAGGGGTTTGCTCCCCACGGCGGTCTTGTATGGCAAAATAGCAAGTAAGCATTCTCATTATTTTGAACTCACGCACACCTAACGTCACTACAATAATATGAACAATGGTTGTATGTCTTCCCTTAGATTGCAGTGTTATTACATCCCACTAGATAGATGGAAGGGTTATGCTTTGGACATAAGCACCTAAGACAAGGGGGCGGGCCTTCACAATGCATTGCATGTGAGTACAGATGCATGAGAGTGGTTTGTTTATATAATGTTTGTTTAGTTTGTTTATATTGATGCATATATTTGTGTTTCTGCTTCATAGAGACACATTGGGTCCTGTGTTTCACTTTTTTGTTTTGTTTTATTTACATATTATTTTGCATATTGTTTCTGGGCCATGAGGTTGTTGTTGCATGGTGAACTATGATTGTTGTCAGTCTATTTAGGACCGTTTTGGGCACCATGAGTGGATTGGCATTTCCAACTATGGTAGATGCATATTAGAAATTCCAGTGAATAATTGGATATCTTTATATTATTTTGTCTAGATACTTTAATCATGATCCTGTAACTAGGTTTGGCACACTGATTGCCCCTTGCTTGAATAGATAAAACCACATCTGATCTCCTTACCCTCAGATGGCAGTGTTTACCCTCGTCTGTTACTGCTCTCCAGCGTATGCCCCTTTGAAAGACAGCAAACCATGCTATTCAATACATCCGGGTCAGAGAGGAGACCCTTCACTATGCCCACGGCCAGTAGTTACCAGGTGCCCCTAGTCCAAACACCATTACTTCAATATTCCCCCAAGCAGCCCAATTTTAGCAGGAAATGCATAGTGGGGGAGGGGCTTGGAAATGGGTTGGTTGTGAGGAGGCATGTTCTCCAAATGAACAGAGAAGGAAGCGGCAAGGCAGTATTGGGGTGGAGGATAGCAAAAGAATAGAGGAGGTGGGGAGAAGGCAACATCAGGAATAGAAAGGAGCTGGAGGGGGAAAGACCAGAGGCGGAGGGACAGGTAAAAGCAAAGGAGGAGGTTGGAGGGGTGCTGACTGGACTTGAACAGTTATGTAAATAAGCACTGAAACACCCCTATAGTTTTGTGGTGTACGACTAGCAAAGACTGTCCAGGCAACCTTCTTTGGCTAGTCCAGCATATAAGGGATCTAAACTCGTGGGCCTACACAGCCCCACAACAGCAATGTGCCGAAAACTACACAAGAAAAGTATAGAACGTCAACCAATTCGGAATTACACTGGCGTGCATATAAAATCACATCCTTATCCACACAAAAAGGGAAACTCGACCCGCATAACCACAAAAGGGGCACCCAAAACCCGTCCCCACCCCAGCACTACAAAACATATACAAACCATTGATATGATAAGTCATTTATAAAACGCACCTGCACACAAGTGTTTAGCTGGTAGCCTGGCACACAGCACTAGACCGGCAGGGGTCAGGGCATCCGTCAATCGCTAACATTTCTCACACCAACAAATGATGTGGACCACAGCACCCAAACAACTGATTGGCACATGAAGATAGAGGTCAAAGCGGCCAAAAGTGGGTTGGTCAGCAGGGAAAGGAAGGCAGACAACAACGTATAGGTTATCCACTGTGCACCCAGGAGAGGCCGGCGTGAGGAGCCAGGGCCACAGGACTGGCATATGTGGCAGAGTGCCAGTTGCTGCCCCGACAACCTTGCAATCATACCCAAGACCAATTCTATCCTCCAAGATGGCATCCATCGCTCCTTTGCTGCTTCCTCACCATCTCTTTGCTGCATACCATGAATTCACTGTCTGGAGGCCAGATGGGCCAGGGTGGCTATAATGCTGCCAGAAAGAAGGGAAACACCCATCAAGCGTTACCTGGACCACATCCTTCTTCCTGCCTACCTCCCCCAGAGCATGGCTCTAACCACTCCCCTCAGCCCAACTGGATTGTGACCGAAAACCCAACCCCCAGGTGGCCCCTATTCAGCTCACTCCCCACAACATCCGCCACCTTACCTCCCGCCAGGGACATCTTGATCACAGACAGCTCTGGGTGCGGCTGTTAGGCAGAAATGTGTGCAGTTCCCTCTGGGACCACTTGAAACGATTTAGGACTACAGGTGTTTGGCAGTAAACCCACTTGGTAGCAGTCTATACCACACAGATTCACTTGGTAGCTGTGGCTGAGCAGTCAGACTTCCCTCAAGAAGAGTTAGGCAGTATACAGAGTATTCACAATAGGTCAAAAGAACTCAATAGAACAAGTAAACACTGACCAGGGCTTGGTGTAAAAGAGAGATAATTATTTATTTAAAACCACATCTAGAAAAACACACAGGCACTAATAGTAAGCAATTCAAAACCACAGTCACTAAAAGATATACACTCCCTTAAAAGAATATTAGACAGGTCTTAAGTAAAGCCCCACTTATTTTCAGATAGTGGTGAGCACTTAACTCAGGTGGCACTCTAATAATTCGTTTTAAAAGGGAGAGAAAATCAGAATAAAGTGAAACAGATCCCAACACTTTTTCACGAACACAACAAGGGAGGAAGGCAAAGTAACACTAGGAATTCAGAGTCAGTAGGCCGGATCCGCTTAAGAGGATCCAAACGCAATGTGTCCAAGGTCACATGGTTGCAGTGCACGAAAGTCTTGTAACGGTTCAAAAAGGAGTTGGACCAAAGAAAGGGACCAATTAGAGGGTCAAGGCGGCCAGCCCAGTCCAGAAGGTTAAGGGGTTATTATTACCTTGTAGCAGTCTTTAGAAAGGGAGGCCTGGCGGACACAGTACCTTCAAGTGGTGAGAACACTCCAGCGGGGGCAGTTGTTCCTGGCAGCGGATGCAAGTCGGTGCTTCGTCCGGGGGAAGAGAGGATCTCGTCGGGGAGGAAGACAGGAGTCCGTTGCACTGCCAGGGAAGAAACCAGCCGCGGAGTTTCTCGGGTACAAGGAGCGGTCCGTTGATTCACGGTTCAGTGGTGAGTGGCTATCCGGCTGCCGGGGTGCTTGGCACGGGCAGTTCGACCACAAACCGGTCTGGGGTGCGAAGAAAGAAGGTAAACTGGTTGTGCCCACCAGTCAGGGGAGAAGCCTCTCCAGCCGGGAGATCTTCTCTGTCGTCGGGAAGTGGTGAGTCGGTTCCGCAGGGCTCCGACGGTGGTGTGGTCGTGGTAGGTCGGCTCAGCTTCTCCTTCGTCGGATTCTCAGGTCCTGTGGCGACTTCTGAAGTTCCAGTCCCCAAAGCCCTACTTTTATGCAGCATACCCCCATTCACTCAGCCTAGCTGTCAATCAAACATGCTAAGTGGTGAGCCGGCCGGCTCACCACTTGGGCCAATCATACAAGAGTGCGACTTGAGTTACCAAGGTAACTCAGTCCAGGGTGCCTAAACCCCCTCCCACACCCCCTGTGGTACCCAGACAGAGTGGCACCACTTTTGGAGGCTTCTGTGGAGAAGCCCGCCAAAAAGTGGAACAAAGGGCTCGACTTGGGTTGGAGTCACAGAAGAGAACACAAACGCCATTTTAGAATCGAGTCCTGGCAAAAAATACCAACCAGCGAATTAATATTAATTAAATAAACCGGCGGTATGTTCCGAGGCTATGAGAATTAAATAATTAAAGTTGGTAGCCTCGAACAATGGGAAAATCCCATAGGGAAATATTCACGGTCGAATATAAAAAGTAGTTTCCACTGCCATCAGCCAAAACTCGATCAGGGGGGACGGAGACAGACCCCGGGGCAATCGAATTGCCTCGACCAGTACGTCCACAATATGGTGGTTTGTACTGGTTTCTGTTAATAATTTGGGACTAGTAAAGCCAATGGTGACTTTACATGCCCTGGGAGACAGTAGTCAGTCCCAGGGTATGGAGTCTATGGTGGGGTGTCACTGACACCCCTGTGTTACTGCACGGAGGGTGCTGTGTAACACACATCGTAAAAACACATGAGACCCTATGGAGTAAAGGACCCCATAGCCCATAAAACACATTAACAGTCAAAGGAACACCATAAATCATGTCCAAGAGTGGGAGAAAGAAAGTCTCACTCTTGGCAGGAGAAAAAAACAAACTCCAGAAATCTAGCAAATCTGCTGGGGGACTCACTAGGTTAGGAAATTCAGCCTAAAGAGGGAATTCTCCTTAACAGCGGCCACTAAGGGCGGTGCCCACAGAAACCTCCCGCCTGGTCGGCGCGGTGCCCCGGTATTTCAGACATTTTCAGCAACTTTTAAAACATTAAAAGAAACATTGCTTAAATCGAAGCAGCATGCAGAACATTCTAAAAGCTTCTATAAAACAGACAGGTTAAGAGAGTTTGGGTCCACTGCAAACTTTATGTCCTCAATTGCCAGCCCATTTGGCAGGAAAGTGATAGGTCACTCCAGTTCTGACTCTGCCTGTTTCCGCATGGGCGCTTTAAAGTAGCTCCAGGGTGCGTTATGCACCCTTTCTTCCCTCCAGAAAGCACTTTTATAACTGCTCTTCGGGAGCGCTATATAAGCAATTTACCAGACACCCAAACACTGCACTTTTAAAAACCCAAAGCCATCATTTGACCAGCAGAGCACAAAAAGTACATACATTATTCAAGACAGAAGTCGCCATGCCTTAACATACATCCAACAAAACACAAAATGTATTAGAAGCCATCTGAAACAAGCTATTCTTTTAGCAGGAACACAGATCTTTATTAAGTGAAACAGTTCAACAGCCAGGCGCGGAAACTCAGGCAGGTGTTGTTCGCTTAACATACTTGGTGGAATACTCAGATAGCAATACAACTTCAGAAATTAGTGGCCTCTTGGACAAGGTCACAGTGGAAAGATGAATGAAATGACACTGGTTTCTAAAGTTAAAGTTTGTGCATCTTTGCAGGAATTTGAGTGACCAAAAGAAACGTGCTCAGAAAAGTTCCCATTGCAGAAATACTTCATTCATTTGCAAATCGTAGTAAAAAGAACCTTTGGCAGCCTTTAAGCCCACGTGTATGGAGGACTCTTGTGCTACCCTGCGGAAGTTGTGACGGGTGAGGGGGACATGTAGTTTTCTTGCATTGCCACCTCCTGCTGGCATGCTCATTGACCAATTCTCCCCCCCCCCCCCACCAATCTATGCTTAGTGCAGACCAGCTGCTGCTTCGATGTCGGTGGACCGTCCTTCCCCTATCCAGTTTCATTCCGCGGAACCGGCATCCCGCTGGGCTGCTTTATATTTCCCAGTCATCTCTTTTGGTAAAGGCACTACGCCTGGACAGGGCACCTGCCCCTCCACCTCGCATATGCACTCACGTAAGAAGTACTTCTTGGGGCCAAAGTTTGCTGGATTAGATTTCCCCATTTTTGATTGCTCTTCACTTTTCAGAATTTCCCTAGAAGAGAAAAACAAAATTAGTAAAAAGGATAAAGCTAAGTTTCAACCTACTCGAGGAAAAGCAGCTTTATTATTACTAAGCTTTGCTGTTAATAGCATCAGATTTGTGTATAGTGCTTCATGAGTGAGTCCAGAAATAAATATATGACACAGCAGCTAAGTGCTACATAATATCACACATGCATACACAGGTTATAAATGCCATTAATCGAACAATTTTTCTTCAAGACCTCAACTGTATGCAATGTAGAGGGGCGTGGCTAACTAGCCATATTAGAGGCTGTGTTGCTCCGGAGCTCCTGCGGATCTGAAAATTATCCGCCTGTTAAAACCACAACATACCCTTCCCAAAAGAAGGAGCATCTATGGGAAAGCAAGCTGCATGCAACAAGCTAAGCTGGAACCGAAACCGTGCCATGCAGAGGAAGATATCTGCGAAAACTGAATGCGAGACTCCAGAGAATGCCCAGACAAAACGGCCGCCCTATCTAACAACGGGCCCAGGAATATCGTACTCCGCGAGGTGAAGGGGTGAAGCTCCACACAGGCAACAAGGAGAATTGATACCGGAAAGAGCCCAACAGAGTCCAAACGCACATTGAAGAAAGCGCACGCTGGAAGTGAATGTGCGCTGGTCCCAGTCGCACACAGCAGGAATGTACGGACATAGACGCAACCTCGTACTCCGGCGCACGGATGCACAACGAGAACCATCCGACAATACTGGAGACTGTACAGTCGCTGTGAGATTGCATTGCCCCTACGAAACCGCCCACAGGACAAAGACCGCCAAGAGCGGAACAGAGGTCCGCTGGACCTAATAAGGCAGCTGTAACATCCATGACACTGTGCCCATGAACCAGCCGTGAACACCGATAGGGATATAGAGAGCCAAAACAAGAGGGTCAGATGCAGGGAATTAGTCTTACGGGGTCTTAGATCTTACCGGCTACGGAGTTGCCAGGATCTTGCTGCGGCTGGCAACTCCGTAGCCGGTGTGACCGCAGCAAGATCCTGGCAACTCCGTAGCCAGTGTGACCGCAGCAAGATCCTGGCAACTCCGTAGCCAGTAAGATCTAAGACCCCATAAGGCTAATCATAAGCCCAGTGCCCTCTGAATTCCTTGATCCAGGCACTACAGGTCTACGTACTACAGTGTATTGATTACACCACCATTCCCAGGAATGATACGGGGGATGCTTACAGCACAGCTACTCCGCCTAACTTCCGTTTGACGAGAATACCCACGGACAGATCCACTCAACACGTCTCTCCTGATGAAGGCCACCACAATAACAAGCTCTAATCAAGCCCCCTGTGGCCGAAACACTACAGTGTCGATGATCTGTGACACAACTGTCTAAATCCCGTTTTGTATGTTTCTATATAGTGTTGTGTACACAGTTTGTTAGATATACCCGGACTGAACAGCAGCCTCGGGCAGCACCCACTTGAGTTATTTCTGACCCAATCATTCTACTCACATGTGCATTTTGCTAGGGAATTCTTCCTCCACACTCTTGAGGATGATACACAGTTGTACTCCCCTTTGTTGTATGAAATCTGTCCGTGTCACTTTCGTGCTTTGCGAAAGTAATGTATACATCTAAAAATTGTTGAGATTGAAATAAATAAAATGTCCAAAACTGTTTAACTGTATGAGGGTCTCACATCCCGATTCTTTTTGATATTCATATAATCCTCTCTCTACTGAGAGAGGATGTAAGGACAATAGCGGAACGCACAGGCGAGCTGGAGAAAGTAGTGGAATCAAACACAGCCGCCTGCGCGTCACACGCCTCAGAGATCCACGCACTGCGACAACAAGTGAGCACCCTGGAAAATAGGGCTGAGGAAGCCGAAGGACGCGCACAAAGAAACAATCTACGTATTGTGGGAGTCCCAGAGTGGGAGGAAGAATCGAACCCCACTGAGTTAATCGAGACCATGCTGCTGCAGGAAATAGGAGGAGCACTCACTGAAGGATTTGCGGTGGAGAGAGCATAGAGCTCTGGTAAGAAGGCCCTCCCCGGGAAACCCCCACCCCCCTCCATCCCACAGGACCGATCATTGCCAAGATACTAAATTACCGTGATAGGGAAAGGATCCTGGAATACTTCTGCAAAGGAGGAACAATACAAAGGTCATCCGCGTCCATCACAGCGTACCCAGACTACACACTCCACGTGCAACGACGGCGACTACATTTTGGAGAGGAGACTGCAGGAAGCGGGCTACAAATACATGCTGATGTACCCGGCGAAGCTGAAGGTGTTCTACAGAAACCGAGCAATATTTTTTGAGACCCCGGAAGATGCGACGGAGTGGCTGGACACACAGAACTGTCCGACGGGGGCAGAGAATCAGAAGGAGAGCGGAACGGAGAAATGAGGCAGTGGTTCCAGAGGCTGAGGTGCTGTATAAACTGTGACATTAGGACTTGACTATAGACCTGTGATGCAAGATAATGGCGGGCAGAGTTTGTTGTGGCATAAGGGCGGGAGGTACAGAGAACCTGAACTCATACCCCATTAGATAGGTTAGTTGGGTTACTGGTAGTGCGGCAATGCCCTGCTGGGCTCCTAGCACCGGTTTAGCCAGGATAGGACCAAATGCGGGGTCGCCTGAGATCCAGGGATGGAGCTGGGCAACAGTTGGGGACGGGAGGGGAGTTGGGGAGTTTGCAGTGGAATTTGATGGGGAACGAGCTTACACCCACGCGCTACTGCGCATGACACGGCGGAAGAGAGGATAGAGGGGGGACAGGGTACGGCTGAAGATGGGAGACCTTAAGATAGTAACCTGGAACGTATCGGAAGCGGCTGCGTGTCTCTGTCTCTCTGAGACACACTGCAGTGCGGCTTGATACTCGATTCCGTTTTTTTTCGTAGGTCCTTTCCTTTAGTGAATCTGGTGAGTCGGCGGCCCTCGGATGTGTGGTAGAGTGGAGGAGCATTTGGAGCTCCTGGCCTCTCCCGTGACGGCGTTCGGCCCTGGGAGATGGGGGATAGTCCACTCTGTGCTCTCCTGCCTGCTCTGGCGCTGTTCTGTGCCTGCTCTGGGACTGAGTGGCACAATACGGATTGCGTCCTGGGGAACGCCCTGACATAGGTGACTTCTGTGGTGAGTTGAGTGCTCGCGGCTCGCCCGGTGCTGCTAGTGCAGAGGGACCTGTTGTGGTGCTGTGGGGCCGGGGTGCGCGTATGCATAGGTGATTTACGCCCTGAGGGGGGCCAGAAGTGACACTGCTCTTGTGGAGCGGACTCTGGCACAGTTTTGTCGGGCACCTTGGACACCAGTTATTGACCCCTCCATCCCCCGACCAGTTCTCTCTGTTGTTGGATCGGGTGTCCTCACAGAGAGTTCTGCGCCTGTTTGCATGAGAGGGGCCGGTCTGTATGAGTAAGACCGGTCCTCGCTGACTAATAGCTTCTATATGCAGGTCCCTGGGCACACACTGACCTCTGACAGAGAAAGTATCTGTCTATTAAACACGTGAATTTCGAAAAACTGGCCTACGGGTGACAAAGAAAAGGAAGGAAGGAGGAGAAAAACAAGAGGAAAATATATATATATATATATATATATATATATATATATATATATATATATATATATAATAAACTGTTCTGTGAAAAATGAAAGCCGTCAGAGCTTGCCATGCTTGTTCATTTTGATCTAACACAGTAGTGAACGTGATTGAAGATAGAAGATTGGACACTGTGGCAGAGCAAGCCAGGTTCATATGTCAGCAGGAGACTGCAGAGTAGTGTCTTTGATCCTGCTGACCAGGCCTTGCTTTTTTTGTATGACGGCATGCTGAGCGTTTAAACATAGGAGACTGTGGAGCGGAGACTCTTTGATCCTGCCGACGAGATCTCGCCCTCTCGTAGGGCGGTGTACTGAATGTCTAATCACAGTGGGAGCCTGTGGAGATTTCGCTCTTTGATCCCTCTGTGAATTCCTGCCTTTTCAAACCTACGAGCAGTTGTGTGCCGTGTAATTCATATACTGGGAGACTGCGGAGCCTTGCCTCTTTGATCCCGCTGCTTAAGCTCTCATTGCGCGAACTTTCAATTATCTAACTGTGAACGTCAGTACTCCGTGCCATTGAATTCAGTGGTATCAAACAGAACTGCTTTACAACTAGCTGGTGAACGGACTCATTTTTGCTTTTGTTATTCTCACTTTGTTTGCTGAGATTTATTGTGCTGATTTCTCTGATTCTGTGTTGTAAGTATATAAAAAAAAGTTTTTAAAAAAAAGAGAAAATATATCCTTGCCTGGCTGTCAGCTATAAGGCAGCAGCCAAACCCCGGAGTTGTGATCGTAGACCGGGGGCTGTCAATTGTGCGAGGAGCAGCTTGGGGCCATTCCTCTTAAGTGTTTTTTCTTCCTTCTTTTAAGGTAACTCCGCCCCTTTTCCCACAAGCTTTCAGGTACGCGCTCTAAATAGCGCTGTTTGCTGTTAGTTGTTAGCTGGCAGCCCCCTCGTTCTACATTAATAACATCAGGTAAAAGGGAGCAAACAATCAACGCCTTTTTGACTACACTTAGCCATTTCCTCGCCTTATTTTTCACTTAGCTACAAGCTTTCAACGCTCCTAGCACGTACATTGATGTAAATGTTACTAATACTTACAACCTGCTAAAGCGAACCGCATTAAGCTTTTTGTGACATACCATTTACCCGGCTTCCCTAACCAACGTTATCATGGCGAATGGCTTAAGAAGTCTTAAGGGCAACTTGATTACCCCTTTCCCGATGTCCGCTAGCAAAATTGACTCCCTGGTCTGTCCCGGAAAACCTGCATATATTGAACCAGCCGTTTCTAAAGACCATGCAATGAGTGTTATCAATCAAGAGCCTTCTATATCCTCTCAGGCTCCACATATCGCCCAAGTACACACACAGGGAATTTCCA
This sequence comes from Ambystoma mexicanum, assembly GCF_040938575.1. Taxonomy (NCBI): domain Eukaryota; kingdom Metazoa; phylum Chordata; class Amphibia; order Caudata; family Ambystomatidae; genus Ambystoma; species Ambystoma mexicanum. The sequence continues at coordinate 164,859,150 of NC_090923.1, read as the reverse complement.
CTTCCTCCAACCATGATCCTTTTATGGAACTCTCCGTGCCTTCTGCCCCTGTTCCCTCTATTGAGGTGCATCAAGCCATTGACGATTTCAAAAGTTGTTCAGAATCACCACTGGCCTACGAAACTGGCAAAAGGCAACATGAGGTAACAATGGAGAAAATGGAGGCATTAGATCAGGCGATTTGCCGCTCCATCGGCACTTTGACTCCAATAGTCTTTAACTCAGTAAAAAGGCGCATATCCTTTCATTCACATCTACCAAACTACACTAAAAATCTATTGGACATGAGTACTGAAATTGTGGATGATATAAATAAAGAACCATTGCCATCCCAACCAATATTATCTCCTGAACCAGGGGTAAACCTAAATAAATCCTCCCGCCTCCCTCCATCCCCAGGTGAGAGCTCAATCCAACATTCCCCAGGTTCATTTCGGTTATCATACGGATCCTTGACAAGGGCCACGACTTGACTCATCTTGAATTAAAGGAGATCAAATCAATGCTTCTACTCATGTCCTCTAAGATGGATCGCATTGAAGGATTTATCATGGCCGCTGAAACGATTAAAAATCTCAAATCAGACCCAATTCTCAATCATGTTAGCGTGTCCAATCCAGTAATGAAAAATAAACATACTCAATGCTGTTCTGTACAAACACCTATACCCTCTCCACCTCTTCCTGAAGCTTTGTCAATTCACTCCACATGTACCTGTCAAAATGCTCCTGAGCTAAAATCAGCAATAGAAAAATGAATACTATCATAGCGCTATATACTTCATATCCTACGCCACATCAAAACGGTCCAGGTAGCCCAACAGAACTGCTTGGTGCACTTGAACAAATGCATCCAGACCCTCTGGAACAGCCATTAACCGAAGCACCTATTGGTTTTATGTCACGAAGAGCTAAAAAACTTCACCAAAGGGCTGTTAAAAGGTATGCCAAAAGAAGAAAGGAGGCACTGTTCAAAGGCTCCGCACTTCAAACTGATCCACTTGAACAAGCATCATGCATTGCAACTGCCAAGAAGCCCTGATACCACCCATAAAAGTCCATTTGAAAGTATGTAATAATGTAACTAACCTCAAAAACTCTGTCTTTATTGGTAAACCCAAACTCTTTGAATGAAACTAATCTTATGAACTCTGTTAACAATGAACCATCAACATTTTCTAGTAATAGTATTGAAGTACCAACAACATCCAAACGAAACAATAAAAAAGTCAAGATGACACCTAATCACCCACCAGCAGTTGTGGCACTATTAAATGAGCAAGTAAGGGCACAATTGTCTGGTTCCAAATCGAACCTAGCCAACTATTTCCCAATATCTGGCAGAATTCGTACTACTCGCCATGATGATGCTGGGCCATTAGGACTTTCTGCTACTACAATAACTAAAACTTACAGCGAAGCCTGCGCACATGTTCCCAATTCAATTTCAACCTTGTCGGGTATCACTGATCCCCCAAATACGACCCGCCCAATACCTCCAATAAATGGATGTGCAAATCTCGGCTCAATACCTGTATTATCAGTAGTACAGCAGCCATCTGTACAGTTGAATAATGCTAATTCGACTACTTCTAATGTTTTACCACCTATTGTTCCCGACGGTCTAAATGCACCTGCTACTAACACTTCTAAAACAGACCAGCCCCTGCCAGCTCGACCAGAAATAATTGTCAATGGGCAAGGCAAAGTTACATCTCTCACAATTTTATCCCCTACTAAATCACTGTCCTCGTCAACAATAAATCAGGACCACCAAAGTATACCATCCTCCATTGAGCGCAACTGCACAAAGATGCATGGTCCTCCTCAATATAGATCTGCCTTAGAAGTATCACCCTCCACTACTTTGACGCAATATGACATTTTAAATATTCTCAGGAAAGAACTTTATGATCGTTCTATGGGATCTTCCTTGGATAATGAATCAACAAACCCAAATACGACCAGTCAGCATAAACTTCGAACCCTTTCTAACAGCTCCCCGGACCATCCTGTTAAAACGTTAGAACTACCCACTGATAAGATCCAACAGACTATTGCGGAAAAGCACCATCGTGTGGGTTTTGAAGGAAAATGCGATCTACTTAGAACAAATTGCATCAATAGACCGTTTCTTCTAACCTTATTTAGCCGAATCCCTCAACTACGGATGTTTAAATCTGAAGACATTTTGAGAGTATCACTTTCTACTGAAAACAATTATCGGTCAGTGTGTTACTTGTCCTCTGAAGCAGTTCTAAAATATCTATGTTTTAATCGGGAAGGTATAAAAGAGGAAGGTCTTGGTTTAAGCTCAATGGAAAACGAACAAGAAGCAATGAAATTCATTCAGTACAAATGCCCTCAGGCTCCCACCTCTGATCTCCATGCTACTTCACTATCTAACACCATAGAAGAAGGAAATGGAGCTATTAATGAATTGTTAAACAAAGTGGCCATTTCTCACGACTTGTCGTGGTTAGCCCCAATCCTTAACTCCATTCTTAAATCTAAAGAATCCTCTGCGCAATCGTAGCTTCCCTCTAAAACTTGTTTAACCGTTCAATCGTGGAACTCTTGTGCCCATCATAATCTCATGCAATGGCACGCAACGATCGATGGCCACAATCGGCCTTCAATCGATATGATCCAAGAAACCATGAAAACTGCTATCTTCTCGCTGCCCGACTATACAACTCATTGCATTCCAGCGATACAAGCTTCAGCTGGTCGTCCCTCCGGAGGCATCCTTATAGCAGTTGATAATGCGCTGGGGTTCGGTTCCAATATTGTGTGGAAGGCTGAAAACTTATTAGCAGTACTGTATCCTATCTAAGCAGAGAGGTACTAAATGGTGCAACTTCTTAAAAGATTGTGAATCAGGAATAATGTCGTCTAAATCCCAAACGATATGGACCACATGGTCTAGGGAAGCAAAATCCTCAACTATTGATTTTATTTTCGTTACTTACAATTTACTTACAATATCTACCCCATTAAAAATCATCTCAACCTCTTATGGTGACCACGCTCAAATCTTTGGCACCTTAAAGATTAATTTCTCCATTCTTGCAGTTGATTCTTCTACAACGCTATGTGAAATTGATCGTCCCCACCTCTCTCTTAGATGGAGCCAAGCTCTATGTAAACAATTTATTCAATACGTAACGTTGGCTATTTCCAATCGTCATATCTCTGGCAATTTCTCTATTAATACCACAGAGATAAATTATCCAGAAATCATTCAGGCTGCCATATCTCATTTCAGCAAATATAGAAAAACGGTTACTACCCATCGCCATTCATTTGATCCCCTCTGCAAAATACAGAAGCGTGGAAAAAACAAAGCTCTCCGAGCTCTGGAAAAAAATAAGACTATTTCTTATAATACATATCAAATACAGCGCAACCGTATCATAGCATCTTACAAACAAAAACTCAAACATTTAAGAATTCTAAGACACAATGACGTCAATTGCAATCTTATTAAAGCAATTATAGCTCATGATACGCGCACCATCTGGCGAACCATCAAAAATAATCAGACTCAAGTTGCGTTATCATTACACGCCATTTTTGAAGCAACTTGGCGCACCTATATCACGCACAAATTTCAGATGCCCGATCAATTCCAGAACACCATCATCAGTAAGTTAAGATACCAAGACCTTCCGCGCTTAAGTTGGTCTACTGCTGATATTACATGGGCTATTTCTAAACTGAACCACTCCAAATCTGCTGGTCCTGATGGTTTTCCCCCCTGCCTATATAAAGCAGATCCAGATTTATGGGCCCAAATTTTAAAAAGTAAATTTGAGACCATTCATAAATCAGGAATTGTACCTATCTCCTGGCTATCGGCTAATATCATACCGATATTTAAAAAAGGAGATCCCTCTTTACCCCAAAATTATCGGCCCATTGCTTTAATAGATACAGAGGCTAAACTGTTTGCAAGCTTACTTTTTTACGATCTAGAAAAATACATCGAAACTCAGTCATATTCCAAATATCAAACTGGATTCAGGAAGGGGATGAGCACCTCGCTCAACGCCTTGATAATGGCATTTACCATCGCCGGAGCGAAGCCAAAATCTGCTAACCCTGTTTATATTGCACCGATTGATATGACTTCAGCCTTTGACACGGTCATTCGGAACGTACTATGGTCCAAACTAATAAAAATGGGAGTACCCCTAGTGCTAATATACTGGTTCATTGCTCTTCATACTACCACTTCTTATAGAATCAAACTTACCACAGAGGGCCGCATAACCAAACCAATCAATACTGAAATAGGCCTAAAACAGGGCTGCACCTTAGCCACAACCTTTTTCAATTTATACTTAGCAGACCTTGACAAAGGCTGGGATGAGCAAAATCTATTCTCTGTGAAAATTGGGCTCATTCACCTGAAATGGCTCGCTTTCGCAGAGGACATCATCCTTTTTGATCCAACTCCTGGTGGCCTTCAAACTAAAATACGATTATTTGAACAATATGCCATAACTCATAACTTAGCTCCTAACCCAGCAAAAACAGCAGTGATGAAATTCAGTGTCCAGAAGAAAACTGGAAAAACTCAATGGCATATTATGCATACTATCATCCCTTTAAATATTGATACCATTTAGCTGAGAAAAACTCCATCAAAATATGGACCGATCTATTGAACACCAAGATCCGACCACTGACATCACAGCTAAAAATAATAAATGCAAAGTATTGCAAGTTCTCATTAATGCCTCTCATCGAATTTTTCACACTGAAAATTGAAAGTGTCATTCTCTACTCATTAGATATCTGTCTGAGTGAAATGGGCGTGATTTTAGATCAATTGCAAGGGACATCTTTAAAGCGAGTGATGCCTCTTCCAATGTCACTGCCCAATGCAGTCCTAAGACACGAACTAGGCCTCATAGCGCTATCCACACGCTGGAAATGGCGACTTCTCACCAATTTCGCAAAAATAACATATCCTAAACCAAACTCCCTATACATAGACATGAAGGAATCAATTAACTCAAGACCAACGATTTCCATGGTCCAATATTTGACAAGAATTAATGCCATACTACAGACCTGCTTATGCCAAAAAAAAGCTATTTGAGTTCGATTGGTGCAAAACTATTGACCAGATAGGTTCATACAAACTTTATAATGAATACTATCTTTTTAGCAAAAAGCGGACACCGAGATACGATCATATTACTCTATTTCCCTGCAATCATACCCGCAATACTTTCTTACGATTTAAATTTAATCTGTTGTATACCAAAGAAAGAACTGCAAACTGGATTGGTAGTAGGACGAATAGCGAAAATAAGCAGTGTAGATTTCCGTTGTGCACTGAAACCATAGAATCATTAAAACATCTGATGTTATATTGTCCTCATTTTAAATATGCAAGAACTGTCTTATTTATGGATTTCGTAAACATTAATTATATTGATTGTTTACCATTTTTATGGGCCCGTATGATGCAAGGCAATCACAAACCTCTTATTTTTGCCCTTACGAGATTTTTTAAAGTGATAGAGAGAGAGCTAGATAAACATGCGGACATGAATGCTTGAAAACCATATATGTAAATCTCGGTATTCTAAAGATCGACCTATACGAATGATGCCGAATTTTCTTCATCTTCGTTATACCTAAGAATGTCTGTATTTGCACTCTCTCAAATTCAATAACTGCCTTGTTCTTTGCTCATGTGCCATGTCCTTTTATGAATTTATATGCAATGATGTTTTTACATGTTTTATGAATTATACTGTAACAATTATTGTGTTTCAAATTTTGTAAAGGTTCTGTCATTTTTTGATAGAACCACATGGAAATAAAAAAATAAAAAATGTTAGGGGGCTCAACAGTTATTTAAAGAGGAACACGATTATGATGTATCCAAGAAGGAAGAAGATAGACATTGCCCTATTACAGGAAACCCATCTCACGAGGGACAAACAGGAGGTGATATGGGGAAAATGGAAGGGGACCATCATTGGGGCTACGTATTCGGCATACGCCAGGGGGGTGACTACCTGGATTGCTCCACGCCTACCTTTTCAGTTAATACAATCAACAGAGGATTCAGATGGGAGGATGGTGACGATAAGGGGCTTGATAGAAAATAAAGGAGGTGTGTATCATTAACACATATGCCCCAAACTAGGATACTGTAGCCTATTTCAAGACCCTGTATAGCAAAGTCAGCCCGGACCTGGGAGGTGTGGTTCAATGGGGTGGCGACTAACTGCACGCTGGGACCCAGGGATGGACAGATCGGATGGGAAACTAGGCAAACCCACCCCCGCCGCCAGAACCTTGAAGACCTTGTTGGGGGAACTTCAGCTAGAAGACATATGAGGTCACGCAACCCACATGATGGACATTACTCGCACTATGCGGCCCCCACAAAACTTGTACACATAGTTAGACTACATGTTCGTTTCTACAGAGATGACTGGAGAGATAGTGCAGGCGGAATACAAAGAGAGGGTCCTCTCTGACCATTCGCCACTCATCTTAACATGGCAATACTTGCCCCCCCAGAGCGAAGATCCCCATGTGGCGGCTCAGAGCTGAGGCACTGAAAGACACAGTGGTCAGAGAGGACCCAAGGGAAGATATTGTAGAATACTTTGAAAAGAACCCCGGAAGCGTAGAATCGGCGGGCACTCTGTGGGAGGCATTTAAGGTGGTGGTGAGGGGGGGGATCAGCAATATCAAAATCCAAAGGGCTCCAAGGCGGCATAATTTGGGAACTACAAAAAGCCGAGGAGGAACTAGAAGCAATCATGAATAAGGGAGACAGCTCCCCGTGGGTCGCATAAGCCATAAGCAAATTACAGCAGGAGTGTGGGGGACAATGGGAGAGACTATGTAATTTAAACTATAAGAAATATACGCAAAGGCAACATGCAGATGGGGACAAGCCAGGGAGGCTGCTGGCATGGCTGTACAAAAAAAAAGACGCCCAGACCAGCCATCAGAGCAATAAAATGGGAGAACGGTCAAATAGTAGACACCCAAGAAGGATTGAATGATGGGTTCCTCAAATTCTACCAACAATTGTACGGAGACGTAGAAGTCGAGGAATGGAGCGAGATAGTGGAAACATTAGAAGATATAGGGTTACCTAAGCTGAGTGCGGAAGAGATAGAGCACTTAGATGCCCCAATCACACTGGAGGAACTGGAAGCAGTGGTTAAGCAACTACCTACAGGTAAGGCACCTCCCTAGTGAGTTTTACAAAATGTATAGGATGGAAGTGCTCCCCCACCCCCATTACTGGTTATGCTGAACGAGCGAGGCGTTGGAGACCGGGAGATTACCGGAATCCCTGAGAGAGGCAATCATTATCCCGCTTCTCAAGCCCAACAAGCCTAGCACGGACTGCGGGTCGTACAGACCGCTATCCATGCTAAACCAGGATAGCAAGATTCTCACGGCTGTGCTGGCAAACAGACTGAGACGGGTCATAGGCAAACTCATACATGCAGACCAGACCGGATACATGCCACATAGAAGCATATCCGACAATCTTAGAAAGCTCCACCACGTCATACAACAAACAGAAAGGGACACGCAAGAAGTAGCAATTGCCTCACTAGATGCGGTAAAGGCCTTTGACTCTGTCAGATGGCCTTGGCTGATGGCTGCTTTGAAAGAATATGGAATAGGGCCAGTGTACCTAAAATGGGTAAAACTGTTGTACAGCTCCCCATGAGCTAGAGTCAAGACGGGGGCGACTATTTCAGACAAGTGGCAACTCAGCAGAAGTACCAGACAAGGTTGCCCTTGGTCCTGATGCTGTATATCCTCGCATTGGAACCCCTAGCGATATATCTGAGACAACAATACAAAACAGTAGGAATTTATACGAAGGTAGGACCACATCTCATATCACTGTATGCCGATGATATACTGCTATACCTGATATATCTGGAGGAAAACGTGAAATACATCTTGGAAGTAATGGAGCGATTCACGTCGCTCTCTGGAATTACAGTTAACCCCATGTAGTCTAGTTTGTTCCCCCTGGGTAGATATATAGGGATCCCGCAGAAGAACCTACCAGTATTACAGATACCCTAGGAGACTAGAACCTTTAGGTACCTGGGTACTGATATTCATAATAAGGTGGAGGACGAACATACACATAACACAGAGAGGGCAGTAGCAAACTGGAGAAGAGCATGAGATTCTGGGCGAAGCTCACCCTGGCCATGGTAGGGAGGGTGGCGCTGTTGAAGATGGCCGTACTGACCAGGCTACTACACTTTGTGAATATCCCCTATAAGATACCCAAGCTATTCTTTGGCAAATTACAGGGTTTATGCAGAGGTTTCATCTGGCACAACACCAGGAATAGGATAGCCTTATGGAAATAGCAGAACACGCATGATAGAGGGGGTATAGAATTGCCCAACTTCGACATCTACCATCTGGCCAGCCAACTACAGCATGTGGCGAAGTGGCTGACGGAAGACCCCACAGCTGAATCCAGATTGTTAAGGTCTGAATGTGCCCCCGTTATTTCTGAAAGAGATGATATGGGTGCCCAAGCCAGAACTAAAGGGGCGATCGAGGCTGTTGGAACTAGGATGATGGGTATGGCGTAAGGCTTGCCGGGCTATGAAGAACCCGACTCCATATTCTCCACAAATGCCCTAGTGGCATTGTTAGGAGTGGATGAGTAACTAAGAAAGGCCATTCACAAGCATTGGGAACCGTTGGGCATTGCAACATTGGAAGAACTATGGCAAGAGGGGAAGGTAACAGAATTTGATGTGCTAGTAGACGGAACTGGACTACACCCGGGGCAATATATTACCTCCGCCAGAGTGGTACAGTGGTTGAGAGAATCATGGCCCGAATCGGTGCTTGAAGATCAATCCGACAAAGCTATAGAAACAATTTATGACATCTCGGAAGGAGGACATAAGGTCTCCTGAATCTATGAACTTTTGACGTCTAGGGTGGGAAAGGAGGTGACCCAGCTCAGACGGGATTGGGAGGAAGAAGTGGGGGCACCCATGCATGATGGGCTATGGGAAAGGGCTCAGAGATACCATAAAAAAGGTGTCCAGGAATGCGAGGTTGCAGCAGATCCAACTAAATGTAACTCACAGGGCGTATATGACCCCCCCCTAGAGGGTCGCTAGATTCAAGAGCACAGAAACACAAGAATGCCCTAAACGTGGGGAGGTGAACGCTGGGATGGTACATATGTTCTGGGCATGCCCGGAGATTGGGAAATTCTGGGGTGAAATCACCCACCGGTTAACCGAGAAAGGAATTCAGTTACATGTGGAATCTGTGTGGGCATGAATGGTGGGGGGCTTTACAAGACCTTGCAACCTGAGACACGTTAGCAAACTTAAGGACCTGGCCTACATATTGGCCAAGCAGAGAATAGCCATGGGCTGGAAGGCGGGCCACAGACCCAAAATAGAGGTGTGGTGGCATGATCTCCAGAAATGGGCAGAGGTGGAAACAGCGGTATGGTACGAGGCAACCAATAGGGGAGAAGAGGAGGGAACGGAAACCCCGATGGCCTGGAGACACCTAGTAGCCACACTGTATGGGTCTACCCAGGTTTGCCCAAGTGAACATGACTCCTCCGTGGATACAGAGGAGGGTGAACCTCTAGAAGAAACCAGGGCGGAGAGCGAGGGAGAGTAAGCTCGAGTTCAGGGGGAGGGTAAAGGGAGAACAGTGGCCACTTTATGGTAAAGTGTTTGACGCTTGACATCGATGATATGCACTGTTGGATTTGGTTTTGTTGATTGTTGTTCAAAAAAGAATCAAAATTGTTTAACCCCTTCAGTGCCAAGGGCGAGATAGCTCGTCCTTTTTGGCACCTTGTTGTGTGTGATCCCTGCAATGCAGGGATCACACAAAACTGTAATCCAACCCCCGGGCTATGTGAGGGGAAGCACGCCGACGTGAAAGTCATTTTCACTGCAGCAGCCATTTCGGGCTGCTGCGGTGGAAATGCAAGGGGAGTGTTCACCTTTCTCCCCCTCGATCTCCGGCTGCATTTCAAGCCGGAGATCGAGGGAGGTGTCGTTGGAAAGGAGAGATTCTCCCCTTTCCAACAACACCCTTTGTGACAGCATTGCTGGGCGCGGAGAGGGCGCAGAATGCTCGATCCACGCCCAGCAATTCCACTGGACCACCAGGGATACGTTTGACGTGGGGGTAAGGGAGGCCGATTACAGTAAGCAGCCCACTCCGCCCCCGGCCCCCAAAGCATGGGGCACCTATATAAAGACCCCTGGGGGCAGACAGTTGACCATCTGCCACCAGGGGTGGGGGCATAAAAAAAAAAAGAATGAAAATAAAAAATACGTGATGGGAAGGGGGTAGGGGATTTGGTGGCCCTAGCCACCAGGGATTTTTTTGGGGGAGGGTGTCGTTGGAAAGGGGAGATTCCCCCCTTTCCAACAACACCCTGTTTGTAAGCATTGCTGCCCCCCTGTTCGGGCACAGGACGCTCGATCCGGGGGCAGCAATGGCCACTAGACACCAGGGATGTGTTACAGAGGTGGGAGGAGGGGGGCAGCTTACTAGGTAAGCACCCCCTCCCCCCGTGGCCCCAAAGCATGGGGCCACATGTATGGAATCCCCTGGGGGCGGATGGGTGACCGTCTGCACCCAGGGGTGGGGGAATAAATAAATAAACAATTATCATGACTGGTGTTGGGGGTAGTCCCCCCTCCCCCTCCTACTGGACCAGCAGGGACATTTATTTATGGAAAGGGGTTGTTCTCTCCCCCCCCCCCACCCAAAATGGACTTGGGGTCATGTCATGCAGCCCTTCCTGAGGGCAGTTATCTGCTCTTAGGAAGGGTCATGTAACCACGGGGAGGGCTAAATGAGAACCCCCCCCCCCCACTCTTATCTGCCCCAAGGGAGGGATGAATGAGATGCCCCCTCCTACATTTGGTGTGGGGGTAGAGGGTCAACCCTCAGTACATTAGAAAATTACCTGCCTGTGTAGGGCACCCCTCAGCCCCTCAGCCCCTGCTAAAGGGCAGCCTGCCATTTTCAATTATTTTCTTTGTTTACCAAACTTGCTTTGGCGCAGAGGGGCACATTGGTGTGCCAATCTGGCCCCAGGGTGCCCAAACCTTACTGCCCCATCCACTGTGGGGCCTGTCTCACAATTTTTGGGGGCCCTCCCCCCACCGCAAATGGAGGGGTGTACCTCACGCAGCCGTTTGTAGGAGGCCCAGGGAGGCCTGCATGAGGTGCCCCCCCCCACCCATTTGGGGCAGTAAGGTTTGGGCACCCTGGGGCCAGATTGGCACACCAATGTGCTCCTCTGCGCCAAGGGGAGTTGGGTTACCAAAGGAAAAAAGTGAAAATGGTGGAACGCATTTTATGGGGGAATTTTCTAATGGGATGGGGAGTTGAGCCCCCCACCCGCAATCGAGTGGGTGCCATGTCATGCAGCCCTCCCTGGGGCCAGATATCTGCTCCTAGGAAGGGACGCCTGAGGCCAGGGAGGAGTGCAGGACAGCCCCCCCCTTATCTGCCCCAGGGAGGGCTACATAAAATGTGCCGCCCCTCCAATTGGGGTGGGGGTGGAGACATGCACCCCCCTTCACATTAGAAAATTCCCCAGCGGTGTAGGGTGCCCCTCAGCCCCCGCTAAAGGGCAGCCTGCCTTTTTGAATCATTTTCTTGGTTTACTAAACTTGCCTTGGCGCAGAGGGGCACATTGGTGTACCAATATGGCCCCGGGATGCCCAAACCTTACTGCCCCACCCACTGGGCGGCCTGTCCCACAATTGTTTGGGGCACTCTTCCCCCCTCACCCAAAATATGTGGCAGGGGTACCTCATGCAGGCCTCCCTAGAGGCAGATATCTGCCCGTAGGAAGGGGCAAATGGGTTTTCAGTGGGGGTGGGGGGGGGTGAGGTTCAGTAGACCACCAGAGATAACTTGCAAGGGGGGGGGGGGGGGGACATGCTTGAAAATTATTTGTTTTGCTGATGTGACTAGGTAACACAGGTTTGTTTTATTTTTTAACAGCTTTTTCTGCGTGAGCAGCTGCAACGTTGTGAGAGTACTGTTTATTATTATTCTATGGTTAGGGGATGGGTGAGACTGGGGAGATTATGTTGGTGGGCTGGGACACAATTGCAGGGGCAGGCCAAAAATTGCCCCCCTTGCCAGCAGAACATTGGTGTTTCCCTGGGAGCAGATCCCTCCCATGTGGGTTGTCCGTCTGCAAGCCCAGGCTCCACTTCTGGCTGTGCTACGTTACAGATGTCACCTCCGGGGAGGAATGGGGATCCTGCCGGGGCTCCCTGGAGCAGCTGAGCTGCTGTGCTTCGGGGACAGTACACCCACATGGTACATGGATGTCCAAGGCCACGGACATCACCTCCAATGGTCCTGGAGTTGCAGCTGGGCTGCAATACAGCTTTTCCCTTCAGGGAGGTATTGGCACACTGCCAAGACTCCCTGGTGGGGAGAAGCTGTAACGCAGGGCAGCCAAAGCTCCAGCAAAGTCAGCGGTAACATCCCTGGCCTTGGGCACCCTTCTCCCATGTGGGTCTTTGCCAGGGATTCTGGGTAATACATTCTGGGACGATTTGCATTAGTCAGACCTCTGGATTCCCACGGGTGTCCTCTTTTGGGAAATGCATGGGGTTCCCCGTTTTCCTTGCTGGCTTTGATACCCTAGGCCCAAATCTGTAGGTTGCCTACATGAACAAAATGTGGAGTGCCGAAAGGCTTGGGGTTACCAGTGGGTTACCCTTTTCCTTTTGGGCCCCCGGTACGTGTACCCACACATGTGAGGTACCGTTTTCATCGGGACACATGGGGGGACGCGTACCTCTGCGGATTCCCACCGGTGTCCTTTTTTCAGAAAATGCATGGGGTTCCCCGTTTTCCTTGGTGGCTTGGACACCCTAGGCCCATATCTGCATGGTGTGCCCATCTGGTAAAAGTATGAAATTCAGCTGTCAGATGTGAGGAACCGTTTTCATCGGGACACCTGTGGGAACGCGGGACGGTAGGCCATGTGTTGTTGGCCACGTGCTTCGGTGGGTGAGCCAAGTGAAATGTGCGAAAAATGTGTTTCTTCACCACATTTCGGACTTCGCTGGGGTTTCTGGGTAATAAATTCTGGGCCGATTTGGGCAAGTCAGCCCTCTGCGGATTCCCACGGGTGTCCTCTTTTCGGAAATGCATGGGGTTCCCCGTTTTCCTTGGTGGCCTGGACACCCTAAGCCCATATCTGTATGGTGTGCCCGTCTGGAAAAAGTGTGAAATTCAGCTGTCAGAACAGACTTGGGGTAGGGGTCTTTTAGGCTTTCCCCTTGGCACCAAGGTAGGTGCAACCACACATGTGAGGTGCCGTTTTCATCAGGACACATGTGGGAACGCAGGAAGGTATGACATTTGTTGTGTTTGTGTGGTTTTCATAACGTTTTGACCCATTTGCTGGTGCCCTTTGTCACACAACCCTTTCATTTACCAAATGGGCCCTACATTTTGTCGCTGCTTTAGGCACCATACACTTTTGTAACCTGCACAAGTCACCTACCCAAGGTCTGCCTGTGCTCTTCAAAAAATGTATGCTTGCCGTTCCTCACCACATTGGTTTTCCTGATTTACACATGCTAAGCAGTCTGTTCAGGCCGTAAGGATAAAACTCATGTGTACCATGGCTCAGTGTTTGGCTTGTGGTATTGCTTGTTTTGTGAAACACTACAAAAAATGTGTGCTTTCCTAACTGCAAGAGTCGGGGGAATGTAGCGGAGCATTGTTTTTCTCAAAATTCATAGAAGCCATTGCCGTACCAAGCCAACCATGTCCACCCTATACCCTTTTTTCCGGTCTTTTTCCTGCTTTTTCCCCAATCTATGGCATTTTCCACTACCTAGCTGTTGCCCGACCTGCGTGAATCACCCCTTCCTAAACTTGATATTTTCTCTACTTTTCAGAAATGTATGCCTGTCTGTCCACCAATTCGGCTTTCCTACCCTTTTCTTCCATTCCGTCCATGCATGTCCAATTGGCATAGATGGCCAAAATCGCCTACCTGTCACAAAACGGTTGATAACCACATCAATATATTTTTTTTTCGTTTCCACTCAACCTGTTCTTGAAAGCCAGGAAATTGGGGAATTCAGCACAGCAAACCATTTGTTCCTAGCTCTTAATAAGGAAAAAACCACAGGCTTCTTTGTACATCATTTTCTTGGCATTTTTTGAAAAAAACACAACATTTTTCGCCCCTTTTGGTTATTTTCTCTCACCCCACTACAGCAACCTAGGATTCCTGGGAGGCGTTACGACCGCCTACATGTGGGAAAAAAGGGGCCAAATTTGGCCGAGATAGCTCATGTAACAAAAAAGTTACAAGACATTGAATGGCGACATACCGAAATCACCAAAAAAGCCCTTGGCACTGGGGGGGGAAATACCCATGTTACTTAAAGGGTTTAAAAAAAAGAAAAACTGAAAGCAATGTCCTCAAGCAAACCCTCAGTGCCAAGGAAGGGCCTTCATCAACACCTTAGCAATGTGCCTCTGTGCCAGAAAGAGAATCAAGCGAACACGCCTCCTACGGTTCTTGGGTACTATTTTCGAGAAACCCAATATACCACCGGAAAGAGTGGTGGGGTGGGTGGGCTAAATTGCAGTTATGTTTACTGGCCAATTTTTAAGCGCTGGATCGAAATACTGAAATCTATTCATCCCAACGGCCACTATCAATCTGCCTTGTGTTCTCATTTTCCCTACTCCTTGTGAGTTAAGTTTGTATGTTTTTGTCTCACTCACGTTTTCCAATTCTTCCTCTTTCTCCTTCTCCTTGTCCCTTTTCTTTTAACCCCCACAGACTAGAGTCTTGCTGCCAACACAAGCGAGGGTCACAATCCCCCTCTGCATGTACATGGCTCAATGCTTTAAAACCATTTCGGTGCACAGTATAAAAGACAAATACCTTGCAATTAATGATCTGAAATGCACTCTCCTAACAATTAGCAATAAGGGGACAAGCCGGACCAAATGTAAGACTCACGCTTAATCCCTCCGACATATCCTATATGTGTCCAAGATCACTGTAAAGACTGGAGGGGGTTTGTCTGTACTCCTGCTCTATATTGCAGAGGAGAGGCACAGAGGACCGCAGCCAAGATTCTCTATTCGGTAGCTATGGTCGAGCAATCAAGGGCTAGCTTCTCAGGAGGTGATGCGGGCTGGAATGTCCCCACACTGTATATTAGTGAAAACACAGCTCTTTATATAAATAGGGTTCAAGGTTATATACACAATCACGATAATACACTTTGTGCTCCGACAATTCTAAAATGGCAAATATATACAGTTCTAGGTGGTACCACGATTACTCTGATTCCATTAAAATGCATCAACTGTACTAAGTTCAAATAGCATCCGAATCAACACAGCAAAACAATATCAAACAGACTTAGGAGGAAGACCAGTGGGTTAGGCAATTGGCAGACTACTGGCCCCGTTTACCTAGGCACAGTTCTGTATGAGGATCCCCCCAGCTGGGCAACCTGTAAATGAAGATGCAATACAAACCCAGTCCATATATTGTCTTCTTGAGTCTTATCTTTTTCTATAGTTCTGCAACCCAAATGTACCTTGTGTTGTAGAGTTCTTCATCGGGGAATCGACGGGCCCTTCTTGAGTGCGCTCCCTTTCAAGCGGGAGCCACGGGTCGTCAAATTTCCAAGATGACGAAAGGGTGAACGTTTGTCGAGGCAGCAGCTTCGGTCCTTGCGGTGCTCATAGACGAGTGATCGAAAACGTCCCGCAACATGGGAAGCGTGCGGTGCACCTCGACGACGATGGTTCGTTGCCGCAAAGAGTTAAGAACTTTGGCCCAGCAAGGGCGTCGAGTCATCAGCGTCTGCGAACGGGACCACGGCTGGCTTCAGTAGCTTTGTCGGTGTCTCTGAGGTCTTCGGGTGGCAGGAAACCCACCAGCGGATTCCATTCGGTCGTCGGCGACCTGGACTTTCTCCGGTAGGACGAAAGCGGTCGACGAGGGTGAACAAGGGAGTCCTTGGTTTTCAAATGTTCTTAGGCAAACGGGAGCACGGCGGCTCCGGTCGGCGACAGTGGACGGCTGTCCAGTGCTGTTCTTCATTCTCCTCGGCGGTGCCCTTCTCCAGGCGGCAGCCTTTCGTAGGCCTATTTACCAGGGAGCTTTGGCAAAGATACGCTGGTGCACGATGGTCCCTCGTAGTTCGGGGAGAGGTCTCCTTACCAGGTCCTCTCTTGGATCAGTTCTTGAAGGCACAGCAGCTTTCAGATTACACGGAAGGGAACAGCAGTTCACCTTCTTCCGGCTCGGCATCGAGAGTAAGCATCAAGTATCAACTTCAGCTTCTGAACGAATTCTAGCAGTGAGAGTCCCCAGATATACTGTTCTGTCTCTCATTCTTTCTGCTGGGTCACACTCAGGCAACCAATAACCCAGTAGGGTAGTCAGGCAGCCAATCTGGCATACAGTGCATTCAGGCCATACTCCTCCCTCTCAGACACTCACAACAAGCAATGTGTATTGGGACAAGTACCCTGCCATTCAGCACTACACACTGCATTCATACCAGTTTTGGGCAGGGCTGTCTCAGTCATTGTGTTTCATACCAAAACCCAGACATCCACGAGAAGAAGTGCATATTGGTCACACACTCCATTCACCCAGGTCCCACCCACAGGGTGTACTCACAACATACAGTCACTGGGAAGGCTCCAGTCTGGCCTGGACTTCCCCACAATAACATATGGAACTTCCACCCAACAGCCAGTCAGGGAGAATGGACAGAGTCAGGGCTTCCCATGACTTTGGGAAAACAAGTTAACAGGTAATAGAAAGCAAGAGGACACAGGGGCCATCTTGTTTCCCCATCAGGAATCAACTGATTCCAGGCCTGGGTATCTCCAAAATGGAGGATACTCAGAGCACCTGTCAAATTCACCATGGAGCTGCCACCAGCCCATACCCTGTTCTGTGGGCCATACACAGGTGCCCAAAAACATACACTAGGGGCACAGGGTTGTACCCCCAAAAACATACACTAGGGGCACAGGGTTGTACCCCCACCCATGGGTGCCATAAGGGTATCCCAAGGGTCTGTACACCAAACCAAAAATAGGAAGACCTGCACTGCCAGGAGTCCTACATGGACCCCTGGGCACAGAACAAATATGAAAAAGGACTACAGGACAAGGAGGCACTGTCCCTTCAATGCATTTCCAGCATCACAGTCACTAGCTAGTTTGTTTATTTGGTAATGCGCGCCAACCCTTTAGGTAGCTGGGCGCAACAGATACAAAGATACTTGAAGCTTGGTTACAACATGAACATAATAACAGTGATAAAAATATGGGAGTGCAATGGGTAAGGAATAACATACAAGACAAGTGCAGTGGCCAATTCAGGAGAATGATGCATTAGATAAAAGAATGGACGGGTAGTCAGGTGCACGTAAGGGTGGTGCAGCAAGTCAAGCAGGAATTAGTTGTCATTTACGCTAAGCCAGTTTAGCATATTGTGTCTGAATCTAGGGTATGGCTGTTCAGCTCTGAGGTCTTGGGGGAAACTGGCTCTGCCAGATTTGGTAAGTTTAAATCTGGGAATTTCTAAACAACGGGAGTTAGATGATCTGGTAGGGCAGGTCGAGGTTCCTCTAATCATTTTGTCTGAGAGTTATGGGGCTGCAGCATTATTCAGGCATTTGAATGTTAGGGATACAGTTTTGAGAAGGATTCTGTTACTGATTTTTAGCCAATGCTGGTCTCTTCTGATGTTGTAGATGTGCTCTCTACTGTGTATGTTCACAGCTGCTCTTAAGGCGTTATTTTGAAGTGTCTGCATTTTATCTAAGATGTATTTATTGGCTCCTATGTAAATGGCATTGCAGTAGTCTAATTTGGACATTATTAGTGCATTGGCAAGCGTGATGCAGCTAGCTTTGGAAAGGAAGGGTCTACAAGCCTGGATTAGTTTGCAGGTATAGGCCGTTCATGACATGGAGCTAACATGTTTTTTTTTATTTAGCGATAAGGTAGAGTCTAGGTAAAATTCTAGTGTTTTGACCTCAGTTACTACTCTAATTGTGTTACCATCAATGTTAAATGCAATGTAGCTGGGGCTAAGTTTTTTAAGGTTAGCGTTGGAACCCAATATCAAGATCTCAGTTTTATCGTCATTCAGGCAGAGGCCATGTGATGCCACCCATGCCTGAATGAGGTATATTTTTTTTACCAGGACCCACTCTTTACCAAAATTGCCCGAAAGGGGTATGAGGAACTGGATATCGTCTGCATAATTAGTGTAGGTGACACCCAGTCTATCCAATTTGTCGAAAGTGGCTTGGTAAAGAGGTTATACATTATCGGTGAGACGCATGATACCTGTGGAACGCCATAGGTGATTTGGATTGGGGATTCTGCGGGGGAGAACACATCGTACGGTTGGCTAGGAAGGATTGGACCCAGGCTACAGCATCACTCGAGAAATGGGCAGCTGAACACTGATCCACCAGGTTGAAGGCTGCCGATAGGTCGAGGAGGAGTAGCATAACTGTTTTACCTTTGTCCTTAAGCTCGTCGATTTGAGTCTTTAAATCAATTAGTGCCGTTTCCGTACCGTGTTGTGGTCTGAATCCAAATTGGCGGGCGCCTAGTAAGTGGTTAGCTTCAAGATGGTTCTGGATTTGGAGGAAGGCGTGTCAATTATTTAAAGGAGGAAAGGGACCGTGGTAATCCGTCTGTAGTTCGTCGGGATTGAGGGGTCTAGGGTCTGTTTCTTCAGTAACGGTAGAACCCAGGAGTCTTCGAAGTTGTTTGGGAGAGTACTAGTCTTGAAGGAGGCATTCATTAGTTTAGAGATAAACAGTGCTAAATCTAGCTGCGTCTTTAATTATTTGGGCTGGACAGCTGTCACCCTGACAATTTGAAGGTTTCAGGGATAGTATGACTTTTTCAGTCCCTAGTATAGAGATTTTAGTGAATCTGAAAGGTGCGTCGGTGCTAGGTAGTACAGTGGGTAGGGTAGGTTGCGTCTCAATGGAGAGCAGGGATGCTTTTTTATTGGATATTTTAGTGGATACTTGCTATTTTGTTGGAGACAGCATTCCGGTTGGTAGTGCACCATTGCTTGTCTTTAGGGACATTGTCTGTGGGTGGAATGGGAGTTTCCATTTCACAGAGGGTGGTGAATAGCTCCTTGGAGTTGGCCTTGGAGATTCTGTCATTAAACGTATTGCTTTTGGTGAGGATTATATATTTTTTGTACTTGTTGGCGAAGTTAATTGGATTTTGTTCTCGTCCGTAGGGGAGCGTCGCCATATGGCTTAGAGTTTTCTTTTTTGAAGTCGTAGTTCTATAAGCTGGGGGGGGGGGGTGAACCAGGTATTAAGGTGGGTCTTCCGTTTACTTTTACGTAGTTTGACTGGTGCAATGATGTTGAGGGCCTTGGTCATGTTGTTGAAGGTCTCTACTAGTATGTTGGGATCAGAATTATTAGTAAGAGTTATGAGGGTGGGGAGTAGGTGAGGAAGTAATTTTTCAGCTGTAATGTCTTTTTTACTTCTGGTCGGGGGTGGGGGGGGTGGCTCCATATCTAAGATTTTCGGGGTTCTATTGTGGAGGAGAAGCCAATTAAGTGGTGGTCCGTCCATGGTTGCGGTGTCATTTTAGTGATAGTGCAAGTGCAATATAAAATTGGCAACCCAGTCTAGTGTTCTTCCTTTGATGTGTGTGGGAGAAAGAACTTTTTGGGTAATGCCATGTTCAGCCAGTATCTAGTAGTATCCAGCCACAGTAAAAGTCTGATGAATTAACATGTAATGTAGTTTAAAAAATAAAATTTACTTGGTGGTTGAACCACAACAAACTATTGGAAAAACAAATATGACATAGTTAAGCTTTCCCGTAGTGGCTAGTAACACCAAGTGCTTTTATCGAAATTATATTAAGGAGAAGGTTTTGAAAAATTGGTGTCTCAGAGGAAAGTCATGGATAGGAAATATAGCAAATTCTCCATATTACCTATACTTAAATAATATAGAAGGTAATCCCAAGACTTTGTTATGGGCTAGCGTTCTTCCCTTTATGGATACTGTTGGAGTTGAACTACTTTGAAGCAATCATGTGGCTTGCAAACTTTTATCATATAACGAAGTATGTTCTGTACGCAATATTGCGCTATGAACTGGGTTTACAGTCAATTCAAAGTATAGCAATATGGAAAAGACTTAATCTCTTAAGGAAATGTATCATAAACAGATAAGATATGATATGGCATTTATAACGCAACTATACACAAGTGTTTCAAGGTGCGACAAATTGTAACTTATCAAATGTTGGGTAACGAATTGAGAAATGGACACTGGAAGTACAGTCTAATACAAGAACTTTATGATGAAGGTGTAACTAATTTACTTAAGATGGGTACATCAATGAAAACATTAATAGCTAATCCATTTAAGGTTAAAATAATGATCAAATATCAAGGCTTAGCCAGCACAATAAATGCAGTAATGCGAACTCGACTATGTTCAGTTGATTTCACCTTATCAAGAAATAGGGGCGGTCGAACCATATTTTAATCGATTCCCAAGTAAAAACTTAAGGAATAATTTATGAGGTTCAATGTGCTGCTAACAAATGAAATACTTGGCTTAAGACAAAAATGGAGTGAGGGTAAAGCCTCATGTAGACATTGTATGAACTTGACGGAAATAGAAACTTTGCTGCATTTATTGCCCTGCCTTAAAGAATCCAAGAATTGAATACTTTAGTATTGTAAGGGAAGCATGGTATCACAAGTATGACACGGACACAAGAAATATAATTTCAAAACCTTTATTGAATTTTCGGTGTTTTAAAAAACTCCTAATTTGCCCTATAGGTATGATGGAAGTAGTATCTACCATCAAATAATAACGAACACACAGTACTAGTCAGTCCCCGTCAAATCAAGATGGCCTATACTAACAATATCTAATGCCTTCCCTATCTCTTATACAAAAAGTGTGTAAAGGTGAATATGTATGCAAATAAAAATCAGCGTTATAACAGGATAAAAATGGATGAGTCAGCTCTCCTCCCCACGTTGGACAACACAGAGTAAGGCGGCATCCGTAGACAGGATGACACATTGACTCAGGTTCTCAAAAACAAAAGGCAGTTCAAAATGTGGCTCGAGGACCACCTGGCCTTCCACGTTAAAGTCACTTATTCCAGCGCTCCAAAAGTTTTCTTACAGTTCAACCAAAAGGTTCACGTAGGTCTCCCTCTGCTTAATTCACATTTGTTAGGGGTACCCATCTACTAACCCATCTACTAACTTATCACACTCGGTCTCCCTCAGTCAGGCTCGGATATCTTACTGATGTCGAAGACTTTCGAATGTGCGAGGCTTTTACTATAGACCTCCGCAGGACCACTTTGACTTTCTCTTCAGAGAACACACAACAAATACACAGGGGGTGAGGGGTAAGGCTGCGTTCTGGCCCTGCTACTGCTCAACATGTACCCGACGACTTACCAGACTTACTGAAAAGGGTAAACCCGTGCCCTCCTAGAGTGGCCGGTGAATAAGTTCATTGCCTACCATACGTGGATAATCTGGTTGTGTGCGACAACACTTAAGCATGTCTAAAAAGATCACTGACCCTACTTGAGGCATATGCAGCAGATAATAGCCTAATGTTAAATTATAGCAAAACCAAGTTGATGCACTTCACTAGCAAATGTACTACAGTCCTGCCAATGGTGATAGTGGGGAAAACAAATTGAGTATGTAGATCAATTTAAATATTTGGGCACCGAATTATCAACTAGAGGTAACTATGCAGCCATCATTCCTGACAAAAAACGCAAAGCAGTTGCCTCCACCATAATGGCACATAGATGCATCAAATCTGGTTCGAGCTACAGTTTACAAGGAATAATGGCCCTGTACAAACAAAGCTTCTGTCCCACTATACTGTATGTTCTAGAGGCCCTATGCCTGGGGGACATCTCCTGGTTAAAGATAATAGAGAGGACATTCTGGAGGAGTGTCCTCAGCCTAGGCCGTAGTACACTGATAGAGCTTATCAGATTAGAGTTGGGACTTGGGTCACTGACTGCTAGGTTACTAAAAAGATGCTGCTCTTACACATCAAGACATGAACAAACCCGGTCTGTCCACTTTTAAAACTGTTGGGAAAAGAGTGCAAGATATCAGAGAAGCAGCTTTCCCTCCCTTGTCAACAAAACCTTTAAGTACATTGACTGGGAGCCAAACTGGGAGGAGGATTTCTTTATGCTCCAGAAGGCATTTACCCAAAAATTAGAACCTTGGGACTGGATGCCGAATTATGTACATATGGCTTCATTAAAAAGCTATGACTCTGTGATCCCGTATTTAGTACACTCATACAAATCCCCCCCACTCCCCAAAACTAACTGAAAATCTGCCCATCACCCCTATGTGTCAATTCTTACTACTGCTCAGGCTGAATAAACTAGCCCTTCTGGAAATGATATGGCCCAAACGGAACATCACAAAGGAGCACAGAAATTGCTGCCTGTGTGGTATTGCAAACAAAGGAATCGCCGCACCATGTGCTAACAGAATGCGCTGCACACAGGCCTCTTTATTTCCATTTCCTTGGCACCTATGTGGCAATCCTTTGACAGCATAAAGAGTAAATCTTTATGGCGCTATTGCTTAAACACAGACAGTAAGCAACTTCAAATGTCACTCTACTTGGTATGGAAAGGGGTATGTTCAACTGGGAAACTTAAAAGACCTGAACTGGTTGATGAATGACCCCTCGAGGCATAGGCATGCCTGACCGGTATCCCTATTTTATATCTCTAGTTTTCTCTTTACTATGTACTAACATTTATAGTCTGATATGGGAATGAATGAATGAAAGCGGCAAATGCACTATCTGGGTCAAATCAACATGAAGGTGCATCCTACCTTATGTTAATTTATGTTTAGATGAATTTCTCTCTTTTTAATGTCAAACACTTATTTTAATGTATTTCTGTTTTCATGAATATGTAAAAGGTCTTTGAACTGTATAGATCAAATCATTTTTTTAAAAGTTATTTGCTGCAGTCTCTTTTGGTCTTGGTAGCAGCACTGTAAGCACAAAAGTTCAAAGAAATCTTTCTCTTCAAGCATTCACCTTTTTACTCCTCCCCCCCCCCGCTATTTACTGTGTTTAATCTTGACCATTACGCATTTCAGAGTTTGTGACTTTGCCGCTTTGTAAGAAAACATTTCACATTTTGCTGAGACATTCGATTGGGTTACTTCCTTTCGCCAGACCACCCAGCTACTCTATCACTGGCTTCTGTCACTTAAACGTTCCATCACCGAGAGCCCACCTTTGAAATCCCTGAGCAGGAATTAAATGGGGTAGGCACAGAATGTTACTGTAATGCTACGAGATTTAATTGACCATGAATGTTACCTAGCTTCAAAGCCTGCAACTCTTGTCAGCGTATTGGATGTATCCATTTCAGATTTTGCACCAAACTTCTTTACTTAACTGCCAACATCAAAGACAAAATGATGTAACTTTGATTTTTTAAAAAAGAAAGCTCGAGACCACC
The DNA here is from genome assembly GCF_040938575.1 of Ambystoma mexicanum. Lineage (NCBI taxonomy): Eukaryota > Metazoa > Chordata > Amphibia > Caudata > Ambystomatidae > Ambystoma > Ambystoma mexicanum. The sequence goes on along the minus strand of NC_090923.1, from coordinate 164,835,520 downwards.
AGAGAGCACGAACCGAGATGGCCATGTGAAGCAGTAGCTCCACCTTATGCCGTCACATTTGAGCTAGTTGCACTCCCCCCAGCCAAGATCGTGCCACACCGTAACATTTTTGAGCCGCCAAGATCCAGGATGCGGGATGCGGGGGATGGGTGGGGCTGGTGCAGATTTGCCGCCCCAGGCAGGACCGGACAGGCAGAACGCCGAGGAGGCCTCCTCAAAACCGACAAGAGGCGGGAGTCGGGCCTTGCAGATGTGCCAGAGAAGCCTCCAGAGCCCTCCCAGTGAGCGAGGGAGGTGCGCACAAACGGCAGAAGGCTGGAGCCGTCTGCCAGTGCGGGTTTGCCCCACAGCGTTGCCCCGTGCTGCCCTGCTGCACCCCTGCTGCGGTGCTGGCGAGGGACCCTCGAGGCGGCATGTAGCCCAGGTCCCTCGTTGCCTCCGTGGGAAGAGGGCGACCCAAGGAGCAGCTGCACCGGAGCATCACCAGTTAAGAGGGAGGGCGGAGGTGGTGTTGGAGAGACCTCACCCGCGTGAGGAGCAGGGACATCTCCACAACTCAGAGCGGAATGAACCAGAGCTGGAGGAGTAGCGCCCCCCCCCCCCTGGTTGTACAATTGTTTGGGGCCTTGAGGCCAGAAGAGCACAAGGGAGGAGGCCCGGGTGTGGACTGAAGTCTGTAGGGAATAGGATTACAACATCCTTATAAAAGCAGACTGGGACCAACTGTGAGGTGTCGGACCACAGCTCCGACACAGACACACACCGGCCCTGTGGAGCAGGGGGGGGAAAAAACACCCTCACCAGCATGGAGAGAGGGACCCAGGGACAAATAAGCCCAGCCAGACCGCAGAGTGGGGGCCCGAGGCGTCATTGCCCCTCAGGAGTTCAGGGAGGTGGCCCAGAGTTGGCGGGGTGTGTGACCCTGCAGTAGGGGAAAGAAACGGCAGGACGCGGACCCTCTAAAACAGCGCCCAGTATAGTGTGGCCTAGAGTGATCAGATGCTTTTGTGCCTGGAGCCGGTGAGGGGCTCTGGGGAGACACGTGCCTCTTTCTTTTTCGGACCTGAGGTGTGGCTACTTGGGCCCCATAGCGGTCTCTTCTGCCCCGTTTTACAGATGGTCCTCCACGGCCACGCTGGAGGAGCCCCAGGGACCCCCCCCCCACCCCAGACATATAGGTGCTGCACAGACAGGGGTTGTGTTACTCCAGCGCTTCCGGAGAAGCTCAGGTAGCGGTCAAGAGGGAACTCACCTTAACCAGAACAAGATGGATGCAGGAAGAAGTACGCCGGCCTTGACCAGAGACGACCTAAAGGATATATTTCAAGGCAGTCCAGACATTCAGGCTTCAATCTGCGACCTCAAGGGTCGCGTGGACAAGCTGGAAGATAAAATGGAGGGGATGGAGAATAATTTGCAGGTGGACCTCCTGGACATGAAATACGAGGCACGCCTGACGGACTTGGAGGTGAGGGAGGAAGAAACCAGCTTGAAGCTGGATGACTTGTAAAATAGGGAGCGTCAGAACAACTTACGTATCCTTGGCGTCGGAGAAGAAAAGGGAGAATTGGCAGCAGAGGTCGGAAGGAAGGTACAAGGACTATCAACCAGCTATTTGCTTTGGAAGGCGGGAAGGAGGTACAACTGGAAAGCGCCCAAAGTTCTGGGGTTGGTGGGGGGGGGGGTTCGGGTCATTAAAGTCACAGAAAGTCAACCCACTGGTCTGGAGGAGGGTGAATGGGAGAGCTCTAGTGGTTTCTGGGGCGCTTGAGGGAGTACAACTGACCATCACCTCTGTGTATTGCCGAAACACGCGACAGAGGCAGTTCCTACGGGAAGCTATGGAGATACTTGGCCGAATAGTGGGTTTACTGCTATTGGGGGGGGGGGGCTTCAATATGTGGGCGGATGATGCTATCGATCACAGTGGGGGGGCAGGATCCAACAGGAGGTGGGGCAGGGCAATCGGATGGGGGACTTATGGGTTATATGTCGGAACAGGGGCTGGTAGATGTATGGAGGGAATGTCACCCTGCGGAAAGGGGCTACACTTGTTTCTCCCCCGTTCATGGATCCCAAACAAGGATTGATTACTGGTTCATGCACCAGCGACACGTCAGTAGGGTAATCACAAGCAACCACTCCCCCATTAGTTGGTCGGATCATAATATGGTGAATATAGGTATAGTGCTGACGGGACTGAGGCCCCTGGAATCTTTGTGGCAGTGTAACAACGCCCTGTTGAAGGATGTCGCCTTTGTGAGAAGTGAAAGAGGCGATTGAAGAGTTCTTTTACCTTAATGACACAGGGGAGGTGGAATTGGGCATGAAGTGGGACGCGGCCAAGGCAACCTGGAGGGGCCTTCTTATTCGAGAAGGTGCAGCCAAGAAGAGAATTAGGACCCTACAGGCAGAGAAACTCATGGGAGAGATTCGTAAGTTAGAGACATCAGAAGGCAAAGGGGAAGGGGAGAAGGAGGAGGACATGGGGCTAGCAAGAGAGAAGCATCAGGAGCTGAGAGACCTGGAGGTGGCAAAGGTGATTGCCGGACTGCAATTTTTTTAAACAAAGGTATTATGAGAAGGGGGATAAGGCCAACGCCCTACTGGCGGCCAGGCTTAGGGTTCGATGTGCGGAGAAGTGGGTATCGGGGGTCTGGGACTCCGAAGGGCAATTGCGTTCTCTTGCGGGAGTGGTAGCACAGGAATTTGCCACATTCTATGGGATAGAGGGGGGGACAGAGGAAGAGGAATTGTGCAGGTCCTTTGGAGAGGTGTCCCTGCCGAGTCTCCAAAGTAGTGAAAATACAGAAATGGAAAGTCAAATTACCCAGGAAGAAGTGCTAATTGATGTGCTTAAGCTGGCAAAGGCTTCTGGAGAGGACGGGTACACAGTCGGATCCTTTCGGGAGAGCATTAATAACGGTCATAGCAAGTCCTACCGTCCCATTTCCTTGCTTAACGTCGACGCTAAACCAGAGTGCTGGCTACGCAGATGGAGGGCCTCATGCAAAGATTAGTAAATTCAGATCAGGTGGGGTACATTCAGGGTAGGCAGGGGGCCGACACCTTGCGTAAGACTTATTTGATGGAGGCCTCTGCAAGGAGGGAAGGGAGCCCAGTTTTGGTAGCCCTTGATGCCAAGGAGGCTTTTGATAGGGTGGACTGTATGTGGGTTTGGTGATCGGATCCTGAGAGGGATACAGGCGCTCAATGTAGCCCCGGTTGCACGAGTGTCCGTTAACTGGGAGCTGTCAAGGCCTTTTGTACTGCAGAGAGGGACAAAGCAGGGTTGCCCTCGCTCGCCTCTCCTATTCGCGCTAACAATGGAGGTGCTTGCCGAGTGGTTAAGAATGGCCCCACAGGTGGAGGGCATCAGGGTGGGCAGTATGGAGTTTAAATTAGGACTTTAGGTGCAACAGCATGTCATCCGCATAGTGAACCCCACCAGCTCTGCCCCCGCTGCCCTGGCAATAATTGAGTAGTGTTGGCAGTTCTCGGGCTTGAAGATCAACAAAGAAAACTCTAATCTTTCCTTTTGCCGCAGAGGATTTTAGGAATGTTGAGGTGCTCGGGCACCTGGGATTGCAGATACAGCTCGGCAACATCAGATATCTGGGATTCACCATTGTTAAACCAGGGGACGACTTGGGTCGAGCTAACAACCCCCCTTGACAAATTGTTTACTGTGATGGCGACCTGGGGTAAGGGCCAGCTGTCGTAGATGGGGAGGCTTAATGCTTTAAAGATTAACCTTCTCCCAAGAGTACTGTATTTCTTTCAGATGCTGCCGGTCCAGTCCCCAGAGGCACTTCTGAAAGAATCTAAATCACGGATCTTAAGGTTCCTCTGGCAGAATCAGAATCCCAGGGTGGGGTATGAGATGTTAATACTGCTGAAGGACCGTGGAGGCGTGGGATTCCCAGACCTAATGCTATATTACAGGGCAGCACAACTCAGGGCAATGGTCCTACATCTAAGGGAGGATCCCAGGAGGCAGTGGTTATATTTGGAGAATCAACACATGTTCCCAGTAAGGGTGGGGGAATGGCTCTGGGCCCCTAGGGAGAGGCACCTGAGGAGAATCCGAGAACATCTGTTACTTGGGGTCCACTGGGAGGTGTTGAGCATGGGAGGAAGAGCGGGTGGGATCAGTACATGACCCAATGTTGGTGCTTTGGTCTTGAGTGACAGGAGGACCGATGGCACGTCCTCCCACCGCTGGCGCACTTTCTCCTTCTGGTGGCTCGGGCATGTCGTGCCAGGTATTGGATGAGGGCAACCCTACCTTGAAAGAGTGGTCCAGTATAGCAAAGGACATATATCTGATGGAAAAGATCACTGCAGCAATCCATGAAGAAAGCGCAACCATCGATACGGAGTGGCAACAATTTTGTAATACCTTTGGGTGAGGTGGTAGAGGGCAGATGAAATATATAGCAAGACATGGACCGGCCTGGGTAGATGATAGACAATATACGCACAACACGAAGTACGTTATGTTAAGCTTCTTAGAGCAGACAACTAGTGACCTCATGAGATGCGATAGGAGAGAAAGGCAGGGGGAGGGGAGCCCATAGGTAGCAGGGAGGGAAGGGGCAGGGGGGGAGGGAAGAAAGAGTACTCAGGATGTCCTGAGTTTTAGCAGTGAAGTGTGTGGCCAGTGCATTGCAGAGGGCCGGGTAGCTGCCACCTCCGTTCCCCAGCTTTGCAATTGCGTTTCAGGGCTGCAAGTTCAGAGTTGTACCAGGATTTACGTTTGGAGACATGTTTCAGGCAGATCCTCATGACTGGGCAAGAATGTCAAGAGAATAAGTGATGGCAAGGTGGAGGTTGCTGAGAGTGGAGTCAGAGGTAGAGTCTGCAATGGAGGGAGAGGGGGAGATGGAGGAGGATGCGAAGACAGCAGCAGAAACTTGTTTCAGCAGATGGATGTTCGTGAACAAGGTTGGCAGGGCTGGAGAAGATGCGGTCAGACTGCCAAGAGGACACAGGTGAGAGGAGCGAATGGTCTGACCAAAAAAGTGGGGTGGTGAGGAGAGCAGAATATCAGTGTGGATGAAGGCATTGAGTGTGTGTCCATCCGAGGCGGTAGAACAAGAGTGGAGAATGGAGAGGAGAGCAAGGTGCAGAGGTCACAGAAGGGAGTGGTTTCTGTGATTTAGAAGCCGAGGTGGATGTGAAGTCACCCAGGAGAAGGAGGTTAGAGGTGGATGTGAGGAGAGAGGAGGAGATATCAGCCCATTCAGAGAGGAACTGGGTGGTAGAGACAGGTGGCCTGTAGATAGCGGCAATGGTCAGAGAGGAAGTGGGAGAGATTAAGACAAGTACCAGGCGAGGGACAATCAGATTGGTCCTTATCTTACCTTGCAGACCCGGGTTCCTTCTGGGAGTGGCTGCCATGGAAAGGGAGAAAGAACTACATGTAGTCCCTTCTCAAGTTACGTGGTGGCCATTAGTTGCGAAACATCCTCAGTGTCTCGCAACTGAAGAAAAAAAAAAAAAAGGATTAGTACTCCAGTTTTGCAGGCCGGAGTACTAACAGCAATAAGCCGCTTGCAGGGCGGGGGGGGAATTACCGCTTCAGGTAATGCCCCGGCTCTACGTTCTAATCATTACATATTGAGCATTTATTAGGTGCCTTTACGAACGAAGGTGTTTCAAAGCGCCACACGACACAGTGGGGGAGGGGAGAGCAAGGGAAATAAAATAACTGATAAAAACAGGGAATATACAATCATGGTCCTACTAGGCCTTTTGACAGTCTTACTGGCATCAAGACAGAGATCGTTAGCCACACATCATGTCTGGATGGGGGGGGGGGGTCAGAGAGTCGGGGATGAGCGAGGAGGAAGAGAAGGAGGTAGAGAGTGAGGTAGTGAGGATAAAGGGCCCAGCTGCAGCTGGGAAGGGCGGTTAGTGAAGAAAGAGGTCAGCCAGTCCAGTGCCCGGTCCGTGATGCCGAGGGTATTGCAGAGTCGTTTTATGATGATAGAATGGTTGACCGTGTCAAAAGCAGCAGAGAGGTCGAGGAGAGTGAGAAAGGCAGGATAGTAAGAGTCAAGATGTGTTAGCAAGTCTTCACAGGTGTTAAGGAAAGCCATTGAGTGGATCTCCTCGTTTCTTGGAAACAGGAGTTACAGGATTCAATGAGGCGAACACTCAATCAGCCCCAGAGCTGGTAGATTGTGGAATGTGCCCCAGGGAGCTAGCTTTTCGCCCCTCTTATTTAACATTTATATGCATTGTCTCTGCACCCTCCTCACCAACATGGGAATATTCTTTACTAACTTTGAAGATCACACAGCTGGTCATAGAATTGACTGGCTGTCACACTGTAGACGGCGACAAGCTCAATTAAATCAATAACGGCATTGAGGCATGGATGAAGACCAACTGGATGTGCCTCAATGGAGGGAAAACCAAGCTCATCTTTGGTTCGCCCCAAACCAGAGCCAAACGCCACCTAGCCTACACGGCACTCAAAAATCAAAAACACAACGGTTAAGGTCTCAGACAAAGTGAAGACCCTTGGCGTTTACTTACAGGCTTTTCTGGGAGTAGATTTGCACGTTGCACATTTTAGACATGCAGGTACCATCAAAAATTTCTGAGACAAATCAGACCCCAAAGTCAGCAAAATAGCTCCACTATCGCTAAAGCCATCATTCTATCGAGGCTTGACTATGGGAATTTTCTCATGATAGGGGCCAGCAACAAGTGCATTAAACAATGCCAAATTGTTCAAAACAATGCTATTAGGACACTTCCTGGCAAATCTAAAAGGGACCATATCACCAACGAGAGAAAAGCGCTTCATTGGCTATCAATTGAAGATCGAATTACATTTAAATCAATGTCCCTGGTTCACCACTGTATATGTGGAGTTGCCCTCGAATATTTGAAAAAGCAAATCAGCCCATATGTGCCTGGTCGGATCGTAAGATTCGAAAACAAACGGCTTGTTAAAAACGGGTCACACAAAATAGCAGATGACTGGGACGGGCATTCCCTGCCAAAGCCACCGCAAAATGGAATGAACTCCAACTCCACCTAGATTTCAACCTAACTACCTCAAGTTTCGAAAGAACTTGAAAACAGTGCTCCTTAGATAAATCAGCAACTACTGACCCCCCTTTATCTCCTCTGATAGTACTCGTATGTCATGTTATTTACTTTTTTTTTTTTTTAAACTTTGTTGTCCTGGTCTTGCTGTTCAGCTGCCTGTGGCGCTCTACAAACATATCAAATAAATAAATAAAATATTCATGCCTCTGGATGCCTGGAATCCAGATTGATGGTCATGGAGGCACCAACAAGTTCAGTATGAAGGATCAATTGGGGGAGGGCCAACTTTCCCCAAGAGTTTTCTCAAGAAGGGTGTGGTGGATATAGGGCTATACTTAGCAAGGCGTGAGGCGTTAGCAGACAGCTTTTTCAGGAAAGGGTGCACAAGTGTCAGGGTGCAGGGTGATGTATGCGGAAGACAGGGCTCCTTAGAAGGCCCCAAGCACAGGACAGAAAAGAAAATAACACCAGACAAAAGGAAAAGACTTCTGCCATAGCGAAGGCTCCTTTGCCCTTTCTGCAGGAAAAAGGACCTGTAAACTACAAGTCCCAGCAGCCTTCGGGCCGGGAACTACTTTTCCACTCCCACGTCGGGTGGGGCACGCGCACACGCATGCACGCAAGCAAAGGCAAAGGGCTTGTGCTTAAGCACCCGACCAGAGCAGACGCATCATCCGGAGCTTCCGACGAGGGGATCCAAGCGAGGGCCACACCCCAAGGAAGAAGCTTTCCGGCCCCTCGCTCATGCCAGATAAGTACCGCAAGAGCTTTGGGGAAGAATCCATGCTTAGATTCAAACGTACCGCAACAGGGAGGCAGCGCAGAGAAAGGAGGGGAGCACAGAACTCGGGCAGCATATTCAGAGGGGCACATGCAGAAGGCACAGCACAGCCACATCATGTCCCCTGCTCGTGGCAAAGCTAAGTGTTTTACAGCGTCTGCTGAATTTTGAGACAGCAAATTTCTCCCGCATGTTGCATGTAAACTAGTGCAGGCGGCATTTCCAAAACCCAGCACTCCAGCCACGTGCGGCGAACTTTGGCAGCACGTTGTGCTTTCTAGTTATAAGCATCGTGCTGCAAACTTTGGCAACACGTTGGGACTCCTCACTTCTTAGCCACGTGCGGCGAACTTGGGTCACACGTTCTGACTTCTAGTGTTCAGCCACGTACGGCGGACAATAGCTGCACGTTCCCTTTAGTGTTTGGCATTTAACAGGCTGCATGAGCAGATTAACACTACGGTTGCATGTACCTACACTAACCAACCCCTGGGGTGGGGTGTCACCAGTCTGCATGCCAGTTCCAGTGTACCTTACCACGTGTGAGCAAAACACAGATCATTAATACCAAACTCTCTTTGCAGCATTTGAACTGCTCCTGGCACCGGACCTGAGAGTACGCAGGCCAGAGGCCAGCACTCACCACCAGAGCTAAGTGCCTCTTTCTGTATCAAAAACTGTATGCGACAGAACTCTGTATGTTTGGGGTAGTGCGTGTGTGTACTGTTATTATGACACCCCTGTGTTCCCTTACCTGTCCACCTCCCCTTTCCTAACCCTCATCCCGGTTACCCTCTGCTCGATACCTATCCAATCATCGTGATCCCAACCCTCTTTCCCTGCTGGGATCTCGGAGGCCTGTGTAAGCTCAGTCTTGCCGGCACCAAGACCGTAGTGGGGGTGGTTGGTTTGTGCCACTCCTGCGCCTGGAATCCAGAGCTGTGACAACAAGGGAGTGCTTGAGGGATAGAGAGAAAGAGCCAGTGGCGATGAAGTAGTTACAGAAGTCGGCAAGAGCCGGGACCAGAGAGGAGATGTTGTCCTTAATGGTTCTATAGGAGCAGGGAGCACCCGTTTGGATGAGGCCTTTATAGAGCAGACAACTTTAGAGACATCATCAGGGGTTTGGGGCAGGAGAGAAGACAGTGCGGGGGTGGAGGGAGAAGAGCTAAGGGAAGCAGGGGAGCAGGAGTGGAGATGATGGCGGAGAGGGAAGTCAGGATGTCCTGACTTTTAGAAGTGAAATGGAAGGCCAAGGTGGTGTAGAGGGCCTTGGAAGGAAGGGGAGAGGTGGAGACTGCAGTTGGAGTGGCGAGTTCCTGGCAGATTTTGAAAAGTTCTGCCGTGTCGTTAGTGGCTCCAGAGCTGCGGGCCTGGATGTGGGCCCTCTTCTTGGAGCAACAATATTGCCTTCGGAGCAGGCGAACCTGAGAAATGGCAATTCCGTTCAGCAACTCTGCATTTATGTTTCAGAGAAGCAACTCTGCATTTACGTTTCAGAGAAGCTAGATCGGAGGCATACCAACTGTTGCACTTGGGAGGATTCAGGCAAGGGCAAGGATGTAAAGTGTATTGGAGATGGAGAGGTGAAGGTTGGCGAGGACAGAGTTAGAGGGAGAGTAAGATGCATATGTGGGAGGGGGATGTAAGTGAAGGTAAATGCAGTGGCTGACACTCGCTTCATCGGTCGAATGACGGCAAAGGAGGCTGGCAGTGCAGGATGCGGGACGTACAGAGGGCCGAGGGGCCCCAAATGGGAGTATAGAATGGTCGGACCAGGAGAGGAGAGGGAGGTGGTGACCAGATCAGTGATGGGGATGTCCGCAGAGATAAAAGGTATCCAGAATGTGTCCGGCTGAGTGGGTCAGAGCGGAAGGAAGCATAGTAAGAGAGAGGGAGTCACAGAACGTGGCTGAATCTGGAGAGTCGAGGTGGTTAAGTCACCAAGGAGTAGGAGTTTGTAAGTAGAGGTCAATGAGCCCCCTGCTCTGATCTTATTGATTAAATGCAAGGTCCAGTTAAGGTAGGAAGGTTGGGGGGGGGGGGGGGAAGGGGCATAGGTCAGTATAGCACTCGTCATTTAGGGTTCTAAAACTCAGTTTTGAAAAGGTCAATGTGGGACTGTGCCCTTGACATTTAGATACGCCTTGAAAGTCATTCTGCGCAGCAATCTCAGTGTCTTTTGCCTCCAACCAAAATATAACCCAATCAAATCTCTTGCAAGTAGAGTAAGAAATCAAGTATCTTATATTCATCAGTTCCCCGAATCAAACTCAAATATTTTTGCAACAATGGTGTGGTTCCAATAAACATTTAAAATCAAATCATATCTACATTGAGACTATCTCAGACAAGAACAGTTAGAATTGCAGTACAAACCTTATTGGTCGCTTTTGGTTACAGTGCGATTCGTAAATTGTAAGGCCGCCATCAAGTAAACTGATACCAAAGTGGTTGAAAAATAGTTAAAGAAACATACAACTCTAGCTGAACTACCTTAGGTGCCCAGGTTCACTAAAAGATAAAGCTATAGGAGCGGAATAGAGCCATGAGGTCCTCGTCCAAGAGATGCTGCAGCATGGTATAGGACGATTTTACCGAAAAGAAATGGTCGCAATGACCAAAAGTTCTAAAAATGGTACCACCAAAGGTTCGAACACCAAAAGTTCGAACCTTTGGTGGTAGCATTGTAAAAAAAAAAAAAAAAACGGGCTCCGGGGGTGTCCTCCGCATCGCCCCGCTCACTACTACACTTCATGGTACAGTGAGCAGGGGCTGCGGGGGACACCACTGCAGCCTTCTGTTAAAAAAAATAAATAAATAAAAAAGGACCCTGTTTGTAGCACCGGTTCCCGATCACGGAAGTGAAAGGGAGCTGGTGCTGCAGGAACCCAGCGTGAAGATGAAGGTAAATGGGGTTTGTTTATGTTGGGGGTGTGCCGAGGGTGTGGGTGGGGGGTGTTATGGGTGTGACTATGTATGTGTGTTCGCATAAGAAAGGTGCAAACTTTTGGTAGTTCGCACCTTTCGCGCGTGGTAGTTTCAGCTGCGGGAAAATCACTTAGATTCCTGCAGCAAACCTACCATATTCCTCCGACCTCCTTGGATCAAGATTCCAGGTTTGAATTACCAAGAACAATGAGTCGGGGGACTAATGCCACAGTTGGCAGACAGAGAAATGCACAAAACGTCACTCTACCACATTTCTGTGGGTCCGAGTGGTCAACAGGAATGCGTTACTTTCGTGCCCAGACCATAAAGTCATACAGCAATCATATTGAAGGCACTTGCACATTAAGACAGTTTTGGAAGGGAGCACCATACACAGGAATATGTTTCACAAGATGGAGTATCTGGAAAGGCCTAACACAGAAACAAGCAAGTTATTAAAACAGAACAAGCAAGTTATTAAAAGGAAACCCTTCTACAGAGCGATCAATCGGGCGCAGTGGTATCTAGATGAGACGAACAAAGATATTGCATGTCGGAGTAGACACCAACTCAAAACTGGTGGTCTCGCACAGGCCTCTCCAGGGAACCATGATAAATGCCTTTGCAGAATATCTGAAACCAAATTTTCTGTACCAAGCTACTTATGGGGCTCACATTTGAATAAGGATCCTGCAAATGTTAATGGGTCAGCAGCAAATAGAGCAACACTGAGTTGAATTAGGTGTAGTGGGCTTTAGGACAGTATCAGAATTTTAATTTTGTTACCCAAATATTAAGTGACTGGGGATCGTAAGTCTCACAAGAAGGAACATTGATAGGGACTGCTTCAGCTTATGAACAATCACAGATGAAATGGTGTCTGTGCTGAATCCAAGAGGTGTCAATTTATGAAATGCTGCTCAGTTCGTACCAATAGCTACTGAGCTCATGGCAGTTTTATTTACATGTGATATAACATCAGAAAATGTTTCTCATTTCCTTACTCGCTTTTCCCCAGGATCTTCTTCACATGTTGAACAATCTCTTTGTTGTTTTTCTCTTCCACATCAACTAGTACTTGTTCCCCATTATCTACAAATGAAAGTTAAAGGCAATGAAAAAAAGAGCTTTCCGATTTCTTTTTTTTTTTAAAGCTGGACTACAAACCATTACAGCTTTTCACTTTGATATGATAGAGTAGTTCATTAAATTATTTTTTTTAAACTGTTCATGCTGGCAGATTTCAGTCTTTGCCGGGCGTTATCAATTATTACTCTATTAGGGTGAAGGACCCAGTCAATGAACAATTCAAATCTGCGATTTCAGGCCACACAGATATCCCAGGCAACTGCTTAACATGCAGAGCTATTTTATTAACTTATGGGTTACATCCAGCCCAACCTGTACGCTGTGAAGACAACTACCTTTGCTTTCACCCTAGTTAACTCTTAGACAGGAGACCTCTCGAGTGCAAGCCATGTTACGGAAGTGTTGCAACTTATAGCATTACATCTCATCACCAATTGAAGTTTCCATCCTGTCTATGGCTCTGCCAGGGCTACAAATAGCGTTGCTAGTTACTAGCCAGGCATAAATACTCACTTACCCCCTCAATTCATTTCAATTAGCCACATACACACAGCACAAAACTTCTTACTTGCCAAGAATCAATAATAACTAGTAAATTTAGAGACATACTCTAGCCATATATATCTGGTTTCCTATTCTTTCTGGAGAATTAGGATTGCTGACATCATTCAGATTACCACACGGAAACCTCAGTGCTCTGGATAAGATTTTGAAAGGTAAGTATTTAGTCTCTATTTTTCAAAGTTGGGAATAAAATGATAGGGAGTAAAAAATAAGTGATTACCAAAGGGAGTATTTTAAAGCAAGTAAAAATAGGTTTCAACTTTAAAAACATTTTTTTTTAGTAACACATATTAATAAATATTTCTTTGCCACAAGTCACCTCTTCAGAACATGCAGTTATAGTAAGAGTTTCTTCCTGTGACACAAGGTGTACTACTAATCCATACATAGCCATGGAGCTGTGTTGTTGAAAATGTACCCGTTTTCTATTTTCCCATTTTTGTTGCAAGTTTTTTTACTCCCCATTTTAATTTTGTGGGAGTATTTGCCTATTTTTGTGAGTAAAAGTGGTCGATACACTCCTTATCTGTAGGGATTGACCCCCTGTAAACCAATCAGACTGCCCTGAAAGCAGTCAAGTAATCTATAATAGCTGCATTTGCGGGCTGGACCAGCCAGTAACTGCCCAGGCCCCAGCGCTGTTAGCAGCCAATCCAGGTGACCACCACAGGTATTAGTGTTGTTAGCGCCATAGGTGCATAGTGCGATACCACAGTGTGCGTGCGGGTCACAACAGAGCCCGAGATAGAAACAGAAGAGGGGCTCCAGGTGGAACCAGTCCTTCATATTTAGGATGCAGATGATGGAGACAAAGGAAGAACTGGGACAACACTCAGACCAAGCGGGTGAGGATCTGGGCATGCAGGTGGGGGAAGGTGGTGAAGGGTGCCAGTGTACCAGGACATGGCAGACTCCGAGGAAGGTGCCGGCCACAGGGTGGGCAACGGGCTCATACCGGGCGATTAAGCATGTCTTCCTGCCATCTCGGTTGGCAGGTACCTTCTCCCCGGCTTGTTTATCACAGTTATTGACTTAATTCTAACGTTATGACTGCCAAACAGCTAATATTACGTACAACATTTTATTTTGCCACAAGTTGCCAATAGGCCATTATAGGGAGTGGTCAATATTGCTTGTGTTAATGCCTTTCCACAACTTATTGCCAGAGGCGAACATGGGGGCATACGATATAGCACGATAGTAGCTCTTGCCTCGTCTATAATGCTCAATTACTGACTGGAGGGATCTACATTTACCAAAACCTCTCCTTTCAGAACATGGCGTGGCATTTTCTGCCATTAACACAGCATCAGTTATTGATAGTGTGCAACTGTCGTGGGAAATCAGAGTAAACTTAAGCAGGAGTAAAGGACATTTGCCAACCCCACCACTCCCCCACCCCCACCTCAGGTAGCCATTCTAGAGAACGTTGTTGAGGGAAATAGGCCTTTTTAGTTTGTTGTACCTTTGTGAGATGCAATGCAAGACCAGGGAAATAAGAAAAAGACTCGGCTCAACATGGCTGCGGCAAGCATTACTCCTGAAGTCCACCTCGAAGTACTTACCCAAATAAAACCTTAGGAACGACGAAGGGGTCATGTTCTTAAACATCATGATCTGGACCCATGGGTTCTTGTACTGGATCTGAGGGATGTTGAAAAACACAAATTTTCTGCAAATGAAAAGAAGATGTTAAAAGGTCTTGTGTTTTGCAAATAAACATGTTGCACATGCCATTATTTAGCCACCTCACACATGCCTTTTCCATCCAAGAACAGACACTAAAATGAATGTATGTTCTAGGAGTGCATTGCAGTTCTGCTTTCGGAACTGGAGGCTTTTCTACTGTAGTGATTGCTTGTGTTTGGCCCCCTTTACTCTGTAAGAAAAACACATACAACAATGAATATTGTGTGGTGTTGACAAGGGAAGTGTCCCTCTCACAAACAGGACATCACAAGAACTGTCAGACTGAGGATTTGATCATGGTGTAATTAAAGTCCTTTGTAACGCGCTATGCTGCAGCAAATTGGCTTGTGGAGGGGAAGCAAGCAGTCCCACCAGACCCACCTTAGAGATTGAGAGAGTAATATATGCTGTGCTGAGATAGATAAGCAATTCTAATCGGCGAATAGCATCGAACTCTCAACCTTCTACCTTAATTCTACAGCAACACCAACCACATGCCTTCCATTTTTACATATGAAACAAATATTAAGCACTCACTATGCCCCCCTTTTATTCAATCACCCTCACAACATATCCCTTTACTAAACCATAGCTGGTGGCATTCCAGCAAAACACGAATGCAAAACGCACATAAAGCAAGCACAGATCCCACTATACCTGTCCTGCCCTTACGAAGATGGTCTAGTAAAAATATTAGCTCTGCTTCCACTAAACCACCTATAACCCCATATTTATTTAATCCGTACTGCAGGAGCAAAGGGGCCAAGAGACCATGTAAATGAAAATAAATATACTGTAGCAATACCCAGTGAGAGGATTGTCACATTACTACAGCCCACTGGCCTGCCTTGGCCCCCTAGAAATCTCTGCATTTAATTTCTCATCCTGGATAAGGATTCACTCGCTTCACTTGGAGAGGATACCATAAAGAAAGCGAGAGGGAGGGGAGGAGGTTTGATGCAGCCAATACTCTTTGCATCGAGTAGTGCCACTTTTTGCCTAGAGGTTGTAGATGGATTTGGGGTCCTCTGTACGTGCACCTCTTCTACAGTCCACTAAGAACACCTTCCTCCAGCTGTGATAACCCACCTCTAGGCGGAGGGCTGATGCACATCACCGTGTGGTTTACTTCAGAGGAATCCTTCCTCCACCTTTCATATTTCCCGCTTTGCATCTCCTCATGGCATTAACAATATTCTAGGACAAAGATCATTTTGTCTGTGAATGCCTGAATTGTCATTTGCTGCCTTTGCATGTCTTGAGGAAAGCCTGGAGCATCCAGTAGCATTGCAAAGTGGCTTCTCCTGCTTGCAATGGAACTGGCTATCGCAGATGGGAGTATGTGATTTCTTTGAAATAGTAACATAAATAAATGTTAAAAATGGGTTTATACCCAAAAATAAAAATGGAGCAATATTTCTAATTAGATGGGCGATTCATCAATGCAAGGGGAAGTGGTTAGGGTAGATTGCAAAACTAACAAATACATTTGAAGAAACCTCTGGAGTAAAAAGAACAGTCATTTGCCAAAAAGCCTTGGTTCCGGGCACCTTTTCTTCTAGATCTGTGCTTTGTAATAATAACATAAAAATGTGAGATTACGGGGGATTGCTTATTTCAGCCTTACAGCAGGCATATTCCTGCACCTGCTTTCATGTTAATTGACTCATTCTTAAACTGTTCACTTTCATCTTCAGTAGCCATATGCTACTAAACTACAGCATTGTGTGATACCGGTTTCTCTATCCAAATTACGATATGTGTTATCTCAGGGTTTGCAGAATGTACTAGACCACTCACATTGGCGAGGAGATTTTATGAAGGGTGAGAATCATTTGCATGGTACTCCATATTGCTGCAGAGTATGGGGATGTTTGAAACATTTTCGACATTGTTTGCAGTAAATGGCAAATTAAGGTTTCACAGTGCATGACAGGCCTCTAGTCTTTGGGTGGCAGCATTGCACAAAATATCAAGTGGGCTTATGGTGACATGTACCATTTTACAGGAAGCACTATTAAAAATGTTGTCACTGTGGGGCGTGTGCACTGTATGTAAAGGAACTCACCCCGCAGAGCTAATAGGATTAAGAATTTGCAAGGCATGCATCTGGTACAAAAGAATAGGCCTAGACTGATTGCCTGCATTACTCGGGACCCGATGTCTGAGACTAACCTCCCAAAACCAGACTTCACATCCCATAATCCCACCCTCTGGGTGCCACATGCCTTGTAGTCACCTGGAAGAAAGGACAGACCAGAGGTGCATTCAACCACAGCAACGCTCCTTCACATGCCAAAAGTCACATAGCAAAAGTTGTTGATGGGTATTAGTACTCCTATTCCCTGTCCCCCCCCCCCATGTTTGGGACAACTGTCCCCTAGGATGCCTACTGAGCACTCTTCATAATTTGTTCTCCCACCTCCCCACCCCACTCTTGTGCGGCGCACGTGGGTGCCCACCCCGCCCCGCTAGGTATCAGGATTCCAAGCGTAGGTCTCTTATCTTTTTCAACAACGATCTACAGTCAGGTTCCCGGGAGTGTCTGGGGCAAGATAATTTCTTAGTGCTGTGCACTCTGTGGGACACACTTTCTTTACATACGTTTAATTCTAGCATTGCAACACTAGCAAATCTTCACACGCAGCAGGGCTAGGGACTTCGGAGCATGGCTATCACCACAATCTTCCTGAGGGGTAGCTGCCTGAAGGCATCGCATGGCTGGTGTCTCAGTTAAATGCCAAAGAGGTACTTTATTGGAGCGAGCACACAAGTTCATAACGTCAGAGGCGATCAAGGGATATATGTCAAGTTCTTACAGAGGGAGATACAACTGTTGGCAAAAGGGTACCAGTTCCTCTTCCCTCTGAATAGTCTCAGACTGTAGGCATTCCAGAAGTGCTTCCACTTCAGCAGTAAACTCTAGACCACCAGTCTACAACAATCCTTCTGTTCCAACCATGCCTGCCAGCATACCAAGCCCAACACTTTACAAGCAATCGTGGCGCTGGTAAAGCTTGACATTGCAGCTTTGACACAACTAGATCCTCAGCAGGATACCATTTTTCAGATAGAAGAGACCCCCCTTCCTCGGTCAAGTCTTTCCATATGAGGGTCGTTGTTCCCCGAGCTCCCTTTCCTCCATACTCTTCCATCGTTACAGTACTTGCACCATTTCCTTTATCCACATCATTGTAAGGGTGTATACAAGGGGTTTGCCCTGTCCTCAAAACATTGTTAATGAAATAAATTATTGCAAGTTATTTGAACCTTCAAAAGCATCCAGAAAACCAACTATCAAATTTGTGTCACTGGGAAAAGAACCATCCAACCACTGAGATTTAACTACAGTTGCCTTTTTTTATTTGGCTAAACATGTAGTTTTCATGTGTTTTTGTGACTAGAATAAGTTTGGCTCATTACAAAAAGAGTGCTAAGATAGTATGTGAAAACCAGTCTGAAAATACTACATACATTCAACAGCAAGAAAAGCAGAGGCATCGACATTCCTTTGTTTTTTGCCTACTCGTGTACCCACATAGAGAAGACCTGACTAAATATTACTTCATATCAGTCAGATCCTGTGCGATAATTAACAGTTCATTGGGTACTATTAGCATCATAAAGCCATTGCAATTAATATTTTAAATGCAACATTTTATACAAAATTAATATAACATTATGTGTAAAAAATGCATATAGTACAAACAAATACACCTAGGGCACCTGATGTTTTCTACGTGGAGGTATCACCACAGACACTTAAACCTGGGGGAGTGAATTTGGGTTTATAGGTCTAGTGGCTGGGTGCCAAGTATCAGGAGTCTGGTATATTGGTCCCCTATGTGTGGAGCGAAGACCTGAAAGTGGGGTCTACTAAAGCCTGACGTTTGAGGGATGACCATGAAACTGGTTGTACAGAATTGTTTTATGGGTCAGCATTCCACTACAGCCAGTGTGAGGAAGCAGGCGGGAGACATTTGTGCCTTCGCCACACTTCCTCGGCTGTGGACAAAAATGCAGATGCGAGTCACAAACCTGTAGCATTCCAAAAACAGTGGAGAGCAATGCACCCTTCTACCCAATTTGCAGGTGGGATTTGCAACTCTGGGTTGGGGGAGAGAACTCTGCGAGTGCCCCTTCAACTTCCCCCAATCTAGGAAAGGAGAAGAAACGGATAGATAAGGGGAGTAAGAATGTGTGTCCAAATTCTTCCCTGTACCAATAGTGTGGTTTTGGCTGGGTGCAATATAAAGCTGTGGAAACATGGCCGACATCTTGTCCTTTCTTTCTGCAGACATAGTAGAACTGTTTTACCGATGCCAAGCAATGTGCTATGAACATTTTGGAGGGAGCCCTTCACCATGCAACTACCACCGCTCAGTGTATGCGCCTCGGGGTGTGCAACATTGCTAGGCTCTCCCCAGAGTGACTAAACTCATTCAAGACCGCAGGAAAATGTTCTCCCTCTTCAGTTTGAGGTCACAGACTGCAGGGGATTGCCATCTTTTTATTAACAAACAGAATGAGGAGGGTAATTCTGTCTCAAAAAGGAGTAATCTGCCAACAAAATTCCCCTTTGTCCATCAACTCTATTCCAAAAGCATAGTGCACTCATGCCCTGTCGCATCAGTAGACTGATCCGCGGCACAGGGCAGGTTCGAATGGTCACGAGATGTCAACTTGATTGTTGCCGAGACCGCAAATGTGCCTACAGCACAGACAGAGGCAGCATTTAAGATATGACCCCCGTACGCAAAACTATGATGATAGGGCGCCCATGCTCGTGGCAGGGTAAGTTCTAAATAAAAGCTATGCCTACGTTCAGGCAAAATGCATGGTACTACTTATGATCATGACCACCAAATTCCAATTGATATCACACATGTGCCAGCTCCTGTGAGTCAACTCCGCTTTGGAAGGTGATGTGTATTCTGGTCAGTTGGGTGTAGTCGCAAAATAGCAGTGCAGGAACCTGGAGCGTCGGGCCTCCTCTTGGATCTCCACCTGAGACAGCCACACAGCAGGCAGCTGTCCTGGGCCGGGGCATCAAGGGAGCACACAAATTCAAAAGGAGTAGCCTCATACCAGGGTGCTACATCTCTAAAGGCCTTTGTTCTCAGTGAGAAGGGAAAGGATTAGGATTCGCAGGGAGGCTATGGTCAAAGGAAGGAGGCTTTCACCATCTTGATGCTTACGGTCTCTCTCTTTCCTGTCCCCTCGATTTCCTCTGGAGCAAAGTACCTTGGGTGCGACACCAGACGAACAAAGTACACTCCGTTCAAGAGCAGGGATTGGAACACTAAGGCAGGCTACCTTTAGTCCAATAATCTGAGGGCTTGTGCCTTTAAAAGAAGGGATCTTCCACCCATTCAACAGATTTGTTTAGTTCCTCCCAAATCCTTTAAGGCTGCAGATTTGTTCTGAAGATCTCATTGGACTTCATTTGGGAGAGGTGTACTCTCCAAAGCCCTCAGCCTGAGGTGTAGAAGGAATCATCCAAGACAGAAGGATGATCTGTCCCCTACCACTCCCAGGGCACATCGGGAGTAACCACTGCTGAGGATCAGGACCAAACACTCTGCATCAGAATCTCCTGAGCAGGGAGAGAAGACCCTGAACTGACCCATCCTGTCCTCAAGTACCCCTGAGTGGGCCTCACAGCAACCGGAAGGATCAGGCCACCCGAATCTCCTGTATTACCACACCAAACCGGTGGCTCTGTGTTCACTGAACCTGGGACAAGAGGGAAATCGTTGGTGCTGGTTGCTACGCTGCTCCACCACATAGAACATTGCTTGCACCTTCGACAAGCTCAGCACTGCATCGTGTCCCAGCCAAAGCTGGTTACCTGTTAGGCCCGAAGGGACTACTCAACATCGGGACTCAAACCAATTCACTGGAGTCTCACACACCAACTCTAATGAGGGGTTACAACCATGGCTCAACGCAGCTAGTTCTTGAACTGCCACCTCATTGATCGCACTTCGACACACCCTAGATCACCACTTAGACAACCGTTGCTCGCCGAGTCGAACTGCTGGAGCGTCACTCATCAACCACTCCCAGCAACTAAAGCCCAACTCGGCCTGGCCTACTGCAAAGCATTCTTGGGACCGGCCCGACCTGCATCTTTGAGAGCCGAGCAACCTTCTACCGCACAGAGCACCAGCCCCTACTCGACGCCCGCTTGCGTCTGGGGCATCCATGATCCTATGTGCCCGAATTTAGCCTCATTAGCTCACATCCACGTTCGACCCAGGGTCTGACTGTCAGCCCACCAAGAACGCAACCAAAAAAAAAAAAACTGTTGACTCTGAACGACCCCCTTGTTCCACTTTGACCTTATAGTCTGGTTAGGTCATGATTGCTCTTGGTTTCATCCAATATCCTTTTTGTGGTTAGTACTTTACCTACCATCCCTCGAACTATGCTCAAGAGTGCTACTTTCTCCACTCTCACATCTTCTCTGATATTCCTTTGGGATAGGTTTTTGTACAATATTTTCTATTCATTCTACGTGCTGATGGTGTGTGGTGTGTTTGATTAAAGTATATAAACAATGATTGGACATTACCTTTATTTTGGACTGAGATATTGGGTTGTTTGGGTCACTACACGTTTACCTTCACAACCCTCTCGAGAGTATAGCCTTCCCTCGGCCCACGTTACCACAAAAGATAAAGGAGGTATATCTCTTAACTGTCCCAGTTTAACCTTTATGATTGCGTGTGTTTTGGTTTGTAGAAGTGTGAGGGTGGAGTGGGCCATTGTACTCCTTGTACTCTTGTAGACAGGCTCCCAGATAAGGTCTTTTTATGCATGAAAATCTTGTAAATACGACAGCTTTATTATTTCCAGGTGTACATTTACCCACAAGTTTAGAGCAGAGGGCAGTGCAAAGGTCAAGTTACTTGACAGAAACCAGAACGCTTCTTTTGATTTATATCTACATGGATGGAATTGCAAGCCATGGAGGTAAGCCGCTGAAACAAAATGTATTTCTCTGAAGCCTTTCAAAAAAAGAAACTGAAGGAATAGTTTATTTCCATTCAGCTTCTGCTGTGTTGATGCTCATGGAGCAAACAGAAGCACTGTGCATATTTTTTGTCCTAGCATTTTAGGATTGTATAATTAATAAGATGGAAAACTAAGTTGCAATAGAAAATTAATCTTGTGTAACAAATTATGCTTTTTCCCCCCCAGTGAAAGCAAACCAGTATTGCACAATTGTATTTTTCAGAGTTACTGTGCTGTGTGCATAATCATGCGGAGGCAGATCATTTTCCCACAAATCATTTTAATTTACACTCCAATTATAAAAACAGTGTGTAAAATAAGTATGCATGGTCTAGTTAACCTCCATTCAACCAAGCAGTCAATGTGTTACATTACAATAAATGGTCAGTGGCATCTGAGTCTTTGCTCAAGGGTGAGTGGTTGTCATTACACCAATCACAGGTGTTCTAGCCTCTCAAATCTTCAAGACGATAATTAAAACATCCAAAACCTGACTCTCCAGGAAGTGCAAGCGCCGTTCAAAAACACACTAATGAAAGATACATTTGTAATTGAAATATGAACTCAGCAAAACCTGTCCCTATGTTAACCCAGATAGGTATCTAACTTTATGTAGCACTTCATGCATGGTTTGTCCAACATCTAGGCACTGTGGTTATTATAACTCAGTCTATACTCCGTTACCAACCTCTGAATGATGTTAGCCAATAAGATAGCTCAGCCGGTAGAGCGCTCATTGCTGCAATCAGTGCCTAATCTGTAGGTTGCAGGTTCGAATCCCGGCAAGGCCAACTCAGCCTTTCATCCTTTCGAGGTCTATAAAGGAGTACTGACTTTGGTTTGGTGATAACTGTGATAAATTTAGCATGGGGTCCTTGCCTCTCTGCACTGTTGTATGATAACATTGGCATACCAATAGCTCCAGGAAATAAGGACTTTCATTAAACATCAAAAGACAATTCTGCTATCGAACCTCAAAAACACAAAATACAGTTCTTGTTTGCTTTACTATGCAATTGGCTAGGTTATTGTGTTTTCTACATTTAAATATATACCAGAAAGACCAAATGGCCAGACCTTAGAGAAATAATGACAGGTGTATTCTGTCACAATGCAGAAAGCTGCCGCATGGTAATGATTTCCATACAGTTTTTGCACACGTCGGCTGGATGTCACATACATTTTACTCCCTTGAAAAGGAGAAAAGTCATTTTTACTCTCTTGAAATCGCATTTACTCTCAGTTTAAAAACGGAGTAAAATACACCCACCTTTGAATTTGAGCACAATCCAATTCGTGATACAAACCATTTCCATGCCTCAACTGAGGCAAAAATCCCAGAGGCTGAAAGTCACCAAATAGAAAAAAACATAGGTTTTCAAGCCCAGTTCCAAAAATGTAGGTTTTTGTGGATTCCAGAAGCACCAGAGCTTTCAGAGCAGGAGGAAACTGCAAAAGACAAGGGAGTCCTTCAGAATTACAGACTCCCATGACCCCAAGACAAAGGATTGACTATCAGGTTAATGCGATCCACTCCATGTTATACCACTGGCGAGCTGCATTTCCTTTCATCACCAGAAGCTGTAGCCCATGGAGGGAGGATCGATGGGTACAGGCTGTGCGTGGCGAGAGGTTATCAGCTCCCTCCCCTATCACTTTTCTTTCATTAAATAATATTTGAACCAACCCCTCTTGGAATTGGTAGGCAAACTTCTTCAATCACAGGCAATCGAGGTGGACCCCAGTCGGAGTTCTCAAACCTCTTCCTCCACACGCTTTACTTCCACAAGAAAAAAATCAAGACTCCCACCTACAGGGCAGTGGATTGGTCCTGTGCAGTGGATCACACGAATTATTAACTTCAAGGATCCCGATGCAGTCCCTAACATTAATCTGTTATGCATGATATAAAGGCATTGGGGGATATTTCCCCAAATGCAGACAGGATACAGGAAAGTACTTGCCCTACTTTTATGGAATTCAGAACTTTTCATGCTTTTTATTTATAAATGATTGAGCATCATGGCCTATTGCTTACTGACGCTACCGTTCATTCTCAAGATGAGATGGTTACAGAAGAGTGATGGAGCAGCTCTGTTTATGCGCCCTGAAAGAGGTTCTCATGAGAGGCACTCCCTTTATTCTTCGAGGTCCATCTGTGTCTTGGACGATGGACTCCTATGAGCACAGGTGGGAGGCTACACTTGGCTTCCTGACAAATAACAATCTTTGGTCTCACAAGGACCCAAACGATCACATCAGCAGGGTGCACAAATGCAAATTATAGGCTACTAGTCAGTCATAGCAAGTCACTCGCCACATCAATTCTGTACATATGCTCAGCACACCAGGTCTTACTCGGCAAGAGTCAAATATCAATAGCTTATGGCTAGTGGTGAAGGTAAATTTTGCACCACAACATCAGTACTAGGATGGTTTTTCATGCTGCGGTATTTTTTTCAAGGAAGGCACAGGACAACCCTACACTGACCTACTGACAAACCTTAGTCCGTCTCGATCTCTCAGTTGCTTTGCGGGATGAAAAGCGGTCAAGCCAAACCGTGTACAAGTTACTTTTGGCCTTCATACTGAGTTCTCATGTAGCTAAACAACAAAAATACTAAATAAAATGGAGCTTTTAGCAACATCCCAAAGTGTAACTACTCGTAGAGATCATGGCACAAATATTGGTGAGACTGTTCAAAACATTGTTAGCATGACCATGTCAATCAGAAAGCAGGTCTACCCAACTTAAAAAAAATTGAAAGCCCCGATAGCGGCACATTTTATTGAACAGAGACACACACCGGATGACATTGCATGGTGGGTGGTGGACGTGGCACAGGCAGGAGCCAATGCGGCAAACTCCATGGCACACAAGGAACTATGGTGGATCTACAAGATGAGATCGCAGGTAACAGGTCTCAACGAAAACCTACCTTTTCGATAAATACCCCCCACTTATGGCCCAGATCCTTAACCTGATCTCAAACAATTTGTGACCACCCCTTGCCAGGCGTGGGCAATGAAAACTACAAAGCCCTGCCCACATATCTAGTTTTCTGATATATTGCTCAACATTAAACATTTGCCAGCTGACACAAACTCTCTACAGATCTATTTTAAAATGCAGAGGCAATTCCAGAATTGATAAATGACCTCCTAGATACGCAAACAGATGGGGGTTTGGTATTTATACACATCATATGAGAAAAGGGTAGCCTTACATGGGACACTAGCATTTTTCTATTGTAATGGACTGCCCCTAAAATCAACGTCCTTTGCACTGTCATCCCGATCCTGGTCGTCGTGCGTCACCACTATTGCCTTACATAGTACGCATTGGAGATTTTGTAGTGACCCTTTAACTCTCACCATGGGTTCTTCTGCACACTTACAGCACGTATGTTTCAATCCTCTGTTGATAGCTAAAGGTGTGTTCATTCACACAGCAGCGGACATGCAGCATCAAGTTACGATGCATTGCAAGAGCCGGTCTAGTGTTTTGGATGTGCGACGTCGACCGCTTTTGCACATGCAGCAACGCATCTGGTGACTACACTTTGGATGCCATGGTTACTCCAAACAGTAAGCAGAGACGCAGGCTTGTACAGAGCATTTCCGCAAGCAGTCGCTGCAAAAAACTAGAGGTAAGCTTTACTCTGTCACTTCCCCTGACTGATATAAGCACCATGTCCACCAACTAGAGCACACGCACCCGCCCACACTCTGATACCATACTACCAATTTTTTCAATTTAGCAATTCTTCACCTCCTTCCTAAAAGTGCAGCGAGGTGGCCCCATACAGTTCACGTTAATTAAAGATCAAAATATCATTTACTTCAACCACTTTGCTTTTAGATATAGGTTCCACTCTACGCTGCGAACACAATGAACACAGTTGCTGCACTGGATTTCTCCTCAACCTGAAAGTCCAGAACCAACACCCACCCTAACTCAGGACCCTTGTATGAACTTCTAGGTCGGTAAGAGAACCCAAACATATACATGTCGTGTGATAGTAAAAGAGGCTCAATATTAGTACCAACTGGACACATATTCCTGTGTTGCAGGTCAACTCTCAACAATTAGGAAACTGGGTGCCTCTCCCGACAATACTGAGAAGTTAGTGTAATCGGCACTACATATCTGATACTACACGTGGACTTCATGCAACACACAGCCCAAGGTTAGCGAACCTAAGGAATGATTAATGACGCTCTAGCCCCTTGGTAAGAATTATTATAAAGGTTAACGCAGACAACACGTCTCCATAGGGTTCACTGACAAACTATACGCCCTATCAAAGGCGAGGAAGGATTGCCAGCTTGCCGAAACATCTCTGCACCCAACATAACAGTGGGTGGGCTACCCCACAAGGCCTGCCCTTATTGGGACGTCGACCCCTGAAGTGACCCTACTTCATTTGGTCCATTTATTTCGTTGGCTCACAGACTGAAGTGTAGCTCTCTGTAATGGTTTCTCTTACTTATTGCACTGTGAATAAACTTATTGCACTGTACCTTACTACCCAAGGATTTTTGAAAATTAGAATTGTGCTATGTGAATGGCGCAAGTTATTAAAATCTCAACATAAAATGCAAATATTTTACTCCTGAAAATCAAAAAAATGCAAATATTGTAGGCTTTTTGTTCGTTTCATTTTGGATTACAAGTCACATGGGGAAAACAGTAACTGTACCCTAACTAACACTTCTACTCTTTTACACCTAGACTTAGGACATGTATGACCATTCAGTCCCATCACACAAGATTAATGTAAAGCAATTATGTATGATTTTTTCAATATAACCACTGTTTTCTTATATGTGTCTGCGTTTTATTGCTATTTAGGGAATACACAATTTCAGGATGTTTTTGCAAGAAGACTACAGCAAGTGCCCCTCAATTGATTTAGCCCCTCCCCACCATGGGGAATTATTTTCATATGTTTGGCACTTTACCACTAAAAATGTTGGATGTCTTTTAGAAACAAAAGCCAAAACATCTAAACAACTAGGCAGACAAACGTCTATTTATACCCTCCCTCATCCTGATGAAGACTGGGCCACATCGTTTTTCAGATGCACTTATAGCCGAAACTCAAGTCCTCGAGTTGACACTATATATGATATGATAACACATTTATAACGCGCCTATACACAAGTGTTTCAAGGTGCGACGAGGCAAGGGAGGGGGAACAGAGGGAAGACAGACAGCGATCCTACTAGGCCAGGTGTCATTCAGATGTTTGGGAAGGGGGAAAAGAGCGATGGAGAGGGGGAGGAGGGGAAGTGCAGTACATGGGATAAAGAATAATAACAGTAAGTAAAGTACGGCCAGCTGGTGGCAAGTGCGAAGGTAAGTGCAGATATCATGTCTCAAGTGCTGGTAATGGGAATCTAAGGAGACAGAGACAGTCCCGAGTGCAGGGGGTTGCCAGGAAGGCAGTGCAGGAGTTCGACTCGCGCTGGAGGGGACCGGGCCCGAGAGCAGAGGGTGGCCAATGTAACCAGGGCAGGTTCAGCAAGGGAGAAGGAGAAAAATCAGAAGCAAAGAGAAAGTTTTTGAGGTACTTCCGGAACCGGAGATGGTTCTCTCTAAAATGTTGATTCATGTTGCATCTACTTTATATTAATTTCTTTTAGTGTACTGTGATGAATCCAGGGTATTCATCCCTTCCTCCCACTCCCAAGGGGAGCCACCCCCATTGAGACTAGCGAGGTGAGCCCGCTGCGCAAGACCCTCCCTAGGGGTATGGGCAAGCAGGATCTCACTGCGAGTGACTCCCCCTTAAGGGTCAAGGACTCCCAACGTTTATAAACATCTGCATTAAACGTAATCTTCTCTGCTTATATGGGAGTAAAAAAGAATGTTACTTGATAAAACCTGTGTCTTGGCTTGATAGAAATGCTGATCCCCACCGGTTCTCGAGTGTGTAGTCTTGTAACCAACAACTTTGCCTCCCATAAGAGAAATCCCTATAAAAGATGCAGATTATCATCTGGCGAGAGGAGGCACCACCTAACTTAAGAGTCAATCAGCTGGGGCAAGACACACAGAGTGGACACCACTGCTACCACGCAGAAACAGCGCCGATTGGAGGCGGGATCACAGAGTATGTGTGGGCGAGCAGCCCGAGGAACGCTGCCGAGCTCATAAGTGCCGACCAAACAAGGTTCTACGCTCGCTTCCTTGGAGATGCAACAGAGGGGAAAAGACTGTCGAAAAGGTTGCCACCAGCGGAAAACTGAGAAAGAGATACCAGCAACTCCACAAAAAGGTTGCTGCCAGAGGAAACCAGAGAAAGGTACCACCAAGCCCAAAATGATTGCCACCGGATGAAGTCCGACAAAGAGATATTGCAAACCCACAAGAAAGTTGATGACAGAGGCAACCAGAGAAAGCATCTGCGAGCCCAGAAGAAGGCCGCCAGCAGAAAGAGCCAGAGTAAGCACCAGCTAGTCCATGAGAAGGCTGACACTGGAGAATGCCAAAAGCACCAGTAACCTGTCCAGCTCGAGGGGGTCTGCGCCACTGGAGCCACTGACCTTCCATGTAGAGAGCACCGCAGAGAAACAAGTACGCCGTTTCAGCAAAAGAAAGGTAAACAGGTGGTTAAGCTCCACAACAAACCCGAAGAAATAGCAAATCCAACGCTATCCAAGGGAGGAGGAGTCTAGAACTGTGCAAGTCACCAAGTCCCTGGGGAGATACCTGGAAAAGCCTAGAGAAGCCAGTCTTGAGAGCGAGGAAAGACTCGAGCAGGGTGCAAACCGAGCCACTAGAGAGCCTGGTGAAGGTCGAGGTCGGGCCAAAACAAAAGGGGTGATGGCTGGAAGGTTTAGAATGAATCTAAACCTCTGGCATTGCTCTGGGCATCCCTTCCGACCATTGTTCTTTGCCTGCCAAGCCATTACAAAAGGGTAAGACCATATGCATATCAGGCTCGGTCCCACCCCAAAAGTGGGCATACAGCACAAACAGCTGGGTCACATCCCTTCTGCACATGACCACAAGCATCCCCAAACATTCTGCCTCGTTGGGTCTTATCAGTGATGAGTATCTTGGATTTCTAGGCACAGCAGGCACGGGACGCACGTCTGGGCATACCCGTCCCGCTCGGGGTGGCTATAGCAAAACAAAAAGGGGTGATGGCTGGAAGGTTTAGAATTAATCTCAACTTCTGCCATTTCTCTGGGCAACCCTCCAGACCATCCTTCTTTGCCTGCCAAGCCATTACAAATGGGGAAAAGACCATATGCAAATCAGGCTTGGACCAAGTAAAAGGAACTGAAGTTCAGGATATCATTATGGGCCAGGAAGTCCATGAGAGAAAGTGGACCATAACACAGTTACCGAAGAAGCGTATTGGCCCTGGAAAAGGGCTACCAAGATATATTCCCAAGTATTTGGTAGGGTCTCCAAAGAAGAAATACCTTTTTCTGCTGCTTCAGGGAAGTTTCTAGGTTTGTGAAGGACTGAAAAGGAAAACCAATTTATTTGAAAAAGGGTTAAGAAACGAATCGGGTTTTCATGAACTGCATTAAAACTGAGTGACTTGTTCAAAAGACTGTTGGCAAAGGCCAAATACAAAGAACTGTGACGCACATTTTATTTCAAAGGACATTTCTTTTCAAAGAGTATTGAATGAGGAGGGGGGGGAGAAATCAGCTACAAGATCCTAAGCCTAACAGGCAATTTATCTTGCGTACTAGAATTTGTATCTAGGGGGATGGCCAGTTAGATTCGGTGGCAGACAAACTTTGTGTTGACTAGACATTCTGATGAGCACATTAGGTTTTCAGTTTTAGATGGTGAACCTCAAGCTACCAGCATGGCAAGATTAGGCAGGTTTTTGTTTAAGTTAATACAAAATCTTATGTTTGAATCATATCCAGTGGTCTGACTCCCATTATTGGCACATATAATTTAATCAATTTTCACCAGTCTTGAAAATCCACATAACTTATTTCCCAAAATTATTTGTTAACCCTGTTGCCAGGGGGTATTCCCAGAGGAGAACAGCAAGCACCCAATCGGAACACAGTCCCCACAATGGCCCAAGAATCCTTTAAGGTTCCCGACAGGGCTGTATCACTGCTATGGCTGTATTGTCATCAAGGAACCTACATACGGAATGACACACATACAAGTATCGTCATGGTTGTCCAGTTATCCCTAATATAGGAGTGGCTGAAGGGCCTTCCAGTGCAATCAATCAATCAGCTATTTATATAGCGCTCTTTCACCCAAGGCATCACAGCGCTTAAACCAACTGGTAACAAGACAGATGTAAGAGGGGTAACGGTGTGAGGCAGAATTTATCTGAAAAGGAAAGTTTTCAAATTTTGTTTGAAAGATATGAAATCCTCGATTTTCCTCAACCAGTCCGGCAATGAATTCCAAAGTCTAGGCCCTGCAACTGAGAAAGCACTGCCTTCCAATCGTTCTTATATTTAGGTATCTGTAGCAAAGCTGCATTTGAGGATCTCAGAGAGCGAGCCAGGAGATATCGGTTCAGTTTTTCTTGGATGGCTTAACATCCCTTCCTACCCAAGTCAAGCTGCATAATACACAGTGCCTTAAATTTTACCCGAGCTTCAATAAGAAGCCAGTGGAGAGATTGTCTGGCCTTAGTTACTCCTGTTCCAACAGGTAAGTGTGTAACCAGACACACTGCAGCATCTTGTAGCGCTTGCAGGCGATGGATGAGGAAAGAAGGTTGCACCAAGTAGATGGCGTTACAGTAGTCCAGGCTCCCATTTACACAAGCTGCCACAATTTGAGTATGAACTTTTTTTAGTTGTTTGAGCTCAACAAAGTCTGCACCATATACAGTGTTAACCTGCGCCTCCATGAACAGGGATTCAGATAGCTTAATCCCTAAGTTACTCACCACTTTT
This sequence comes from Ambystoma mexicanum, assembly GCF_040938575.1. NCBI lineage: Eukaryota > Metazoa > Chordata > Amphibia > Caudata > Ambystomatidae > Ambystoma > Ambystoma mexicanum. Next base: position 164,805,471 of record NC_090923.1, on the reverse strand, counting down.
GCCAGTTTAGGTAGTGGGCAGAGTGATTCTGGGCAGAGAGCATCTGTCCAACTGTCAGATGCGCCTGGCGGGCCTGAAATCAGGATCTCTATCTTCCCACCATTTAGTTTGAGCCAATTTAACTCCATCCAGACACGGACGGCTTCCAAACTGTCTTTTAGCCTGTCCTTTACCTCATCCTGGTTTGCATCAAGTCTGAACAGGATCTGTGTATTGTCTGCATACGAAAAGACCCTGAAGCCAAATAAGCGAATGAGGATCAACAGAGAGCGAATACAAACAGAGCCGATCCCTGCGGAACCCCGCATGCGATCGATGAACGATACGGGTGAAGGGACACTATTTGAGAATGTGAGGTTAGAAAGGTGCAAAACCAGCCCAGTGCTGCGCCCAAAAACCCTGCCTCCTTTAACCTTGCCAGCAATATACCATGATCGAAGGTGTCCAAGGCAGCCGACTGGTCCAACAAAATGAGGCCTGTCGTCAAACAGGCAGTACACCCAACACATAACTGTTAAAGACAATGGTGCTCTACTAGTAATTTCAGCAAAAGCAAATGTGAATTTCCAGCAATGTAGTGTATAGTCTATCAAATAATGTTCAGACTACAGTCGACTGAATCGCCAAACAAGCGAAAGAGCTTCAAGCCTGCCGCTACCGTGTCTGGGTCGGGTTGCATTCCTTTCTCTGAAAGTGTGTCTCCGAAGAACCCGAGTGAACCCTTTCTAAATTCACATTTGCTCAGACCCGCAGCTTCGAGGGCCACGCATACCCAGTGCAGGGCGGCGTCATGTTCTTCCTTTGACTTTGGAACACAAAGACATTGTCGGAATAGTTGAGGAAGTCGGGGACATGGCGGATGACTTTGTGGACCTCCTCTTGAAAATGTTTTCCACAAACAAGATGCCGAAACAAAGCCACTTGTACTGGAAGAAACCCATGTGGGTTACGAAGGTTGTGATGTGCCGAGATTTAGGGGCAATCTCGAGCTGGTGATAACCTTTCGTGAGGTCCAATTTGGAAAAGAACTGTGTGCCATGTAGTAGGTGGATCATGTCAGTTATCCTGGGCGCTTGGTATTTCTTTCCCGCTCAATCACTGTGTTGTTGTTTAAAGCCCACACATATCCTTTTTTGCATTGATCTTTGCCAGATGAGGGCGACGGTGATCTCATCTCGATGTATCGAACGTAGTCTGCGGCCGCTGCATCTGGAGCCTTCGGGTGGTCCACGGTCTTCTTGTGCCTATAATTTGTTTAATTTGCGCTCGTCTCGTATTGGTCTTCGGGATTCGCTGTCAGGCCCGGGCTTGTGGGGGCCAGTTACTGTCGTCCTCTGTCATTCCCCGAGCGATCTTCTCCTTGCTGGAGGTAATGGCACGTTTTTGCATACAGTCCTGAAGTGGTCATCGTCGGTTACCAGTCAAATGGTCGAAAACATTTGGTCGACAGGACAATTGGTCGACACCATTTGGTCGAATGCCAAATGGTCGAATTTTTTTTTTTTTTTACCCATTTTTTGGTTTTTTTTGGGAGGGGTCCCCCCAACCCCCCTTTTTTTTCCCCCCACACGAAAACCCACAAAACACATATATAAAAAAAAAAAAATTTGCCCATTTGGCATTCGACCAAATGGTGTCGACCAAATTGCAGTCGACCAGTTTGTTGTCGACCAGTTGACTGGACACCGTCATCGTCTGCACACGGCTCCCATTTCCGACCGAATGCTGGGCAGCCTCCGAAGTGAGGGTATTCATATCCACATCTGAAGCAAGTGGCTTCCAAGCGTCTGGCCGGCAGGTTTGGTGTGGGGTACAATATGTTGACTGTGCCAGGCTCAGTTGTTTTGGGCTGTATAGAGACTTTGCTCAAATTATCTAGCTGAGATTCGAAGGCAGCTTCCATGCGAGCCAAAGCTAGGATTTCCTCTAGTGATCTCTGTTTTTGCAGGCGTTTCTTCTTGAAGGCTTGAGAGTCACATTGGTACTATGACTTGGGATCTCAAGGCCTTTGCATTGGAGTATCTATGGAATTCACAGTGTTTAAATTTTATTCTCGGTCTCATGATGAAATTGTAGAGAGATTCCCCTTTGCCTTGGTGCGTCGTGTGAAAGATGTGTCTTTCATAGTCAAAGTTGGTGAGGGCGCAAAGTCTTCTGACAATTTGGTGTGTAGGTCCCGGAACAATGCCATTGCTAGGTTGAGCAGTTCACCTGCGATGTCCCTGACCGCTGGCCCGACTGCCATGGAAAGTGTATTCTTTAATCTGTCCTCATTGAGCCCTATGGGCGCCTACATAGAATTTAAAGTCTCTTAACCAGATTCTCCATCGTGGCCCCAGGTTGCTGGTGTCACGCAGGTTGAATGCGGTAGATGCAGTATTTGGGATCCTCTGCCCGAGGGAAGGATGGGTCACCTCCTCTGCCTGACGTGGATGCAACGTCGTACCCGACATGGTGCGGTCTCGGTGGTGCTCTAGTAGCACTATTCAGCTTCAATGACTGGGGGTCTACCCCCTCTTGGTTTTCTATTGCCGTTCCTCATCTTTCCTTGAGGGTGGCACACCACTTTCTGACAGGGTATAGTGGTCCTCTATTCCTTCTGCGCTAGTTGGGGTTTCTCACCACTTTCTGACGTGCTGTGGTGGTCCACTCTATTCTTGCAGTGCTTGCTGGGGTCAGGGGGGGTCCTTGTGGGCTATGCCCTTGTCGATCCCCTCGGGCCTTGGCAGTCTCTCAATGCATAAGCTCTGGACTGCGTGTGGGAGCATTTACTTCCCCCACCCCCTCTGTACCTTGATGGGAGGCGCACCAACGTGCGTTGTATATGCCCGACTGCACGCTCCTGGGCCACAGGGTTGCAGGCTCTGCGTTTCGCTCAATCAAGCTACGTGTGGTACGCGTGTGCAGTCCCCAGCGCTTCAGGTTGTTGCAGCTGTTGTGGTGTGTCCCCCGACTGGGGCCACCTTCATCGTCAGTGTCAGGTTGTGCCTCACCCGCTTTGAGGTCCACTCGAGCGGGGAGATCCACAACCTTAAGGAAACACACACACGACGACCGGTGTAAAACTTGTTTCTTTACACACCGTTATTCGAGTAACTGCCATTTTCCCTTTCCCCACCCCCTCCATAGCCCAACGTAATTTTCCCCTTGTCCAGGCCCAAACGTGGGCCTTCCCACATTAACGAAGTGGGAGGACGCTTAGCCCGTATTCACAACATGACAAAGCCCACAATAAAATCAGTAAGGCGCTATACAAAGTCACATTTTAGAAGACCAACCGTAACCTCTATGTGTTTAAAATGTGTTATGTGGATACAATCGGCCTAGCTCAGCTGCAGTCAGCCCTCCAGATATGGGCTTTTTACGCAGTAAAAGAATGTATATACGCCGCATTTTATTTTTATTTTCGTACCATTTACGCAGGCTGGCCACAGTACTTTTTTGTGAATTCCCCTAGTCTTTCTTTCCAGTAGATGGCGCTGGAACACATATTAAGCAAATGCTAGCTTTGTGTGAACTGCTGTGCCATATTACTGTAATAGGAGTAGGACGCACACTTTTGGGGATGGTGGAAAGGGCGGATGCTTAGCACAGGAATCACTGCAAGCGGTTGCTTTTTTTAAATAAATTCTTCAAAACAAACAGGTTCTGTCTGGCGAGTTTGATTGGGGACAGGGACAGGCCTGAAACAGAAGTACCAACAATGTCATGCATGGCCCATGATTTATTTGGCTGAATCTGAACAGGGTTATTCGCTACCACTCATGTTCGATCCATGGAGAAGGGACATAACCTGTTTTTATTTTGGATGTGGTACGTTACTTTTGCCTCGACAAAAGCCCAATCTTTCAGGTACTCCAACAGGATCATCCCCCCTAGCAGATAGAACGCTCTAAAAAGTGTTCTTCGTGGACTTCTGCCCGATTTTCCATTTAAGGAGAACACTAAGCATGCTTAGAGCTATGGAATCAATGACAGGGCTCTGCAGCGGCCAATGTAGCCTGCGTGATTGGCCATATCCCTCGCATATGAGTGCTGTCTCTAGCAGACTGTGGAAATACAGCTTCTGGGTGGTGGGACCTGTGTGATGTCTACAGCACAGTGTGTCAAATGACTAAAATCGTGTTCAATGCAACCTAGTGTTCAATGCAACCTTGTGTCAAATGCAGCCATTCGCATGTGACTTGCAAAAGGAGTTGATTAGCAATACACATTGTGCAGTGCGCCCGTTTGTTTATAGTTTGTGTCATTGTTTTTTTAGTATGACTTCATATTTTCTTTTGTAAACAGCATGTGGACCATTCTACCAGTAAAAGCAGTATAAGTATCTCAGCTGAAGGGCCTATTGAGCTGGAAAAGCATCCGCCACCCACCGGAATACTGCAATGAGATAATCCTGTTAGCCTATGAGGATTAAACTATCAGAAATATATAGAGCCCAGAAATTAAAAATGTGTATGACATAATTGATATCAAAATCATGAATGCTATTTACCATCCTCCCTTAATGTAAGACAATGTTAATGTGGATTAATTCCAAACTACTGGGACGAGGAAGAGGCGCAGGTGTAATTTAGGGAGATTACAAGCAACAAAACATTGCATGTATAACTATCACGCTGTTAATAACTTGCCTACATACATAGAGTTTACTCCCAGAATGTATGCAGTTTCGTAGCTGTAAATAAACTTTTACTGTCAACCAAGCATTCTTCACATATAGATAGAATTGTGAATATTAGCTTGCGTCACATCTAAATAGAACTGTGAAGATTAGCATGCATTGCATCTAGATAGAACTAAGAAGATTAGCCTTGCATCACATCTAGACCGCATTATGACATACAAGACTGCTTAACTCGCAGGCTTGTAAATTTGCTAAGGGAACCTCAGGCTTTAGCATGGCAGGTTTTCTAAAACTATACCAACAGTGTTTTGCCTCTTCCATTCTCCACGGCCTGGAGGCATGGGCCATGCAAGACCTAAAATGGCTGAATGTTGTGGAGGGCAATTTTTGTCACAGTGCCTTGGGATTAGGTCCTTCCTGCTCAGTGCAGTTTCTGCGCCTAGAGTTGGCCCTCATCTCTTTGAGAGGTATGGCACTGCGTGCCCGAGGTATATTTCTCCTGAAAGCCTGTTCTGCTCCTTCATGCAAATTGTTGCAAGTGGCCGGGGACCACTATGAAGTAGAGAAGCACCCCCGGGGGCTTCACTTTAAACAACTTAATGAATCTCTCTTTGAGGAGATTGGTCCTACACCCAAAAGAAACACATGCCCTATAGCCACCTAAAACGATCCTTTGAACAAAAGCTCAACAGGTGGGATTGGAGCATGAACTCTAACCACCTGTCTAAATTGAGTGGATATGAGGCTGTGTCGCATGTCACCTACAGATTCCGAAAACCTCAACCCTACCTGATGCTATGTCCAGCACCAGAGGTAAGGCAGTTTATATTAAGGCTACGGACAAATCAGCTCCCGGTTCGGGCTGTTACTGGTCCTCGTTTGAAGGTGCCTCCTGAGTCTAGGTCCTGCCGAATATATCAGACCGTAGGAATGCTTGAAACACCTAGGCATGTTTTGACCCTTGGTCCTAAATTAGGATCATTATACATGTGTGCACTTGGGAAATGGGTCCACAATTACGAGGCAATAACTGAGGTTTTCTGGGACAACTGTTTGAACTCTGAATCCCTAGGATTCCAGCTAGCTCTCTTCAGGATATGGTCTCATGTCAAAACTTTGCTACTGGTTTAAAATCTGCACGCAGCACAAAACATCTAATGACCCGGCTGTTCAGATATTCGGCATCTGGTAATGTGGAAAGTGATCTGATATATACATCTGGTCATGCTGTTGTGTTTTCACCTGCATTGTTATATCGCCTCACTGTTTCATTGTTCCACCGCCTGGTCCTTATTGTTTTATTGCCCTATCTGTTTAACTTGTATTCTTGCATTATTGCATCATTGTATTTTGAGTACCATCGATTAGTAGATCGTTATGGTGCGACTTAGGATCTAAGATGTTCGATTTACGCATTAGTATATTCATGTATCTATGTATTGGTATATTTGTGTAAAATCCTAATTTAGGATTAAATCACAATAAAGTATTATGAATATTATCATGCATCACATCTAGATAGGGATCCCGCTAATCAACCCTACTAAAAAAAATGTTTTTAAAACTCACCCCTCTGCATACACCGCTCAAACTCTGACTAAACACAACCATACCTCGAAGCACAACCGCACGCATTTCACAACTCTGCAACAACAAAAGACACCACACAGTCTTCGCACAATAGCACATAACGGCTACCAAACGAAAAGCACACCCAAGCACAGCTCTCTTGCACTTTTCACACTCAAGCCTACTAACCCATCCTACCCTTTTTCCATTCAGATCCGCCAGAGCGCCAGGGGACCATTCCAGTAGTGCACAGTATAAATAGCCTTTAACATTGAGTTGAATGTGATTCATCCATCTTCAGTGATAGAAGCAGGGCCGCCAAGTGTGACCCTAGCAAACCCATTCATAGCTCTGCAACACCGCGCAGTACAATTACTCACACAATCTTGTGCATTTACAGCTGACTTTATCAGTGCAGTAAATCTCTTCAAAGGTCGGCCAATTACAAAGAGTCAGACCTAGCAGCCTCACGAGTGGAATCTGCAAATCGTCCAGGTGATGCAGACGCTTGAACAATAACAGATTGATTCAGCCACTGTGTGACGGTTTCTCCCTGAGCCCCTCCTTCCTGTAGGAAGAGCCAATGTTCCAGTAAACGTGTGTGAGCAGTTAACTGTTAAACTCAGGCACTGGACCTCCCCCAGTCTCGTAACACTGGATTTGAAAGGCAGAAAGTCTCACCAGCCAGTCAATGCAGCAGAGATTCTAGTATAGCGGACTGTGGTAGAATCAACATTACATTTTCTCCCCTGTTGCTCCCAACCATTGAAGTTGCTTGGGCCGTCCAGAGTTCTGCCCCACACTCTGCAATGTTCTCTTATGCTATGATATTGAATCTTTCATTGCACACCATCTGCCATTTTCACACTTTCTAGGACCTTCAGGATCAGCAAGAAGTGGGTATTTCAGACTTAAAGGAAAGGGTTAACTGATTGTAACATTGAAGCTGCACTGGAATGGTCTCATTACAATGAGTAATGAAGTTAGATGCCCCCCTACACAAGCAGTTTTGCCACTCCTCCACCGTCTCTGAAGTTAGTGCCCCTCCGAACATTTGAAGAGTTAGCCCCTGCCTAAATTTTAGCCTAGGTGCACCCCTGGATGTGTGCACTTGCCTTTTGTTAGGCAGAGAGGCGAGGGAAGCTTTTCGCCGAAACTGGTGGTGTTAAGGTTTTACTGTGTTTGTTCAGAAAAATGTACTTGGAACAAACGCAGTAAAACATTAAAGCTGTTACTTTCAAGAAAGACTTCCATCACCTCTCTGCATATTGCGCTTTAAAATATACAATTCGATAGTATGTGTTGGATACGTTTTACTCTCTTGCAGAGGAGAAAACTCATTTTTACTCTTTTGATATGCATTTATTCTCCAATTTGAAAAAGCATGCGTAAAATACTCCCACCTCAAAATCCTATCTGGAGCACTGGCTGCACCTGTAGAGAAGCAAGGGAAATGAACTGCACAGGGAGCCCATTAAAAACATATTAAGCTAGCATGGCTATCGTT